>NW_027103072.1:15000-615000 GCF_040182565.1 Anser cygnoides | reverse complement strand
GTGCTCTGGCACCACTGGGGATGAAGTGCAGTGAGTCCAGAGAGTGCACTGGCACCTCTGGGGATGCAGTGCAGTGAGTCCAGAGAGTGCACTGGCACCACTGGGGATGCACTGCAGTGAGTCCAGAGAGTGCACTGGCACCACTGGGGATGCACTGCAGTGAGTCCAGAGAGTGCACTGGCAGCACTGGGGATGCACTACAGTGAGTCCAGAGAGTGCACTGTCAGCACTGGGGATGCAGTGCAGTGAGTCCAGAGAGTGCACTGTCAGCACTGGGGATGCAGTGCAGTGAGTGCAGAGAGTGCACTGGCACCACTGGGGATGCACTGCATTGAGTCCAGAGAGTGCACTGGCACCACTGGGGATGCACTGCAGTGACTCAAAAGAGTGCACTGGCACCACTGCGGATGCACTGCAGTGAGTCCGGAGAGTGCACTGGCACCAATGGTGATGCAGTGCAGTGAGTCCAGAGAGTGCACTGGCACCACTGGGGATGCACTGCAGTGAGTCCAGAGAGTGCACTGGCTCCACTGGGGATGCAGTGCAGTGATTCCAGAGAGTGCACTGGCACCACTGGGGATGCACTGCAGTGACTCGAAAGAGTGCACTGGCACCACTGCGGATGCACTGCAGTGACTCCAGAGAGTGCAGAGGCACCATTGGGATACACTGCAGTGAGTCCAGAGAGTGCACTGGCACCACTGGGGATGCAGTGCAGTGAGTCCAGAGAGTGCACTGGCACCACTGGGGATGCAGTGCAGTGAGTCCAGAGAGTGCACTGGCACCAGTGGGGAAGCAGTGCAGTGAGTCCAGAGAGTGCACTGGCACCACTGGTGATGCAGTGCAGTGAGTCCAGAGAGTGCACTGGCACCTCTGGGGATGCACTGCACTGAGTCCAGAGAGTGCACTGACACCACTGGGGATGCACTGCACTGAGTCCAGAGAGTGCACTGACACCACTGGGGATCCAATGCAGTGAGTCCAGAGAGTGCAATGGAACCACTGGGGATGCACTGCAGTGACTCCAGAGAGTGCACTGGCACCACTGGGGATGCACTGCAGTGAGTCCAGAGAGTGCACTGGCACCACTGGGAATGCAGTGCAGTGACTCTAGAGAGTGCACTGGCACCACTGGGGATGCAGTGCAGTGAGTCCAGAGAGTGCACTGGCACAAAGGGGATGCACTGCAGTGAGTCCAGAGAGTGCACTGGCACCACTGGGGATGCAGTGCAGTGAGTACAGAGAGTGCAGTGGCACCACTGGGGAGGCAATGCACTGAGTCCAGAGAGTACACTGGCACCACTGGGGATGCAGTGCAGTGAGTCCAGAGAGTGCACTGTCAGCACTGGTGATGCAGTGCAGTGAGTCCAGAGAGTTGAATTGGCACCACTGGGGATGCACTGCAGTGACTCCAGAGAGTGCACTGGCACCAATGGGGATGCACTGCAGTGAGTCCAGAGAATGCACTGGCACCACTGGGGATGCAGTGCAGTGACTCGAAAGAGTGCACTGGCACCACTGGGGATGCACTGCAGTGAGTCCAGAGAGTGCCCTGGCACCAATGGTTATGCAGTGCAGTGATCCAGAGAGTGCACTGGCACCAATGGGGATGCAGTGCAGTGAGTCCACAGAGTGCACTGGCACCACTGGGGATGCAGTGCAGTGATTCCAGAGAGTGCACTGGCACCACTGGGTATGCAGTGCAGTTAGTCCATAGAGTGCACTGGCTCCACTGGGGTTGCAGTGCAGTGACTCAAGAGAGTGCACAGGCACCACTGGGGATGCAGTGCAGTGAGTCCAGAGAGTGCACTGGCACTAGTGGGGATGCACTGCAGTGATTCCAGAGAGTGCACTGGCACCACTGGGGATGCAGTGCAGTGTGTCCAGAGAGTACACTGGCACCTCAGGGGCTGCACTGCAGTGAGTCCAGAGAGTGCACTGGCACCACTGGGGATGCAGTGCAGTGAGTCCAGAGAGTGCACTGGCACCACTGGGGATGCAATCGGTGAGTCCAGAGAGTGCTCTGGGAACACCGGGCATGCAGTGCAGTGAGTGCAGAGAGTGCACTGGCACCACTGGGGATGCAGTGCAGTGAGTCCAGAGAGTGCACTGGCACCACTGGGGATGCACTGTAGTGAGTCCAGAGAGTGCACTGGCACCACTGGGGATGCACTGCAGTGAGTCCAGAGAGTGCTCGGGGAACACTGGGGATGCAGTGCAGTGAGTGCAGAGAGTGCACTGGCACCACTGGGGATGCAGTGCAGTGAGTCCAGAGAGTGCACTGGCACCACTGGGGATGCACTGCAGTGACTCGAAAGAGTGCACTGGCACCACTGGGGATGCACTGCAATGAGTCCAGAGAATGCACTGGAACTAATGGGGATGCAGTGCAGTGAATCGAAAGAGTGCACTGGCACCACTGCGGATGCACTGCAGTGAGTCCAGATAGTGCCCTGGCACCAATGGTGATGCAGTGCAGTGAGTCCAGAGAGTGCAGTGGCACCACTGGTGATGCAGTGCAGTGAGTCCAGAGAGTGCACTGGCACCACTGGGGATGCACTGCAGTGAGTCCAGAGAGTGCACTGGCACCACTGGGGATGCACTGCAGTGAGTCCAGAGAGTGCTCGGGGAACACTGGGGATGGACTGCAGTGAGTGCAGAGAGTGCACTGGCACCACTGGGGATGCAGTGCAGTGAGTCCAGAGAGTGCACTGGCACCACTGGGGATGCACTGCAGTGACCTGAAAGAGTGCACTGGCACCACTGCGGATGCACTGCAGTGAGTCCGGAGAGTGCCCTGGCACCAATGGTGATGCAGTGCAGTGAGTCCAGAGAGTGCAATGGCACCACTGGGGATGCAGTGCAGTGAGTCCAGAGAGTGCAGTGGCACCACTGGGGATGCAATGCAGTGAGTCCAGAGAGTGCTCTGGCACCACTGGGGATGAAGTGCAGTGAGTCCAGAGAGTGCACTGGCACCTCTGGGGATGCAGTGCAGTGAGTCCAGAGAGTGCACTGGCACCACTGGGGATGCACTGCAGTGAGTCCAGAGAGTGCACTGGCACCACTGGGGATGCACTGCAGTGAGTCCAGAGAGTGCACTGGCAGCACTGGGGATGCACTACAGTGAGTCCAGAGAGTGCACTGTCAGCACTGGGGATGCAGTGCAGTGAGTCCAGAGAGTGCACTGTCAGCACTGGGGATGCAGTGCAGTGAGTGCAGAGAGTGCACTGGCACCACTGGGGATGCACTGCATTGAGTCCAGAGAGTGCACTGGCACCACTGGGGATGCACTGCAGTGACTCAAAAGAGTGCACTGGCACCACTGCGGATGCACTGCAGTGAGTCCGGAGAGTGCACTGGCACCAATGGTGATGCAGTGCAGTGAGTCCAGAGAGTGCACTGGCACCACTGGGGATGCACTGCAGTGAGTCCAGAGAGTGCACTGGCTCCACTGGGGATGCAGTGCAGTGATTCCAGAGAGTGCACTGGCACCACTGGGGATGCACTGCAGTGACTCGAAAGAGTGCACTGGCACCACTGCGGATGCACTGCAGTGACTCCAGAGAGTGCAGAGGCACCATTGGGATACACTGCAGTGAGTCCAGAGAGTGCACTGGCACCACTGGGGATGCAGTGCAGTGAGTCCAGAGAGTGCACTGGCACCACTGGGGATGCAGTGCAGTGAGTCCAGAGAGTGCACTGGCACCAGTGGGGAAGCAGTGCAGTGAGTCCAGAGAGTGCACTGGCACCACTGGTGATGCAGTGCAGTGAGTCCAGAGAGTGCACTGGCACCTCTGGGGATGCACTGCACTGAGTCCAGAGAGTGCACTGACACCACTGGGGATGCACTGCACTGAGTCCAGAGAGTGCACTGACACCACTGGGGATCCAATGCAGTGAGTCCAGAGAGTGCAATGGAACCACTGGGGATGCACTGCAGTGACTCCAGAGAGTGCACTGGCACCACTGGGGATGCACTGCAGTGAGTCCAGAGAGTGCACTGGCACCACTGGGGATGCAGTGCAGTGACTCTAGAGAGTGCACTGGCACCACTGGGGATGCAGTGCAGTGAGTCCAGAGAGTGCACTGGCACAAAGGGGATGCACTGCAGTGAGTCCAGAGAGTGCACTGGCACCACTGGGGATGCAGTGCAGTGAGTACAGAGAGTGCAGTGGCACCACTGGGGAGGCAATGCACTGAGTCCAGAGAGTACACTGGCACCACTGGGGATGCAGTGCAGTGAGTCCAGAGAGTGCACTGTCAGCACTGGTGATGCAGTGCAGTGAGTCCAGAGAGTGCACTGGCACCACTGGGGATGCACTGCAGTGACTCCAGAGAGTGCACTGGCACCAATGGGGATGCACTGCAGTGAGTCCAGAGAATGCACTGGCACCACTGGGGATGCAGTGCAGTGACTCGAAAGAGTGCACTAGCACCACTGGGGATGCACTGCAGTGAGTCCGGAGAGTGCCCTGGCACCAATGGTGATGCAGTGCAGTGATCCAGAGAGTGCACTGGCACCAATGGGGATGCAGTGCAGTGAGTCCACAGAGTGCACTGGCACCACTGGGGATGCAGTGCAGTGATTCCAGAGAGTGCACTGGCACCACTGGGTATTCAGTGCAGTTAGTCCATAGAGTGCACTGGCTCCACTGGGGTTGCAGTGCAGTGACTCAAGAGAGTGCACAGGCACCACTGGGGATGCAGTGCAGTGAGTCCAGAGAGTGCACTGGCACTAGTGGGGATGCACTGCAGTGATTCCAGAGAGTGCACTGGCACCACTGGGGATGCAGTGCAGTGTGTCCAGAGAGTACACTGGCACCTCAGGGGCTGCACTGCAGTGAGTCCAGAGAGTGCACTGGCACCACTGGGGATGCAGTGCAGTGAGTCCAGAGAGTGCACTGGCACCACTGGGGATGCAATCGGTGAGTCCAGAGAGTGCTCTGGGAACACCGGGCATGCAGTGCAGTGAGTGCAGAGAGTGCACTGGCACCACTGGGGATGCAGTGCAGTGAGTCCAGAGAGTGCACTGGCACCACTGGGGATGCACTGTAGTGAGTCCAGAGAGTGCACTGGCACCACTGGGGATGCACTGCAGTGAGTCCAGAGAGTGCTCGGGGAACACTGGGGATGCAGTGCAGTGAGTGCAGAGAGTGCACTGGCACCACTGGGGATGCAGTGCAGTGAGTCCAGAGAGTGCACTGGCACCACTGGGGATGCACTGCAGTGACTCGAAAGAGTGCACTGGCACCACTGCGGATGCACTGCAGTGAGTCCGGAGAGTGCCCTGGCACCAATGGTGATGCAGTGCAGTGAGTCCAGAGAGTGCAGTGGCACCATTGGGGATGCAGTGCAGTGAGTCCAGAGAGTGCACTGGCACCACTGGGGATGCAATGCAGTGAGTCCAGAGAGTGCACTGGCACCACTGGGGATGAAGTGCAGTGAGTCCAGAGAGTGCACTGGCACCTCTGGGGATGCAGTGCAGTGAGTCCAGAGAGTGCACTGGCACCACAGGGGATGCAGTGCAGTGAGTCCAGAGAGTACACTGGCACCACTAGAGATACACTGCAGTGAGTCCAGAAAGTGTACTGGCACCACAGGGGATGCAGTGCAGTGAGTCCAGATAGTGCACTGGCACCACTGGGGATGCACTGCAGTGAGTCCAGAGAGTGCACTGGCACCACTGGGGATGCACTGCAGTGAGTCCAGAGAGTGCACTGACACCACTGGGGATCCAATGCAGTGAGTCCAGAGAGTGCACTGGAACCGCTGGAGCTGCAGTGCAGTGAGTCCAGAGAGTATACTGGCACCACTGGGGATGCATTGCAGTGAGTCCAGAGAGTGTACTGGCACCACAGGGGATGCAGTGCAGTGAGTCCAGAGAGTGCACTGGCACCACTGGGGATGCAGTGCAGTGAGTCCAGAGAGTGCACTGGCACCACTGGGGATGCAGTGCAGTGAGTCCAGAGATTGCACTGGCACCACTGGGGTTTTAGTGCAGTGAGTCCAGAGAGTGCACTGGCCCCAATGGGGATGCAGTGAGTCCAGACAGTGCACTGGCACCACTGGGGATGCACTGCAGTGAGAACAGAGTGTTCTCTGGCACCACTGGGGATGCAGTTTAGTGTGTCCAGAGAGTGCACCGGCTCCAATGGCGATACATTGCAGTGAGTCCAGACAGTGCACTGGCACCACTGGGGATGCAGTGCAGTGAGTCCAGAGAGTGCACTGGCACCACTGGGGAAGCAGTGCAGTGAGTCCAGAGAGTGCTCTGGCACCACTGAGCTACACTGCAGTGAGTCCAGTAGTTGCACTGGCACCACTGGGGATGCACTGCTGTGAGTCCAGAGACTACACTGGCACCACTGGGGATGCAGTGCAGTGAGTCCTGAGAGTGCAAAGGCACCACAAGGGATGCACTGCAGTGAGTCCAGAGAGTGCACTGGCACCACTGGGGATGCAGTGCAGTGAGTCCAGAGAGTGCACTGGCACCACTGGGGATGCAGTGCAGTGAGTCCAGAGAGTGCACTGTAAGCACTGGGGATGCAGTGCAGTGAGTCCAGAGAGTGCACTGTCAGCACTGGGGATGCAGTGCAGTGAGTGCTGAGAGTGCACTGGCACCACTGGGGATGCAGTGCAGTGATTCCAGAGTGTGCACTGGCACCACTGGGTATGCAGTGCAGTTAGTCCATAGAGTGCACTGGCTCCACTGGGGTTGCAGTGCAGTGAGTCCAGAGAGTGCACTGACACCACTGGGGATGCACTGCAGTGAGTCCAGAGAGTGCACTGGCACCACTGGGTATGCAGTGCAGTTAGTCCATAGAGTGCACTGGCACCACTGGGGATCCAATGCAGTGAGTCCAGAGAGTACACTGGCACCTCAGGGGCTGCACTGCAGTGAGTCCAGACAGTGCACTGGCACCACTGGGGATGCAGTGCAGTGAGTCCAGAGAGTGCACTGGCACCACTGGGGATGGACCTCGGTGAGTCCAGAGAGTGCTCTGGGAACACCGGAGATGCAGTGCAGTGAGTGCAGAGAGTGCACTGGCACCACTGGGGATGCAGTGCAGTGAGTCCAGAGAGTGCACTGGCACCACTGGGGATGCAGTGCAGTGAGTCCAGAGAGTGCACTGGCAACATTAGGGATGCAGTGCAGTGAGTCCGGAGAGTGCACTGGCACCACTGTTGATGCAGTGCAGTGAGTGCAGAGAGTGCACTGGCACCACTGGGGATGCACTGCAGTGAGTCCAGAGAGTGCACTGTCAGCACTGGGGATGCAGTGCTGTGAGTCCAGAGAGTGCACTGTCAGCACTGGGGATGCAGTGCACTGAGTCCAGAGAGTGCCCTGGCACCAATGGTGATGCAGTGCAGTGAGTCCAGAGAGTGCAGTGGCACCACTGGGGATGCAGTGCAGTGAGTCCAGAGAGTGCACTGGCACCACTGGGGATGCACTGCAGTGAGTCCAGAGAGTGCACTTGCACCACTGGGGATGCACTGCAGTGAGTCCAGAGAGTGCTCGGGGAACACTGGGGATGCAGTGCAGTGAGTGCAGAGAGTGCACTGGCACCACTGGGGATGCAGTGCAGTGAGTCCAGAGAGTGCACTGGCACCACTGGGGATGCACTGCAGTGACCTGAAAGAGTGCACTGGCACCACTGCGGATGCACTGCAGTGAGTCCGGAGAGTGCCCTGGCACCAATGGTGATGCAGTGCAGTGAGTCCAGAGAGTGCAGTGTCACCACTGGGGATGCAGTGCAGTGAGTCCAGAGAGTGCAGTGGCACCACTGGGGATGCAATGCAGTGGGTCCAGAGAGTGCTCTGGCACCACTGGGGATGAAGTGCAGTGAGTCCAGAGAGTGCACTGGCACCTCTGGGGATGCAGTGCAGTGAGTCCAGAGAGTGCACTGGCACCACTGGGGATGCACTGCAGTGAGTCCAGAGAGTGCACTGGCACCACTGGGGATGCACTGCAGTGAGTCCAGAGAGTGCACTGGCAGCACTGGGGATGCACTACAGTGAGTCCAGAGAGTGCACTGTCAGCACTGGGGATGCAGTGCAGTGAGTCCAGAGAGTGCACTGTCAGCACTGGGGATGCAGTGCAGTGAGTGCAGAGAGTGCACTGGCACCACTGGGGATGCACTGCATTGAGTCCAGAGAGTGCACTGGCACCACTGGGGATGCACTGCAGTGACTCAAAAGAGTGCACTGGCACCACTGCGGATGCACTGCAGTGAGTCCGGAGAGTGCACTGGCACCAATGGTGATGCAGTGCAGTGAGTCCAGAGAGTGCACTGGCACCACTGGGGATGCACTGCAGTGAGTCCAGAGAGTGCACTGGCACCACTGGGGATGCAGTGCAGTGAGTCCAGAGAGTGCACTGGCACCACTGGGGATGCAGTGCAGTGAGTCCAGAGAGTGCACTGGCACAACTGGGGATGCACTGCAGTGACTCGAAAGAGTGCACTGGCACCACTGCGGATGCACTGCAGTGAGTCCGGAGAGTGCCCTGGCACCAATGGTGATGCAGTGCAGTGAGTCCAGAGACTTCACAGGCACCACTGGGGATGCAGTGCAGTGAGTCCAGAGAGTGAACTGGCACCACTGGGGATGCAGTGCAGTGAGTCCAGAGAGTGCACTGGCACCACGGGAGATTCACTGCAGTGAGTCCAGAGAGTGCACTGACACCACTGGGAATGAACTGCAGTGAGTACAGAGAGTGCACTGGCACCACTGGGGATGCAGTGCAGTGACTCCAGAGAGTGCAGAGGCACCATTGGGATACACTGCAGTGAGTCCAGAGAGTGCACTGGCACCACTGGGGACGCAGTGCAGTGACTACATAGAGTGCACAGGTACCATTGGGGATGCAGTGCACACAGTCCAGAGAGTGCACTGGCACCAGTGGGGATGCACTGCAGTGGGTCCAGAGAGTGCACTGGCACCACTGGGGATTCAGTGCAGTGAGTCCAGAGAGTGCACTGGCACCACTGGGGATGCAGTGCAGTGAGTCCAGAGAGTGCACTGGCACCAGTGGGGAAGCAGTGCAGTGAGTCCAGAGAGTGCACTGGCACCACTGGTGATGCAGTGCAGTGAGTCCAGAGAGTGCACTGGCACCTCTGGGGATGCACTGCACTGAGTCCAGAGAGTGCACTGGCACCACTGGGGATGCAGTGCAGTGACTCTAGAGAGTG
Organism: Anser cygnoides; assembly: GCF_040182565.1. Taxonomy (NCBI): domain Eukaryota; kingdom Metazoa; phylum Chordata; class Aves; order Anseriformes; family Anatidae; genus Anser; species Anser cygnoides. The sequence continues at coordinate 605,809 of NW_027103072.1, read as the reverse complement.
CACTGGCACCACTGGGGATGCAGTGCAGTGAGTCCAGAGAGTGCACTGGCACAAAAGGGGATGCACTGCAGTGAGTCCAGAGAGTGCACTGGCACCACTGGGGATGCAGTGCAGTGAGTACAGAGAGTGCAGTGGCACCACTGGGGAGGCAATGCACTGAGTCCAGAGAGTACACTGGCACCACTGGGGATGCAGTGCAGTGAGTCCAGAGAGTGCACTGTCAGCACTGGTGATGCAGTGCAGTGAGTCCAGAGAGTGCACTGGCACCACTGGGGATGCACTGCAGTGACTCCAGAGAGTGCACTGGCACCAATGGGGATGCACTGCAGTGAGTCCAGAGAATGCACTGGCACCTCAGGGGCTGCACTGCAGTGAGTCCAGAGAGTGCACTGGCACCACTGGGGATGCAGTGCAGTGAGTCCAGAGAGTGCACTGGCACCACTGGGGATGCAATCGGTGAGTCCAGAGAGTTCTCGGGGAACACCGGGGATGCAGTGCAGTGAGTGCAGAGAGTGCACTGGCACCACTGGGGATGCAGTGCAGTGAGTCCAGAGAGTGCACTGGCACCACTGGGGATGCACTGCAGTGAGTCCAGAGAGTGCACTGGCACCATTAGGGATGCAGTGCAGTGAGTCCAGAGAGTGCACTGGCACCACTGGGGATGCACTGCCGTGAGTCCAGAGAGTGCACTGGCACCACTGGGGATGCACTGCAGTGAGTCCAGAGAGTGCACTGTCAGCACTGGGGATGCAGTGCAGTGAGTCCAGAGAGTGCACTGTCAGCACTGGGGATGCAGTGCAGTGCGTCCAGAGAGTGCACTGGCACCACTGGGGATGCAGTGCAGTGAGACCAGAGAGTGCACTGGCACCAATGGGAATGCACTGCAATGAGTCCAGAGAATGCACTGGAACTAATGGGGATGCAGTGCAGTGAATCGAAAGAGTGCACTGGCACCACTGGGGATGCACTGCAGTGAGTCCAGAGAGTGCACTGGCACCACTGGGGATGCAGTGCAGTGAGTCCAGAGAGTGCTCTGGCACCACTGAGCTACACTGCAGTGAGTCCAGTAGTTGCACTGGCACCACTGGGGATGCACTGCTGTGAGTCCAGAGACTACACTGGCACCACTGGGGATGCAGTGCAGTGAGTCCTGAGAGTGTAAAGGCACCACAAGGGATGCACTGCAGTGAGTCCAGAGAGTGCACTGGCACCACTGGGGATGCACTACAGTGAGTCCAGAGAGTGCACTGGCCCCACTGGGGATGCAGTGCAGTGAGACCAGAGAGTGCACTGGCACCACTGGGGATGCAGTGCAGTGAGTCCAGAGAGTGCACTGTAAGCACTGGGGATGCAGTGCAGTGAGTCCAGAGAGTGCACTGTCAGCACTGGGGATGCAGTGCAGTGAGTGCAGAGAGTGCACTGGCACCACTGGGGATGCAGTGCAGTGATTCCAGAGTGTGCACTGGCACCACTGGGTATGCAGTGCAGTGAGTCCAGAGAGTGCACTGGCTCCACTGGGGTTGCAGTGCAGTGACTCAAGAGAGTGCACAGGCACCACTGGGGATGCAGTGCAGTGATTCCAGAGAGTGCACTGGCACCACTGGGGATGCAGTGCAGTGAGTCCAGAGAGTACACTGGCACCTCAGGGGCTGCACTGCAGTGAGTCCAGAGAGTGCACTGGCACCACTGGGGATGCAGTGCAGTGAGTCCAGAGAGTGCACTGGCACCACTGGGGATGCACATCGGTGAGTCCAGAGAGTGCTCTGGGAACACCGGGGATGCAGTGCAGTGAGTGCAGAGAGTGCACTGGCACCACAGGTGATGCAGTGCAGTGAGTCCAGAGAGTGCACTGGCACCACTAGGGATGCACTGCAGTGAGTCCAGAGAGTGCACTGGCACCATTAGGGATGCAGTGCAGTGAGTCCAGAGAGTGCACTGGCACCACAGGGGATGCACTGCCGTGAGTCCAGAGAGTGCACTGGCACCACTGGGGATGCAGTGCAGTGAGTCCAGAGAGTGCACTGGCACCACTGGGGATGCACAGCAGTGACTCGAAAGAGTGCACTGTCAGCACTGGGGATGCAGTGCAGTGAGTCCAGAGAGTGCACTGGCACCACTGGGGATGCAGTGCAGTGAGTCCAGAGAGTGCACTGGCACCACTGGGGATGCACTGCAATGAGTCCAGAGAATGCACTGGAACTAATGGGGATGCAGTGCAGTGAATCGAAAGAGTGCACTGGCACCACTGCGGATGCACTGCAGTGAGTCCGGAGAGTGCCCTGGCACCAATGGTGATGCAGTGCAGTGAGTCCAGAGAGTACACTGGCACCTCAGTGGCTGCACTGCAGTGAGTCCAGAGAGTGCACTGGCACCACTGGGGATGCACTGCAGTGATTCCAGAGAGTGCACTGGCACCACTGGGGATGCAGTGCAGTGAGTCCAGAGAGTACACTGGCACCTCAGGGGCTGCACTGCAGTGAGTCCAGAGAGTGCACTGGCACCACTGGGGATGCAGTGCAGTGAGTCCAGAGAGTGCACTGGCACCACTGGGGATGCACATCGGTGAGTCCAGAGAGTGCTCTGGGAACACCGGGGATGCAGTGCAGTGAGTGCAGAGAGTGCACTGGCACCACTGGGGATGCAGTGCAGTGAGTCCAGAGAGTGCACTGGCACCACTAGGGATGCACTGCAGTGAGTCCAGAGAGTGCACTGGCACCATTAGGGATGCAGTGCAGTGAGTCCAGAGAGTGCACTGGCACCACAGGGGATGCACTGCCGTGAGTCCAGAGAGTGCACTGGCACCACTGGGGATGCAGTGCAGTGAGTCCAGAGAGTGCACTGGCACCACTGGGGATGCACAGCAGTGACTCGAAAGAGTGCACTGTCAGCACTGGGGATGCAGTGCAGTGAGTCCAGAGAGTGCACTGGCACCACTGGGGATGCAGTGCAGTGAGTCCAGAGAGTGCACTGGCACCACTGGGGATGCACTGCAATGAGTCCAGAGAATGCACTGGAACTAATGGGGATGCAGTGCAGTGAATCGAAAGAGTGCACTGGCACCACTGTGGATGCACTGCAGTGAGTCCGGAGAGTGCCCTGGCACCAATGGTGATGCAGTGCAGTGAGTCCAGAGAGTGCAGTGGCACCACTGGGGATGCACTGCAGTGAGTCCAGAGAGTGCACTGGCACCACTGGGGATGCACTGCAGTGAGTCCAGAGAGTGCTCGGGGAACACTGGGGATGCAGTGCAGTGAGTGCAGAGAGTGCACTGGCACCACTGGGGATGCACTGCAGTGACTCGAAAGAGTGCACTGGCACCACTGCGGATGCACTGCAGTGAGTCCGGAGAGTGCCCTGGCACCAATGGTGATGCAGTGCAGTGAGTCCAGAGAGTGCAGTGGCACCACTGGGGATGCAGTGAGTGAGTCCAGAGAGTGCAGTGGCACCACTGGGGATGCAATGCAGTGAGTCCAGAGAGTGCACTGGCACCACTGGGGATGAAGTGCAGTGAGTCCAGAGAGTGCACTGGCACCTCTGGGGATGCAGTGCTGTGAGTCCAGAGAGTGCACTGGCACCACTGGGGATGCACTGCAGTGAGTCCAGAGAGTGGACTGGCACCACTGGGGATGCACTGCAGTGAGTCCAGAGAGTGCACTGGCACCACTGGTGATGCAGTGCAGTGAGTGCAGAGAGTGCACTGGCACCACTGGGGATGCACTGCAGTGAGTCCAGAGAGTGCACTGGCACCACTGGTGATGCAGTGCAGTGAGTGCAGAGAGTGCACTGGCACCACTGGGGATGCACTGCAGTGAGTCCAGAGAGTGCACTGGCACCACTGGGGATGCACTGCAGTGACTCAAAAGAGTGCACTGGCACCACTGCGGATGCACTGCAGTGAGTCCGGAGAGTGCACTGGCACCAATGGTGATGCAGTGCAGTGAGTCCAGAGAGTGCAGTGACACCACTGGGGATGCAGTGCAGTGAGTCCAGAGAGTGCACTGGCACCACTGGGGATGCAATGCAGTGAGTCCAGAGAGTGCACTGGCACCACTGGGGATGCAGTGCAGTGAGTCCAGAGAGTGCACTGTCAGCACTGGGGATGCAGTGCAGTGAGTGCAGAGAGTGCACTGGCACCACTGGGGATGCAGTGCAGTGATTCCAGAGTGTGCACTGGAACCACTGGGTATGCAGTGCAGTTAGTCCATAGAGTGCACTGGCTCCACTGGGGTTGCAGTGCAGTGACTCAAGAGAGTGCACAGGCACCACTGGGGATGCAGTGCAGTGAGTCCAGAGAGTGCTCTGGCACCACTGAGCTACACTGCAGTGAGTCCAGTAGTTGCACTGGCACCACTGGGGATGCACTGCTGTGAGTCCAGAGACTACACTGGCACCACTGGGGATGCAGTGCAGTGAGTCCTGAGAGTGTAAAGGCACCACAAGGGATGCACTGCAGTGAGTCCAGAGAGTGCACTGGCACCACTGGGGATGCACTACAGTGAGTCCAGAGAGTGCACTGGCCCCACTGGGGATGCAGTGCAGTGAGACCAGAGAGTGCACTGGCACCACTGGGGATGCACTGCAGTGAGTCCAGAGAGTGCACTGTAAGCACTGGGGATGCAGTGCAGTGAGTCCAGAGAGTGCACTGTCAGCACTGGGGATGCAGTGCAGTGAGTGCAGAGAGTGCACTGGCACCACTGGGGATGCAGTGCAGTGATTCCAGAGTGTGCACTGGCACCACTGGGTATGCAGTGCAGTGAGTCCAGAGAGTGCACTGGCTCCACTGGGGTTGCAGTGCAGTGACTCAAGAGAGTGCACAGGCACCACTGGGGATGCAGTGCAGTGATTCCAGAGAGTGCACTGGCACCACTGGGGATGCAGTGCAGTGAGTCCAGAGAGTACACTGGCACCTCAGGGGCTGCACTGCAGTGAGTCCAGAGAGTGCACTGGCACCACTGGGGATGCAGTGCAGTGAGTCCAGAGAGTGCACTGGCACCACTGGGGATGCACATCGGTGAGTCCAGAGAGTGCTCTGGGAACACCGGGGATGCAGTGCAGTGAGTGCAGAGAGTGCACTGGCACCACAGGTGATGCAGTGCAGTGAGTCCAGAGAGTGCACTGGCACCACTAGGGATGCACTGCAGTGAGTCCAGAGAGTGCACTGGCACCATTAGGGATGCAGTGCAGTGAGTCCAGAGAGTGCACTGGCACCACAGGGGATGCACTGCCGTGAGTCCAGAGAGTGCACTGGCACCACTGGGGATGCAGTGCAGTGAGTCCAGAGAGTGCACTGGCACCACTGGGGATGCACAGCAGTGACTCGAAAGAGTGCACTGTCAGCACTGGGGATGCAGTGCAGTGAGTCCAGAGAGTGCACTGGCACCACTGGGGATGCAGTGCAGTGAGTCCAGAGAGTGCACTGGCACCACTGGGGATGCACTGCAATGAGTCCAGAGAATGCACTGGAACTAATGGGGATGCAGTGCAGTGAATCGAAAGAGTGCACTGGCACCACTGCGGATGCACTGCAGTGAGTCCGGAGAGTGCCCTGGCACCAATGGTGATGCAGTGCAGTGAGTCCAGAGAGTACACTGGCACCTCAGTGGCTGCACTGCAGTGAGTCCAGAGAGTGCACTGGCACCACTGGGGATGCACTGCAGTGATTCCAGAGAGTGCACTGGCACCACTGGGGATGCAGTGCAGTGAGTCCAGAGAGTACACTGGCACCTCAGGGGCTGCACTGCAGTGAGTCCAGAGAGTGCACTGGCACCACTGGGGATGCAGTGCAGTGAGTCCAGAGAGTGCACTGGCACCACTGGGGATGCACATCGGTGAGTCCAGAGAGTGCTCTGGGAACACCGGGGATGCAGTGCAGTGAGTGCAGAGAGTGCACTGGCACCACTGGGGATGCAGTGCAGTGAGTCCAGAGAGTGCACTGGCACCACTAGGGATGCACTGCAGTGAGTCCAGAGAGTGCACTGGCACCATTAGGGATGCAGTGCAGTGAGTCCAGAGAGTGCACTGGCACCACAGGGGATGCACTGCCGTGAGTCCAGAGAGTGCACTGGCACCACTGGGGATGCAGTGCAGTGAGTCCAGAGAGTGCACTGGCACCACTGGGGATGCACAGCAGTGACTCGAAAGAGTGCACTGTCAGCACTGGGGATGCAGTGCAGTGAGTCCAGAGAGTGCACTGGCACCACTGGGGATGCAGTGCAGTGAGTCCAGAGAGTGCACTGGCACCACTGGGGATGCACTGCAATGAGTCCAGAGAATGCACTGGAACTAATGGGGATGCAGTGCAGTGAATCGAAAGAGTGCACTGGCACCACTGCGGATGCACTGCAGTGAGTCCGGAGAGTGCCCTGGCACCAATGGTGATGCAGTGCAGTGAGTCCAGAGAGTGCAGTGGCACCACTGGGGATGCACTGCAGTGAGTCCAGAGAGTGCACTGGCACCACTGGGGATGCACTGCAGTGAGTCCAGAGAGTGCTCGGGGAACACTGGGGATGCAGTGCAGTGAGTGCAGAGAGTGCACTGGCACCACTGGGGATGCACTGCAGTGACTCGAAAGAGTGCACTGGCACCACTGCGGATGCACTGCAGTGAGTCCGGAGAGTGCCCTGGCACCAATGGTGATGCAGTGCAGTGAGTCCAGAGAGTGCAGTGGCACCACTGGGGATGCAGTGAGTGAGTCCAGAGAGTGCAGTGGCACCACTGGGGATGCAATGCAGTGAGTCCAGAGAGTGCACTGGCACCACTGGGGATGAAGTGCAGTGAGTCCAGAGAGTGCACTGGCACCTCTGGGGATGCAGTGCTGTGAGTCCAGAGAGTGCACTGGCACCACTGGGGATGCACTGCAGTGAGTCCAGAGAGTGGACTGGCACCACTGGGGATGCACTGCAGTGAGTCCAGAGAGTGCACTGGCACTACTGGTGATGCAGTGCAGTGAGTGCAGAGAGTGCACTGGCACCACTGGGGATGCACTGCAGTGAGTCCAGAGAGTGCACTGGCACCACTGGTGATGCAGTGCAGTGAGTGCAGAGAGTGCACTGGCACCACTGGGGATGCACTGCAGTGAGTCCAGAGAGTGCACTGGCACCACTGGGGATGCACTGCAGTGACTCAAAAGAGTGCACTGGCACCACTGCGGATGCACTGCAGTGAGTCCGGAGAGTGCACTGGCACCAATGGTGATGCAGTGCAGTGAGTCCAGAGAGTGCAGTGACACCACTGGGGATGCAGTGCAGTGAGTCCAGAGAGTGCACTGGCACCACTGGGGATGCAATGCAGTGAGTCCAGAGAGTGCACTGGCACCACTGGGGATGCAGTGCAGTGAGTCCAGAGAGTGCACTGTCAGCACTGGGGATGCAGTGCAGTGAGTGCAGAGAGTGCACTGGCACCACTGGGGATGCAGTGCAGTGATTCCAGAGTGTGCACTGGAACCACTGGGTATGCAGTGCAGTTAGTCCATAGAGTGCACTGGCTCCACTGGGGTTGCAGTGCAGTGACTCAAGAGAGTGCACAGGCACCACTGGGGATGCAGTGCAGTGAGTCCAGAGAGTGCACTGGCACTACTGGGGATGCACTGCAGTGATTCCAGAGAGTGCACTGGCACCACTGGGGATGCAGTGCAGTGAGTCCAGAGAGTACACTGGCACCTCAGGGGCTGCACTGCAGTGAGTCCAGAGAGTGCACTGGCACCACTGGGGATGCAGTGCAGTGAGTCCAGAGAGTGCACTGGCACCACTGGGGATGCACATCGGTGAGTCCAGAGAGTGCTCTGGGAACACCGGGGATGCAGTGCAGTGAGTGCAGAGAGTGCACTGGCACCACTGGGGATGCAGTGCAGTGAGTCCAGAGAGTGCACTGGCACCACTGGGGATGCACTGCAGTGAGTCCAGAGAGTGCACTGGCACCATTAGGGATGCAGTGCAGTGAGTCCAGAGAGTGCACTGGCACCACAGGGGATGCACTGCCGTGAGTCCAGAGAGTGCACTGGCACCACTGGGGATGCAGTGCAGTGAGTCCAGAGAGTGCACTGGCACCACTGGGGATGCACAGCAGTGACTCGAAAGAGTGCACTGTCAGCACTGGGGATGCAGTGCAGTGAGTCCAGAGAGTGCACTGGCACCACTGGGGATGCAGTGCAGTGAGTCCAGAGAGTGCACTGGCACCACTGGGGATGCACTGCAATGAGTCCAGAGAATGCACTGGAACTAATGGGGATGCAGTGCAGTGAATCGAAAGAGTGCACTGGCACCACTGCGGATTCACTGCAGTGAGTCCGGAGAGTGCCCTGGCACCAATGGTGATGCAGTGCAGTGAGTCCAGAGAGTGCAGTGGCACCACTGGGGATGCACTGCAGTGAGTCCAGAGAGTGCACTGGCACCACTGGGGATGCACTGCAGTGAGTCCAGAGAGTGCTCGGGGAACACTGGGGATACAGTGCAGTGAGTGCAGAGAGTGCACTGGCACCACTGGGGATGCAGTGCAGTGAGTCCAGAGAGTGCACTGGCACCACTGGGGATGCACTGCAGTGACTCGAAAGAGTGCACTGGCACCACTGCGGATGCACTGCAGTGAGTCCGGAGAGTGCCCTGGCACCAATGGTGATGCAGTGCAGTGAGTCCAGAGAGTGCAGTGGCACCACTGGGGATGCAGTGCAGTGAGTCCAGAGAGTGCAGTGGCACCACTGGGGATGCAATGCAGTGAGTCCAGAGAGTGCACTGGCACCACTGGGGATGAAGTGCAGTGAGTCCAGAGAGTGCACTGGCACCTCTGGGGATGCAGTGCTGTGAGTCCAGAGAGTGCACTGGCACCACTGGGGATGCACTGCAGTGAGTCCAGAGAGTTAACTGGCACCACTGGGGATGCAGTGCAGTGAGTCCAGAGAGTGCACTGGCACCACTGGGGATGCACTGCAGTGAGTCCAGAGAGTGCACTGGCACCACTGGGGATGCAGTGCAGTGAGTGCAGAGAGTGCACTGGCACCACTGGGGATGCACTGCAGTGAGTCCAGAGAGTGCACTGGCACCACTGGTGATGCAGTGCAGTGAGTGCAGAGAGTGCACTGGCACCACTGGGGATGCACTGCAGTGAGTCCAGAGAGTGCACTGGCACCACTGGGGATGCACTGCAGTGACTCAAAAGAGTGCACTGGCACCACTGCGGATGCACTGCAGTGAGTCCGGAGAGTGCACTGGCACCAATGGTGATGCAGTGCAGTGAGTCCAGAGAGTGCAGTGACACCACTGGGGATGCAGTGCAGTGAGTCCAGAGAGTGCACTGGCACCACTGGGGATGCAGTGCAGTGAGTCCAGAGAGTGCAGTGGCACCACTGGGGATGCAGTGCAGTGATTCCAGAGAGTGCACTGGCACCACTGGGGATGCAGTGCAGTGAGTCCAGAGAGTGCACTGGCACCACTGGGGATGCACTGCAGTGACTCGAAAGAGTGCACTGGCACCACTGCGGATGCACTGCAGTGAGTCCGGAGAGTGCCCTGGCACCAATGGTGATGCAGTGCAGTGAGTCCAGAGAGTGCAGTGACACCACTGGGGATGCAGTGCAGTGAGTCCAGAGAGTGCACTGGCACCACTGGGGATGAAGTGCAGTGAGTCCAGAGAGTGCACTGGCACCACTGGGGATGCACTGCAGTGAGTCCAGAGAGTGCACTGGCAGCAGTGGGGATGCAGTGCAGTTGAGTCCAGAGAGTGCACTGGCACCTTGGGGATGCAGTGCAGTGAGTCCAGAGAGTGCACTGGCACCACTGGGATGCAGTGCAGTGAGTCCACAGAGTGCAATGGCACCACAGGGGATACACTGCAGTGAGTCCAGAGAGTGCACTGGCACCACTGGGGACGCAGTGAAGTGACTACAGAGAGTGCACTGGCACCATTGGGGATGCAGTGCAGTGAGTCCAGAGAGTGCACTGGCACCAGTGGGGATGCACTGCAGTGGGTCCAGAGAGTGCACTGGCACCACTGGGGATGCAGTGCAGTGAGTCCAAAGAGTGCACTGGCACCACTGGGAATGCACTGCAGTGAGTCCAGAGAGTGCACTGGCACCACTGGGGATGCACTGCAGTGAGTCCAGAGAGTGCACTGGCACCACTGGGGATGCAGTGCAGTGAGTCCAGAGAGTGCACTGGCACCACTGGGGATGCACTGCCGTGAGTCCAGAGAGTGCACTGGCACCACTGGGGATGCAGTGCAGTGAGTCCAGAGAGTGCACTGGCACCACTGGGGATGCACTGCAGTGACTCGAAAGAGTGCACTGTCAGCACTGGTGATGCAGTGCAGTGAGTCCAGAGAGTGCACTGGCACCACTGGGGATGCAGTGCAGTGAGTCCAGAGAGTGCACTGGCACCACTGGGGATGCAGTGCAGTGAGTCCAGAGAGTGCAGTGGCACCACTGGGGATGCACTGCAATGAGTCCAGAGAATGCACTGGAACTAATGGGGATGCAGTGCAGTGAATCGAAAGAGTGCACTGGCACCACTGCGGATGCACTGCAGTGAGTCCGGAGAGTGCCCTGGCACCAATGGTGATGCAGTGCAGTGAGTCCAGAGAGTGCAGTGGCACCACTGGGGATGCACTGCAGTGAGTCCAGAGAGTGCACTGGCACCACTGGGGATGCACTGCAGTGAGTCCAGAGAGTGCTCGGGGAACACTGGGGATGCAGTGCAGTGAGTGCAGAGAGTGCACTGGCACCACTGGGGATGCACTGCAGTGACTCGAAAGAGTGCACTGGCACCACTGCAGATGCACTGCAGTGAGTCCGGAGAGTGCCCTGGCACCAATTGTGATGCAGTGCAGTGAGTCCAGAGAGTGCAGTGGCACCACTGGCGATGCAGTGCAGTGAGTCCAGAGAGTGCACTGGCACCACTGGGGATGAAGTGCAGTGAGTCCAGAGAGTGCACTGGCACCTCCGGGGATGAAGTGCAGTGAGTCCAGAGAGTGCACTGGCACCACTGGGGATGCAATGCAGTGAGTCCAGAGAGTGCACTGGCACCACTGGGGATGAAGTGCAGTGAGTCCAGAGAGTGCACTGGCACCTCCGGGGATGCAGTGCAGTGAGTCCAGAGAGTGCACTGGCACCACTGGGGATGCACTGCAGTGAGTCCAGAGAGTGCACTGGCACCACTGGGGATGCACTGCAGTGAGTCCAGAGAGTGCACTGGCACCACTGGGGATGCACTGCAGTGAGTCCAGAGAGTGCACTGGCAGCACTGGGGATGCACTACAGTGAGTCCAGAGAGTGCACTGTCAGCACTGGGGATGCAGTGCAGTGAGTCCAGAGAGTGCACTGTCAGCACTGGGGATGCAGTGCAGTGAGTGCAGAGAGTGCACTGGCACCACTGGGGATGCACTGCAGTGAGTCCAGAGAGTGCACTGGCACCACTGGGGATGCACTGCAGTGACTCAAAAGAGTGCACTGGCACCACTGCGGATGCACTGCAGTGAGTCCGGAGAGTGCACTGGCACCAATGGTGATGCAGTGCAGTGAGTCCAGAGAGTGCAGTGGCACCACTGGGGATGCAGTGCAGTGAGTCCAGAGAGTGCACTGGCACCACTGGGGATGCAATGCAGTGAGTCCAGAGAGTGCACTGGCTACACTGGGGATTCAGTGCAGTGAGTCCAGAGAGTGCAGTGGCACCACTGGGGATGCAGTGCAGTGATTCCAGAGAGTGCACTGGCACCACTGGGGATGCAGTGCAGTGAGTCCACAGAGTGCACTGGCACCACTGGGGATGCACTGCAGTGAGTCCAGAGAGTGCACTGGCAGCAATGGGGATGCAGTGCAGTTGAGTCCAGAGAGTGCACTGGCACCTTGGGGATGCAGTGCAGTGAGTCCAGAGAGTGCACTGGCACCACTGGAATGCAGTGCAGTGAGTCCACAGAGTGCACTGGCACCACAGGGGATACACTGCAGTGAGTCCAGAGAGTGCCCTGGCACCACTGGGGACTCAGTGCAGTGACTACAGAGAGTGCACTGGCACCATTGGGGATGCAGTGCAGTGAGTCCAGAGAGTGCACTGGCACCAGTGGGAATGCACTGCAATGGGTCCAGAGAGTGCACTGGCACCACTGGGAATGCAGTGCAGTGAGTCCAAAGAGTGCACTGGCACCACTGGGAATGCAGTGCAGTGAGTCCAGAGAGTGCACTGGCACCACTGGGGATGCACTGCAGTGAGTCCAGAGAGTGCACTGGCACCATTAGGGATGCAGTGCAGTGAGTCCAGAGAGTGCACTGGCACCACTGGGGATGCACTGCCGTGAGTCCAGAGAGTGCACTGGCACCACTGGGGATGCAGTGCAGTGAGTCCAGAGAGTGCACTGGCACCACTGGGGATGCACTGCAGTGACTCGAAAGAGTGCACTGTCAGCACTGGGGATGCAGTGCAGTGAGTCCAGAGAGTGCACTGTCAGCACTGGGGATGCAGTGCAGTGAGTCCAGAGAGTGCACTGGCACCACTGGGTATGCAGTGCAGTGAGTCCAGAGAGTGCAGTGGCACCACTGGGGATGCACTGCAATGAGTCCAGAGAATGCACTGGAACTAATGGGGATGCAGTGCAGTGAATCGAAAGAGTGCACTGGCACCACTGCGGATGCACTGCAGTGAGTCCGGAGAGTGCCCTGGCACCAATGGTGATGCAGTGCAGTGAGTCCAGAGAGTGCAGTGGCACCACTGGGGATGCACTGCAGTGAGTCCAGAGAGTGCACTGGCACCACTGGGGATGCACTGCAGTGAGTCCAGAGAGTGCTCGGGGAACACTGGGGATGCAGTGCAGTGAGTGCAGAGAGTGCACTGGCATCACTGGGGATGCACTGCAGTGACTCGAAAGAGTGCACTGACACCACTGGGGATCCAATGCAGTGAGTCCAGCGAGTGCAATGGAACCACTGGGGATGCAGTGCAGTGAGTGCAGAGAGTGCACTGGCACAAAAGGGGATGCACTGCAGTGACTCCAGAAAGTGCACTGGCACCACTGGGGATGCACTGCAGTGAGTCCAGAGAGTGCACTGGCACCGCTGGTGATGCAGTGCAGTGAGTCCAGAGAGTGCACTGGCACCACTGGGGATGCACTGCAGTGAGTCCAGAGAGTGTACTGGCACCACAGGGGATGCAGTGCAGTGAGTCCAGAGAGTGCACTGGCACCACTGGGGATGCACTGCAGTGAGTCCAGAGAGTGCACTGGCACCACTGGGGATGCAGTGCAGTGAGTCCAGAGAGTGCACTGGCACTACCGGGGATGCACTGCAGTGACTCAAGAGAGTGCACTGTCACCACTGGGGATGCAGTGCTGTGAGTCCAGAGAGTACACTGGCACCTCAGGGGCTGCACTGCAGTGAGTCCAGAGAGTGCAGTGGCACCACTGGGGATGCAGTGCAGTGAGTCCAGAGAGTGCACTGGGAACACCGGGGATGCAGTGCAGTGAGTGCAGAGAGTGCACTGGCACCACTGGGGATGGATGCAGTGAGTCCAGAGAGTGCACTGGAAACACTGGGGATGCACTGCAGTGAGTCCAGAGAGTGCACTGGCACCATTAGGGATGCAGTGCAGTGAGTCCGGAGAGTGCACTGGCACCACTGGGGATGCAGTGCAGTGAGTCCAGAGAGTGCACTGGCACCACTGGGGATGCAGTGCGGTGAGTCCAGAGAGTGCACTGTCAGCACTGGGGATGCAGTGCAGTGAGTCCAGAGAGTGCACTGTCAGCACTGGGGATGCAGTGCAGTGAGTCCAGAGAGTGCACTGGCACCACTGGGGATGCAGTGCAGTGAGTCCAGAGAGTGCACTGGCACCACTGGGGATGCACTGCAATGAGTCCAGAGAATGCACTGGAACTAATGGGGATGCAGTGCAGTGACTCGAAAGAGTGCACTGGCACCACTGCGGATGCACTGCAGTGAGTCCGGAGAGTGCCCTGGCACCAATGGTGATGCAGTGCAGTGAGTCCAGAGAGTGCACTGGCACCACTGGGGATGCAGTGCAGTGAGTGCAGAGAGTGCACTGGCACCACTGGGGATGCAGTGCAGTGAGTCCAGAGAGTGCACTGGCACCACTGCGGATGCACTGCAGTGAGTCCGGAGAGTGCACTGGCACCAATGGTGATGCAGTGCAGTGAGTGCAGAGAGTGCAGTGGCACCACTGGGGATGCAGTGCAGTGAGTCCAGAGAGTGCACTGGCACCACTGGGGATGCAATGCAGTGAGTCCAGAGAGTGCACTGGCACCACTGGGGATGAAGTGCAGTGAGTCCAGAGAGTGCACTGGCACCACTGGGGATGCAGTGCAGTGAGTCCAGAGAGTGCACTGGCACCACTGGGGATGCACTGCAGTGAGTCCAGAGAGTGCACTGGCACCATTGGGGATGCACTGCAGTGAGTCCAGAGAGTGCACTGGCACCACTGGGGATGCAGTGCAGTGACTCCAGAGAGTGCACTGGCACCACTGGGGATGCAGTGCAGTGAGTCCAGAGAGTGCACTGGCAACACTGGTGATGTAGTGCAGTGAGTGCAGAGAGTGCACAGGCACCACTGGGGATGCACTGCAGTGAGTCCAGAGAGTGCACTGGCACCACTGGGGACGCACTGCAGTGACTCAAAAGAGTGCACTGGCACCACTGCGGATGCACTGCAGTGAGTCCAGAGAGTGCACTGGCACCACTGGGGATGCAATGCAGTGAGTCCAGAGAGTGCACTGTCAGCACTGGGGATGCAGTGCAGTGAGTCCAGAGAGTGCACTGGCACCACTGGGGATGCAGTGCAGTGGGTCCAGAGAGTGCACTGGCACCACTGGGGATGCACTGCAATGAGTCCAGAGAATGCACTGGAACTAATGGGGATGCAGTGCAGTGACTCGAAAGAGTGCACTGGCACCACTGCGGATGCACTGCAGTGAGTCCGGAGAGTGCCCTGGCACCAATGGTGATGCAGTGCAGTGAGTCCAGAGAGTGCAGTGGCACCACTGGGGATGCAGTGCAGTGAGTCCAGAGAGTGCCCTGGCACCACTGGGGATGCACTGCAGTGAGTCCAGAGAGTGCACTGGCACCACTGGGGATGCACTGCAGTGAGTCCAGAGAGTTCTCGGGGAACACTGGGGATGCAGTGCAGTGAGTGCAGAGAGTGCACTGGCACCACTGGGGATGCAGTGCAGTGAGTCCAGAGAGTGCACTGGCACCACTGGGGATGCACTGCAGTGAGTCCAGAGAGTGCACTGGCACCATTGGGGATGCACTGCAGTGAGTCCAGAGAGTGCACTGGCAGCACTGGGGATGCAGTGCAGTGACTCCAGAGAGTGCACTGGCACCACTGGGGATGCAGTGCAGTGAGTCCAGAGAGTGCACTGGCAACACTGGTGATGTAGTGCAGTGAGTGCAGAGAGTGCACAGGCACCACTGGGGATGCACTGCAGTGAGTCCAGAGAGTGCACTGGCACCACTGGGGACGCACTGCAGTGACTCAAAAGAGTGCACTGGCACCTCTGCGGATGCACTGCAGTGAGTCCAGAGAGTGCACTGGCACCACTGGGGATGCAATGCAGTGAGTCCAGAGAGTGCACTGTCAGCACTGGGGATGCAGTGCAGTGAGTCCAGAGAGTGCACTGGCACCACTGGGGATGCAGTGCAGTGGGTCCAGAGAGTGCACTGGCACCACTGGGGATGCACTGCAATGAGTCCAGAGAATGCACTGGAACTAATGGGGATGCAGTGCAGTGACTCGAAAGAGTGCACTGGCACCACTGCGGATGCACTGCAGTGAGTCCGGAGAGTGCCCTGGCACCAATGGTGATGCAGTGCAGTGAGTCCAGAGAGTGCAGTGGCACCACTGGGGATGCAGTGCAGTGAGTCCAGAGAGTGCCCTGGCAACACTGGGGATGCACTGCAGTGAGTCCAGAGAGTGCACTGGCACCACTGGGGATGCACTGCAGTGAGTCCAGAGAGTTCTCGGGGAACACTGGGGATGCAGTGCAGTGAGTGCAGAGAGTGCACTGGCACCACTGGGGATGCAGTGCAGTGAGTCCAGAGAGTGCACTGGCACCAGTGGGGATGCACTGCAGTGACTCGAAAGAGTGCACTGGCACCACTGCGGATGCACTGCAGTGAGTCCGGAGAGTGCCCTGGCACCAATGGTGATGCAGTGCAGTGAGTCCAGAGAGTGCAGTGGCACCACTGGGGATGCAATGCAGTGAGTCCAGAGAGTGCACTGGCACCACTGGGGATGAAGTGCAGTGAGTCCAGAGAGTGCACTGGCACCACTGGGGATGCAGTGCAGTGAGTCCAGAGAGTGCACTGGCACCACTGGGGATGCAGTGCAGTTGAGTCCAGAGAGTGCACTGGCACCTTGGGGATGCAGTGCAGTGAGTCCAGAGAGTGCACTGGCACCACTGGGATGCAGTGCAGTGTGTCCACAGAGTGCACTGGCACCACAGGGGATACACTGCAGTGAGTCCAGAGAGTGCACTGGCACCACTGGGGACGCAGTGCAGTGACTACAGAGAGTGCACTGGCACCATTGGGGATGCAGTGCAGTGAGTCCAGAGAGTGCACTGGCACCAGTGGGGATGCACTGCAGTGGGTCCAGAGAGTGCACTGGCACCACTGGGGATGCAGTGCAGTGAGTCCATAGAGTGCACTGGCACCACTGGGAATGCAGTGCAGTGAGTCCAGAGAGTGCACTGGCTCCACTGGGGATGCAGTGCAGTGACTCCAGAGAGTGCACTGGCACCACTGGTGATGCACTGCAGTGAGTCCAGAGAGTGCACTGGCACCACTGGGGATGCAGTGCAGTGAGTCCAGAGAGTGCACTGGCACCAGTGGGGAAGCACTGCAGTGAGTCCAGAGAGTGCACTGGCACCACTGGGGATGCACTGCACTGAGTCCAGAGAGTGCACTGACACCACTAGGGATCCAATGCAGTGAGTCCAGAGAGTGCAATGGAACCACTGGGGATGCAGTGCAGTGAGTCCAGTGAGTGCACTGGCACTTCTGGGGATGCAGTGCAGTGAGTGCAGAGAGTGCACTGGCACAACAGGGGATGCACTGCAGTGAGTCCAGAGAGTGCACTGTCAGCACTGGGGATGCAGTGCAGTGAGTCCAGAGAGTGCACTGGCACCACTGGTGATGCAGTGCAGTGAGTCCAGAGAGTACACTGGCACCACTGGGGATGCACTGCAGTGAGTCCGGAGAGTACACTGGCACCACAGGGGATGCAGTGCAGTGAGTCCAGAGAGTGCACTGGCACCACAGGGGATGCACCCCGGTGAGTCCAGAGAGTGCACTGGCACCACTGGGGATGCAATGCAGTGAGTCCAGAGAGTGCACTGGCACCACTGGGGATGAAGTGCAGTGAGTCCAGAGAGTGCACTGGCACCTCTGGGGATGCAGTGCTGTGAGTCCAGAGAGTGCACTGGCACCACTGGGGATGCACTGCAGTGAGTCCAGAGAGTGGACTGGCACCACTGGGGATGCACTTCAGTGAGTCCAGAGAGTGCACTGGCACCACTGGTGATGCAGTGCAGTGAGTGCAGAGAGTGCACTGGCACCACTGGGGATGCACTGCAGTGAGTCCAGAGAGTGCACTGGCACCACTGGTGATGCAGTGCAGTGAGTGCAGAGAGTGCACTGGCACCACTGGGGATGCACTGCAGTGAGTCCAGAGAGTGCACTGGCACCACTGGGGATGCACTGCAGTGACTCAAAAGAGTGCACTGGCACCACGGCGGATGCACTGCAGTGAGTCCGGAGAGTGCACTGGCACCAATGGTGATGCAGTGCAGTGAGTCCAGAGAGTGCAGTGACACCACTGGGGATGCAGTGCAGTGAGTCCAGAGAGTGCACTGGCACCACTGGGGATGCAATGCAGTGAGTCCAGAGAGTGCACTGGCACCACTGGGGATGCAGTGCAGTGAGTCCAGAGAGTGCACTGTCAGCACTGGGGATGCAGTGCAGTGAGTGCAGAGAGTGCACTGGCACCACTGGGGATGCAGTGCAGTGATTCCAGAGTGTGCACTGGCACCACTGGGTATGCAGTGCAGTTAGTCCATAGAGTGCACTGGCTCCACTGGGGTTGCAGTGCAGTGACTCAAGAGAGTGCACAGGCACCACTGGGGATGCAGTACAGTGAGTCCAGAGAGTGCACTGGCACTACTGGGGATTCACTGCAGTGATTCCAGAGAGTGCACTGGCACCACTGGGGATGCAGTGCAGTGAGTCCAGAGAGTACACTGGCACCTCAGGGGCTGCACTGCAGTGAGTCCAGAGAGTGCACTGGCACCACTGGGGATGCAGTGCAGTGAGTCCAGAGAGTGCACTGGCACCACTGGGGATGCACATCGGTGAGTCCAGAGAGTGCTCTGGGAACACCGGGGATGCAGTGCAGTGAGTGCAGAGAGTGCACTGGCACCACTGGGGATGCAGTGCAGTGAGTCCAGAGAGTGCACTGGCACCACTGGGGATGCACTGCAGTGAGTCCAGAGAGTGCACTGGCACCATTAGGGATGCAGTGCAGTGAGTCCAGAGAGTGCACTGGCACCACAGGGGATGCACTGCCGTGAGTCCAGAGAGTGCACTGGCACCACTGGGGATGCAGTGCAGTGAGTCCAGAGAGTGCACTGGCACCACTGGGGATGCACAGCAGTGACTCGAAAGAGTGCACTGTCAGCACTGGGGATGCAGTGCAGTGAGTCCAGAGAGTGCACTGGCACCACTGGGGATGCAGTGCAGTGAGTCCAGAGAGTGCACTGGCACCACTGGGGATGCACTGCAATGAGTCCAGAGAATGCACTGGAACTAATGGGGATGCAGTGCAGTGAATCGAAAGAGTGCACTGGCACCACTGCGGATGCACTGCAGTGAGTCCGGAGAGTGCCCTGGCACCAATGGTGATGCAGTGCAGTGAGTCCAGAGAGTGCAGTGGCACCACTGGGGATGCACTGCAGTGAGTCCAGAGAGTGCACTGGCACCACTGGGGATGCACTGCAGTGAGTCCAGAGAGTGCTCGGGGAACACTGGGGATGCAGTGCAGTGAGTGCAGAGAGTGCACTGGCACCACTGGGGATGCAGTGCAGTGAGTCCAGAGAGTGCACTGGCACCACTGGGGATGCACTGCAGTGACTCGAAAGAGTGCACTGGCACCACTGCGGATGCACTGCAGTGAGTCCGGAGAGTGCCCTGGCACCAATGGTGATGCAGTGCAGTGAGTCCAGAGAGTGCAGTGGCACCACTGGGGATGCAGTGCAGTGAGTCCAGAGAGTGCAGTGGCACCACTGGGGATGCAATGCAGTGAGTCCAGAGAGTGCACTGGCACCACTGGGGATGAAGTGCAGTGAGTCCAGAGAGTGCACTGGCACCTCTGGGTATGCAGTGCTGTGAGTCCAGAGAGTGCACTGGCACCACTGGGGATGCACTGCAGTGAGTCCAGAGAGTGGACTGGCACCACTGGGGATGCACTGCAGTGAGTCCAGAGAGTGCACTGGCACCACTGGGGATGCACTGCAGTGAGTCCAGAGAGTGCACTGGCACCACTGGTGATGCAGTGCAGTGAGTGCAGAGAGTGCACTGGCACCACTGGGGATGCACTGCAGTGAGTCCAGAGAGTGCACTGGCACCACTGGTGATGCAGTGCAGTGAGTGCAGAGAGTGCACTGGCACCACTGGGGATGCACTGCAGTGAGTCCAGAGAGTGCACTGGCACCACTGGGGATGCACTGCAGTGACTCAAAAGAGTGCACTGGCACCACTGCGGATGCACTGCAGTGAGTCCGGAGAGTGCACTGGCACCAATGGTGATGCAGTGCAGTGAGTCCAGAGAGTGCAGTGACACCACTGGGGATGCAGTGCAGTGAGTCCAGAGAGTGCACTGGCACCACTGGGGATGCAATGCAGTGAGTCCAGAGAGTGCACTGGCACCACTGGGGATGCAGTGCAGTGAGTCCAGAGAGTGCAGTGGCACCACTGGGGATGCAGTGCAGTGATTCCAGAGAGTGCACTGGCACCACTGGGGATGCAGTGCAGTGAGTCCAGAGAGTGCACTGGCACCACTGGGGATGCACTGCAGTGACTCGAAAGAGTGCACTGGCACCACTGCGGATGCACTGCAGTGAGTCCGGAGAGTGCCCTGGCACCAATGGTGATGCAGTGCAGTGAGTCCAGAGAGTGCAGTGACACCACTGGGGATGCAGTGCAGTGAGTCCAGAGAGTGCACTGGCACCACTGGGGATGCAATGCAGTGAGTCCAGAGAGTGCACTGGCACCACTGGGGATGCACTGCAGTGAGTCCAGAGAGTGCACTGGCAGCAATGGGGATGCAGTGCAGTTGAGTCCAGAGAGTGCACTGGCACCTTGGGGATGCAGTGCAGTGAGTCCAGAGAGTGCACTGGCACCACTGGGATGCAGTGCAGTGAGTCCACAGAGTGCACTGGCACCACAGGGGATACACTGCAGTGAGTCCAGAGAGTGCACTGGCACCACTGGGGACGCAGTGAAGTGACTACAGAGAGTGCACTGGCACCATTGGGGATGCAGTGCAGTGAGTCCAGAGAGTGCACTGGCACCAGTGGGGATGCACTGCAGTGGGTCCAGAGAGTGCACTGGCACCACTGGGGATGCAGTGCAGTGAGTCCAAAGAGTGCACTGGCACCACTGGGAATGCAGTGCAGTGAGTCCAGAGAGTGCACTGGCACCACTGGGGATGCACTGCAGTGAGTCCAGAGAGTGCACTGGCACCATTAGGGATGCAGTGCAGTGAGTCCAGAGAGTGCACTGGCACCACTGGGGATGCACTGCCGTGAGTCCAGAGAGTGCACTGGCACCACTGGGGATGCAGTGCAGTGAGTCCAGAGAGTGCACTGGCACCACTGGGGATGCACTGCAGTGACTCGAAAGAGTGCACTGTCAGCACTGGGGATGCAGTGCAGTGAGTCCAGAGAGTGCACTGTCAGCACTGGGGATGCAGTGCAGTGAGTCCAGAGAGTGCACTGGCACCACTGGGGATGCAGTGCAGTGAGTCCAGAGAGTGCAGTGGCACCACTGGGGATGCACTGCAATGAGTCCAGAGAATGCACTGGAACTAATGGGGATGCAGTGCAGTGAATCGAAAGAGTGCACTGGCACCACTGCGGATGCACTGCAGTGAGTCCGGAGAGTGCCCTGGCACCAATGGTGATGCAGTGCAGTGAGTCCAGAGAGTGCAGTGGCACCACTGGGGATGCACTGCAGTGAGTCCAGAGAGTGCACTGGCACCACTGGGGATGCAGTGCAGTGAGTCCAGAGAGTGCTCGGGGAACACTGGGGATGCAGTGCAGTGAGTGCAGAGAGTGCACTGGCACCACTGGGGATGCACTGCAGTGACTCGAAAGAGTGCACTGGCACCACTGCGGATGCACTGCAGTGAGTCCGGAGAGTGCCCTGGCACCAATTGTGATGCAGTGCAGTGAGTCCAGAGAGTGCAGTGGCACCACTGGCGATGCAGTGCAGTGAGTCCAGAGAGTGCACTGGCACCACTGGGGATGCAATGCAGTGAGTCCAGAGAGTGCACTGGCACCACTGGGGATGAAGTGCAGTGAGTCCAGAGAGTGCACTGGCACCTCCGGGGATGCAGTGCAGTGAGTCCAGAGAGTGCACTGGCACCACTGGGGATGCACTGCAGTGAGTCCAGAGAGTGCACTGGCACCACTGGGGATGCACTGCAGTGAGTCCAGAGAGTGCACTGGCAGCACTGGGGATGCACTACAGTGAGTCCAGAGAGTGCACTGTCAGCACTGGGGATGCAGTGCAGTGAGTCCAGAGAGTGCACTGTCAGCACTGGGGATGCAGTGCAGTGAGTGCAGAGAGTGCACTGGCACCACTGGGGATGCACTGCAGTGAGTCCAGAGAGTGCACTGGCACCACTGGGGATGCACTGCAGTGACTCAAAAGAGTGCACTGGCACCACTGCGGATGCACTGCTGTGAGTCCGGAGAGTGCACTGGCACCAATGGTGATGCAGTGCAGTGAGTCCAGAGAGTGCAGTGGCACCACTGGGGATGCAGTGCAGTGAGTCCAGAGAGTGCACTGGCACCACTGGGGATGCAATGCAGTGAGTCCAGAGAGTGCACTGGCTCCACTGGGGATGCAGTGCAGTGAGTCCAGAGAGTGCAGTGGCACCACTGGGGATGCAGTGCAGTGATTCCAGAGAGTGCACTGGCACCACTGGGGATGCAGTGCAGTGAGTCCAGAGAGTGCACTGGCACCACTGGGGATGCACTGCAGTGAGTCCAGAGAGTGCACTGGCACCACTGGGGATGCACTGCAGTGAGTCCAGAGAGTGCACTGGCAGCACTGGGGATGCACTACAGTGAGTCCAGAGAGTGCACTGTCAGCACTGGGGATGCAGTGCAGTGAGTCCAGAGAGTGCACTGTCAGCACTGGGGATGCAGTGCATTGAGTGCAGAGAGTGCACTGGCACCACTGGGGATGCACTGCAGTGAGTCCAGAGAGTGCACTGGCACCACTGGGGATGCACTGCAGTGACTCAAAAGAGTGCACTGGCACCACTGCGGATGCACTGCAGTGAGTCCGGAGAGTGCACTGGCACCAATGGTGATGCAGTGCAGTGAGTCCAGAGAGTGCAGTGGCACCACTGGGGATGCAGTGCAGTGAGTCCAGAGAGTGCACTGGCACCACTGGGGATGCAATGCAGTGAGTCCAGAGAGTGCACTGGCTACACTGGGGATTCAGTGCAGTGAGTCCAGAGAGTGCAGTGGCACCACTGGGGATGCAGTGCAGTGATTCCAGAGAGTGCACTGGCACCACTGGGGATGCAGTGCAGTGAGTCCACAGAGTGCACTGGCACCACTGGGGATGCACTGCAGTGAGTCCAGAGAGTGCACTGGCAGCAATGGGGATGCAGTGCAGTTGAGTCCAGAGAGTGCACTGGCACCTTGGGGATGCAGTGCAGTGAGTCCAGAGAGTGCACTGGCACCACTGGAATGCAGTGCAGTGAGTCCACAGAGTGCACTGGCACCACAGGGGATACACTGCAGTGAGTCCAGAGAGTGCCCTGGCACCACTGGGGACTCAGTGCAGTGACTACAGAGAGTGCACTGGCACCATTGGGGATGCAGTGCAGTGAGTCCAGAGAGTGCACTGGCACCAGTGGGGATGCACTGCAGTGGGTCCAGAGAGTGCACTGGCACCACTGGGGATGCAGTGCAGTGAGTCCAAAGAGTGCACTGGCACCACTGGGAATGCAGTGCAGTGAGTCCTAAGAGTGCACTGGCACCACTGGGGATGCAGTGCAGTGACTCCAGAGAGTGCACTGGCACCACTGGTGATGCAGTGCAGTGAGTCCACAGAGTGCAGTGGCACCACTGGCGATGCAGTGCAGTGAGTCCAGAGAGTGCACTGGCACCACTGGGGATGCAATGCAGTGAGTCCAGAGAGTGCACTGGCACCACTGGGGATGAAGTGCAGTGAGTCCAGAGAGTGCACTGGCACCTCCGGGGATGCAGTGCAGTGAGTCCAGAGAGTGCACTGGCACCACTGGGGATGCACTGCAGTGAGTCCAGAGAGTGCACTGGCACCACTGGGGATGCACTGCAGTGAGTCCAGAGAGTGCACTGGCAGCACTGGGGATGCACTACAGTGAGTCCAGAGAGTGCACTGTCAGCACTGGGGATGCAGTGCAGTGAGTCCAGAGAGTGCACTGTCAGCACTGGGGATGCAGTGCAGTGAGTGCAGAGAGTGCACTGGCACCACTGGGGATGCACTGCAGTGAGTCCAGAGAGTGCACTGGCACCACTGGGGATGCACTGCAGTGACTCAAAAGAGTGCACTGGCACCACTGCGGATGCACTGCTGTGAGTCCGGAGAGTGCACTGGCACCAATGGTGATGCAGTGCAGTGAGTCCAGAGAGTGCAGTGGCACCACTGGGGATGCAGTGCAGTGAGTCCAGAGAGTGCACTGGCACCACTGGGGATGCAATGCAGTGAGTCCAGAGAGTGCACTGGCTCCACTGGGGATGCAGTGCAGTGAGTCCAGAGAGTGCAGTGGCACCACTGGGGATGCAGTGCAGTGATTCCAGAGAGTGCACTGGCACCACTGGGGATGCAGTGCAGTGAGTCCAGAGAGTGCACTGGCACCACTGGGGATGCACTGCAGTGAGTCCAGAGAGTGCACTGGCACCACTGGGGATGCACTGCAGTGAGTCCAGAGAGTGCACTGGCAGCACTGGGGATGCACTACAGTGAGTCCAGAGAGTGCACTGTCAGCACTGGGGATGCAGTGCAGTGAGTCCAGAGAGTGCACTGTCAGCACTGGGGATGCAGTGCATTGAGTGAAGAGAGTGCACTGGCACCACTGGGGATGCACTGCAGTGAGTCCAGAGAGTGCACTGGCACCACTGGGGATGCAGTGCAGTGACTCGAAAGAGTGCACTGGCACCACTGCGGATGCACTGCAGTGAGTCCGGAGAGTGCACTGGCACCAATGGTGATGCAGTGCAGTGAGTCCAGAGAGTGCAGTGGCACCACTGGGGATGCAGTGCAGTGAGTCCAGAGAGTGCACTGGCACCACTGGGGATGCAATGCAGTGAGTCCAGAGAGTGCACTGGCTACACTGGGGATTCAGTGCAGTGAGTCCAGAGAGTGCAGTGGCACCACTGGGGATGCAGTGCAGTGATTCCAGAGAGTGCACTGGCACCACTGGGGATGCAGTGCAGTGAGTCCACAGAGTGCACTGGCACCACTGGGGATGCACTGCAGTGAGTCCAGAGAGTGCACTGGCAGCAATGGGGATGCAGTGCAGTTGAGTCCAGAGAGTGCACTGGCACCTTGGGGATGCAGTGCAGTGAGTCCAGAGAGTGCACTGGCACCACTGGAATGCAGTGCAGTGAGTCCACAGAGTGCACTGGCACCACAGGGGATACACTGCAGTGAGTCCAGAGAGTGCCCTGGCACCACTGGGGACTCAGTGCAGTGACTACAGAGAGTGCACTGGCACCATTGGGGATGCAGTGCAGTGAGTCCAGAGAGTGCACTGGCACCAGTGGGGATGCACTGCAGTGGGTCCAGAGAGTGCACTGGCACCACTGGTGATGCAGTGCAGTGAGTCCACAGAGTGCACTGGCACCACTGGGGATGCAGTGCAGTGAGTCCAGAGAGTGCACTGGCACCAGTGGGGAAGCAGTGCAGTGAGTCCAGAGAGTGCACTGGCACCACTGGGGATGCACTGCACTGAGTCCAGAGAGTGCACTGACACCACTGGGGATCCAATGCAGTGAGTCCAGCGAGTGCAATGGAACCACTGGGGATGCAGTGCAGTGAGTGCAGAGAGTGCACTGGCACAAAAGGGGATGCACTGCAGTGACTCCAGAAAGTGCACTGGCACCACTGGGGTTGCAGTGCAGTGAGTCCAGAGAGTGCACTGGCACCGCTGGTGATGCAGTGCAGTGAGTCCAGAGAGTACACTGGCACCACTGGGGATGCACTGCAGTGAGTCCAGAGAGTGTACTGGCACCACAGGGGATGCAGTGCAGTGAGTCCAGAGAGTGCACTGGCACCACTGGGGATGCACTGCAGTGAGTCCAGAGAGTGCACTGGCACCACTGGGGATGCAGTGCAGTGAGTCCAGAGAGTGCACTGGCACTACCGGGGATGCACTGCAGTGACTCAAGAGAGTGCACTGTCACCACTGGGGATGCAGTGCTGTGAGTCCAGAGAGTACACTGGCACCTCAGGGGCTGCACTGCAGTGAGTCCAGAGAGTGCAGTGGCACCACTGGGGATGCAGTGCAGTGAGTCCAGAGAGTGCACTGGCACCACTGGGGATGCAGTGCAGTGAGTCCAGAGAGTGCACTGTCAGCACTGGGGATGCAGTGCAGTGAGTCCAGAGAGTGCACTGGCACCACTGGGGATGCAGTGCGGTGAGTCCAGAGAGTGCACTGTCAGCACTGGGGATGCAGTGCAGTGAGTCCAGAGAGTGCACTGTCAGCACTGGGGATGCAGTGCAGTGAGTCCAGAGAGTGCACTGGCACCACTGGGGATGCAATGCAGTGAGTCCAGAGAGTGCACTGGCACCACTGGGGTGCACTGCAATGAGTCCAGAGAATGCACTGGAACTAATGGGGATGCAGTGCAGTGACTCGAAAGAGTGCACTGGCACCACTGCGGATGCACTGCAGTGAGTCCGGAGAGTGCCCTGGCACCAATGGTGATGCAGTGCAGTGAGTCCAGAGAGTGCAGTGGCACCACTGGGGATGCAGTGCAGTGAGTCCAGAGAGTGCACTGGCACCACTGGGGATGCAGTGCAGTGAGTCCAGAGAGTGCACTGGCACCACTGGGGATGCAATGCAGTGAGTCCAGAGAGTGCACTGGCTCCACTGGGGATGCAGTGCAGTGAGTCCAGAGAGTGCAGTGGCACCACTGGGGATGCAGTGCAGTGATTCCAGAGAGTGCACTGGCACCACTGGGGATGCAGTGCAGTGAGTCCAGAGAATGCACTGGAACTAATGGGGATGCAGTGCAGTGACTCGAAAGAGTGCACTGGCACCACTGCGGATGCACTGCAGTGAGTCCGGAGAGTGCCCTGGCACCAATGGTTATGCAGTGCAGTGAGTCCAGAGAGTGCAGTGGCACCACTGGGGATGCAGTGCAGTGAGTCCAGAGAGTGCACTGGCACCACTGGGGATGCAGTGCAGTGAGTCCAGAGAGTGCACTGGCACCACTGGGGATGCAATGCAGTGAGTCCAGAGAGTGCACTGGCTCCACTGGGGATGCAGTGCAGTGAGTCCAGAGAGTGCAGTGGCACCACTGGGGATGCAGTGCAGTGATTCCAGAGAGTGCACTGGCACCACTGGGGATGCAGTGCAGTGAGTCCAGAGAGTGCACTGGCACCACTGGGGATGCACTGCAGTGAGTCCAGAGAGTGCACTGGCAGCACTGGGGATGCACTACAGTGAGTCCAGAGAGTGCACTGTCAGCACTGGGGATGCAGTGCAGTGAGTCCAGAGAGTGCACTGTCAGCACTGGGGATGCAGTGCAGTGAGTGCAGAGAGTGCACTGGCACCACTGGGGATGCACTGCAGTGAGTCCAGAGAGTGCACTGGCACCACTGGGGATGCACTGCAGTGACTCAAAAGAGTGCACTGGCACCACTGCGGATGCACTGCAGTGAGTCCGGAGAGTGCACTGGCACCAATGGTGATGCAGTGCAGTGAGTCCAGAGAGTGCAGTGGCACCACTGGGGATGCAGTGCAGTGAGTCCAGAGAGTGCACTGGCACCACTGGGGATGCAATGCAGTGAGTCCAGAGAGTGCACTGGCTACACTGGGGATTCAGTGCAGTGAGTCCAGAGAGTGCAGTGGCACCACTGGGGATGCAGTGCAGTGATTCCAGAGAGTGCACTGGCACCACTGGGGATGCAGTGCAGTGAGTCCACAGAGTGCACTGGCACCACTGGGGATGCACTGCAGTGAGTCCAGACAGTGCACTGGCAGCAATGGGGATGCAGTGCAGTTGAGTCCAGAGAGTGCACTGGCACCTTGGGGATGCAGTGCAGTGAGTCCAGAGAGTGCACTGGCACCACTGGAATGCAGTGCAGTGAGTCCACAGAGTGCACTGGCACCACAGGGGATACACTGCAGTGAGTCCAGAGAGTGCCCTGGCACCACTGGGGACTCAGTGCAGTGACTACAGAGAGTGCACTGGCACCATTGGGGATGCAGTGCAGTGAGTCCAGAGAGTGCACTGGCACCAGTGGGGATGCAGTGCAGTGAGTCCAAAGAGTGCACTGGCACCACTGGGAATGCAGTGCAGTGAGTCCAGAGAGTGCACTGGCACCACTGGGGATGCAGTGCAGTGACTCCAGAGAGTGCACTGGCACCACTGGTGATGCAGTGCAGTGAGTCCACAGAGTGCACTGGCACCACTGGGGATGCAGTGCAGTGAGTCCAGAGAGTGCACTGGCACCAGTGGGGAAGCAGTGCAGTGAGTCCAGAGAGTGCACTGGCACCACTGGGGATGCACTGCACTGAGTCCAGAGAGTGCACTGACACCACTGGGGATCCAATGCAGTGAGTCCAGCGAGTGCAATGGAACCACTGGGGATGCAGTGCAGTGAGTGCAGAGAGTGCACTGGCACAAAAGGGGATGCACTGCAGTGACTCCAGAAAGTGCACTGGCACCACTGGGGATGCACTGCAGTGAGTCCAGAGAGTGCACTGGCACCTCAGGGGCTGCACTGCAGTGAGTCCAGAGAGTGCAGTGGCACCACTGGGGATGCAGTGCAGTGAGTCCAGAGAGTGCACTGGCACCACTGGGGATGCACCTCGGTGAGTCCAGAGAGTGCTCTGGGAACACCGGGGATGCAGTGCAGTGAGTGCAGAGAGTGCACTGGCACCACTGGGGATGCAGTGCAGTGAGTCCAGAGAGTGCACTGGAACCACTGGGGATGCACTGCAGTGAGTCCAGAGAGTGCACTGGCACCATTAGGGATGCAGTGCAGTGAGTCCGGAGAGTGCACTGGCACCACTGGGGATGCAGTGCAGTGAGTCCAGAGAGTGCACTGGCACCACTGGGGATGCAGTGCGGTGAGTCCAGAGAGTGCACTGTCAGCACTGGGGATGCAGTGCAGTGAGTCCAGAGAGTGCACTGTCAGCACTGGGGATGCAGTGCAGTGAGTCCAGAGAGTGCACTGGCACCACTGGGGATGCAGTGCAGTGAGTCCAGAGAGTGCACTGGCACCACTGGGGATGCACTGCAATGAGTCCAGAGAATGCACTGGAACTAATGGGGATGCAGTGCAGTGACTCGAAAGAGTGCACTGGCACCACTGCGGATGCACTGCAGTGAGTCCGGAGAGTGCCCTGGCACCAATGGTGATGCAGTGCAGTGAGTCCAGAGAGTGCAGTGGCACCACTGGGGATGCAGTGCAGTGAGTCCAGAGAGTGCACTGGCACCACTGGGGATGCAGTGCATTGAGTCCAGAGAGTGCACTGGCACCACAGCGGATGCACTGCAGTGAGTCCGGAGAGTGCACTGGCACCAATGGTGATGCAGTGCAGTGAGTCCAGAGAGTGCACTGGCACCACTGGGGATGCAGTGCAGTGAGTCCAGAGAGTGCACTGGCACCACTGGGGATGCAATGCAGTGAGTCCAGAGAGTGCACTGGCACCACTGGGGATGAAGTGCAGTGAGTCCAGAGAGTGCACTGGCACCACTGGGGATGCAGTGCAGTGAGTCCAGAGAGTGCACTGGCACCACTGGGGATGCACTGCAGTGAGTCCAGAGAGTGCACTGGCACCATTGGGGATGCACTGCAGTGAGTCCAGAGAGTGCACTGGCAGCACTGGGGATGCAGTGCAGTGACTCCAGAGAGTGCACTGGCACCACTGGGGATGCAGTGCAGTGAGTCCAGAGAGTGCACTGGCAACACTGGTGATGTAGTGCAGTGAGTGCAGAGAGTGCACAGGCACCACTGGGGATGCACTGCAGTGAGTCCAGAGAGTGCACTGGCACCACTGGGGACGCACTGCAGTGACTCAAAAGAGTGCACTGGCACCACTGCGGATGCACTGCAGTGACTCCAGAGAGTGCACTGGCACCACTGGGGATGCAATGCAGTGAGTCCAGAGAGTGCACTGTCAGCACTGGGGATGCAGTGCAGTGAGTCCAGAGAGTGCACTGGCACCACTGGGGATGCAGTGCAGTGGGTCCAGAGAGTGCACTGGCACCACTGGGGATGCACTGCAATGAGTCCAGAGAATGCACTGGAACTAATGGGGATGCAGTGCAGTGACTCGAAAGAGTGCACTGGCACCACTGCGGATGCACTGCAGTGAGTCCGGAGAGTGCCCTGGCACCAATGGTGATGCAGTGCAGTGAGTCCAGAGAGTGCACTGGCACCACTGGGGATGCAGTGCAGTGAGTCCAGAGAGTGCACTGGCACCACTGGGGATGCACTGCAGTGAGTCCAGAGAGTGCACTGGCACCACTGGGGATGCACTGCAGTGAGTCCAGAGAGTTCTCGGGGAACACTGGGGATGCAGTGCAGTGAGTGCAGAGAGTGCACTGGCACCACTGGGGATGCAGTGCAGTGAGTCCAGAGAGTGCACTGGCACCAGTGGGGATGCACTGCAGTGACTCGAAAGAGTGCACTGGCACCACTGCGGATGCACTGCAGTGAGTCCGGAGAGTGCCCTGGCACCAATGGTGATTCAGTGCAGTGAGTCCAGAGAGTGCAGTGGCACCACTGGGGATGCAATGCAGTGAGTCCAGAGAGTGCACTGGCACCACTGGGGATGCACAGCAGTGACTCGAAAGAGTGCACTGTCAGCACTGGGGATGCAGTGCAGTGAGTCCAGAGAGTGCACTGGCACCACTGGGGATGCAGTGCAGTGAGTCCAGAGAGTGCACTGGCAGCACTGGGGATGCAGTGCAGTGACTCCAGAGAGTGCACTGGCACCACTGGGGATGCACTGCAGTGAGTCCAGAGAGTGCACTGGCACCACTGGTGATGTAGTGCAGTGAGTGCAGAGAGTGCACTGGCACCACTGGGGATGCACTGCAGTGAGTCCAGAGAGTGCACTGGCACCACTGGGGATGCACTGCAGTGACTCAAAAGATTGCACTGGCACCACTGCGGATGCACTGCTGTGAGTCCGTAGAGTGCACTGGCACCAATGGTGATGCAGTGCAGTGAGTCCAGAGAGTGCAGTGGCACCACTGGGGATGCAATGCAGTGAGTCCAGAGAGTGCACTGGCAGCACTGGGGATGCAGTGCAGTTGAGTCCAGAGAGTGCACTGGCACCTTGGGGATGCAGTGCAGTGAGTCCAGAGAGTGCACTGGCACCACTGGGATGCAGTGCAGTGTGTCCACAGAGTGCACTGGCACCACAGGGGATACACTGCAGTGAGTCCAGAGAGTGCACTGGCACCACTGGGGACACAGTGCAGTGACTACAGAGAGTGCACTGGCTCCATTGGGGATGCAGTGCAGTGAGTCCAGAGAGTGCACTGGCACCAGTGGGGATGCACTGCAGTGGGTCCAGAGAGTGCACTGGCACCACTGGGGATGCAGTGCAGTGAGTCCATAGAGTGCACTGGCACCACTGGGAATGCAGTGCAGTGAGTCCAGAGAGTGCACTGGCTCCACTGGGGATGCAGTGCAGTGACTCCAGAGAGTGCACTGGCACCACTGGTGATGCACTGCAGTGAGTCCAGAGAGTGCACTGGCACCACTGGGGATGCAGTGCAGTGAGTCCAGAGAGTGCACTGGCACCAGTGGGGAAGCACTGCAGTGAGTCCAGAGAGTGCACTGGCACCACTGGGGATGCACTGCACTGAGTCCAGAGAGTGCACTGACACCACTAGGGATCCAATGCAGTGAGTCCAGAGAGTGCAATGGAACCACTGGGGATGCAGTGCAGTGAGTCCAGTGAGTGCACTGGCACTTCTGGGGATGCAGTGCAGTGAGTGCAGAGAGTGCACTGGCACAACAGGGGATGCACTGCAGTGACTCCAGAAAGTGCACTGGCACCACTGGGGATGCACTGCAGTGAGTCCAGAGAGTGCACTGGCACCACTGGGGATGCACTGCAGTGAGTCCAGAGAGTACACTGGCACCACTGGGGATGCACTGCAGTGAGTCCGGAGAGTACACTGGCACCACAGGGGATGCAGTGCAGTGAGTCCAGAGAGTGCACTGGCACCACAGGGGATGCACCCCGGTGAGTCCAGAGAGTGCACTGGCACCACTGGGGATGCAGTGCAGTGAGTCCAGAGACTGCACTGGCACCACTGGGGTTTTAGTGCAGTGAGTCCAGAGAGTGCACTGGCACCAATGGGGATGCAGTGCTGTGAGTCCAGAGAGTGCCCTGGCACCACTGGGGATGCAGTGAGTCCAGAGAGTGCACTGGCACCACTGGGGATGCACTGCAGTGAGACCAGAGAGTTCTCTGGCACCACTGGGGATGCAGTTTAGTGAGTCCAGAGAGTGCACCGGCTCCAATGGCGATACACTGCAGTGCGTCCAGACAGTGCACTGGCACCACTGGGGATGCAGTGCAGTGAGTCCAGAGAGTGCACTGGCACCACTGGGGATGCAGTGCAGTGAGTCCAGAGAGTGCACTGGCACCACTGGGGATGCAGTGCAGTGAGTCCAGAGAGTGCACTGTCAGCACTGGGGATGCAGTGCAGTGAGTGCAGAGAGTGCACTGGCACCACTGGGGATGCAGTGCAGTGATTCCAGAGTGTGCACTGGCACCACTGGGTATGCAGTGCAGTTAGTCCATAGAGTGCACTGGCTCCACTGGGGTTGCAGTGCAGTGACTCAAGAGAGTGCACAGGCACCACTGGGGATGCAGTGCAGTGAGTCCAGAGAGTGCACTGGCACTACTGGGGATGCACTGC
Organism: Anser cygnoides; assembly: GCF_040182565.1. Lineage (NCBI taxonomy): Eukaryota > Metazoa > Chordata > Aves > Anseriformes > Anatidae > Anser > Anser cygnoides. Next base: position 573,424 of record NW_027103072.1, on the reverse strand, counting down.
AGTGATTCCAGAGAGTGCACTGGCACCACTGGGGATGCAGTGCAGTGAGTCCAGAGAGTACACTGGCACCTCAGGGGCTGCACTGCAGTGAGTCCAGAGAGTGCACTGGCACCACTGGGGATGCAGTGCAGTGAGTCCAGAGAGTGCACTGGCACCACTGGGGATGCACATCGGTCAGTCCAGAGAGTGCTCTGGGAACACCGGGGATGCAGTGCAGTGAGTGCAGAGAGTGCACTGGCACCACTGGGGATGCAGTGCAGTGAGTCCAGAGAGTGCACTGGCACCACTGGGGATGCACTGCAGTGAGTCCAGGGAGTGCACTGGCACCATTAGGGATGCAGTGCAGTGAGTCCAGAGAGTGCACTGGCACCACAGGGGATGCACTGCCGTGAGTCCAGAGAGTGCACTGGCACCACTGGGGATGCAGTGCAGTGAGTCCAGAGAGTGCACTGGCACCACTGGGGATGCACAGCAGTGACTCGAAAGAGTGCACTGTCAGCACTGGGGATGCAGTGCAGTGAGTCCAGAGAGTGCACTGGCACCACTGGGGATGCAGTGCAGTGAGTCCAGAGAGTGCACTGGCACCACTGGGGATGCACTGCAATGAGTCCAGAGAATGCACTGGAACTAATGGGGATGCAGTGCAGTGAATCGAAAGAGTGCACTGGCACCACTGGGGATGCACTGCAGTGAGTCCGGAGAGTGCCCTGGCACCAATGGTGATGCAGTGCAGTGAGTCCAGAGAGTGCAGTGGCACCACTGGGGATGCACTGCAGTGAGTCCAGAGAGTGCACTGGCACCACTGGGGATGCACTGCAGTGAGTCCAGAGAGTGCTCGGGGAACACTGGGGATGCAGTGCAGTGAGTGCAGAGAGTGCACTGGCACCACTGGGGATGCAGTGCAGTGAGTCCAGAGAGTGCACTGGCACCACTGGGGATGCACTGCAGTGACTCGAAAGAGTGCACTGGCACCACTGCCGAATGCACTGCAGTGAGTCCGGAGAGTGCCCTGGCACCAATGGTGATGCAGTGCAGTGAGTCCAGAGAGTGCAGTGGCACCACTGGGGATGCAGTGCAGTGAGTCCAGAGAGTGCACTGGCACTACTGGGGATGAAGTGCAGTGAGTCCAGAGAGTGCACTGGCACCTCTGGGGATGAAGTGCAGTGAGTCCAGAGAGTGCACTGGCACCACTGGGGATGCACTGCAGTGAGTCCAGAGAGTGGACTGGCACCACTGGGGATGCACTGCAGTGAGTCCAGAGAGTGCACTGGCACCACTGGGGATGCAGTGCAGTGAGTGCAGAGAGTGCACTGGCACCACTGGGGATGCACTGCAGTGAGTCCAGAGAGTGCACTGGCACCACTGGTGATGCAGTGCAGTGAGTGCAGAGAGTGCACTGGCACCACTGGGGATGCACTGCAGTGAGTCCAGAGAGTGCACTGGCACCACTGGGGATGCACTGCAGTGACTCAAAAGAGTGCACTGGCACCACTGCGGATGCACTGCAGTGAGTCCGGAGAGTGCACTGGCACCAATGGTGATGCAGTGCAGTGAGTCCAGAGAGTGCACTGGTACCACTGGGGATGGACTGCAGTGAGTCCAGAGAGTGCACTGGCACCACTGGGGATGCAATGCAGTGAGTCCAGAGAGTGCACTGGCTCCACTGGGGATGCAGTGCAGTGAGTCCAGAGAGTGCAGTGGCACCACTGGGGATGCAGTGCAGTGATTCCAGAGAGTGCACTGGCACCACTGGGGATGCAGTGCAGTGAGTCCAGAGAGTGCACTGGCACCACTGGGGATGCACTGCAGTGACTCGAAAGAGTGCACTGGCACCACTGCGGATGCACTGCAGTGAGTCCAGAGAGTGCCCTGGCACCAATGGTGATGCAGTGCAGTGAGTCCAGAGAGTGCAGTGACACCACTGGGGATGCAGTGCAGTGAGTCCAGAGAGTGCACTGGCACCACTGGGGATGAAGTGCAGTGAGTCCAGAGAGTGCACTGGCACCACTGGGGATGCACTTCAGTGAGTCCAGAGAGTGCACTGGCACCACTGGGGATGCACTGCAGTGAGTCCAGAGAGTGCACTGGCAGCAATGGGGATGCAGTGCAGTTGAGTCCAGAGAGTGCACTGGCACCTTGGGGATGCAGTGCAGTGAGTCCAGAGAGTGCACTGGCACCACTGGGATGCAGTGCAGTGAGTCCACAGAGTGCACTGGCACCACAGGGGATACACTGCAGTGAGTCCAGAGAGTGCACTGGCACCACTGTGGACGCAGTGCAGTGACTACAGAGAGTGCACTGGCACCATTGGGGATGCAGTGCAGTGAGTCCAGAGAGTGCACTGGCACCAGTGGGGATGCACTGCAGTGGGTCCAGAGAGTGCACTGGCACCACTGGGGATGCAGTGCAGTGAGTCCAAAGAGTGCACTGGCACCACTGGGAATGCAGTGCAGTGAGTCCAGAGAGTGCACTGGCACCACTGGGGATGCACTGCAGTGAGTCCAGAGAGTGCACTGGCACCATTAGGGATGCAGTGCAGTGAGTCCAGAGAGTGCACTGGCACCACTGGGGATGCACTGCCGTGAGTCCAGAGAGTGCACTGGCACCACTGGGGATGCAGTGCAGTGAGTCCAGAGAGTGCACTGGCACCACTGGGGATGCACTGCAGTGACTCGAAAGAGTGCACTGTCAGCACTGGGGATGCAGTGCAGTGAGTCCAGAGAGTGCACTGTCAGCACTGGGGATGCAGTGCAGTGAGTCCAGAGAGTGCACTGGCACCACTGGGGATGCAGTGCAGTGAGTCCAGAGACTGCACTGGCACCACTGGGGATGCACTGCAATGAGTCCAGAGAATGCACTGGAACTAATGGCTATGCAGTGCAGTGAATCGAAAGAGTGCACTGGCACCACTGCGGATGCACTGCAGTGAGTCCGGAGAGTGCCCTGGCACCAATGGTGATGCAGTGCAGTGAGTCCAGAGAGTGCAGTGGCACCACTGGGGATGCACTGCAGTGAGTCCAGAGAGTGCACTGGCACCACTGGGGATGCAGTGCAGTGAGTCCAGAGAGTGCAGTGGCACCACTGGGGATGCACTGCAGCGAGTCCAGAGAGTGCTCGGGGAACACTGGGGATGCAGTGCAGTGAGTGCAGAGAGTGCACTGGCACCACTGGGGATGCACTGCAGTGACTCGAAAGAGTGCAGTGGCACCACTGCGGATGCACTGCAGTGAGTCCGGAGAGTGCCCTGGCACCAATGGTGATGCAGTGCAGTGAGTCCAGAGAGTGCACTGGCACCACTGGCGATGCAGTGCAGTGAGTCCAGAGAGTGCACTGGCACCACTGGGGATGCAGTGCAGTGAGTCCAGAGAGTGCACTGGCACCACTGGGGATGCAGTGCAGTGATTCCAGAGAGTGCACTGGCACCACTGGGGATGCAGTGCAGTGAGTCTAGAGAGTGCACTGGCACCACTGGGGATGAAGTGCAGTGAGTCCAGAGAGTGCACTGGCACCACTGGGGATGCACTGCAGTGAGTCCAGAGAGTGCACTGGCAGCACTGGGGATGCACTACAGTGAGTCCAGAGAGTGCACTGTCAGCACTGGGGATGCAGTGCAGTGAGTCCAGAGAGTGCACTGTCAGCACTGGGGATGCAGTGCAGTGAGTGCAGAGAGTGCACTGGCACCACTGGGGATGCACTGCAGTGAGTCCAGAGAGTGCACTGGCAGCACTGGGGATGCACTGCAGTGACTCAAAAGAGTGCACTGGCACCACTGCGGATGTACTGCAGTGAGTCCGGAGAGTGCACTGGCACCAATGGTGATGCAGTGCAGTGAGTCCAGAGAGTGCAGTGGCAACACTGGGGATGCAGTGCAGTGAGTCCAGAGAGTGCACTGGCACCACTGGGGATGCAATGCAGTGAGTCCAGAGAGTGCACTGGCTACACTGGGGATTCAGTGCAGTGAGTCCAGAGAGTGCAGTGGCACCACTGGGGATGCAGTGCAGTGAGTCCAGAGAGTGCACTGGCACCACTGGGGATGCAGTGCAGTGAGTCCAGAGAGTGCACTGGCACCACTGGGGATGCACTGCAGTGAGTCCAGAGAGTGCACTGGCAGCAATGGGGATGCAGTGCAGTTGAGTCCAGAGAGTGCACTGGCACCTTGGGGATGCAGTGCAGTGAGTCCAGAGAGTGCACTGGCACCACTGGGATGCAGTGCAGTGAGTCCACAGAGTGCACTGGCACCACAGGGGATACACTGCAGTGAGTCCAGAGAGTGCACTGGCACCACTGGGGACTCAGTGCAGTGACTACAGAGAGTGCACTGGCACCATTGGGGATGCAGTGCAGTGAGTCCAGAGAGTGCACTGGCACCACTGGGGATGCACTGCAGTGGGTCCAGAGAGTGCACTGGCACCACTGGGGATGCAGTGCAGTGAGTCCAAAGAGTGCACTGGCACCACTGGGAATGCAGTGCAGTGAGTCCAGAGAGTGCACTGGCACCACTGGGGATGCAGTGCAGTGACTCCAGAGAGTGCACTGGCACCACTGGTGATGCACTGCAGTGAGTCCAGAGAGTGCACTGGCACCACTGGGGATGCAGTGCAGTGAGTCCAGAGAGTGCACTGGCACCAGTGGGGAAGCAGTGCAGTGAGTCCAGAGAGTGCACTGGCACCACTGGGGATGCACTGCACTGAGTCCAGAGAGTGCACTGACACCACTGGGGATCCAATGCAGTGAGTCCAGCGAGTGCAATGGAACCACTGGGGATGCAGTGCAGTGAGTACAGAGAGTCCACTGGCACAAAAGGGGATGCACTGCAGTGACTCCAGAAAGTGCACTGGCACCACTGGGGATGCACTGCAGTGAGTCCAGAGAGTGCACTGGCACCGCTGGTGATGCAGTGCAGTGAGTCCAGAGAGTGCACTGGCACCACTGGGGATGCAGTGCAGTGAGTCCAGAGAGTGCACTGGCACTACCGGGGATGCACTGCAGTGACTCAAGAGAGTGCACTGTCACCACTGGGGATGCAGTGCAGTGAGTCCAGAGAGTACACTGGCACCTCAGGGGCTGCACTGCAGTGAGTCCAGAGAGTGCACTGGCACCACTGGGGATGCAGTGCAGTGAGTCCAGAGAGTACACTGGCACCTCATGGGCTGCACTGCAGTGAGTCCAGAGAGTGCACTGGCACCACTGGGGATGCAGTGCAGTGAGTCCAGAGAGTGCACTGGCACCACTGGGGATGCACCTCGGTGAGTCCAGAGAGTGCTCTGGGAACACCGGGGATGCAGTGCAGTGAGTGCAGAGAGTGCACTGGCACCACTGGGGATGCAGTGCAGTGAGTCCAGAGAGTGCACTGGAACCACTGGGGATGCAGTGCAGTGAGTCCAGAGAGTGCACTGGCACCATTAGGGATGCAGTGCAGTGAGTCCGGAGAGTGCACTGGCACCACTGGGGATGCAGTGCAGTGAGTCCAGAGAGTGCCCTGGCACCACTGGGGATGCAGTGCGGTGAGTCCAGAGAGTGCACTGTCAGCACTGGGGATGCAGTGCTGTGAGTCCAGAGAGTGCACTGGTACCACTGGGGATGGACTGCAGTGAGTCCAGAGAGTGCACTGGCACCACTGGGGATGCAATGCAGTGAGTCCAGAGAGTGCACTGGCTCCACTGGGGATGCAGTGCAGTGAGTCCAGAGAGTGCAGTGGCACCACTGGGGATGCAGTGCAGTGATTCCAGAGAGTGCACTGGCACCACTGGGGATGCAGTGCAGTGAGTCCAGAGAGTGCACTGGCACCACTGGGGATGCACTGCAGTGACTCGAAAGAGTGCACTGGCACCACTGCGGATGCACTGCAGTGAGTCCGGAGAGTGCCCTGGCACCAATGGTGATGCAGTGCAGTGAGTCCAGAGAGTGCAGTGACACCACTGGGGATGCAGTGCAGTGAGTCCAGAGAGTGCACTGGCACCACTGGGGATGAAGTGCAGTGGGTCCAGAGAGTGCACTGGCACCACTGGGGATGCAGTGCAGTGAGTCCAAAGAGTGCACTGGCACCACTGGGAATGCAGTGCAGTGAGTCCAGAGAGTGCACTGGCACCACTGGGGATGCAGTGCAGTGACTCCAGAGAGTGCACTGGCACCACTGGTGATGCACTGCAGTGAGTCCAGAGAGTGCACTGGCACCACTGGGGATGCAGTGCAGTGAGTCCAGAGAGTGCACTGGCACCAGTGGGGAAGCAGTGCAGTGAGTCCAGAGAGTGCACTGGCACCACTGGGGATGCACTGCACTGAGTCCAGAGAGTGCACTGACACCACTGGGGATCCAATGCAGTGAGTCCAGCGAGTGCAATGGAACCACTGGGGATGCAGTGCAGTGAGTGCAGAGAGTCCACTGGCACAAAAGGGGATGCACTGCAGTGACTCCAGAAAGTGCACTGGCACCACTGGGGATGCACTGCAGTGAGTCCAGAGAGTGCACTGGCACCGCTGGTGATGCAGTGCAGTGAGTCCAGAGAGTGCACTGGCACCACTGGGGATGCAGTGCAGTGAGTCCAGAGAGTGCACTGGCACTACCGGGGATGCACTGCAGTGACTCAAGAGAGTGCACTGTCACCACTGGGGATGCAGTGCAGTGAGTCCAGAGAGTACACTGGCACCTCAGGGGCTGCACTGCAGTGAGTCCAGAGAGTGCACTGGCACCACTGGGGATGCAGTGCAGTGAGTCCAGAGAGTACACTGGCACCTCATGGGCTGCACTGCAGTGAGTCCAGAGAGTGCACTGGCACCACTGGGGATGCAGTGCAGTGAGTCCAGAGAGTGCACTGGCACCACTGGGGATGCACCTCGGTGAGTCCAGAGAGTGCTCTGGGAACACCGGGGATGCAGTGCAGTGAGTGCAGAGAGTGCACTGGCACCACTGGGGATGCAGTGCAGTGAGTCCAGAGAGTGCACTGGAACCACTGGGGATGCACTGCAGTGAGTCCAGAGAGTGCACTGGCACCATTAGGGATGCAGTGCAGTGAGTCCGGAGAGTGCACTGGCACCACTGGGGATGCAGTGCAGTGAGTCCAGAGAGTGCCCTGGCACCACTGGGGATGCAGTGCGGTGAGTCCAGAGAGTGCACTGTCAGCACTGGGGATGCAGTGCTGTGAGTCCAGAGAGTGCACTGGTACCACTGGGGATGGACTGCAGTGAGTCCAGAGAGTGCACTGGCACCACTGGGGATGCAATGCAGTGAGTCCAGAGAGTGCACTGGCTCCACTGGGGATGCAGTGCAGTGAGTCCAGAGAGTGCAGTGGCACCACTGGGGATGCAGTGCAGTGATTCCAGAGAGTGCACTGGCACCACTGGGGATGCAGTGCAGTGAGTCCAGAGAGTGCACTGGCACCACTGGGGATGCACTGCAGTGACTCGAAAGAGTGCACTGGCACCACTGCGGATGCACTGCAGTGAGTCCGGAGAGTGCCCTGGCACCAATGGTGATGCAGTGCAGTGAGTCCAGAGAGTGCAATGGCACCACTGGGGATGCAGTGCAGTGAGTCCAGAGAGTGCAGTGACACCACTGGGGATGCAGTGCAGTGAGTCCAGAGAGTGCACTGGCACCACTGGGGATGAAGTGCAGTGAGTCCAGAGAGTGCACTGGCACCACTGGGGATGCAGTGCAGTGAGTCCAGAGAGTGCACTGTCAGCACTGGGGATGCAGTGCAGTGACTCCAGAGAGTGCACTGGCAGCAATGGGGATGCAGTGCAGTTGAGTCCAGAGAGTGCACTGGCACCTTGGGGATGCAGTGCAGTGAGTCCAGAGAGTGCACTGGCACCACTGGGATGCAGTGCAGTGAGTCCACAGAGTGCACTGGCACCACAGGGGATACACTGCAGTGAGTCCAGAGAGTGCACTGGCACCACTGTGGACGCAGTGCAGTGACTACAGAGAGTGCACTGGCACCATTGGGGATGCAGTGCAGTGAGTCCAGAGAGTGCACTGGCACCAGTGGGGATGCACTGCAGTGGGTCCAGAGAGTGCACTGGCACCACTGGGGATGCAGTGCAGTGAGTCCAAAGAGTGCACTGGCACCACTGGGAAAGCAGTGCAGTGAGTCCAGAGAGTGCACTGGCACCACTGGGGATGCACTGCAGTGAGTCCAGAGAGTGCACTGGCACCATTAGGGATGCAGTGCAGTGAGTCCAGAGAGTGCACTGGCACCACTGGGGATGCACTGCCGTCAGTCCAGAGAGTGCACTGGCACCACTGGGGATGCAGTGCAGTGAGTCCAGAGAGTGCACTGGCACCACTGGGGATGCACTGCAGTGACTCGAAAGAGTGCACTGTCAGCACTGGGGATGCAGTGCAGTGAGTCCAGAGAGTGCACTGTCAGCACTGGGGATGCAGTGCAGTGAGTCCAGAGAGTGCACTGGCACCACTGGGGATGCAGTGCAGTGAGTCCAGAGAGTGCAGTGGCACCACTGGGGATGCACTGCAATGAGTCCAGAGAATGCACTGGAACTAATGGCTATGCAGTGCAGTGAATCGAAAGAGTGCACTGGCACCACTGCGGATGCACTGCAGTGAGTCCGGAGAGTGCCCTGGCACCAATGGTGATGCAGTGCAGTGAGTCCAGAGAGTGCAGTGGCACCACTGGGGATGCACTGCAGTGAGTCCAGAGAGTGCACTGGCACCACTGGGGATGCAGTGCAGTGAGTCCAGAGAGTGCAGTGGCACCACTGGGGATGCACTGCAGCGAGTCCAGAGAGTGCTCGGGGAACACTGGGGATGCAGTGCAGTGAGTGCAGAGAGTGCACTGGCACCACTGGGGATGCACTGCAGTGACTCGAAAGAGTGCAGTGGCACCACTGCGGATGCACTGCAGTGAGTCCGGAGAGTGCCCTGGCACCAATGGTGATGCAGTGCAGTGAGTCCAGAGAGTGCAGTGGCACCACTGGCGATGCAGTGCAGTGAGTCCAGAGAGTGCACTGGCACCACTGGGGATGCAATGCAGTGAGTCCAGAGAGTGCACTGGCACCACTGGGGATGAAGTGCAGTGAGTCCAGAGAGTGCACTGGCACCTCCGGGGATGCAGTGCACTGAGTCCAGAGAGTGCACTGGCACCACTGGGGATGCACTGCAGTGACTCCAGAGAGTGCACTGGCACCACTGGGGATGCACTGCAGTGAGTCCAGAGAGTACACTGGCAGCACTGGGGATGCACTACAGTGAGTCCAGAGAGTGCACTGTCAGCACTGGGGATGCAGTGCAGTGAGTCCAGAGAGTGCACTGTCAGCACTGGGGATGCAGTGCAGTGAGTGCAGAGAGTGCACTGGCACCACTGGGGATGCACTGCAGTGAGTCCAGAGAGTGCACTGGCACCACTGGGGATGCACTGCAGTGACTCAAAAGAGTTCACTGGCACCACTGCGGATGCACTGCTGTGAGTCCGGAGAGTGCACTGGCACCAATGGTGATGCAGTGCAGTGAGTCCAGAGAGTGCAGTGGCACCACTGGGGATGCAGTGCAGTGAGTCCAGAGAGTGCACTGGCACCACTGGGGATGCAATGCAGTGAGTCCAGAGAGTGCACTGGCTCCACTGGGGATGCAGTGCAGTGAGTCCAGAGAGTGCACTGGCACCACTGGGGATGCAGTGCAGTGATTCCAGAGAGTGCACTGGCACCACTGGGGATGCAGTGCAGTGAGTCTAGAGAGTGCACTGGCACCACTGGGGATGAAGTGCAGTGAGTCCAGAGAGTGCACTGGCACCACTGGGGATGCACTGCAGTGAGTCCAGAGAGTGCACTGGCAGCACTGGGGATGCACTACAGTGAGTCCAGAGAGTGCACTGTCAGCACTGGGGATGCAGTGCAGTGAGTCCAGAGAGTGCACTGTCAGCACTGGGGATGCAGTGCAGTGAGTGCAGAGAGTGCACTGGCACCACTGGGGATGCACTGCAGTGAGTCCAGAGAGTGCACTGGCAGCACTGGGGATGCACTGCAGTGACTCAAAAGAGTGCACTGGCACCACTGCGGATGTACTGCAGTGAGTCCGGAGAGTGCACTGGCACCAATGGTGATGCAGTGCAGTGAGTCCAGAGAGTGCAGTGGCACCACTGGGGATGCAGTGCAGTGAGTCCAGAGAGTGCACTGGCACCACTGGGGATGCAATGCAGTGAGTCCAGAGAGTGCACTGGCTACACTGGGGATTCAGTGCAGTGAGTCCAGAGAGTGCAGTGGCACCACTGGGGATGCAGTGCAGTGATTCCAGAGAGTGCACTGGCACCACTGGGGATGCAGTGCAGTGAGTCCAGAGAGTGCACTGGCACCACTGGGGATGCACTGCAGTGAGTCCAGAGAGTGCACTGGCAGCAATGGGGATGCAGTGCAGTTGAGTCCAGAGAGTGCACTGGCACCTTGGGGATGCAGTGCAGTGAGTCCAGAGAGTGCACTGGCACCACTGGGATGCAGTGCAGTGAGTCCACAGAGTGCACTGGCACCACAGGGGATACACTGCAGTGAGTCCAGAGAGTGCACTGGCACCACTGGGGACTCAGTGCAGTGACTACAGAGAGTGCACTGGCACCATTGGGGATGCAGTGCAGTGAGTCCAGAGAGTGCACTGGCACCACTGGGGATGCACTGCAGTGGGTCCAGAAAGTGCACTGGCACCACTGGGGATGCAGTGCAGTGAGTCCAAAGAGTGCACTGGCACCACTGGGAATGCAGTGCAGTTAGTCCAGAGAGTGCACTGGCACCACTGGGGATGCAGTGCAGTGACTCCAGAGAGTGCACTGGCACCACTGGTGATGCACTGCAGTGAGTCCAGAGAGTGCACTGGCACCACTGGGGATGCAGTGCAGTGAGTCCAGAGAGTGCACTGGCACCACTGGGGAAGCAGTGCAGTGAGTCCAGAGAGTGCACTGGCACCACTGGGGATGCACTGCACTGAGTCCAGAGAGTGCACTGACACCACTGGGGATCCAATGCAGTGAGTCCAGCGAGTGCAATGGAACCACTGGGGATGCAGTGCAGTGAGTGCAGAGAGTGCACTGGCACAAAAGGGGATGCACTGCAGTGACTCCAGAAAGTGCACTGGCACCACTGGGGATGCACTGCAGTGAGTCCAGAGAGTGCACTGGCACCGCTGGTGATGCAGTGCAGTGAGTCCAGAGAGTGCACTGGCACCACTGGGGATGCAGTGCAGTGAGTCCAGAGAGTGCACTGGCACTACCGGGGATGCACTGCAGTGACTCAAGAGAGTGCACTGTCACCACTGGGGATGCAGTGCAGTGAGTCCAGAGAGTACACTGGCACCTCAGGGGCTGCACTGCAGTGAGTCCAGAGAGTGCACTGTCAGCACTGGGGATGCAGTGCAGTGAGTCCAGAGAGTACACTGGCACCTCATGGGCTGCACTGCTGTGAGTCCAGAGAGTGCACTGGCACCACTGGGGATGCAGTGCAGTGAGTCCAGAGAGTGCACTGGCACCACTGGGGATGCACCTCGGTGAGTCCAGAGAGTGCTCTGGGAACACCGGGGATGCAGTGCAGTGAGTGCAGAGAGTGCACTGGCACCACTGGGGATGCAGTGCAGTGAGTCCAGAGAGTGCACTGGAACCACTGGGGATGCACTGCAGTGAGTCCAGAGAGTGCACTGGCACCATTAGGGATGCAGTGCAGTGAGTCCGGAGAGTGCACTGGCACCACTGGGGATGCAGTGCAGTGAGTCCAGAGAGTGCCCTGGCACCACTGGGGATGCAGTGCGGTGAGTCCAGAGAGTGCACTGTCAGCACTGGGGATGCAGTGCAGTGAGTCCAGAGAGTGCACTGTCAGCACTGGGGATGCAGTGCAGTGAGTCCAGAGAGTGCACTGGCACCACTGGGGATGCAGTGCAGTGAGTCCAGAGAGTGCACTGGCACCACTGGGGATGCACTGCAGTGAGTCCGGAGAGTGCCCTGGCACCAATGGTGATGCAGTGCAGTGAGTCCAGAGAGTGCAGTGGCACCACTGGGGATGCAGTGCAGTGAGTGCAGAGAGTGCACTGGCACCACTGGGGATGCAGTGCAGTGAGTCCAGAGAGTGCACTGGCACCACTGCGGATGCACTGCAGTGAGTCCGGAGAGTGCACTGGCACCAATGGTGATGCAGTGCAGTGAGTCCAGAGAGTGCAGTGGCACCACTGGGGATGCAGTGCAGAGAGTCCAGAGAGTGCACTGGCACCACTGGGGATGCAATGCAGTGAGTCCAGAGAGTGCACTGGCACCACTGGGGATGAAGTGCAGTGAGTCCAGAGAGTGCACTGGCACCACTGGGGATGCAGTGCAGTGAATCCAGAGAGTGCACTGGCACCACTGGGGATGCACTGCAGTGAGTCCAGAGAGTGCACTGGCACCATTGGGGATGCACTGCAGTGAGTCCAGAGAGTGCACTGGCACCACTGGGGATGCAGTGCAGTGACTCCAGAGAGTGCACTGGCACCACTGGGGATGCAGTGCAGTGAGTCCAGAGAGTGCACTGGCAACACTGGTGATGTAGTGCAGTGAGTGCAGAGAGTGCACTGGCACCACTGGGGATGCACTGCAGTGAGTCCAGAGAGTGCACTGGCACCACTGGGGACGCACTGCAGTGACTCAAAAGAGTGCACTGGAACCACTGCGGATGCACTGCAGTGAGTCCAGAGAGTGCACTGGCACCACTGGGGATGCAATGCAGTGAGTCCAGAGAGTGCACTGTCAGCACTGGGGATGCAGTGCAGTGAGTCCAGAGAGTGCACTGGCACCACTGGGGATGCAGTGCAGTGGGTCCAGAGAGTGCACTGGCACCACTGGGGATGCACTGCAATGAGTCCAGAGAATGCACTGGAACTAATGGGGATGCAGTGCAGTGACTCGAAAGAGTGCACTGGCACCACTGCGGATTCACTGCAGTGAGTCCGGAGAGTGCCCTGGCACCAATGGTGATGCAGTGCAGTGAGTCCAGAGAGTGCAGTGGCACCACTGGGGATGCAGTGCAGTGAGTCCAGAGAGTGCACTGGCACCACTGGGGATGCACTGCAGTGAGTCCAGAGAGTGCACTGGCACCACTGGGGATGCACTGCAGTGAGTCCAGAGAGTTCTCGGGGAACACTGGGGATGCAGTGCAGTGAGTGCAGAGAGTGCACTGGCACCACTGGGGATGCAGTGCAGTGAGTCCAGAGAGTGCACTGGCACCACTGGGGATGCACTGCAGTGACTCGAAAGAGTGCACTGGCACCACTGCGGATGCACTGCAGTGAGTCCGGAGAGTGCCCTGGCACCAATGGTGATTCAGTGCAGTGAGTCCAGAGAGTGCAGTGGCACCACTGGGGATGCAATGCAGTGAGTCCAGAGAGTGCACTGGCACCACTGGGGATGAAGTGCAGTGAGTCCAGAGAGTGCACTGGCACCACTGGGGATGCAGTGCAGTGAGTCCAGAGAGTGCACTGGCACCACTGGGGATGCACTGCAGTGAGTCCAGAGAGTGCACTGGCACCACTGGGGATGCACTGCAGTGAGTCCAGAGAGTGCACTGGCAGCACTGGGGATGCAGTGCAGTGACTCCAGAGAGTGCACTGGCACCACTGGGGATGCAGTGCTGTGAGTCCAGAGAGTGCACTGGCACCACTGGTGATGTAGTGCAGTGAGTGCAGAGAGTGCACTGGCACCACTGGGGATGCACTGCAGTGAGTCCAGAGAGTGCACTGGCACCACTGGGGATGCACTGCAGTGACTCAAAAGAGTGCACTGGCACCACTGCGGATGCACTGCAGTGAGTCCGTAGAGTGCACTGGCACCAATGGTGATGCAGTGCAGTGAGTCCAGAGAGTGCAGTGGCTCCACTGGGGATGCAGTGCAGTGACTCCAGAGAGTGCACTGGCACCACTGGGGATGCAATGCAGTGAGTCCAGAGAGTGCACTGGCACCACTGGGGATGCAGTGCAGTGAGTCCAGAGAGTGCACTGGCACCAGTGGGGAAGCACTGCAGTGAGTCCAGAGAGTGCACTGGCACCACTGGGGATGCACTGCACTGAGTCCAGAGAGTGCACTGACACCACTGGGGATCCAATGCAGTGAGTCCAGAGAGTGCAATGGAACCACTGGGGATGCAGTGCAGTGAGTCCAGTGAGTGCACTGGCACTTCTGGGGATGCAGTGCAGTGAGTGCAGAGAGTGCACTGGCACAACAGGGGATGCACTGCAGTGACTCCAGAAAGTGCACTGGCACCACTGGGGATGCACTGCAGTGAGTCCAGAGAGTGCACTGGCACCACTGGTGATGCAGTGCAGTGAGTCCAGAGAGTACACTGGCACCACTGGGGATGCACTGCAGTGAGTCCAGAGACTGCACTGGCACCACTGGGGATGCAGTGAGTCCAGAGAGTGCACTGGCACCACTGGGGATGCAGTGCTGTGAGTCCAGAGAGTGCCCTGGCACCACTGGGGATGCAGTGAGTCCAGAGAGTGCACTGGCACCACTGGGGATGCAGTTTAGTGAGTCCAGAGATTGCACCGGCTCCAATGGCGATACACTGCAGTGAGTCCAGACAGTGCAATGGCACCACTGGGGATGCAGTGCAGTGAGTCCAGAGAGTGCACTGGCACCACTGGGGATGCAGTGCAGTGAGTCCAGAGAGTGCACTGGCACCACTGAGCTACACTGCAGTGAGTCCAGTAGTTGCACTGGCACCACTGGGGATGCAATGCAGTGAGTCCAGAGACTACACTGGCACCACTGGGGATGCAGTGCAGTGAGTGCAGAGAGTGCACTGGCACCTGTGCGGAAGCACTGCAGTGAGTCCAGAGAGTGCACTGGCACCACTGGGGATGCACTGCAGTGAGTCCAGAGAGTGCACTGGCACCACTGGGGATGCAGTGCAGTGAGTCCAGAGAGTGCACTGGCACCACTGGGGATGCAGTGCAGTGAGTCCAGAGAGTGCACTAGCACCACGGGGGATGCAGTGCAGTGAGTCCAGAGAGTGCACTGGCGCCACTGGGGATGCAGTGCAGTGAGTCCACAGAGTGCACTGGCACCACTGGGGATGCAGTGCAGTGACTCCAGAGAGTGCACTGGCAACACTGGGGATGCACTGCAGTGAGTCCACAGAGTGCACTGGCACCACTGGGGATGCACTGCAGTGAGTCCAGAGAGTGCACTGGCACCACTGGGGATGCACCCCGGTGAGTCCAGAGAGTGCACTGGCACCACTGGGGATGCAGTGCAGTGAGTCCAGAGAGTGCACTGGCACCACTGGGGATGCACTGCAGTGAGTCCAGAGAGTGCACTGGCCCCACAGAGGATGTAGTGCAGTGAGTCCACAGAGGGCACTGGCACCACTGGGGATGCAGCGCAGTGACTCCAGAGAGTGCACTGGCACCACTGTGGATGCAGTGCAGTGAGTCCAGAGAGTGCACTGGCACCACTGGAGTTGCAGTGCAGTGAGTCGAGAGAGTGCCCTGGAACCACTGGGGATGCAGCGCAGTGACTACAGAGAGTGCACTGTCTCCACTGGGGATGCAGTGCAGTGAGTCCAGAGAGTACACTGGCACCACTAGGATGCAGTGCAGTGACTCCAGAGAGTGCACTGGCACCACTGGGGATGCAGTGCAGTGAGTCCAGAGAGTGCACTGGCACCACTGGGGATGCAGTGCAGTGAGTCCAGAGAGTGCACTGGCACCACTGGGGATGCAGTGCAGTGAGTCCAGAGAGTGCACTGTCAGCACTGGGGATGCAGTGCAGTGAGTCCAGAGAGTGCACTGGCACCACTGGGGATGCACTGCAGTGACTCCAGAGACTGCACTGGCACCAATGGGGATGCACTGCAGTGAGTCCAGAGAATGCACTGGCACCACTGGGGATGCAGTGCAGTGACTCGAAAGAGTGCACTGGCACCACTGGGGATGCACTGCAGTGAGTCCGGAGAGTGCCCTGGCACCAATGGTGATGCAGTGCAGTGATCCAGAGAGTGCACTGGCACCTCAGGGGCTGCACTGCAGTGAGTCCAGAGAGTGCACTGGCACCACTGGTGATGCAGTGCGGTGAGTCCAGAGAGTGCACTGGCACCACTGGGGATGCACCTCGGTGAGTCCAGAGAGTGCTCTGGGACACCGGGGATGCAGTGCAGTGAGTGCAGAGAGTGCACTGGCACCACTGGGGATGCAGTGCAGTGAGTCCAGACAGTGCACTGGCACCACTGGGGATGCACTGCAGTGAGTCCAGAGAGTGCACTGGCACCACTGGGGATGCAGTGCAGTGAGTCCGGAGAGTGCACTGGCACCACTGGGGATGCACTGCAGTGAGTCCAGAGAGTGCACTGGCACCACTGGGGATGCAGTGCAGTGAGTCCAGAGAGTGCACTGTCAGCACTGGGGATGCAGTGCAGTGACTACAGAGAGTGCACTGTCAGCACTGGGGATGCAGTGCAGTGAGTCCAGAGAGTGCACTGGCACCACTGGGGATGCAGTGCAGTGAGTGCAGAGAGTGCACTGGCTCAAAAGGGGATGCACTGCAGTGAGCCCAGAGAGTGCACTGGCACCACTGGGGATGCAGTGCAGTGAGTCCAGAGAGTGCACTGGCACCACTGGGGATGCACTGCAGTGAGTCCAGAGAGTGCAGTGGCACCACTGGGGAAGCAGTGCACTGAGTCCAGAGAGTACACTGGCACCACTGGGGATGCAGTGCAGTGAGTCCAGAGAGTGCACTGTCAGCACTGGTGATGCAGTGCAGTGAGTCCAGAGAGTGCACTGGCACCACTGGGGATGCACTGCAGTGAGTCCAGAGACTGCACTGGCACCAATGGGGATGCATTGTAGTGAGTCCAGAGAATGCACTGGCACCACTGGGGATGCAGTGCAGTGACTCGAAAGAGTGCACTGGCACCACTGGGGATGCACTGCAGTGAGTCCAGAGAGTGCACTGGCACCACTGGGGATGCAGTGCAGTGACTACAGAGAGTGCACTGGCACCACTGGGTATGCAGTGCAGTTAGTCCATAGAGTGCACTGGCTCCACTGGGGATGCAGTGCAGTGACTCAAGAGAGTGCACTGGCACCACTGGGGATGCAGTGCAGTGAGTCCAGAGAGTGCACTGGCACCACTGGGGATGCACCTCGGTGAGTCCAGAGAGTGCTCTGGGAACACCGGGGATGCAGTGCAGTGAGTGCAGAGAGTGCACTGGCACCACTGGGGATGCAGTGCAGTGAGTCCAGAGAGTGCACTGGCACCACTGGGGATGCACTGCAGTGAGTCCAGAGAGTGCACTGGCACCATTAGGGATTCAGTGCAGTGAGTCCAGAGAGTGCACTGGCACCACTGGGGATGCAGTGCAGTGAGTCCAGAGAGTGCAGTGGCACCACTGGGGATGCACTGCAGTGAGTCCAGAGAGTGCACTGTCAGCACTGGGGATGCAGTGCAGTGAGTCCAGAGAGTGCACTGTCAGCACTGGGGATGCAGTGCAGTGAGTCCAGAGAGTGCACTGGCACCACTGGGGATGCAGTGCAGTGAGTCCAGAGAGTGCACTGGCACCACTGGGGATGCACTGCAATGAGTCCAGAGAATGCACTGGAACCACTGGGGATGCAGTGCAGTGAATCGAAAGAGTGCACTGGCACCACTGCGGATGCAGTGCAGTGAGTCCGGAGAGTGCCCTGGCATCAATGGTGATGCAGTGCAGTGAGTCCAGAGAGTGCAATGGCACCACTGGGGATGCAGTGCAGTGAGTCCAGAGAGTGCACTGGCACCACTGGGGATGCACTGCAGTGAGTCCAGAGAGTGCACTGGCACCACTGGGGATGCACTGCAGTGAGTCCAGAGAGTGCTCGGGGAACACTGGGGATGCAGTGCAGTGAGTGCAGAGAGTGCACTGGCACCACTGGGGATGCAGTGCAGTGAGTCCAGAGAGTGCACTGGCACCACTGGGGATGCAATGCAGTGAGTCCAGAGAGTGCACTGGCACCACTGGGGATGAAGTGCAGTGAGTCCAGAGAGTGCACTGGCACCTCTGGGGATGCAGTGCAGTGAGTCCAGAGAGTGCACTGGCACCACTGGGGATGCACTGCAGTGAGTCCAGAGAGTGCTCGGGGAACACTGGGGATGCACTGCAGTGAGTCCAGAGAGTGCACTGGCAGCACTGGGGATGCAGTGCAGTGACTCCAGAGAGTGCACTGGCACCACTGGGGATGCACTACAGTGAGTCCAGAGAGTGCACTGGCACCACTGGGGATGCACTGCAGTGACTCAAAAGAGTGCACTGGCACCACTGCGGATGCTCTGCAGTGAGTCCGGAGAGTGCACTGGCACCAATGGTGATGCAGTGCAGTGAGTCCAGAGAGTGCAGTGGCACCACTGGGATGCAGTGCAGTGAGTCCAGAGAGTGCAGTGGCACCACTGGGGATGCAATGCAGTGAGTCCAGAGAGTGCACTGGCACCACTGGGGATGCAATGCAGTGACTCCAGAGAGTGCACTGGCACCACTGAGGATGCACAGCAGTGATTCCAGAGAGTGCACTGGCACCACTGGGGATGCAGTGCAGTGAGTCCAGAGAGTGCACTGGCACCACTGGGGATGCACTGCAGTGACTCGAAAGAGTGCACTGGCACCACTGCGGATGCACTGCAGTGAGTCCGGAGAGTGCCCTGGCACCAATGGTGATGCAGTGCAGTGAGTCCAGAGAGTGCAGTGACACCACTGGGGATGCAGTGCAGTGAGTCCAGAGAGTGCACTGGCACCACTGGGGATGAAGTGCAGTGAGTCCAGAGAGTGCACTGGCACCACTGGGGATGCACTGCAGTGAGTCCAGAGAGTGCACTGGCACCACTGGGGATGCACTGCAGTGAGTCCAGAGAGTGCACTGGCAGCACTGGGGATGCAGTGCAGTTGAGTCCAGAGAGTGCACTGGCACCTTGGGGATGCAGTGCAGTGAGTCCAGAGAGTGCCCTGGCACCACTGGGGATGCACTGCAGTGAGTCCACAGAGTGCACTGGCACCACAGGGGATACACTGCAGTGAGTCCAGAGAGTGCACTGGCACCACTGGGGACGCAGTGCAGTGACTACAGAGAGTGCACTGGGACCATTGGGGATGCACTGCAGTGAGTCCAGAGAGTGCACTGGCACCAGTGGGGATGCAGTGCAGTGAGTCCAAAGAGTGCACTGGCACCACTGGGAATGCAGTGCAGTGAGTCCAGAGAGTGCACTGGCTCCACTGGGGATGCAGTGCAGTGACTCCAGAGAGTGCACTGGCACCAATGGCGATGCACTGCAGTGAGTCCAGAGAGTGCACTGGCACCACTGGGGATGCACTGCAGTGACTCAAAAGAGTGCACTGGCACCACTGCGGATGCTCTGCAGTGAGTCCGGAGAGTGAACTGGCACCAATGGTGATGCAGTGCAATGAGTCCTGAGAGTGCAGTGGCACCACTGGGATGCAGTGCAGTGAGTCCAGAGAGTGCAGTGGCACCACTGGGGATGCAATGCAGTGAGTCCAGAGAGTGCACTGGCACCACTGGGGATGCAATGCAGTGACTCCAGAGAGTGCACTGGCACCACTGAGGATGCACAGCAGTGATTCCAGAGAGTGCACTGGCACCACTGGGGATGCAGTGCAGTGAGTCCAGAGAGTGCACTGGCACCACTGGGGATGCACTGCAGTGACTCGAAAGAGTGCACTGGCACCACTGCGGATGCACTGCAGTGAGTCCGGAGAGTGCCCTGGCACCAATGGTGATGCAGTGCAGTGAGTCCAGAGAGTGCAGTGACACCACTGGGGATGCAGTGCAGTGAGTCCAGAGAGTGCACTGGCACCACTGGGGATGAAGTGCAGTGAGTCCAGAGAGTGCACTGGCACCACTGGGGATGCACTGCAGTGAGTCCAGAGAGTGCACTGGCACCATTGGGGATGCACTGCAGTGAGTCCAGAGAGTGCACTGGCAGCACTGGGGATGCAGTGCAGTTGAGTCCAGAGAGTGCACTGGCACCTTGGGGATGCAGTGCAGTGAGTCCAGAGAGTGCACTGGCACCACTGGGATGCAGTGCAGTGAGTCCACAGAGTGCACTGGCACCACAGGGGATACACTGCAGTGAGTCCAGAGAGTGCACTGGCACCACTGGGGACGCAGTGCAGTGACTACAGAGAGTGCACTGGGACCATTGGGGATGCACTGCAGTGAGTCCAGAGAGTGCACTGGCACCAGTGGGGATGCAGTGCAGTGAGTCCAAAGAGTGCACTTGCACCACTGGGAATGCAGTGCAGTGAGTCCAGAGAGTGCACTGGCTCCACTGGGGATGCAGTGCAGTGACTCCAGAGAGTGCACTGGCACCAATGGTGATGCACTGCAGTGAGTCCAGAGAGTGCACTGGCACCACTGGGGATGCAGTGCAGTGAGTCCAGAGAGTGCACTGGCACCACTGGGGAAGCAGTGCAGTGAGTCCAGAGAGTGCACTGGCACCACTGGGGATGCACTGCACTGCGTCCAGAGAGTGCACTGACACTACTGGGGATCCAATGCAGTGAGTCCAGAGAGTGCAATGGAACCACTGGGGATGCAGTGCAGTGAGTCCAGAGAGTGCACTGGCACTTGTGGGGATGCAGTGCAGTGAGTGCAGAGAGTGCACTGGCACCACTGGGGATGCACTGCAGTGACTCCAGAAAGTGCACTGGCACCACTGGGGATGCACTGCAGTGAGTCCAGAGAGTGCACTGGCACCACTGGGGATGCACTGCAGTGAGTCCAGAGAGTACACTGGCACCACTGGGGATGCACTGCAGTGAGTCCAGAGAGTGTCCTGGCACCACAGGGGATGCAGTGCAGTGAGTCCAGAGAGTGCACTGGCACCACTGGGGATGCACTGCAGTGAGTCCAGAGAGTGCACTGGCACCACTGGGGATGCAGTGCAGTGAGTCCAGAGAGTGCACTGGCACTACTGGGGATGCACTGCAGTGATTCCAGAGAGTGCACTGGCACCACTGGGGATGCAGTGCAGTCAGTCCAGAGAGTGCACTGGCACCACTGGGGATGCAGTGCAGTGAGTCCGGAGAGTGCACTGGCACCACTGGGGATGCAGTGCAGTGAGTCCAGAGAGTGCACTGTCAGCACTGGGGATGCAGTGCAGTGAGTCCAGAGAGTGCACTGGCACCACTGGGGATGCACCTCGGTGAGTCCAGAGAGTACACTGGCACCTCAGGGGCTGCACTGCAGTGAGTCCAGAGAGTGCACTGGCACCACTGGGGATGCAGTGCAGTGAGTCCAGAGAGTGCACTGGCACTACTGGGGATGCAGTGCAGTGAGTCCAGTGAGTGCACTGGCACCACTGGGGATGCAGTGCAGTGAGTCCAGAGAGTGCACTGGCACCACTGGGGATGCACTGCAGTGAGTCCAGAGAGTGCACTGTCAGCACTGGGGATGCAGTGCAGTGAGTCCAGAGAGTGCACTGTCAGCACTGGGGATGCAGTGCAGTGAGTCCAGAGAGTGCACTGGCACCACTGGGGATGCACTGCAGTGACTCGAAAGAGTGCACTGGCACCACTGCGGATGCACTGCAGTGAGTCCGGAGAGTGCCCTGGCACCAATGGTGATGCAGTGCAGTGAGTCCAGAGAGTGCACTGGCACCACTGGGGATGCACATCGGTCAGTCCAGAGAGTGCTCTGGGAACACCGGGGATGCAGTGCAGTGAGTGCAGAGAGTGCACTGGCACCACTGGGGATGCAGTGCAGTGAGTCCAGAGAGTGCACTGGCACCACTGGGGATGCACTGCAGTGAGTCCAGAGAGTGCACTGGCACCATTAGGGATTCAGTGCAGTGAGTCCAGAGAGTGCACTGGCACCACTGGGGATGCAGTGCAGTGAGTCCAGAGAGTGCAGTGGCACCACTGGGGATGCACTGCAGTGAGTCCAGAGAGTGCACTGTCAGCACTGGGGATGCAGTGCAGTGAGTCCAGAGAGTGCACTGTCAGCACTGGGGATGCAGTGCAGTGAGTCCAGAGAGTGCACTGGCACCACTGGGGATGCAGTGCAGTGAGTCCAGAGAGTGCACTGGCACCACTGGGGATGCACTGCAATGAGTCCAGAGAATGCACTGGAACTAATGGGGATGCAGTGCAGTGAATCGAAAGAGTGCACTGGCACCACTGCGGATGCACTGCAGTGAGTCCGGAGAGTGCCCTGGCATCAATGGTGATGCAGTGCAGTGAGTCCAGAGAGTGCAATGGCACCACTGGGGATGCAGTGCAGTGAGTCCAGAGAGTGCACTGGCACCACTGGGGATGCACTGCAGTGAGTCCAGAGAGTGCACTGGCACCACTGGGGATGCACTGCAGTGAGTCCAGAGAGTGCTCGGGGAACACTGGGGATGCAGTGCAGTGAGTGCAGAGAGTGCACTGGCACCACTGGGGATGCAGTGCAGTGAGTCCAGAGAGTGCACTGGCACCACTGGGGATGCAATGCAGTGAGTCCAGAGAGTGCACTGGCACCACTGGGGATGAAGTGCAGTGAGTCCAGAGAGTGCACTGGCACCTCTGGGGATGCACTACAGTGAGTCCAGAGAGTGAACTGGCACCACTGGGGATGCACTGCAGTGAGTCCAAAGAGTGCACTGGGGATGCACTGCACTGCGGATGCTCTGCAGTGAGTCCGTGAGAGTGCACTGGGGATGCACCAATGGTGATGCAGTGCAGTGAGTCCAGAGAGTGCAGTGGCACCACTGGGATGCAGTGCAGTGAGTCCAGAGAGTGCAGTGTCACCACTGGGGATGCAATGCAGTGAGTCCAGAGAGTGCACTGGCACCACTGGGGATGCAATGCAGTGACTCCAGAGAGTGCACTGGCACCACTGAGGATGCACAGCAGTGATTCCAGAGAGTGCACTGGCACCACTGGGGATGCAGTGCAGTGAGTCCAGAGAGTGCACTGGCACCACTGGGGATGCACTGCAGTGACTCGAAAGAGTGCACTGGCACCACTGCGGATGCACTGCAGTGAGTCCGGAGAGTGCCCTGGCACCAATGGTGATGCAGTGCAGTGAGTCCAGAGAGTGCAGTGACACCACTGGGGATGCAGTGCAGTGAGTCCAGAGAGTGCACTGGCACCACTGGGGATGAAGTGCAGTGAGTCCAGAGAGTGCACTGGCACCACTGGGGATGCACTGCAGTGAGTCCAGAGAGTGCACTGGCACCACTGGGGATGCACTGCAGTGAGTCCAGAGAGTGCACTGGCAGCACTGGGGATGCAGTGCAGTTGAGTCCAGAGAGTGCACTGGCACCTTGGGGATGCAGTGCAGTGAGTCCAGAGAGTGCACTGGCACCACTGGGATGCAGTGCAGTGAGTCCACAGAGTGCACTGGCACCACAGGGGATACACTGCAGTGAGTCCAGAGAGTGCACTGGCACCACTGGGGACGCAGTGCAGTGACTACAGAGAGTGCACTGGGACCATTGGGGATGCAGTGCAGTGAGTCCAGAGAGTGCACTGGCACCAGTGGGGATGCAGTGCAGTGAGTCCAAAGAGTGCACTGGCACCACTGGGAATGCAGTGCAGTGAGTCCAGAGAGTGCACTGGCTCCACTGGGGATGCAGTGCAGTGACTCCAGAGAGTGCACTGTCACCAATGGTGATGCACTGCAGTGAGTCCAGAGAGTGCACTGGCACCACTGGGGATGCAGTGCAGTGAGTCCAGAGAGTGCACTGGAACCACTGGGGAAGCAGTGCAGTGAGTCCAGAGAGTGCACTGGCACCACTGGGGATGCACTGCACTGCGTCCAGAGAGTGCACTGACACTACTTGGGATCCAATGCAGTGAGTCCAGAGAGTGCAATGGAACCACTGGGGATGCAGTGCAGTGAGTCCAGAGAGTGCACTGGCACTTCTGGGGATGCAGTGCAGTGAGTGCAGAGAGTGCACTGGCACCACTGGGGATGCACTGCAGTGACTCCAGAAAGTGCACTGGCACCACTGGGGATGCACTGCAGTGAGTCCAGAGAGTGCACTGGCACCACTGGGGATGCACTGCAGTGAGTCCAGAGAGTACACTGGCACCACTGGGGATGCACTGCAGTGAGTCCAGAGAGTGTCCTGGCACCACAGGGGATGCAGTGCAGTGAGTCCAGAGAGTGCACTGGCACCACTAGGGATGCACTGCAGTGAGTCCAGAGAGTGCACTGGCACCACTGGGGATGCAGTGCAGTGAGTCCAGAGAGTGCACTGGCACTACTGGGGATGCACTGCAGTGATTCCAGAGAGTGCACTGTCACCACTGGGGATGCAGTGCAGTGAGTCCAGAGAGTGCACTGGCACCACTGGGGATGCAGTGCAGTGAGTCCGGAGAGTGCACTGTCAGCACTGGGGATGCAGTGCAGTGAGTCCAGAGAGTGCACTGTCAGCACTGGGGATGCAGTGCAGTGAGTCCAGAGAGTGCACTGGCACCACTGGGGATGCACCTCGGTGAGTCCAGAGAGTACACTGGCACCTCAGGGGCTGCACTGCAGTGAGTCCAGAGAGTGCACTGGCACCACTGGGGATGCAGTGCAGTGAGTCCAGAGAGTGCACTGGCACCACTGGGGATGCAGTGCAGTGAGTCCAGTGAGTGCACTGGCACCACTGGGGATGCAGTGCAGTGAGTCCAGAGAGTGCACTGGCACCACTGGGGATGCACTGCAGTGAGTCCAGAGAGTGCACTGTCAGCACTGGGGATGCAGTGCAGTGAGTCCAGAGAGTGCACTGTCAGCACTGGGGATGCAGTGCAGTGAGTCCAGAGAGTGCACTGGCACCACTGGGGATGCACTGCAGTGACTCGAAAGAGTGCACTGGCACCACTGCGGATGCACTGCAGTGAGTCCGGAGAGTGCCCTGGCACCAATGGTGATGCAGTGCAGTGAGTCCAGAAAGTGCAGTGGCACCACTGGGGATGCAGTGCAGTGAGTCCATAGAGTGCACTGGCACCACTGGGGATACACTGCAGTGACTCCAGAGAGTGCACTGGCACCACTGGGGATGCACTGCAGTGAGTCCAGAGAGTGCACTGGCACCACTGGGGATGCACTGCAGTGAGTCCGGAGACTGCACTGGCACCAACTGGAGCTGCACTGCAGTGAGTCCTGAGATTGCACTGGCACCACTGGGGATGCACTACAGTGAGTCCAGAGACTACACTGGCACCACTGGGGATGCAGTGCAGTGAGTCCAGAGAGTGCACTGGCACCACTGGGGATGAAGTGCAGTGAGTCCAGAGAGTGCACTGGCACCACTGGGGATGCACTGCAGTGAGTCCAGAGAGTGCACTGGCACCACTGGGGATGCACTGCAGTGAGTCCAGAGAGTGCACTGGCAGCACTGGGGATGCAGTGCAGTTGAGTCCAGAGAGTGCACTGGCACCTTGGGGATGCAGTGCAGTGAGTCCAGAGAGTGCACTGGCACCACTGGGATGCAGTGCAGTGAGTCCACAGAGTGCACTGGCACCACAGGGGATACACTGCAGTGAGTCCAGAGAGTGCACTGGCACCACTGGGGACGCAGTGCAGTGACTACAGAGAGTGCACTGGGACCATTGGGGATGCACTGCAGTGAGTCCAGAGAGTGCACTGGCACCAGTGGGGATGCAGTGCAGTGAGTCCAAAGAGTGCACTGGCACCACTGGGAATGCAGTGCAGTGAGTCCAGAGAGTGCACTGGCTCCACTGGGGATGCAGTGCAGTGACTCCAGAGAGTGCACTGGCACCAATGGTGATGCACTGCAGTGAGTCCAGAGAGTGCACTGGCACCACTGGGGATGCACTGCAGTGACTCAAAAGAGTGCACTGGCACCACTGCGGATGCTCTGCAGTGAGTCCGGAGAGTGCACTGGCACCAATGGTGATGCAGTGCAGTGAGTCCAGAGAGTGCAGTGGCACCACTGGGATGCAGTGCAGTGAGTCCAGAGAGTGCAGTGGCACCACTGGGGATGCAATGCAGTGAGTCCAGAGAGTGCACTGGCACCACTGGGGATGCAATGCAGTGACTCCAGAGAGTGCACTGGCACCACTGAGGATGCACAGCAGTGATTCCAGAGAGTGCACTGGCACCACTGGGGATGCAGTGCAGTGAGTCCAGAGAGTGCACTGGCACCACTGGGGATGCACTGCAGTGACTCGAAAGAGTGCACTGGCACCACTGCGGATGCACTGCAGTGAGTCCGGAGAGTGCCCTGGCACCAATGGTGATGCAGTGCAGTGAGTCCAGAGAGTGCAGTGACACCACTGGGGATGCAGTGCAGTGAGTCCAGAGAGTGCACTGGCACCACTGGGGATGAAGTGCAGTGAGTCCAGAGAGTGCACTGGCACCACTGGGGATGCACTGCAGTGAGTCCAGAGAGTGCACTGGCACCATTGGGGATGCACTGCAGTGAGTCCAGAGAGTGCACTGGCAGCACTGGGGATGCAGTGCAGTTGAGTCCAGAGAGTGCACTGGCACCTTGGGGATGCAGTGCAGTGAGTCCAGAGAGTGCACTGGCACCACTGGGATGCAGTGCAGTGAGTCCACAGAGTGCACTGGCACCACAGGGGATACACTGCAGTGAGTCCAGAGAGTGCACTGGCACCACTGGGGACGCAGTGCAGTGACTACAGAGAGTGCACTGGGACCATTGGGGATGCAGTGCAGTGAGTCCAGAGAGTGCACTGGCACCAGTGGGGATGCAGTGCAGTGAGTCCAAAGAGTGCACTGGCACCACTGGGAATGCAGTGCAGTGAGTCCAGAGAGTGCACTGGCTCCACTGGGGATGCAGTGCAGTGACTCCAGAGAGTGCACTGGCACCAATGGTGATGCACTGCAGTGAGTCCAGAGAGTGCACTGGCACCACTGGGGATGCAGTGCAGTGAGTCCAGAGAGTGCACTGGCACCACTGGGGAAGCAGTGCAGTGAGTCCAGAGAGTGCACTGGCACCACTGGGGATGCACTGCACTGCGTCCAGAGAGTGCACTGACACTACTGGGGATCCAATGCAGTGAGTCCAGAGAGTGCAATGGAACCACTGGGGATGCAGTGCAGTGAGTCCAGAGAGTGCACTGGCACTTCTGGGGATGCAGTGCAGTGAGTGCAGAGAGTGCACTGGCACCACTGGGGATGCACTGCAGTGACTCCAGAAAGTGCACTGGCACCACTGGGGATGCACTGCAGTGAGTCCAGAGAGTGCACTGGCACCACTGGGGATGCACTGCAGTGAGTCCAGAGAGTACACTGGCACCACTGGGGATGCACTGCAGTGAGTCCAGAGAGTGTCCTGGCACCACAGGGGATGCAGTGCAGTGAGTCCAGAGAGTGCACTGGCACCACTAGGGATGCACTGCAGTGAGTCCAGAGAGTGCACTGGCACCACTGGGGATGCAGTGCAGTGAGTCCAGAGAGTGCACTGGCACTACTGGGGATGCACTGCAGTGATTCCAGAGAGTGCACTGTCACCACTGGGGATGCAGTGCAGTGAGTCCAGAGAGTGCACTGGCACCACTGGGGATGCAGTGCAGTGAGTCCGGAGAGTGCACTGTCAGCACTCGGGATACAGTGCAGTGAGTCCAGAGAGTGCACTGTCAGCACTGGGGATGCAGTGCAGTGAGTCCAGAGAGTGCACTGGCACCACTGGGGATGCACCTCGGTGAGTCCAGAGAGTACACTGGCACCTCAGGGGCTGCACTGCAGTGAGTCCAGAGAGTGCACTGGCACCACTGGGGATGCAGTGCAGTGAGTCCAGAGAGTGCACTGGCACTACTGGGGATGCAGTGCAGTGAGTCCAGTGAGTGCACTGGCACCACTGGGGATGCAGTGCAGTGAGTCCAGAGAGTGCACTGGCACCACTGGGGATGCACTGCAGTGAGTCCAGAGAGTGCACTGTCAGCACTGGGGATGCAGTGCAGTGAGTCCAGAGAGTGCACTGTCAGCACTGGGGATGCAGTGCAGTGAGTCCAGAGAGTGCACTGGCACCACTGGGGATGCACTGCAGTGACTCGAAAGAGTGCACTGGCACCACTGCGGATGCACTGCAGTGAGTCCGGAGAGTGCCCTGGCACCAATGGTGATGCAGTGCAGTGAGTCCAGAGAGTGCACTGGCACCACTGGGGATGCACATCGGTCAGTCCAGAGAGTGCTCTGGGAACACCGGGGATGCAGTGCAGTGAGTGCAGAGAGTGCACTGGCACCACTGGGGATGCAGTGCAGTGAGTCCAGAGAGTGCACTGGCACCACTGGGGATGCACTGCAGTGAGTCCAGAGAGTGCACTGGCATGATTAGGGATTCAGTGCAGTGAGTCCAGAGAGTGCACTGGCACCACTGGGGATGCAGTGCAGTGAGTCCAGAGAGTGCAGTGGCACCACTGGGGATGCACTGCAGTGAGTCCAGAGAGTGCACTGTCAGCACTGGGGATGCAGTGCAGTGAGTCCAGAGAGTGCACTGTCAGCACTGGGGATGCAGTGCAGTGAGTCCAGAGAGTGCACTGGCACCACTGGGGATGCAGTGCAGTGAGTCCAGAGAGTGCACTGGCACCACTGGGGATGCACTGCAATGAGTCCAGAGAATGCACTGGAACTAATGGGGATGCAGTGCAGTGAATCGAAAGAGTGCACTGGCACCACTGCGGATGCACTGCAGTGAGTCCGGAGAGTGCCCTGGCATCAATGGTGATGCAGTGCAGTGAGTCCAGAGAGTGCAATGGCACCACTGGGGATGCAGTGCAGTGAGTCCAGAGAGTGCACTGGCACCACTGGGGATGCACTGCAGTGAGTCCAGAGAGTGCACTGGCACCACTGGGGATGCACTGCAGTGAGTCCAGAGAGTGCTCGGGGAACACTGGGGATGCAGTGCAGTGAGTGCAGAGAGTGCACTGGCACCACTGGGGATGCAGTGCAGTGAGTCCAGAGAGTGCACTGGCACCACTGGGGATGCAATGCAGTGAGTCCAGAGAGTGCACTGGCACCACTGGGGATGAAGTGCAGTGAGTCCAGAGAGTGCACTGGCACCTCTGGGGATGCAGTGCAGTGAGTCCAGAGAGTGCACTGGCACCACTGGGGATGCACTGCAGTGAGTCCAGAGAGTGCTCGGGGAACACTGGGGATGCACTGCAGTGAGTCCAGAGAGTGCACTGGCAGCACTGGGGATGCAGTGCAGTGACTCCAGAGAGTGCACTGGCACCACTGGGGATGCACTACAGTGAGTCCAGAGAGTGAACTGGCACCACTGGGGATGCACTGCAGTGACTCAAAAGAGTGCACTGGCACCACTGCGGATGCTCTGCAGTGAGTCCGGAGAGTGCACTGGCACCAATGGTGATGCAGTGCAGTGAGTCCAGAGAGTGCAGTGGCACCACTGGGATGCAGTGCAGTGAGTCCAGAGAGTGCAGTGTCACCACTGGGGATGCAATGCAGTGAGTCCAGAGAGTGCACTGGCACCACTGGGGATGCAATGCAGTGACTCCAGAGAGTGCACTGGCACCACTGAGGATGCACAGCAGTGATTCCAGAGAGTGCACTGGCACCACTGGGGATGCAGTGCAGTGAGTCCAGAGAGTGCACTGGCACCACTGGGGATGCACTGCAGTGACTCGAAAGAGTGCACTGGCACCACTGCGGATGCACTGCAGTGAGTCCGGAGAGTGCCCTGGCACCAATGGTGATGCAGTGCAGTGAGTCCAGAGAGTGCACTGTCAGCACTGGGGATGCAGTGCAGTGAGTCCAGAGAGTGCACTGGCACCACTGGGGATGCACTGCAGTGACTCGAAAGAGTGCACTGGCACCACTGCGGATGCACTGCAGTGAGTCCGGAGAGTGCCCTGGCACCAATGGTGATGCAGTGCAGTGAGTCCAGAGAGTGCACTGGCACCACTGGGGATGCACATCGGTCAGTCCAGAGAGTGCTCTGGGAACACCGGGGATGCAGTGCAGTGAGTGCAGAGAGTGCACTGGCACCACTGGGGATGCAGTGCAGTGAGTCCAGAGAGTGCACTGGCACCACTGGGGATGCACTGCAGTGAGTCCAGAGAGTGCACTGGCACCATTAGGGATTCAGTGCAGTGAGTCCAGAGAGTGCACTGGCACCACTGGGGATGCAGTGCAGTGAGTCCAGAGAGTGCAGTGGCACCACTGGGGATGCACTGCAGTGAGTCCAGAGAGTGCACTGTCAGCACTGGGGATGCAGTGCAGTGAGTCCAGAGAGTGCACTGTCAGCACTGGGGATGCAGTGCAGTGAGTCCAGAGAGTGCACTGGCACCACTGGGGATGCAGTGCAGTGAGTCCAGAGAGTGCACTGGCACCACTGGGGATGCACTGCAATGAGTCCAGAGAATGCACTGGAACTAATGGGGATGCAGTGCAGTGAATCGAAAGAGTGCACTGGCACCACTGCGGATGCACTGCAGTGAGTCCGGAGAGTGCCCTGGCATCAATGGTGATGCAGTGCAGTGAGTCCAGAGAGTGCAATGGCACCACTGGGGATGCAGTGCAGTGAGTCCAGAGAGTGCACTGGCACCACTGGGGATGCACTGCAGTGAGTCCAGAGAGTGCACTGGCACCACTGGGGATGCACTGCAGTGAGTCCAGAGAGTGCTCGGGGAACACTGGGGATGCAGTGCAGTGAGTGCAGAGAGTGCACTGGCACCACTGGGGATGCAGTGCAGTGAGTCCAGAGAGTGCACTGGCACCACTGGGGATGCAATGCAGTGAGTCCAGAGAGTGCACTGGCACCACTGGGGATGAAGTGCAGTGAGTCCAGAGAGTGCACTGGCACCTCTGGGGATGCAGTGCAGTGAGTCCAGAGAGTGCACTGGCACCACTGGGGATGCACTGCAGTGAGTCCAGAGAGTGCTCGGGGAACACTGGGGATGCACTGCAGTGAGTCCAGAGAGTGCACTGGCAGCACTGGGGATGCAGTGCAGTGACTCCAGAGAGTGCACTGGCACCACTGGGGATGCACTACAGTGAGTCCAGAGAGTGAACTGGCACCACTGGGGATGCACTGCAGTGACTCAAAAGAGTGCACTGGCACCACTGCGGATGCTCTGCAGTGAGTCCGGAGAGTGCACTGGCACCAATGGTGATGCAGTGCAGTGAGTCCAGAGAGTGCAGTGGCACCACTGGGATGCAGTGCAGTGAGTCCAGAGAGTGCAGTGTCACCACTGGGGATGCAATGCAGTGAGTCCAGAGAGTGCACTGGCACCACTGGGGATGCAATGCAGTGACTCCAGAGAGTGCACTGGCACCACTGAGGATGCACAGCAGTGATTCCAGAGAGTGCACTGGCACCACTGGGGATGCAGTGCAGTGAGTCCAGAGAGTGCACTGGCACCACTGGGGATGCACTGCAGTGACTCGAAAGAGTGCACTGGCACCACTGCGGATGCACTGCAGTGAGTCCGGAGAGTGCCCTGGCACCAATGGTGATGCAGTGCAGTGAGTCCAGAGAGTGCAGTGACACCACTGGGGATGCAGTGCAGTGAGTCCAGAGAGTGCACTGGCACCACTGGGGATGAAGTGCAGTGAGTCCAGAGAGTGCACTGGCACCACTGGGGATGCACTGCAGTGAGTCCAGAGAGTGCACTGGCACCACTGGGGATGCACTGCAGTGAGTCCAGAGAGTGCACTGGCAGCACTGGGGATGCAGTGCAGTTGAGTCCAGAGAGTGCACTGGCACCTTGGGGATGCAGTGCAGTGAGTCCAGAGAGTGCACTGGCACCACTGGGATGCAGTGCAGTGAGTCCACAGAGTGCACTGGCACCACAGGGGATACACTGCAGTGAGTCCAGAGAGTGCACTGGCACCACTGGGGACGCAGTGCAGTGACTACAGAGAGTGCACTGGGACCATTGGGGATGCAGTGCAGTGAGTCCAGAGAGTGCACTGGCACCAGTGGGGATGCAGTGCAGTGAGTCCAAAGAGTGCACTGGCACCACTGGGAATGCAGTGCAGTGAGTCCGGAGAGTACACGGGCTCCACTGGGGATGCAGTGCAGTGACTCCAGAGAGTGCACTGTCACCAATGGTGATGCACTGCAGTGAGTCCAGAGAGTGCACTGGCACCACTGTGGATGCAGTGCAGTGAGTCCAGAGAGTGCACTGGCACCACTGGGGAAGCAGTGCAGTGAGTCCAGAGAGTGCACTGGCACCACTGGGGATGCACTGCACTGCGTCCAGAGAGTGCACTGACACTACTTGGGATCCAATGCAGTGAGTCCAGAGAGTGCAATGGAACCACTGGGGATGCAGTGCAGTGAGTCCAGAGAGTGCACTGGCACTTCTGGGGATGCAGTGCAGTGAGTGCAGAGAGTGCACTGGCACCACTGGGGATGCACTGCAGTGACTCCAGAAGGTGCACTGGCACCACTGGGGATGCACTGCAGTGAGTCCAGAGAGTACACTGGCACCACTGGGGATGCACTGCAGTGAGTCCAGAGAGTGCTCGGGGAACACTGGGGATGCAGTGCAGTGAGTGCAGAGAGTGCACTGGCACCACTGGGGATGCAGTGCAGTGAGTCCAGAGAGTGCACTGGCACCACTGGGGATGCAATGCAGTGAGTCCAGAGAGTGCACTGGCACCACTGGGGATGAAGTGCAGTGAGTCCAGAGAGTGCACTGGCACCTCTGGGGATGCAGTGCAGTGAGTCCAGAGAGTGCACTGGCACCACTGGGGATGCACTGCAGTGAGTCCAGAGAGTGCTCGGGGAACACTGGGGATGCACTGCAGTGAGTCCAGAGAGTGCACTGGCAGCACTGGGGATGCAGTGCAGTGACTCCAGAGAGTGCACTGGCACCACTGGGGATGCACTACAGTGAGTCCAGAGAGTGAACTGGCACCACTGGGGATGCACTGCAGTGACTCAAAAGAGTGCACTGGCACCACTGCGGATGCTCTGCAGTGAGTCCGGAGAGTGCACTGGCACCAATGGTGATGCAGTGCAGTGAGTCCAGAGAGTGCAGTGGCACCACTGGGATGCAGTGCAGTGAGTCCAGAGAGTGCAGTGTCACCACTGGGGATGCAATGCAGTGAGTCCAGAGAGTGCACTGGCACCACTGGGGATGCAATGCAGTGACTCCAGAGAGTGCACTGGCACCACTGAGGATGCACAGCAGTGATTCCAGAGAGTGCACTGGCACCACTGGGGATGCAGTGCAGTGAGTCCAGAGAGTGCACTGGCACCACTGGGGATGCACTGCAGTGACTCGAAAGAGTGCACTGGCACCACTGCGGATGCACTGCAGTGAGTCCGGAGAGTGCCCTGGCACCAATGGTGATGCAGTGCAGTGAGTCCAGAGAGTGCAGTGACACCACTGGGGATGCAGTGCAGTGAGTCCAGAGAGTGCACTGGCACCACTGGGGATGAAGTGCAGTGAGTCCAGAGAGTGCACTGGCACCACTGGGGATGCACTGCAGTGAGTCCAGAGAGTGCACTGGCACCACTGGGGATGCACTGCAGTGAGTCCAGAGAGTGCACTGGCAGCACTGGGGATGCAGTGCAGTTGAGTCCAGAGAGTGCACTGGCACCTTGGGGATGCAGTGCAGTGAGTCCAGAGAGTGCACTGGCACCACTGGGATGCAGTGCAGTGAGTCCACAGAGTGCACTGGCACCACAGGGGATACACTGCAGTGAGTCCAGAGAGTGCACTGGCACCACTGGGGACGCAGTGCAGTGACTACAGAGAGTGCACTGGGACCATTGGGGATGCAGTGCAGTGAGTCCAGAGAGTGCACTGGCACCAGTGGGGATGCAGTGCAGTGAGTCCAAAGAGTGCACTGGCACCACTGGGAATGCAGTGCAGTGAGTCCGGAGAGTACACGGGCTCCACTGGGGATGCAGTGCAGTGACTCCAGAGAGTGCACTGTCACCAATGGTGATGCACTGCAGTGAGTCCAGAGAGTGCACTGGCACCACTGTGGATGCAGTGCAGTGAGTCCAGAGAGTGCACTGGCACCACTGGGGAAGCAGTGCAGTGAGTCCAGAGAGTGCACTGGCACCACTGGGGATGCACTGCACTGCGTCCAGAGAGTGCACTGACACTACTTGGGATCCAATGCAGTGAGTCCAGAGAGTGCAATGGAACCACTGGGGATGCAGTGCAGTGAGTCCAGAGAGTGCACTGGCACTTCTGGGGATGCAGTGCAGTGAGTGCAGAGAGTGCACTGGCACCACTGGGGATGCACTGCAGTGACTCCAGAAAGTGCACTGGCACCACTGGGGATGCACTGCAGTGAGTCCAGAGAGTACACTGGCACCACTGGGGATGCACTGCAGTGAGTCCAGAGAGTGTCCTGGCACCACAGGGGATGCAGTGCAGTGAGTCCAGAGAGTGCACTGGCACCACTAGGGATGCACTGCAGTGAGTCCAGAGAGTGCACTGGCACCACTGGGGATGCAGTGCAGTGAGTCCAGAGAGTGCACTGGCACTACTGGGGATGCAGTGCAGTGATTCCAGAGAGTGCACTGTCACCACTGGGGATGCAGTGCAGTGAGTCCAGAGAGTGCACTGGCACCACTGGTGATGCAGTGCAGTGAGTCCGGAGAGTGCACTGTCAGCACTGGGGATGCAGTGCAGTGAGTCCAGAGAGTGCACTGTCAGCACTGGGGATGCAGTGCAGTGAGTCCAGAGAGTGCACTGGCACCACTGGGGATGCACCTCGGTGAGTCCAGAGAGTACACTGGCACCTCAGGGGCTGCACTGCAGTGAGTCCAGAGAGTGCACTGGCACCACTGGGGATGCAGTGCAGTGAGTCCAGAGAGTGCACTGGCACCACTGGGGATGCAGTGCAGTGAGTCCAGTGAGTGCACTGGCACCACTGGGGATGCAGTGCAGTGAGTCCAGAGAGTGCACTGGCACCACTGGGGATGCACTGCAGTGAGTCCAGAGAGTGCACTGTCAGCACTGGGGATGCAGTGCAGTGAGTCCAGAGAGTGCACTGTCAGCACTGGGGATGCAGTGCAGTGAGTCCAGAGAGTGCACTGGCACCACTGGGGATGCACTGCAGTGACTCGAAAGAGTGCACTGGCACCACTGCGGATGCACTGCAGTGAGTCCGGAGAGTGCCCTGGCACCAATGGTGATGCAGTGCAGTGAGTCCAGAGAGTGCAGTGGCACCACTGGGGATGCAGTGCAGTGAGTCCATAGAGTGCACTGGCAACACTGGGGATACACTGCAGTGACTCCAGAGAGTGCACTGGCACCACTGGGGATGCACTGCAGTGAGTCCAGAGAGTGCACTGGCACCACTGGGGATGCAGTGCAGTGAGTCCGGAGACTGCACTGGCACCAACTGGAGCTGCACTGCAGTGAGTCCTGAGATTGCACTGGCACCACTGGGGATGCACTACAGTGAGTCCAGAGACTACACTGGCACCACTGGGGATGCAGTGCAGTGAGTCCAGAGAGTGCACTGGCACCACTGTTCATGCAGTGCAGTGAGTCCAGAGAGTGCACTGGCACCACTGTTCATGCAGTGCAGTGAGTCCAAAGAGTGCACTGGCACCACTGGGTATGCAGTGCATGAGTGCAGAGAGTCCACTGGCACCACTGGGGATGCAGTGCAGTGAGTCCAGAGAGTGCACTGGCACCACTGGGGATGCAGTGCAGTGAGTCCAGAGAGTGCACTGGCTCCACCGGGGATGAACTGTAGTGAGTCCAGAGACTGCACAGGCACCACTGGGGATGCAGTGCAGTGACTCCAGAGAGTGCACTGGCACCACTGGGGATGCAGTGCAGTGAGTGCAGAGAGTGCACTGGCACCACTGGGGATGCAATGAAGTGAGTCCAGAGAGTGCACTGGCACCACTGGGGATGCACTGCAGTGAGTCCAGAGAGTGCACGGGCACCACTGGGGATGCACTGCAGTGAGTCCAGAGAGTGCACTGACACCACTGGGGATGCAGTGCAGTGAGTCCAGAGAGTGCACTGGCACCACTGGAGATGCAGTGCAGTGAGTCCAGAGAGTGCACAGGCACCACTGGGGATGCACTGCAGTGAGTCCAGAGAGTGCACTGGCAGCACTGGGGATGCACTGCAGTGAGTCCAGAGAGTGCACTGGCACCTCTGCGGATGCAATGCGGTGAGTCCAGAGAGTGCACTGGCACCACTGGTGATGCAGTGCAGTGAGTCCAGAGAGTGCACTGACACCACTGGGGATGCAGTGCGGTGAGTTCAGAGAGTGCACTGGCACCACTGGGGATGCAGTGCAGTGAGTCCAGAGAGTGCACTGGCACCACTGGGATGCAGTGCAGTGAGTCCAGAGAGTGCACTGGCACCACTGGCGATGCAGTGCAGTGAGTCCAGAGAGTGCACTGGCACCACTGGGGATGCAGTACAGTGAGTCCAGAGAGTGCACTGGCACCACTGGGGATGCAGTGCAGTGAGTCCAGAGAGTGCACTGGCACCACTGGGATGCAGTGCAGTGAGTCCAGAGAGTGCACTGGCACCACTGGGGATGCAGTGCAGTGAGTCCAGAGAGTGCACTGGCACCACTGGTGATGCAGTACAGTGAGTCCAGTGAGTGCACTGGCACCACTGGGGATGCACTGCAGTGAGTCCAGTGAGTGCACTGGCACCACTGGGGATGCAGTGCAGTGAGTCCAGAGAGTACACTCTGTGGACTTGCCGGGGTGCATCCCCAGTGGTGCCAGTGCACTATCTGGACTCACGGGGTTGGCACCACTGGGGATGCACGTCAGTGAGTCCAGAGAGTGCACTCTGTGGACTTGCCGGGGTGCATCCCCAGTGGTGCCAGTGCACTCTCTGGACTCACGGGGTTGCATCCCCAGTGGTGCCAGTGCACTCTCTGGACTCACTGCACTGCATCCCCAGTGGTGCCAGTGCCCTCTCTGGACTCACTGCACTGCATCCCCAGTGGTGCCACTGCACTCTCTGGACTCACTGCGCTGCATCCTATTGGTGCCAGTGCACTCTCAGGACTCACTGCATTGCATCCCCAGTGGTGCCAGTGCACTCTCTGGACTCACTGCACTGCATCCCCAATCGTACCAGTGCCCTCTCTGGACTCGCTGCACTCCATTCCCAGTGGTGCCACTGCAATCTGTGGTCTCACTGCACTGCATCCCCAGTGGTGCCAGTGCACTCTCTGGACTCATTGCACTGCATCCCCAGTGGTGCCAGTGCACTCTCTGGACTCACTGCAGTCCATCTCCAGTGGTGCCAGTGCACTCTCTGGACTCACTGGGGTGCATCCCCAGTGGTACCAGTGCACTCTCTGGACTCACTGCACTGCATCCCCAGTGGTGCCAGTGCACTCTCTGGACTCACTGCACTGCATCCCCAGTGGTGACAGTGCACTCTCTGGACTTGCCGGGGTGCATCCCCAGTGGTGCCAGTGCACTCTCTGGACTCACCGGGGTGCATCCCCAGTGGTACCAGTGACCTCTCTTGACTCACTGCACTGCATCCCCAGTGGTGCCAGTGCACTCTGGACTCACCGCACTGCATCCCCAGTGATGCCAGTGCACTCTCTGGACTCACTGCACTGCATCCCCAGTGGTGCCAGTGACCTCTCTGGACTCACTGCACTGCATCCCCAGTGGTGCCAGTACACTCTCTGGACTCACTGCACTGCATCCCCAGTGGTGCCAGTGCACTCTCTGGACTCACTGCACTGCATCCCCAGTTGTGCCACTGCACTCTCTGGACCCACTGCAGTGCATCCCCAGTGGTGCCAGTGCACTCTCTGGACTCACTGCAGTGCATCCCCAATGGTGCCAGTGCACTCTTTGGACTCACTGCACTGCATCCCCAGTGGTGCCAGTGCACTCTCTAGACTCACTGCACTGCATCCCCAGTGGTGCCTGTGAAGTCTCTGGTCTCACTGCACTGCATCCCCAGTGGTGCCAGTGCACTCTCTGGACTCACTGCACTGCATCCCCAATGGTGCCACTGCACTCTCTGGACTCACTGCACTGCATCCCCAGTGGTGCCACTGCACTCTCTGAAAACACCGGGGTGCAACCGCAGCGGTGCCAGTGCACTCTCTGCACTCACGGCACTGCATCCCCAGTGGTGCCAGTGCACTCTCTGGACTCACTGCAGTGTATCACCTGTGATGCCAGTGCACTCTGTGGACTCAGTGCACTGCATCCCAGTGGTGCCAGTGCACTCTCTGGACTCACTGCACTGCATCCCCAGTGGTGCCAGTGCACTCTCTGGACTCACTGCACTGCATCCCAGTGGTGCCAGTGCACTCTCTGGACTCACTGCAGTGCATCCCCAGTGGTGCCAGTGCACTCTCTGGACTCACTGCAGTGCATCCCCAGTGGTGCCAGTGCACTCTCTGGACTCACTGCACTGCATCCCCAGTGGTGCCAGTGCACTCTCTGGACTCACTGCAGTCCATCCCCAGTGGTGCCAGTGCACTCTCTGGACTCACTGCACTGCATCCACAGTGGTGTCAGTGCACTCTCTTTACTCACTGCACTGCATCACCAGTGGTGCCAGTGCACTCTCTGGACTCACTGTACTGCATCCCCAGTGCCAGTGCACCTCTGGACTCACTGTGGTGCCAGTGCACTCTCTGGACTCACTGCACTGCATACCCAGTGGTGCCAGTGCACTCTCTGGACTCACTGCAGTGCATTCCCTTTTGTGCCAGTGCACTCTCTGCACTCACTGCCCTGCATCCCCAGTGGTGCCAGTGCACTCTCTGGACTCACTGCACTGCATCCCCAGTGGTGCCTGTGAAGTCTCTGGTCTCACTGCACTGCATCCCCCGTGGTGCCAGTGCACTCTCTGGACTCACTGCACTGCATCCCCATTGCTGACAGTGCCCTCTCTGGACTCAGTGCACTGCATCCCCAGTGGTGCCAGTTCACTTTCTGGACTAAATGCACTGCATACCCAGTGGTGCCAGTGGCTCTCTGGACTCATTGCACTGCATCACCAGTGGTGCCAGTGCACTCTCTGGACTCACTGCAGTGCATCCACAGTGGCGACAGTGTACTCTCTTAACTCACTGCACTGCATCACCAGTGGTGCCAGTGCACTCTCTGGACTCACTGCACTGCATCCCCAATGGTGCCACTGCACTCTCTGGACTCACTGCACTGCATCCCCAGTGGTGCCAGTGCACTCTCTGGACTCACTGCACTGCATCACCAGTGGTGCCAGTGTACTCTGTGGACTCACTGGACTGCATCCCCAGTGGTGCCAGTGCACTCTCTGGACTCACTGAACTGTATCCCCAAGGTGCCAGTGCACTCTCTGGACTCACTGCACTGCATCCCCAGTGGTGCCAGTGCACTCTCTGGACTCACTGCACTGCATCCCCAGTGGTGCCAGTGCACTCTCTGGACTCACTGCACTGCATCCCCAGTGGTGACAGTGCACTCTCTGGACTCACTGCACTGCATCCCCCGTGGTGCCAGTGCACTCTCTGGACTCACTGCACTGCATCCCCAGTGGTGCCACTGCACTCTCTGAAAACACCGGGGTGCAACCGCAGCGGTGCCAGTGCACTCTCTGCACTCACGGCACTGCATCCCCAGTGGTGCCAGTGCACTCTCTGGACTCACTGCACTGCATCCCCAGTGGTGCCAGTGCACTCTCTGGACTCACTGCAGTGCATCCCCAGTGGTGCCAGTGCACTCTCTGGACTCACTGCACTGCATCCCCAGTGGTGCCAGTGCACTCTCTGGACTCACTGCAGTCCATCCCCAGTGGTGCTAGTGCACTCTCTGGATTCACTGCACTGCATCCACAGTTTGCCAGTGTTCTCTCTTTACTCACTGCACTGCATCCCCAGTGGTGCCAGTGCACTCTCTGGACTCACTGTACTGCATCCCCAGTGGTGCCAGTGCACTCTCTGGACTCACTGCACTGCATCCCCAGTGGTGCCAGTGCACTCTCTGGACTCACTACACTCCATCCCCAGTGGTGCCAGTGCACTCTCTGGACTCACTGCACTGCATCCCCAGTGGTGCCAGTGCACTCTCTGGACTCACTGCATTCCCAGTGGTGCCAGGGAACTCTCTGGACTCACTGCACTGCATCCCCAGTGGTGCCTGTGAAGTCTCTGGACTCACTGCAGTGCATCCCCAATGGTGCCAGTGCACTCTTTGGACTCACTGCACTGCATCCCCAGTGGTGCCACTGTACTCTCTGGACTCACTACACTGCATCCCCAGTGGTGCCAGTGCACTCTCTGGACTCACTGCAGTGCATCCCCAGTGGTGCCAGTGCACTCTCTGGAGTCACTGCACTGCATCCCCAGTGGTGCCAGTGCACGCTCTGGACTCACTGCAGTGCATCCCCTTTTGAGCCAGTGCACTCTCTGGACTCACTGCACTGCATCCCCAGTGGTGCCAGTGCACTCTCTGGACTCACTGCACTGCATCCCCAGTGGTGCCTGTGAAGTCTCTGGTCTCACTGCACTGCATCCCCAGTGGTGCCAGTGCACTCTCTGGACTCACTGCACTGCATCCCCAGTGGTGCCAGTGCACTCTCTGGACTCATTGCACTGCATCCCCAGTGGTGCCAGTGGCTCTCTGGACTCATTGCACTGCATCACCAGTGGTGCCAGTGCACTCTCTGGACTCACTGCAGTGCATCCACAGTGGCGCCAGTGTACTCTCTTAACTCACTGCACTGCATCACCAGTGGTGCCAGTGCACTCTCTGGACTCACTGCACTGCATCCCCAATGGTGCCACTGCACTCTCTGGACTCACTGCACTGCATCCCCAGTGGTGCCAGTGCACTCTCTGGACTCACTGCAGTGCATTTCCAGTGGTGCCAGTGTAGTCTCTGGACTCACTGCACTGCATCCCCCGTGGTGCCAGTGCACTCTCTGGACTCACTGAACTGCATCCCCAAGGTGCCAGTGCACTCTCCGGACTCACTGCACTGCATCCCCAGTGGTGCCATTGCACTCTCTGGACTCACTGCACTGCATCCCCAGTGGTGACAGTGCACTCTCTGGACTCACTGCTCTGCATCCCCCGTGGTGCCAGTGCACTCTCTGGACTCACTGCACTGCATCCCCAGTGGTGCCAGTGCACTCTTTGGACTTCCCGGGGTGCATCCCCAGTGGTGCCAGTGCACTCTCTGGACTCACTGCAGTGCATCCCCAGTGGTGCCCGTGCACTCTCTGGACTCACTGCATTCCCAGTGGTGCCAGGGCACTCTCTGGACTCACTGCACTGCATCCCCAGTGGTGCCACTGTACTCTCTTTACTCACTGCAGTGCATCCCCAGTGGTGCCACTGCACTCTCTGGACTCACTGCACTGCATCCCCAGTGGTGCCAGTGCACTCTCTGGACTCACTGCACTGCATCCCCAGTGGTGCCAGTGCACTATCCGGACTCACTGCACTGCATACCCAGTGGTGCCAGTGAACTCTCTGGACTCACTACAGTGCATCCCCAGTGGTGCCAGTGCACTCTCTGCACTCACTGCAGTGCATCCCCAGTGGTGCCAGTGCACTCTCTGGACTCACTGCACTGCATCCCCAGTGGTGCCAGTGCACTGTCTGGACTTGCCGGGGTGCATCCCCAGTCGTGCCAGTGCACTCTCTGGACTCACTGCAGTGCATCCCCAGTGGTGCCAGTGCACTGTCTGGACTCATTGCATTCCCAGTGGTGCCAGGGCACTATCTGGACTCACTGCACTGCATCCCCAGTGGTGCCTGTGAAGTCTCTGGACTCACTGCAGTGCATCCCCATTGCTGACAGTGCACTCTCTGGACTCACTGCACTGCATCCCCAGTGGTGCCAGTGCACTCTCTGGACTCACTGCAGTGCATCCCCTTTTGAGCCAGTGCACTCTCTGCACTCACTGCACTGCATCCCCAGTGGTGCCAGTGCACTCTCTGGACTCACTGCACTGCATCCCCAGTGGTGCCTGTGAAGTCTCTGGTCTCACTGCAGTGCATCCCCAGTGGTGCCAGTGCACTCTCTGGACTCACTGCACTGCATCCCCATTGCTGACAGTGCCCTCTCTGGACTCAGTGCACTGCATCCCCAGTGGTGCCAGTTCACTCTCTGGACTAAATGCACTGCATCCCCAGTGGTGCCAGTGGCTCTCTGGACTCATTGCACTGCATCACCAGTGGTGCCAGTGCACTCTCTGGACTCACTGCAGTGCATCCACAGTGGCGCCAGTGTACTCTCTTAACTCACTGCACTGCATCACCAGTGGTGCCAGTGCACTCTCTGGACTCACTGAACTGCATCCCCAATGGTGCCACTGCACTCTCTGGACTCACTGCACTGCATCCCCAGTGGTGCCAGTGCACTCTCTGGACTCACTGCAGTGCATCCCCAGTGGTGCCAGTGCACTCTCTGGACTCACTGCAGTGCATTTCCAGTGGTGCCAGTGTAGTCTCTGGACTCACTGCACTGCATCCCCCGTGGTGCCAGTGCACTCTCTGGACTCACTGCACTGCATCCCCAGTGGTGCCAGTGCACTCTCTGGACTCACTGCACTGCATCCCCAGTGGTGCCAGTGCACTCTCTGGACTCACTGCACTGCATCCCCAGTGGTGACAGTGCACTCTCTGGACTCACTGCTCTGCATCCCCCGTGGTGCCAGTGCACTCTCTGGACTCACTGCAGTGCATCCCCAGTGGTGCCAGTGCACTCTCTGGACTCACTGCAGTGCATCCCCAGTGGTGCCAGTGCACTCTCTGCACTCACTGCAGTGCATCCCCAGTGGTGCCAGTGCACTCTCTGGACTCACTGCACTGCATCCCCAGTGGTGCCAGTGCACTCTCTGGACTTGCCGGGGTGCATCCCCAGTGGTGCCAGTGCACTCTCTGGACTCACTGCAGTGCATCCCCAGTGGTGCCAGTGCACTGTCTGGACTCATTGCATTCCCAGTGGTGCCAGGGCACTCTCTGGACTCACTGCACTGCATCCCCAGTGGTGCCTGTGAAGTCTCTGGACTCACTGCAGTGCATCCCCAATGGTGCTAGTGCACTCTTTGGACTCACTGCACTGCATCCCCAGTGGTGCCACTGTACTCTCTGGACTCACTACACTGCATCCCCTGTGGTGCCAGTGCCCTCTGTGGACTCACTGCACTACATCCCCAGTGGTGCCAGTGCACACTCTGGACTCACTGCAGTGCATCCCCAGTGGTGCTAGTGCACTCTCTGGACTCACTGCACTGCATCCCCTGTGGTGCGAGTGCACTCTCTCGACTCACTGCTCTGCGTTACCATTGGTGCCAGTGCACTCTCTGGACTCACTGCACTGCATCCCCAGTGGTGCCAGTGCACTCTCTGGACTCACTGAACTGCATCCCCAAGGTGCCAGTGCACTCTCTGGACTCACTGCAGTGCATCCGCACTGGTGCCAGTGCACTCTCTGGACTCACTGCACTGCATCCCCAGTGGTGCCAGTGCACTCTCTGGACTCACTGCAGTGTATCCCCTGTGGTGCCAGTGCACTCTGTGGACTCAGTGCACTGCATCCCAGTGGTGCCAGTGCACTCTCCGGACTCACTGCACTGCATCCCCAGTGGTGCCAGTGCACTCTCTGGACTCACTGCACTGCATCCCAATGGTGCCAGTGCACTCTCTGGACTCACTGCAGTGCATCCCCAGTGGTGCCAGTGCACTCTCTGGACTCACTGCAGTGCATCCCCAGTGGTGCCAGTGCACTCTCTGGACTCACTGCACTGCATCCCCAGTGGTGCCAGTGCACTCTCTGGACTCACTGCAGTCCATCCCCAGTGGTGCCAGTGCACTCTCTGGACTCACTGCACTGCATCCACAGTGGTGCCAGTGCACTCTCTTTACTCACTGCACTGCATCCCCTGTGGTGCCAGTGCACTCTCTGGACTCACTGTACTGCATCCCCAGTGGTGCCAGTGCACTCTCTGGACTCACTGCACTGCATCCCCAGTGGTGCCAGTGCACTCTCTGGACTCACTGCACTGCACCCCCAGTGGTGCCAGTGCACTCTCTGGACTCGCTGCACTACATCCCCAGTGGTGCCAGTGCACTCTCTGGACTCACTGCACTGCATCCCCAGTGGTGCCAGTGCACTCTCTGGACTCAACTGCACTGCATCCCCAGTGGTGCCAATGCACTCTCTGGACTCACTGCAGTGCTTCCCCAGTGGTGCCAGGGCACTCTCTGGACTCACTGCACTGCATCCCCAGTGGTGCCTGTGAAGTCTCTGCACTCACTGCAGTGCATCCCCAATGGTGCCAGTGCACTCTTTGGACTCACTGCACTGCATCCCCAGTGGTGCCACTGTACTCTCTGGACTCACTACACTGCATCCCCAGTGGTGCCAGTGCCCTCTGTGGACTCAGTGCACTACAAAACCAGTGGTGCCAGTGCACTCTCTGGACTCACTGCAGTGCATCCCCAGTGGTGCCAGTGCACTCTCTGGACTCACTGCACTGCATCCCCAGTGGTGCCAGTGCACTCTCTGGACTCACTGCACTGCATCCGCAGTGGTGCCAGTGCACTCTCTGCACTCACTGCACTGCATCCCCAGTGGTGCCAGTGCACTCTCTGGACTCACTGCACTGCGTCCCCAGTGGTGCCTGTGAAGTCTCTGGTCTCACTGCAGTGCATCCCCAGTGGTGCTAGTGCACTCTCTGGACTCACTGCACTGCATCCCCATTGATGACAGTGCCCTCTCTGGACTCACTGCACTGCATCCGCAGTGGTGCCAGTGGCTCTCTGGACTCATTGCACTGCATCACCAGAGGTGCCAGTGCACTCTCTTAACTCACTGCACTGCATCACCAGTGGTGCCAGTGCACTCTCTGGACTCACTGCACTGCATCCCCAGTGGTGCCAGGGCACTCTCTGGACTCACTGCGCTGCATCCCCTGTGGTGCCACTGTACTCTCTGGA
This sequence comes from Anser cygnoides, assembly GCF_040182565.1. Lineage (NCBI taxonomy): Eukaryota > Metazoa > Chordata > Aves > Anseriformes > Anatidae > Anser > Anser cygnoides. Next base: position 528,642 of record NW_027103072.1, on the reverse strand, counting down.
CTCACTACACTGCATCCCCTGTGGTGCCAGTGCCCTCTGAGGACTCACTGCACTACATCCCCAGTGGTGCCAGTGCACTCTCTGGACTCACGGCACTGCATCCCCAGTGGTGCCAGTGCACTCTCTGTACTCACTGCACTGCATCCCCAGTGGTGCCAGTGCACACTCTGGACTCACTGCAGTGCATCCCCAGTGGTGCTAGTGCACTCTCTGGACTCACTGCACTGCATCCCCTGAGGTGCGAGTGCACTCTCTCGACTCACTGCTCTTCGTTACCATTGGTGCCAGTGCACTCTCTGGTCTCATTGCAGTGCATCCCCAGTGGTGCCAATGCAGTCTCTGGACTCACGGCACTGCATCGCCTGTGGTGCCAGTGCTCTCTCTGGACTCAACTGCACTTCATCCCCAGTGGTGCCAGTGCACTCTCTGGACTCACTGTAGTGCTTCCCCAGTGGTGCCAGTGCACTCTCTGGACTCACTGCATTCCCAGTGGTGCCAGGGCACTCTCTGGACTCACTGCAGTGTATCCCCTGTGGTGCCAGTGCACTCGGTGGACTCAGTGCACTGCATCCCAATGGTGCCAGTGCACTCTCCGGACTCACTGCAGTGCATCCCCAGTGGTGCCAGTGCACTCTCTGGACTCACTGCACTTCATCCCAATGGTGCCAGTGCACTCTCTGGACTCACTGCAGTGCATCCCCAGTGGTGCCAGTGCACTCTCTGGACTCACTGCACTGCATCCCCAGTGGTGCCAGTGCACTCTCTGGACTCACTGCACTGCATCCCCAGTGGTGCCAGTGCACTCTCTGGACTCACTGCAGTCCATCCCCAGTGGTGCCAGTGCACTCTCTGGACTCACTGCACTGCATCCACAGTGGTGCCAGTGCACTCTCTTTACTCACTGCAGTGCATCCCCAGTGGTGCCAGTGCACTCTCTGGACTCACTGCACTGCATCCCCAGTGGTGCCAGTGCACTCTCTGGACTCACTGCACTGCATCCCCAGTGGTGCCAGTGCACTCTCTGCACTCACTGCAGTGCAACCCCAGTGGTGTCAGTGCACTCTCTGGACTCACTGCACTGCATCCACAGTGGTGCCAGTGCACTCTCTGGACTCAACTGCACTGCATCCCCAGTGGTGCCAGTGCACTCTCTGGACTCACTGCAGTGCTTCCCCAGTGGTGCCAGTGCACTCTCTGGACTCAATGCATTCCCAGTGGTGCCAGGGCACTTTCTGGACTCACTGCACTGCATCCCCAGTGGTGCCTGTGAAGTCTCTGGACTCACTGCAGTGCATCCACAGTGGCGCCAGTGCACTCTCTTAACTCACTGCACTGCATCACCAAAGGTGCCAGTGCACTCTCTGGACTCACTGCACTGCATCCCCAATGGTGCCACTGCACTCTCTGCACTCAGTGCACTATATCCCCAGTGGTGCCAGTGCACTCTCTGGACTAAATGAACTGCATCCCCAGTGGTGCCAGTGGCTCTCTGGACTCATTGCACTGCATCACCAGTTGTGTCAGTGCATTCTCTGGACTCACGGCACTGCATCCCCAGTGGTGCCAGTGCACTCTCTTAACTCACTGCACTGCATCACTAGTGGTGCCAGTGCACTCTCTGGACTCACTGCACTGCATCCCCAATCGTACCAGTGCCCTCTCTGGACTCACTGCACTGCATCCCCAGTGGTGCCACTGCAACCTCTGGTCTCCCTGCACTGCATCCCCTGTGGTGCCAGTGCACTCTCTGGACTCACTGCCGTGCATCCCCAGTGGTACCAGTGCACTCTCTGGACTCACTGCACTGCATCCCCATTGGAGCCAGTGCACTCTCTGGACTCACTGCACTGCATCCCCAGTGGTGCCAGTTCACTCTGGACTCACTGCACTACTTCCCCAATGGTGCCAGTTCACTCTCTGGACTCACTGAACTGAATCCCCAGTAGTGCCAGTGTACTCTCTGGACTCACTGCAGTGCATCCCCAGTGGTGCCAGTGCAATCTCAGGACTCACAGCAGTGCAGCTCCATTTGGTGCCAGTGCACTCTCTGCACTCACTACACTGCATCCCCAGTGGTGCCAGTGCACTCTCTGGACTCACTGCAGTGCATCCCCAGTGGTGCCAGTGCACTCTCTTAACTCACTGCACTGCATCACCAGTGGTGCCAGTGCACTCTCTGGACTCACTGCACTGCATCCCCAGTGGTGCCAGTGCACTCTCTGGACTAAATGAACTGCATCCCCAGTGGTGCCAGTGGCTCTCTGGACTCATTGCACTGCATCACCAGTAGTGCCAGTGCACTCTCTGGACTCACTGCACTGCATCCCCAATGGTGCCAGTGCACTCTCTGGACTCACTGCACTGCATCCCCAGTGGTGCCAGTGCACTCTCTGGACTCACTGCACTGCATCCCCAGAGGTGCCAGTGCACTCTGTGGACTCAGTGCACTGCATCCCAGTGGTGCCAGTGCACTCTCTGGACTCACTGCACTGCATCCCCAGTGGTGCCAGTGCACTCTCTGGACTCACTGCACTGCATCCCAGTGGTGCCAGTGCACTCTCTGGACTCACTGCAGTGCATCCCCAGTGGTGCCAGTGCACTCTCTGGACTCACTGCAGTGCATCCCCAGTGGTGCCAGTGCACTCTCTGGACTCACTGCACTGCATCCCCAGTCGTGCCAGTGCACTCTCTGGACTCACTGCTGTCCATCCCCAGTGGTGCCAGTGCACCCTCTGGACTCACTGCACTGCATCCACAGTCGTGCCAGTGCACTCTCTTTACTCACTGCACCGCATCCCCAGTGGTGCCAGTGCACTCTCTGGACTCACTACACTGCATTCCCAGTGGTGCCAGGGCACTCTCTGGACTCACTGCACTGCATCCCCAGTGGTGCCGGGGCACTCTCTGGACTCACTGCACTGCATCCCCAGAGGTGCAAGTGCCCTCTGTGGATTCACTGCACTGCGTCCCCATTGATGCCAGTGCACTCTCTGGACTCACTGCACTGCATCCCCAGTGGTGCCAGTGCCCTCTCTGGACTCACTGCACTGCATCCCCAGTGCTGACAGTGCACTCTCTGGACTCACTGCAGTGCATCCCCAGTGGTGCCAGTGCACTCTCTGGACTCACTGCACTGCATCCCCAGTGGTGCCAGTGCCCTCTGTGGACTCACTGCACTGCATCCCCAGTGGTGCCAGTGCACTCTCTGGACACACCGCACTGCATCCCCAGTGGTGCCAGTGCACTCTCTGAGCTCACTGCACTGCATCCCCATTGGTGCCAGTGCACTCTCTGGACTCACTGCAGTGCATCCCCAATCGTACCAGTGCACTCTCAGGACTCACTGCACTGCATCCCCAGTGGTGCCAGTGCACTCTTTGGTCTCACTGCAGTGCATCCCCAGTGGTGCCAGTGGCTCTGTGGACTCATTGCACTGGATCACCTGTGGTGCCAGTGCACTCTCTGGACTCACTGCACTGCATCCCCATTGGTGCCAGTGCACTCTCTGGACTCACTGCAGTGCATCCCCAGAGGTGCCAGTGCACTCTCTGGACTCACTGCAGTGCATCCCCTGTGGTGCCATTGCACTCTCAGGACTCACTGCAGTGCATCCCCAGTGGTGCCAGTGCACTCTCTGGTCTCACTACAGTGCATCCCCAGTGGTGCCAGTGGCTCTGTGGACTCATTGCACTGCATCACCAGTGGTGCCAGTGCACTCTCTGGACTCACTGCAGTGCATCCACAGTGGTGCCAGTTGACTCTCTGGACTCACTGCACTGCTCCAGCCGCGGCATCCGCTCCAGCCGCCTCAGCCGCTCCAGCCGCGGCAGCCGCTCTAGCCGCGGCAGCCGCGCCAGACGCTCCAGCCGCGGCAGCCGCGAAAGCCGCTACCGATTGGAGCGGCTGCCACGGCTGGAGCGGCTGACGCGTATGCCGCGGACGGAGGGGCTGCCGCGGCTGGAGCGGCTGCCGCGGCTGGAGCGGCTGGAGCGGCTGCCGAGGCTGGAGGGGCTAACGCGGCTGGAGCGGCTGCCGCGGCTCGAGCAGTACAGTGAGTCCAGAGAGTGCACTGTCACCTTTGGGGATGCACTGCATTGTCTGCAGAGAGTGCCCTGGCACCACTGGGGATGCAGTGCAGTGAGTCCAGAGAGTGCACTGGCACCACTGGGAATGCAGTGAAGTGAGTCCTGAGAGTGCAATAGAACCACAGGGGATGCAGTGCAGTGAGTCCAGAGAGTGTACTGGCACCACAGGGGATGCAGTGCAGTGAGTCCAGAGAGTGCACTGGCACCACTGGGGATGCACTGCAGTGAGTCCAGAGAGTGCACTGGCACCACTGGGGATGCATTGCACTGAGAGCACAGAGTGCACAGGCACCGCAGGGGTTACACTGCAGTGAGTCCAGAGAGTGCACTGGCACCACTGGGGATGCAGCACAGTGAGTCCAGAGAGTGCACTGTCACCACTGGGGATGCAGCGCAGTGACTACAGAGAGTGCACTGTCACCACTGGGGATGCAGTGCAGTGAGTCCAGAGAGTGCTTTGGCTCCACTGGGGATGCAGTGCAGTGAGTCCAGAGAGTGCACTGGCACCACTGGGGATGCAGTGCAGTGAGTCCACAGAGAGCACTGGCTCCACTGGGGATGCACTTCAGTGAGTCCAGAGAGTGCACTGGCACCACAGTGGATGCAGTGCAGTGAGTCCTGAGAGTGCAGTGGCACCACTGGGGATGTAGTGCAGTGAGTCCAGAGAGTGCACTAGCACCACTGGGGATGCAGTGCAGTGAGTCCAGAGAGTGCACTGGCACCAATTTTAGCTGCACTGCTGTGAGTCCTTAGATAGCACTGGCTCCACTGGGGTTACTGTGCCTTGAGTCCAGAGACTACACTGGCACCACTGGGGTTGCACTGCAGTGAGTCCAGAGAGTGCACTGGCACCACTGGGATTGCAGTGCAGTGAGTCCACAGAGTGCACTGGCACCACTGGGGATGCAGTGCAGTGAGTCCAGAGAGAGAACTGGCACCACTGGGGATGCAGTGCAGTGAGTCCAGAGAGTGCACTGGCGCCACGGGAGATTCACTGCAGTGAGTCCAGAGAGTGCACTGGTACCACTGGGAATGAACTGCAGTGAGTACAGAGAGTGCACTGGCACCACTGGGGATGCAGTGCAGTGACTCCAGAGAGTGCAGAGGCACCATTGGGATACATTGCAGTGAGTGCAGAGAGTGCACTGGCACCACTGGGGACGCAGTGCAGTGACTACATAGAGTGCAAAGGTACCATTGGGGATGCAGTGCACACAGTCCAGAGAGTGCACTGGCACCCGTGGGGATGCACTGCATTGGGTCCAGAGAGTGCACTGGCACCACTGGGGATGCAGTGCAGTGAGTCCAGAGAGTGCACTGGCACCAATGGGGATGCACTGCAGTGAGTCCAGAGAGTGCACTGGCACCACTGGTGATGCAGTGCAGTGAGTCCAGAGAGTGCACTGTCAGCACTGGGGATGCAGTGCAGTGAGTCCAGAGAGTGCACTGGCACCAGTGGGGAAGCAGTGCAGTGAGTCCAGAGAGTGCACTGACACCACTGGGGATGCACTGCACTGAGTCCAGAGAGTGCACTGACACCACTGGGGATGCACTGCACTGAGTCCAGAGAGTGCACAGACACCAATGGGGATCCAATGCAGTGAGTCCAGAGAGTGCAATGGAACCACTGGGGATGCACTGCAGTGACTCCAGAGAGTGCACTGGCACCACTGGGGATGCACTGCAGTGAGTCCAGAGAGTGCACTGGCACCACTGGGGATGCAGTGCAGTGACTCTAGAGAGTGCACTGGCACCACTGGGGATGCAGTGCAGTGAGTCCAGAGAGTGCACTGGCACAAAAGGGGATGCACTGCAGTGAGTACAGAGAGTGCAGTGGCACCACTGGGGAAGCAGTGCACTGAGTCCAGAGAGTATACTAGCACCACTGGGGATGCAGTGCAGTGAGTGCAGAGAGTGCACTGGCACCAGTGGGGATGCAGTGCAGTGAGTACAGAGAGTGCAGTGGCACCACTGGGGATGCAGTGCAGTGACTCCAGAGAGTGCACTGGCACCAATGGGGATGCACTGCAGTGAGTCCAGAGAATGCACTGGCACCACTGGGGATGCAGTGCAGTGACTCGAAAGAGTGCACTGGCACCACTGGGGATGCACTGCAGTGAGTCCGGAGAGTGCCCTGGCACCAATGGTGATGCAGTGCAGTGATCCAGAGAGTGCACTGGCACCACTGGGGATGCAGTGCAGTGAGTCCAGAGAGTGCACTGGCACCACTGGGGATGCAGTGCAGTGATTCCAGAGAGTGCACTGGCACCACTGGGTATGCAGTGCAGTTAGTCCATAGAGTGCACTGGCTCCACAGGGGTTGCAGTGCAGTGACTCAAGAGAGTGCACAGGCACCACTGGGGATGCAGTGCAGTGAGTCCAGAGAGTGCACTGGCACGACTGGGGATGCACTGCAGTGATTCCAGAGAGTGCACTGGCACCACTGGGGATGCAGTGCAGTGAGTCCAGAGAGTACACTGGCATCTCAGGGGCTGCACTGCCGTGAGTCCAGAGAGTGCACTGGCACCACTGGGGATGCAGTGCAGTGAGTCCAGAGAGTGCACTGGCACCACTGGGGATGCACTGCAGTGAGTCCAGAGAGTGCACTGTCAGCATTGGGGATGCAGTGCAGTGAGTCCAGAGAGTGCACTGTCAGCACTGGGGATGCAGTGCAGTGCGTCCAGAGAGTACACTGGCACCACTGGGGATGCAGTGCAGTGAGTCCAGAGAGTGCACTGGCACCACTGGGGATGCACTGCAGTGAGTCCAGAGAGTGCACTGTCAGCACTGGGGATGCAGTGCAGTGAGTCCAGAGAGTGCACTGTCAGCACCGGGGATGCAGTGCAGTGCGTCCAGAGAGTGCACTGGCACCAGTGGGGATGCAGTGCAGTGCATCCAGAGAGTGCACTGGCACCAATGGTGATGCAGTGCAGTGAGTCCAGAGAGTGCAGTGGCACCACTGGGGATGCACTGTAGTGAGTCCAGAGAGTGCACTGGCACCACTGGGGATGCACTGCAGTGAGTCCAGAGAGTGCTCGGGGAACACTGGGGATGCAGTGCAGTGAGTGCAGAGAGTACACTGGCACCACTGGGGATGCAGTGCAGTGAGTCCAGAGAGTGCACTGGCACCACTGGGGATGCAGTGCAGTGAGTCCAGAGAGTGCACTGGCACCACTGCGGATGCACTGCAGTGAGTCCGGAGAGTGCCCTGGCACCACTGGGGATGCAATGCAGTGAGTCCAGAGAGTGCACTGGCACCACTGGGGATGAAGTGCAGTGAGTCCAGAGAGTGCACTGGCACCTCTGGGGATGCAGTGCAGTGAGTCCAGAGAGTGCACTGGCACCACAGGGGATGCAGTGCAGTGAGTCCAGAGAGTACCCTGGCACCACTAGAGATACACTGCAGTGAGTCCAGAAAGTGTACTGGCACCACAGGGGATGCAGTGCAGTGAGTCCAGAGAGTGCACTGGCACCACTGGGGATGCACTGCAGTGAGTCCAGAGAGTGCACTGGCACCACTGGGGATGCACTGCAGTGAGCTCAGAGAGCGCACTGGCACCACTGGGGACGCAGTGCAGTGAGTCCAGAGAGCGCACTGGCACCACTGGGGACGCAGTGCAGTGAGTCCAGAGAGTGCACTGGCACCACTGGGGATGCACTACAGTGAGTCCAGAGAGTGCACTGGCACCACTGGGGATGCACTACAGTGAGTCCAGAGAGTGCACTGGCACCACTGGGGATGCAGTGCAGTGACTCCAGAGAGTGCAGAGGCACCACTGTTGATGCAGTGCAGTGAGTGCAGAGAGTGCACTGGCACCAGTGCGGAAGCACTGCAGTGAGTCCAGAGAGTGCAATGGCACCACTGGGGATGCACTGCAGTGAGTCCAGAGAGTGCACTGGCACCACTGGGGATGCAGTGCAGTGAGTCCAGAGAGTGCACTGGCACCACTGGGGATGCAGTGCAGTGAGTCCAGAGAGTGCACTAGCACCAATGGGATGCACTGCAGTGAGTCCAGAGAGTGCACTGGCGCCACTGGGGATGCAGTGCAGTGAGTCCAGAGAGTGCACTGGCACCACTGGGGATGCAGTGCAGTGAGTCCAGAGAGTGCACTGGCACCACTGGGGATGCAGTGCAGTGATTCCAGAGAGTGCACTGGCAACACTGGGGATGCACTGCAGTGATTCCACAGAGTGCACTGGCACCACTGGGGATGCACTGCAGTGAGTCCAGAGAGTGCACTGGCACCACTGGGGATGCACCCCGGTGAGTCCAGAGAGTGCACTGGCACCACTGGGGATGCAGTGCAGTGAGTCCAGAGAGTGCACTGGCACCACTGGGGATGCACTGCAGTGAGTCCAGAGAGTGCACTGGCCCCACAGAGGATGTAGTGCAGTGAGTCCACAGAGGGCACTGGCACCACTGGGGATGCAGCGCAGTGACTCCAGAGAGTGCACTGGCACCACTGGAGATGCAGTGCAGTGAGTCCAGAGAGTGCACTGGCACCACTGGATTTGCAGTGCAGTGAGTCGAGAGAGTGCCCTGGAACCACTGGGGATGCAGCGCAGTGACTACAGAGAGTGCACTGGCACCACTGGGAATGCAGTGCAGTGACTCCAGAGAGTGCACTGGCACCACTGGGGATGCAGTGCAGTGAGTCCAGAGAGTGCACTGGCACCACTGGGGATGCAGTGCAGTGAGTCCAGAGAGTGCACTGGCACCACTGGGGATGCAGTGCAGTGAGTCCAGAGAGTGCACTGTCAGCACTGGGGATGCAGTGCAGTGAGTCCAGAGAGTGCACTGGCACCACTGGGGATGCACTGCAGTGACTCCAGAGACTGCACTGGCACCAATGGGGATGCACTGCAGTGAGTCCAGAGAATGCACTGGCACCACTGGGGATGCAGTGCAGTGACTCGAAAGAGTGCACTGGCACCACTGGGGATGCACTGCAGTGAGTCCGGAGAGTGCCCTGGCACCAATGGTGATGCAGTGCAGTGAGTCTAGAGAGTGCACTGGCAACTCAGGGGCTGCACTGCAGTGAGTCCAGAGAGTGCACTGGCACCACTGGTGATGCAGTGCGGTGAGTCCAGAGAGTGCACTGGCAACACTGGGGATGCACCTCGGTGAGTCCAGAGAGTGCTCTGGGACACCGGGGATGCAGTGCTGTGAGTGCAGAGAGTGCACTGGCACCACTGGGGATGCAGTGCAGTGAGTCCAGAGAGTGCAGTGGCACCACTGGGGATGCAGTGCAGTGAGTCCAGAGAGTGCACTGGCACCACTGGGGATGCAGTGCAGTGAGTCCGGAGAGTGCACTGGCACCACTGGGGATGCAGTGCAGTGAGTCCAGAGAGTGCACTGGCACCACTGGGGATGCAGTGCAGTGAGTCCAGAGAGTGCACTGTCAGCACTGGGGATGCAGTGCAGTGACTACAGAGAGTGCACTGTCAGCACTGGGGATGCAGTGCAGTGAGTCCAGAGAGTGCACTGGCACCACTGGGGATGCAGTGCAGTGAGTGCAGAGAGTGCACTGGCTCAAAAGGGGATGCACTGCAGTGAGTCCAGAGAGTGCACTGGCACCACTGGGGATGCAGTGCAGTGAGTCCAGAGAGTGCACTGGCACCACTGGGGATGCACTGCAGTGAGTCCAGAGAGTGCAGTGGCACCACTGGGGAAGCAGTGCACTGAGTCCAGAGAGTACACTGGCACCACTGGGGATGCAGTGCAGTGAGTCCAGAGAGTGCACTGTCAGCACTGGTGATGCAGTGCAGTGAGTCCAGAGAGTGCACTGGCACCACTGGGGATGCACTGCAGTGAGTCCAGAGACTGCACTGGCACCAATGGGGATGCACTGTAGTGAGTCCAGAGACTGCACTGGCACCACTGGGGATGCACTGCAGTGAGTCCAGAGAGTGCACTGGCACCACTGGGGATGCAGTGCAGTGAGTCCAGAGAGTGCACTGGCACCACTGGGGATGCACCTCGGTGAGTCCAGAGAGTGCTCTGGGAACACCGGGGATGCAGTGCAGTGAGTGCAGAGAGTGCACTGGCACCACTGGGGATGCAGTGCAGTGAGTCCAGAGAGTGCACTGGCACCACTGGGGATGCACTGCAGTGAGTCCAGAGAGTGCACTGGCACCATTAGGGATTCAGTGCAGGGAGTCCGGAGAGTGCACTGGCACCACTGGGGATGCAGTGCAGTGAGTCCAGAGAGTGCAGTGGCACCACTGGGGATGCAGTGCAGTGAGTCCAGAGAGTGCACTGTCAGCACTGGGGATGCAGTGCAGTGAGTCCAGAGAGTGCACTGTCAGCACTGGGGATGCAGTGCAGTGAGTCCAGAGAGTGCACTGGCACCACTGGGGATGCAGTGCAGTGAGTCCAGAGAGTGCACTGGCACCACTGGGGATGCACTGCAATGAGTCCAGAGAATGCACTGGAACTAATGGGGATGCAGTGCAGTGAATCGAAAGAGTGCACTGGCACCACTGCGGATGCACTGCAGTGAGTCCGGAGAGTGCCCTGGCATCAATGGTGATGCAGTGCAGTGAGTGTAGAGAGTGCAGTGGCACCACTGGGGATGCAGTGCAGTGAGTCCAGAGAGTGCACTGGCACCACTGGGGATGCACTGCAGTGAGTCCAGAGAGTGCACTGGCACCACTGGGGATGCACTGCAGTGAGTCCAGAGAGTGCTCGGGGAACACTGGTGATGCAGTGCAGTGAGTGCAGAGAGTGCACTGGCACCACTGGGGATGCAGTGCAGTGAGTCCAGAGAGTGCACTGGCACCACTGGGGATGCAATGCAGTGAGTCCAGAGAGTGCACTGGCACCACTGGGGATGCACTGCAGTGAGTCCAGAGAGTGCACTGGCACCTCTGGGGATGCAGTGCAGTGAGTCCAGAGAGTGCACTGGCACCACTGGGGATGCACTGCAGTGAGTCCAGAGAGTGCACTGGCACCACTGGGGATGCACTGCAGTGAGTCCAGAGAGTGCACTGGCAGCACTGGGGATGCAGTGCAGTGACTCCAGAGAGTGCACTGGCACCACTGGGGATGCACTGCAGTGAGTCCAGAGAGTGCACTGGCAGCACTGGGGATGCACTGCAGTGAGTCCAGAGAGTGCACTGGCACCACTGGGGATGCACTGCAGTGAGTCCAGAGAGTGCACTGGCACCACTGGGGATGCACTGCAGTGACTCAAAAGAGTGCACTGGCACCACTGCGGATGCACTGCAGTGAGTCCGGAGAGTGCACTGGCACCAATGGTGATGCAGTGCAGTGAGTCCAGAGAGTGCACTGGCACCACTGGGATGCAGTGCAGTGAGTCCAGAGAGTGCAGTGGCACCACTGGGGATGCAATGCAGTGAGTCCAGAGAGTGCACTGGCACCACTGGGGATGCAATGCAGTGACTCCAGAGAGTGCACTGGCACCACTGAGGATGCACAGCAGTGATTCCAAAGAGTGCACTGGCACCACTGGGGATGCAGTGCAGTGAGTCCAGAGAGTGCACTGGCACTACTGGGGATGCACTGCAGTGACTCGAAAGAGTGCACTGGCACCACTGCGGATGCACTGCAGTGAGTCCAGAGAGTGCACTGGCACCACTGGGGACGCAGTGCAGTGACTACAGAGAGTGCACTGGGACCATTGGGGATGCAGTGCAGTGAGTCCAGAGAGTGCACTGGCACCAGTGGGGATGCAGTGCAGTGATTCCAAAGAGTGCACTGGCTCCACTGGGAATGCAGTGCAGTGAGTCCAGAGAGTGCACTGGCTCCACTGGGGATGCAGTGCAGTGACTCCAGAGAGTGCACTGGCACCAATGGTGATGCACTGCAGTGAGTCCAGAGAGTGCACTGGCACCAGTGGGGAAGCAGTGCAGTGAGTCCAGAGAGTGCACTGGCACCACTGGGGATGCACTGCACTGCGTCCAGAGAGTGCACTGACACTACTGGGGATCCAATGCAGTGAGTCCAGAGAGTGCAATGGAACCACTGGTGATGCAGTGCAGTGAGTCCAGAGAGTGCACTGGCACTTCTGGGGATGCAGTGCAGTGAGTGCAGAGAGTGCACTGGCACAAAAGGGGATGCACTGCAGTGACTCCAGAAAGTGCACTGGCACCACTGGGGATGCAGTGCAGTGAGTCCAGAGAGTGCACTGGCACCACTGGGGATGCAGTGCAGTGAGTCCGGAGAGTGCACTGTCAGCACTGGGGATGCAGTGCAGTGAGTCCAGAGAGTGCACTGTCAGCACTGGGGATGCAGTGCAGTGAGTCCAGAGAGTGCACTGGCACCACTGGGGATGCACTGCAGTGACTCGAAAGAGTGCACTGGCACCACTGGGGATGCACTGCAGTGAGTCCGGAGAGTGCCCTGGCACCAATGGTGATGCAGTGCAGTGAGTCCAGAGAGTGCAGTGGCACCACTGGGGATGCAGTGCAGTGAGTCCAGAGAGTGCACTGGCACCACTGGGGATGCAATGCAGTGAGTCCAGAGAGTGCACTGGCACCACTGGGGATGCAATGCAGTGAGTCCGGAGACTGCACTGGCACCAACTGGAGCTGCACTGCAGTGAGTCCAGAGAGTGCACTGGCACCACTGTGGTTGCAGTGCAGTGAGTCCTGAGATTGCACTGGCACCACTGGGGATGCACTACAGTGAGTCCAGAGACTACACTGGCACCACTGGGGATGTAGTGCAGTGAGTCCAGAGAGTGCACTGGCACCACTGTTCATGCAGTGCAGTGAGTCCAGAGAGTGCACTGGCACCACTGTTCATGCAGTGCAGTGAGTCCAAAGAGTGCACTGGCACCACTGGGTATGCAGTGCATGAGTGCAGAGAGTCCACTGGCACCACTGGGGATGAAGTGCAGTGAGTCCAGAGAGTGCGCTGGCACCACTGGGGATGCAGTGCAGTGAGTCCAGAGAGTGCACTGGCTCCACCGGGGATGAACTGTAGTGAGTCCAGAGACTGCACAGGCACCACTGGGGATGCAGTGCAATGACTCCAGAGAGTGCACTGGCACCACTGGGGATGCAGTGCAGTGAGTGCAGAGAGTGCACTGGCACCACTGGGGATGCAATGAAGTGAGTCCAGAGAGTGCACTGGCACCACTGGGGATGCACTGCAGTGAGTCCAGAGAGTGCACGGGCACCTAAGGGGATGCACTGCAGTGCGTCCAGAGAGTGCACTGACACCACTGGGGATGCAGTGCAGTGAGTCCAGAGAGTGCACTGGCACCACTGGAGATGCAGTGCAGTGAGTCCAGAGAGTGCACAGGCACCACTGGGGATGCACTGCAGTGAGTCCAGAGAGTGCACTGGCAGCACTGGGGATGCACTGCAGTGAGTCCAGAGAGTGCACTGGCACCACTGGGGATGCAATGCGGTGAGTCCAGAGAGTGCACTGGCACCACTGGTGATGCAGTGCAGTGAGTCCAGAGAGTGCACTGACACCACTGGGGATGCAGTGCGGTGAGTTCAGAGAGTGCACTGGCAACACTGGGGATGCAGTGCAGTGAGTCCAGAGAGTGCACTGGCACCACAGGTGATGCAGTGCAGGGAGTACAGAGAGTGCACTGGCACCACAGGGGATGCACTGCAGTGATTCCAGAGAGTGAACTGGCACCACTGGGGATGCAGTGCAGTGAGTCCAGAGAGTGCACTGGCACCACTGGGGATGCACTGCAGTGAGTCCAGAGAGTGCACTGGCACCTTGGGGATGCAGTGCAGTGAGTCCAGTGAGTGCACTGGCACCACTGGGGATGCAGTGCAGTGAGTCCAGAGAGTGCACTGGCACCACTGGGGATGCAGTGCAGTGACTCCAGAGAGTGCACTGGCACTTCTGGGGATGCAGTGCAGTGACTCGAGAGAGTGCACTGGCACCACTGGGGATGCACTGCAGTGTGTCCAGAGAGTGCACTGGCACCAGTGGGGATGCACTGCAGTGGGTCCACAGAGTGCACTGGCACCACTGGGGATGCACTGCACTGAGTCCAGAGAGTGCACTGGCACCACTGGGGATGCAGTGCAGTGAGTCCAGAGAGTGCACTGGCACCACTGGGGATGCAGTGCAGTGAGTCCAGAGAGTGCACTGGCACCACTGGTGATGCAGTACAGTGAGTCCAGTGAGTGCACTGGCACCACTGGGGATGCACTGCAGTGAGTCCAGTGAGTGCACTGGCACCACTGGGGATGCAGTGCAGTGAGTCCAGAGAGTGCAATGGCACCACTGGGGATGCACTGCAGTGAGTCCAGAGAGTGCACTCTGTGGATTTGCCGGGGTGCATCCCCAGTGGTGCCAGTGCACTCTCTGGACTCACGGGGTTGGCACCACTGGGGATGCACGTCAGTGAGTCGAGAGAGTGCCCTCTGTGGACTTGCCGGGGTGCATCCCCAGTGGTGCCAGTGCACTCTCTGGACTCACGGGGTTGCATCCCCAGTGGTGCCAGTGCACTCTCTGGACTCACTGCACTGCATCCCCAGTGGTGCCAGTGCACTCTCTGGACTCACTGCACTGCATCCCCAGTGGTGCCACTGCACTCTCTGGACTCACTGCGCTGCATCCTATTGGTGCCAGTGCACTCTCAGGACTCACTGCATTGCATCCCCAGTGGTGCCAGTGCACTCTCTGGACTCACTGCACTGCATCCCCAATCGTACCAGTGCCCTCTCTGGACTCGCTGCACTCCATTCCCAGTGGTGCCACTGAAATCTGTGGTCTCACTGCACTGCATCCCCAGTGGTGCCAGTGCACTCTCTGGACTCATTGCACTGCATCCCCAGTGGTGCCAGTGCACTCTCTGGACTCACTGCAGTGCATCTCCAGTGGTGCCAGTGCACTCTCTGGACTCACTGGGGTGCATCCCCAGTGGTACCAGTGCACTCTCTGGACTCACTGCACTGCATCCCCAGTGGTGCCAGTGCACTCTCTGGACTCACTGCACTGCATCCCCAGTGGTGACAGTGCACTCTCTGGACTTGCCGGGGTGCATCCCCAGTGGTGCCAGTGCACTCTCTGGACTCACCGGGGTGCATCCCCAGTGGTGCCAGTGACCTCTCTTGACTCACTGCACTGCATCCCCAGTGGTGCCAGTGCACTCTGGACTCACCGCACTGCATCCCCAGTGATGCCAGTGCACTCTCTGGACTCACTGCACTGCATCCCCAGTGGTGCCAGTGACCTCTCTGGACTCACTGCACTGCATCCCCAGTAGTGCCAGTACACTCTCTGGACTCACTGCACTGCATCCCCAGTGGTGCCAGTGCACTCTCTGGACTCACTGCACTGCATCCCCAGTTGTGCCACTGCACTCTCTGGACCCACTGCAGTGCATCCCCAGTGGTGCCAGTGCACTCTCTGGACTCACTGCAGTGCATCCCCAATGGTGCCAGTGCACTCTTTGGACTCACTGCACTGCATCCCCAGTGGTGCCAGTGCACTCTCTGGACTCACTGCACTGCATCCCCAGTGGTGCCTGTGAAGCCTCTGGTCTCACTGCACTGCATCCCCAGTGGTGCCAGTGCACTCTCTGGACTCACTGCACTGCATCCCCATTGCTGACAGTGCCCTCTCTGGACTCAGTGCACTGCATCCCCAGTGGTGCCAGTTCACTCTCTGGACTAAATGCACTGCATCCCCAGTGGTGCCAGTGGCTCTCTGGACTCATTGCACTGCATCACCAGTGGTGCCAGTGCACTCTCTGGACTCACTGCACTGCATCCCCAATGGTGCCACTGCACTCTCTGGACTCACTGCACTGCATCCCCAGTGGTGCCACTGCACTCTCTGAAAACACCGGGGTGCAACCGCAGCGGTGCCAGTGCACTCTCTGCACTCACGGCACTGCATCCCCAGTGGTGCCAGTGCACTCTCTGGACTCACTGCAGTGTATCACCTGTGATGCCAGTGCACTCTGTGGACTCAGTGCACTGCATCCCAGTGGTGCCAGTGCACTCTCTGGACTCACTGCACTGCATCCCCAGTGGTGCCAGTGCACTCTCTGGACTCACTGCACTGCATCCCAGTGGTGCCAGTGCACTCTCTGGACTCACTGCAGTGCATCCCCAGTGGTGCCAGTGCACTCTCTGGACTCACTGCAGTGCATCCCCAGTGGTGCCAGTGCACTCTCTGGACTCACTGCACTGCATCCCCAGTGGTGCCAGTGCACTCTCTGGACTCACTGCAGTCCATCCCCAGTGGTGCCAGTGCACTCTCTGGACTCACTGCACTGCATCCACAGTGCTGCCAGTGCACTCTCTTTACTCACTGCACTGCATCACCAGTGGTGCCAGTGCACTCTCTGGACTCACTGTACTGCATCCCCAGTGGTGTCAGTGCACTCTCTGGACTCACTGCACTGCATCCCCAGTGGTGCCAGTGCACTCTCTGGACTCACTGCACTGCATACCCAGTGGTGCCAGTGCACTCTCTGGACTCACTGCAGTGCATTCCCTTTTGTGCCAGTGCACTCTCTGCACTCACTGCCCTGCATCCCCAGTGGTGCCAGTGCACTCTCTGGACTCACTGCACTGCATCCCCAGTGGTGCCTGTGAAGTCTCTGGTCTCACTGCACTGCATCCCCAGTGGTGCCAGTGCACTCTCTGGACTCACTGCACTGCATCCCCATTGCTGACAGTGCCCTCTCTGGACTCAGTGCACTGCATCCCCAGTGGTGCCAGTTCACTCTCTGGACTAAATGCACTGCATCCCCAGTGGTGCCAGTGGCTCTCTGGACTCATTGCACTGCATCACCAGTGGTGCCAGTGCACTCTCTGGACTCACTGCAGTGCATCCACAGTGGCGACAGTGTACTCTCTTAACTCACTGCACTGCATCACCAGTGGTGCCAGTGCACTCTCTGGACTCACTGCACTGCATCCCCATTGGTGCCACTGCACTCTCTGGACTCACTGCACTGCATCCCCAGTGGTGCCAGTGCACTCTCTGGACTCACTGCACTGCATCACCAGTGGTGCCAGTGTACTCTGTGGACTCACTGCACTGCATCCCCAGTGGTGCCAGTGCACTCTCTGGACTCACTGCACTGCATCCCCAGTGGTGCCAGTGCACTCTCTGGACTCACTGCAGTGTATCCCCTGTGGTGCCAGTGCACTCTCTGGACTCACTGCACTGCATCCCCAGTGGTGCCAGTGCACTCTCTGGACTCACTGCACTGCATACCCAGTGGTGACAGTGCACTCTCTGGACTCACTGCACTGCATCCCCCGTGGTGCCAGTGCACTCTCTGGACTCACTGCACTGCATCCCCAGTGGTGCCACTGCACTCTCTGAAAACACCGGGGTGCAACCGCAGCGGTGCCAGTGCACTCTCTGCACTCACGGCACTGCATCCCCAGTGGTGCCAGTGCACTCTCTGGACTCACTGCAGTGCATCCCCAGTGGTGCCAGTGCACTCTCTGGACTCACTGCAGTGCATCCCCAGTGGTGCCAGTGCACTCTCTGGACTCACTGCACTGCATCCCCAGTGGTGCCAGTGCACTCTCTGGACTCACTGCAGTCCATCCCCAGTGGTGCTAGTGCACTCTCTGGATTCACTGCACTGCATCCACAGTTTGCCAGTGTACTCTCTTTACTCACTGCACTGCATCCCCAGTGGTGCCAGTGCACTCTCTGGACTCACTACACTCCATCCCCAGTGGTGCCAGTACACTCTCTGGACTCACTGCACTGCATCCCCAGTGGTGCCAGTGCACTCTCTGGACTCACTGCATTCCCAGTGGTGCCAGGGCACTCTCTGGACTCACTGCACTGCATCCCCAGTGGTGCCTGTGAAGTCTCTGGACTCACTGCAGTGCATCCCCAATGGTGCCAGTGCACTCTTTGGACTCACTGCACTGCATCCCCAGTGGTGCCACTGTACTCTCTGGACTCACTACACTGCATCCCCAGTGGTGCCAGTGCACTCTCTGGACTCACTGCAGTGCATCCCCAGTGGTGCCAGTGCACTCTCTGGAGTCACTGCACTGCATCCCCAGTGGTGCCAGTGCACTCTCTGGACTCACTGCAGTGCATCGCCTTTTGAGCCAGTGCACTCTCTGGACTCACTGCACTGCATCCCCAGTGGTGCCAGTGCACTCTCTGGACTCACTGCACTGCATCCCCAGTGGTGCCTGTGAAGTCTCTGGTCTCACTGCACTGCATCCCCAGTGGTGCCAGTGCACTCTCTGGACTCACTGCACTGCATCCCCAGTGGTGCCAGTGCACTCTCTGGACTCAGTGCACTGCATCCCCAGTGGTGCCAGTGGCTCTCTGGACTCATTGCACTGCATCACCAGTGGTGCCAGTGTACTCTCTGGACTCACTGCAGTGCATCCACAGTGGCGCCAGTGTACTCTCTTAACTCACTGCACTGCATCACCAGTGGTGCCAGTGCACTCTCTGGACTCACTGCACTGCATCCCCAATGGTGCCACTGCACTCTCTGGACTCACTGCACTGCATCCCCAGTGGTGCCAGTGCACTCTCTGGACTCACTGCAGTGCATTTCCAGTGGTGCCAGTGTAGTCTCTGGACTCAGTGCACTGCATCCCCCGTGGTGCCAGTGCACTCTCTGGACTCACTGAACTGCATCCCCAAGGTGCCAGTGCACTCTCTGGACTCACTGCACTGCATCCCCAGTGGTGCCAGTGCACTCTCTGGACTCACTGCACTGCATCCCCAGTGGTGCCAGTGCACTCTCTGGACTCACTGCACTGCATCCCCAGTGGTGCCAGTGCACTCTTTGGACTTGCCGGGGTGCATCCCCAGTGGTGCCAGTGCACTCTCTGGACTCACTGCAGTGCATCCCCAGTGGTGCCAGTGCACTCTCTGGACTCACTGCATTCCGAGTGGTGCCAGGGCACTCTCTGGACTCACTGCACTGCATCCCCAGTGGTGCCACTGTACTGTCTTTACTCACTGCACTGCATCCCCAGTGGTGCCAGTGCACTCTCTGGACTCACTGCACTGCATCCCCAGTGGTGCCAGTGCACTCTCTGGACTCACTGCACTGCATCCCCAGTGGTGCCACTGCACTCTCTGGACTCACTGCACTGCATACCCAGTGGTGCCAGTGAACTCTCTGGACTCACTGCAGTGCATCCCCAGTGGTGCCAGTGCACTCTCTGCACTCACTGCACTGCATCCCCAGTGGTGCCAGTGCACTCTCTGGACTCACTGCACTGCATCCCCAGTGGTGCCAGTGCACTGTCTGGACTTGCCGGGGTGCATCCCCAGTCGTGCCAGTGCACTCTCTGGACTCACTGCAGTGCATCCCCAGTGGTGCCACTGCACTGTCTGGACTCATTGCATTCCCAGTGGTGCCAGGGCACTCTCTGGACTCACTGCACTGCATCCCCAGTGGTGCCTGTGAAGTCTCTGGACTCACTGCAGTGCATCCCCAGTGGTGCCAGTGCACTCTCTGGACACACTGCACTGCATCCCCAGTGGTGCCAGTGCACTCTCTGGACTCACTGCAGTGCATCCCCTTTTGAGCCAGTGCACTCTCTGCACTCACTGCACTGCATCCCCAGTGGTGCCAGTGCACTCTCTGGACTCACTGCACTGCATCCCCAGTGGTGCCTGTGAAGTCTCTGGTCTCACTGCACTGCATCCCCAGTGGTGCCAGTGCACTCTCTGGACTCACTGCACTGCATCCCCATTGCTGACAGTGCCCTCTCTGGACTCAGTGCACTGCATCCCCAGTGGTGCCAGTTCACTCTCTGGACTAAATGCACTGCATCCCCAGTGGTGCCAGTGGCTCTCTGGACTCATTGCTCTGCATCACCAGTGGTGCCAGTGCACTCTCTGGACTCACTGCAGTGCATCCACAGTGGCGCCAGTGTACTCTCTTAACTCACTGCACTGCATCACCAGTGGTGCCAGTGCACTCTCTCGACTCACTGAACTGCATCCCCAATGGTGCCACTGCACTCTCTGGACTCACTGCACTGCATCCCCAGTGGTGCCAGTGCACTCTCTGGACTCACAGCAGTGCATCCCCAGTGGTGCCAGTGCACTCTCTGGACTCACTGCAGTGCATTTCCAGTGGTGCCAGTGTAGTCTCTGGACTCACTGCACTGCATCCCCCGTGGTGCCAGTGCACTCTCTGGACTCACTGCACTGCATCCCCAGTGGTGCCAGTGCACTCTCTGGACTCACTGCACTGCATCCCCAGTGGTGCCAGTGCACTCTCTGGACTCACTGCACTGCATCCCCAGTGGTGACAGTGCACTCTCTGGACTCACTGCTCTGCATCCCCCGTGGTGCCAGTGCACTCTCTGGACTCACTGCACTGCATCCCCAGTGGTGCCACTGCACTCTCTGAAAACACCGGGGTGCAACCGCAGCGGTGCCAGTGCACTCTCTGCACTCACGGCACTGCATCCCCAGTGGTGCCAGTGCACTCTCTGGACTCACTGCAGTGTATCACCTGTGGTGCCAGTGCACTCTGTGGACTCAGTGCACTGCATCCCAGTGGTGCCAGTGCACTCTCTGGAGTCACTGCACTGCATCCCCTGTGGTGCCAGTGCACTCTCTGGACTCACTGCACTGCATCCCAGTGGTGCCAGTGCACTCTCTGGACTCACTGCAGTGCATCCCCAGTGGAGCCAGTGCAATCTCTGGACTCACTGCAGTGCATCCCCAGTGGTGTCAGTGCACTCTCTGGACTCACTGCACTGCATCCCCAGTGGTGCCAGTGCACTCTCTGGACTTGCCGGGGTGCATCCCCAGTGGTGCCAGTGCACTCTCTGGACTCACTGCAGTGCATCCCCAGTGGTACCAGTGCACTCTCTGGACTCACTGCATTCCCAGTGGTGCCAGGGCACTCTCTGGACTCACTGCACTGCATCCCCAGTGGTGCCACTGTACTCTCTTTACTCACTGCACTGCATCCCCAGTGGTGCCAGTGCACTCTCTGGACTCACTGTACTGCATCCCCAGTGGTGCCAGTGCACTCTCTGGACTCACTGCACTGCATCCCCAGTGGTGCCAGTGCACTCTCTGGACTCACTGCAGTGCATCCCCAGTGGTGCCAGTGCACTCTCTGCACTCACTGCAGTGCATCCCCAGTGGTGCCAGTGCACTCTCTGGACTCACTGCACTGCATCCCCAGTGGTGCCAGTGCACTCTCTGGACTTGCCGGGGTGCATCCCCAGTGGTGCCAGTGCACTCTCTGGACTCACTGCAGTGCATCCCCAGTGGTGCCAGTGCACTGTCTGGACTCATTGCATTCTAAGTGGTGCCAGGGCACTCTCTGGACTCACTGCACTGCATCCCCAGTGGTGCCTGTGAAGTCTCTGGACTCACTGCAGTGCATCCCCAATGGTGCTAGTGCACTCTTTGGACTCACTGCACTGCATCCCCAGTGGTGCCACTGAACTCTCTGGACTCACTACACTGCATCCCCTGTGGTGCCAGTGCCCTCTGTGGACTCACTGCACTACATCCCCAGTGGTGCCAGTGCACACTCTGGACTCACTGCAGTGCATCCCCAGTGCTGACAGTGCACTCTCTGGACTCACTGCAGTGTATCCCCTGTGGTGCCAGTGCACTCTGTGGACTCAGTGCACTGCATCCCAGTGGTGCCAGTGCACTCTCCGGACTCACTGCAGTGCATCCCCAGTGGTGCCAGTGCACTCTCTGGAATCACTGCACTGCATCCCAATGGTGCCAGTGCACTCTCTGGACTCACTGCAGTGCATCCCCAGTGGTGCCAGTGCACTCTCTGCACTCACTGCAGTGCATCCCCAGTGGTGCCAGTGCACTCTCTGGACTCACTGCACTGCATCCCCAGTGGTGCCAGTGCACTCTCTGGACTCACTGCAGTCCATCCCCAGTGGTGCCAGTGCACTCTCTGGACTCACTGCACTGCATCCACAGTGGTGCCAGTGCACTCTCTTTACTCACTGCACTGCATCCCCAGTGGTGCCAGTGCACTCTCTGGACTCACTATACTGCATCCCCGGTGGTGCCAGTGCACTCTCTGGACTCACTGCACTGCATCCCCAGTGGTGCCAGTGCACTCTCTGGACTCACTGCACTGCATCCCCAGTGGTGACAGTGCACTCTCTGCACTCACTGCAGTGCAACCCCAGTGGTGCCAGTGCACTCTCTGGACTCACTGCACTGCATCCACAGTGGTGCCAGTGCACTCTCTGGACTCAACTGCACTGCATCCCCAGTGGTGACAATGCACTCTCTGGACTCACTGCCGTGCTTCCCCAGTGGTGCCAGGGCACTCTCTGGACTCACTGCACTGCATCCCCAGTGGTGCCTGTGAAGTCTCTGGACTCACTGCAGTGCATCCCCAATGGTGCCAGTGCACTCTTTGGACTCACTGCACTGCATCCCCAGTGGTGCCACTGTACTCTCTGGACTCACTACACTGCATCCCCAGTGGTGCCAGTGCCCTCTGTGGACTCAGTGCACTACAAAACCAGTGGTGCCAGTGCACTCTCTGGACTCATTGCAGTGCATCCCCAGTGGTGCTAATGCAGTCTCTGGACTCACGGCACTGCATCCCCTGTGGTGCCAGTGCACTCTCTGGACTCAACTGCACTTCATAACCAGTGGTGCCAGTGCACTCTCTGGACTCACTGCAGTGCTTCCCCAGTGGTGCCAGTGCACTCTCTGGACTCACTGCATTCCCAGTGGTGCCAGGGCACTCTCTGGACTCACTGCAGTGAATCCCCATTGGTGCCTGTGAAGTCTCTGGACTCACTGCAGTGCATCCCCAATGGTGCCAGTGCACTCTTTGGACTCACTGCACTGCATCCCCAGTGGTGCCACTGTACTCTCTGGACTCACTACACTGCATCCCCAGTGGTGCCAGTGCACTCTCTGGACTCACTGCACTGCATCCCCAGTGGTGCCAGTGCACTCTCTGGACTCACTGCACTGCATCCCCAGTGGTGCCAGTGCACTCTCTGGACTCACTGCAGTGCATCCGCAGTGCTGCCAGTGCACTCTCTGGACTCACTGCACTGCATCCCCAGTGGTGCCAGTGCACTCTCTGGACTCACTGCAGTGCATCCGCAGTGGTGCCAGTGCACTCTCTGGACTCACTGCAGTGCATCCCCAGTGGTGCCAGTGCACTCTCTGGACTAACTGCACTGCGTCCCCAGTGGTGCCTGTGAAGTGTCTGGTCTCACTGCAGTGCATCCCCAGTGGTGCCAGTGCACTCTCTGGACTCACTGCACTGCATCACCATTGATGACAGTGCCCTGTCTGGACTCAGTGCACTGAATCCGCAGTGGTGCCAGTTCACTCTCTGGACTAAATGCTCTGCATCCCCAGTGGTGCCAGTGGCTCTCTGGACTCATTGCACTGCATCACCATTGGTGCCAGGGCACTCTCCGGACTCACTGCACTGCATCACCAGTGGTGCCAGTGCACTCTCTGGACTCACTGCACTGCATCCCCAGTGGTGCCAGGGCACTCTCTGGACTCACTGCACTGCATCCCCTGTGGTGCCACTGTACTCTCTGGACTCACTACACTGCATCCCCTGTGGTGCCAGTGCCCTCTGTGGACTCACTGCACTACATCCCCAGTGGTGCCAGTGCACACTCTGGACTCACTGCAGTGCATCCCCAGTGCTGACAGTGCACTCTCTGGACTCACTGCAGTGTATCCCCTGTGGTGCCAGTGCACTCTGTGGACTCAGTGCACTGCATCCCAGTGGTGCCAGTGCACTCTCCGGACTCACTGCAGTGCATCCCCAGTGGTGCCAGTGCACTCTCTGGAATCACTGCACTGCATCCCAATGGTGCCAGTGCACTCTCTGGACTCACTGCAGTGCATCCCCAGTGGTGCCAGTGCACTCTCTGGACTCACTGCAGTGCATCCCCAGTGGTGCCAGTGCACTCTCTGGACTCACTGCACTGCATCCCCAGTGGTGCCAGTGCACTCTCTGGACTCACTGCAGTCCATCCCCAGTGGTGCCAGTGCACTCTCTGGACTCACTGCACTGCATCCACAGTGGTGCCAGTGCACTCTCTTTACTCACTGCACTGCATCCCCAGTGGTGCCAGTGCACTCTCTGGACTCACTATACTGCATCCCCGGTGGTGCCAGTGCACTCTCTGGACTCACTGCACTGCATCCCCAGTGGTGCCAGTGCACTCTCTGGACTCACTGCACTGCATCCCCAGTGGTGACAGTGCACTCTCTGCACTCACTGCAGTGCAACCCCAGTGGTGCCAGTGCACTCTCTGGACTCACTGCACTGCATCCCCAGTGGTGCCAGTGCACTCTCTGGACTCAACTGCACTGCATCCCCAGTGGTGACAATGCACTCTCTGGACTCACTGCCGTGCTTCCCCAGTGGTGCCAGGGCACTCTCTGGACTCACTGCACTGCATCCCCAGTGGTGCCTGTGAAGTCTCTGGACTCACTGCAGTGCATCCCCAATGGTGCCAGTGCACTCTTTGGACTCACTGCACTGCATCCCCAGTGGTGCCACTGTACTCTCTGGACTCACTACACTGCATCCCCAGTGGTGCCAGTGCCCTCTGTGGACTCAGTGCACTACAAAACCAGTGGTGCCAGTGCACTCTCTGGACTCATTGCAGTGCATCCCCAGTGGTGCTAATGCAGTCTCTGGACTCACGGCACTGCATCCCCTGTGGTGCCAGTGCACTCTCTGGACTCAACTGCACTTCATAACCAGTGGTGCCAGTGCACTCTCTGGACTCACTGCAGTGCTTCCCCAGTGGTGCCAGTGCACTCTCTGGACTCACTGCATTCCCAGTGGTGCCAGGGCACTCTCTGGACTCACTGCAGTGAATCCCCATTGGTGCCTGTGAAGTCTCTGGACTCACTGCAGTGCATCCCCAATGGTGCCAGTGCACTCTTTGGACTCACTGCACTGCATCCCCAGTGGTGCCACTGTACTCTCTGGACTCACTACACTGCATCCCCAGTGGTGCCAGTGCACTCTCTGGACTCACTGCACTGCATCCCCAGTGGTGCCAGTGCACTCTCTGGACTCACTGCACTGCATCCCCAGTGGTGCCAGTGCACTCTCTGGACTCACTGCAGTGCATCCGCAGTGCTGCCAGTGCACTCTCTGGACTCACTGCACTGCATCCCCAGTGGTGCCAGTGCACTCTCTGGACTCACTGCAGTGCATCCGCAGTGGTGCCAGTGCACTCTCTGGACTCACTGCAGTGCATCCCCAGTGGTGCCAGTGCACTCTCTGGACTAACTGCACTGCGTCCCCAGTGGTGCCTGTGAAGTGTCTGGTCTCACTGCAGTGCATCCCCAGTGGTGCCAGTGCACTCTCTGGACTCACTGCACTGCATCACCATTGATGACAGTGCCCTGTCTGGACTCAGTGCACTGCATCCGCAGTGGTGCCAGTTCACTCTCTGGACTAAATGCTCTGCATCCCCAGTGGTGCCAGTGGCTCTCTGGACTCATTGCACTGCATCACCATTGGTGCCAGGGCACTCTCCGGACTCACTGCACTGCATCACCAGTGGTGCCAGTGCACTCTCTGGACTCACTGCACTGCATCCCCAGTGGTGCCAGGGCACTCTCTGGACTCACTGCACTGCATCCCCTGTGGTGCCACTGTACTCTCTGGACTCACTACACTGCATCCCCTGTGGTGCCAGTGCCCTCTGTGGACTCACTGCACTACGTCCCCAGTGGTGCCAGTGCACTCTCTGGACTCACGGCACTGCATCCCCAGTGGTGCCAGTGCACTCTCTGGACTCACTGCACTGCATCACCAGTGGTGCCAGTGCACTCTCTGGACTCACTGCACTGCATCCCCAGTGGTGCCAGTGCACTCTCTGGACTCACTACAGTGCATCCCCAGTGGTGCCAGTGCACTCTCTGGACTCACTGCACTGCATCCCCAGTGGTGCCAGTGCACTCTCTGGACTCACTGCAGTGCATCCGCAGTGGTGCCAGTGCACTCTCTGGACTCACTGTACTGCATCCCCAGTGGTGCCAGTGCACTCTCTGGACTCACTGCAGTGCATCCGCAGTGGTGCCAGTGCACTCTCTGGACTCACTGCAGTGCATCCCCAGTGGTGCCAGTGCACTCTCTGGACTAACTGCACTGCGTCCCCAGTGGTGCCTGTGAAGTCTCTGGTCTCAATGCAGTGCATCCCCAGTGGTGCCAGTGCACTCTCTGGACTCACTGCACTGCATCCCCATTGATGACAGTGCCCTGTCTGGACTCAGTGCACTGCATCCGCAGTGGTGCCAGTTCACTCTCTGGACTAAATGCACTGCATCCCCAGTGGTGCCAGTGGCTCTCTGGACTCATTGCACTGCATCACCATTGGTGCCAGGGCACTCTCCGGACTCACTGCAGTGCATCCACAGTGGCGCCAGTGTACTCTCTTAACTCACTGCACTGCATCACCAGTGGTGCCAGTGCACTCTCTGGACTCACTGCACTGCATCCCCAGTGGTGCCAGGGCACTCTCTGGACTCACTGCACTACATCCCCAGTGGTGCCAGTGCACTCTCTGGACTCACGGCACTGCATCCCCAGTGGTGCCAGTGCACTCTCTCGACTCACTGCTCTGCGTTACCATTGGTGCCAGTGCACTCTCTGGACTCATTGCAGTGCATCCCCAGTGGAGCCAATGCATTCTCTGGACTCACGGCACTGCATCCCCAGTGGTGCCAGTGCACTCTCTGGACTCACTGCACTGCATCACCAGTGGTGCCAGTGCACTCTCTGGACTCACTGCAGTGCATCCCCAGTGGTGCCAGTGCACTCTCTGGACTCACTGAACTGCATATCCAAGGTGCCAGTGCACTCTCTGGACTCACTGCAGTGCATCCCCAGTGGAGCCAGTGCACTCTCTGGACTCACTGCACTGCATCCCCCGTGGTGCCAGTGCACTCTCTGGACTCACTGCACTGCATCCCCAGTGGTGCCACTGCTCTCTCTGAAAACACCGGGGTGCAACCGCAGCGGTGCCAGTGCACTCTCTGCACTCACGGCACTGCATCCCCAGTGGTGCCAGTGCACTCTCTGGACTCACTGCAGTGTATCCCCTGTGGTGCCAGTGCACTCTGTGGACTCAGTGCACTGCATCCCAGTGGTGCCAGTGCACTCTCCGGACTCACTGCAGTGCATCCCCAGTGGTGCCAGTGCACTCTCTGGACTCACTGCAGTGCTTCCCCAGTGGTGCCAGTGCACTCTCTGGACTCACTGCACTGCATCCCCAGTGGTGCCAGTGCACTCTCTGGACTCACTGCACTGCATCCCCAGTGGTGCCAGTGCACTCTCTGGACTCACTGCAGTCCATCCCCAGTGGTGCCAGTGCACTCTCTGGACTCACTGCAGTGCATCCCCAGTGGTGCCAGTGCACTCTCTTTACTCACTGCACTGCATCCCCAGTGGTGCCAGTGCACTCTCTGGACTCACTGCACTGCATCCCCAGTGGTGCCAGTGCACTCTCTGGACTCACTGCACTGCATCCCCAGTGGTGCCAGTGCACTCTCTGGACTCACTGCACTGCATCCCCAGTGGTGCCAGTGCACTCTCTGCACTCACTGCAGTGCAACCCCAGTGGTGCCAGTGCACTCTCTGGACCCACTGCACTGCATCCACAATGGTGCCAGTGCACTCTCTGGACTCAACTGCACTGCATCCCCAGTGGTGCCAGTGCACTCTCTGGACTCACTGCAGTGCTTCCCCAGTGGTGCCAGGGCACTCTCTGGACTCACTGCACTGCATCCCCAGTGGTGCCTGTGAAGTCTCTGGACTCACTGCAGTGCATCCGCAGTGGTGCCAGTGCACTCCCTGGACTCACTGCAGTGCATTCCCAGTGGTGCCAGGGCACTCTCTGGACTCACTGCACTGCATCCCCAGTGGTGCCGGGGCACTCTCTGGACTCACTGCACTGCATCCCCAGAGGTGCAAGTGCCCTCTGTGGATTCACTGCACTGCGTCCCCATTGATGCCAGTGCACTCTCTGGACTCACTGCACTGCATCCCCAGTGGTGCCAGTGCCCTCTCTGGACTCACTGCACTGCATCCCCAGTGCTGACAGTGCACTCTCTGGACTCACTGCAGTGCATCCCCAGTGGTGCCAGTGCACTCTCTGGACTCACTGCACTGCATCCCCAGTGGTGCCAGTGCCCTCTGTGGACTCACTGCACTGCATCCCCAGTGGTGCCAGTGCACTCTCTGGACACACCGCACTGCATCCCCAGTGGTGCCAGTGCACTCTCTGAGCTCACTGCACTGCATCCCCATTGGTGCCAGTGCACTCTCTGGACTCACTGCAGTGCATCCCCAATCGTACCAGTGCACTCTCAGGACTCACTGCACTGCATCCCCAGTGGTGCCAGTGCACTCTTTGGTCTCACTGCAGTGCATCCCCAGTGGTGCCAGTGGCTCTGTGGACTCATTGCACTGGATCACCTGTGGTGCCAGTGCACTCTCTGGACTCACTGCACTGCATCCCCATTGGTGCCAGTGCACTCTCTGGACTCACTGCAGTGCATCCCCAGAGGTGCCAGTGCACTCTCTGGACTCACTGCAGTGCATCCCCTGTGGTGCCATTGCACTCTCAGGACTCACTGCAGTGCATCCCCAGTGGTGCCAGTGCACTCTCTGGTCTCACTACAGTGCATCCCCAGTGGTGCCAGTGGCTCTGTGGACTCATTGCACTGCATCACCAGTGGTGCCAGTGCACTCTCTGGACTCACTGCAGTGCATCCACAGTGGTGCCAGTTGACTCTCTGGACTCACTGCACTGCTCCAGCCGCGGCATCCGCTCCAGCCGCCTCAGCCGCTCCAGCCGCGGCAGCCGCTCTAGCCGCGGCAGCCGCGCCAGACGCTCCAGCCGCGGCAGCCGCGAAAGCCGCTACCGATTGGAGCGGCTGCCACGGCTGGAGCGGCTGCCGCGGATGCCGCGGCTGGAGCGCCTGCCGCGGTTGGAGCGGCTGCCGCGGCTGGAGCGGCTGCTGCGGATGCCGCGGCTGGAGCGCCTGCCGCGGTTGGAGCGGCTGCCGCGGCTGGAGCGGCTGGAGCGGCTGACGCGTATGCCGCGGACGGAGGGGCTGCCGCGGCTGGAGCGGCTGCCGCGGCTGGAGCGGCTGGAGCGGCTGCCGAGGCTGGAGGGGCTAACGCGGCTGGAGCGGCTGCCGCGGCTCGAGCAGTACAGTGAGTCCAGAGAGTGCACTGTCACCTTTGGGGATGCACTGCATTGTCTGCAGAGAGTGCCCTGGCACCACTGGGGATGCAGTGCAGTGAGTCCAGAGAGTGCACTGGCACCACTGGGAATGCAGTGAAGTGAGTCCTGAGAGTGCAATAGAACCACAGGGGATGCAGTGCAGTGAGTCCAGAGAGTGTACTGGCACCACAGGGGATGCAGTGCAGTGAGTCCAGAGAGTGCACTGGCACCACTGGGGATGCACTGCAGTGAGTCCAGAGAGTGCACTGGCACCACTGGGGATGCATTGCACTGAGAGCACAGAGTGCACAGGCACCGCAGGGGTTACACTGCAGTGAGTCCAGAGAGTGCACTGGCACCACTGGGGATGCAGCACAGTGAGTCCAGAGAGTGCACTGTCACCACTGGGGATGCAGCGCAGTGACTACAGAGAGTGCACTGTCACCACTGGGGATGCAGTGCAGTGAGTCCAGAGAGTGCTTTGGCTCCACTGGGGATGCAGTGCAGTGAGTCCAGAGAGTGCACTGGCACCACTGGGGATGCAGTGCAGTGAGTCCACAGAGAGCACTGGCTCCACTGGGGATGCACTTCAGTGAGTCCAGAGAGTGCACTGGCACCACAGTGGATGCAGTGCAGTGAGTCCTGAGAGTGCAGTGGCACCACTGGGGATGTAGTGCAGTGAGTCCAGAGAGTGCACTAGCACCACTGGGGATGCAGTGCAGTGAGTCCAGAGAGTGCACTGGCACCAATTTTAGCTGCACTGCTGTGAGTCCTTAGATAGCACTGGCTCCACTGGGGTTACTGTGCCTTGAGTCCAGAGACCTACTGGCACCACTGGGGTTGCACTGCAGTGAGTCCAGAGAGTGCACTGGCACCACTGGGATTGCAGTGCAGTGAGTCCACAGAGTGCACTGGCACCATTGGGGATGCAGTGCAGTGAGTCCAGAGAGAGAACTGGCACCACTGGGGATGCAGTGCAGTGAGTCCAGAGAGTGCACTGGCGCCACGGGAGATTCACTGCAGTGAGTCCAGAGAGTGCACTGGTACCACTGGGAATGAACTGCAGTGAGTACAGAGAGTGCACTGGCACCACTGGGGATGCAGTGCAGTGACTCCAGAGAGTGCAGAGGCACCATTGGGATACATTGCAGTGAGTGCAGAGAGTGCACTGGCACCACTGGGGACGCAGTGCAGTGACTACATAGAGTGCAAAGGTACCATTGGGGATGCAGTGCACACAGTCCAGAGAGTGCACTGGCACCCGTGGGGATGCACTGCATTGGGTCCAGAGAGTGCACTGGCACCACTGGGGATGCAGTGCAGTGAGTCCAGAGAGTGCACTGGCACCAATGGGGATGCACTGCAGTGAGTCCAGAGAGTGCACTGGCACCACTGGTGATGCAGTGCAGTGAGTCCAGAGAGTGCACTGTCAGCACTGGGGATGCAGTGCAGTGAGTCCAGAGAGTGCACTGGCACCAGTGGGGAAGCAGTGCAGTGAGTCCAGAGAGTGCACTGACACCACTGGGGATGCACTGCACTGAGTCCAGAGAGTGCACTGACACCACTGGGGATGCACTGCACTGAGTCCAGAGAGTGCACAGACACCAATGGGGATCCAATGCAGTGAGTCCAGAGAGTGCAATGGAACCACTGGGGATGCACTGCAGTGACTCCAGAGAGTGCACTGGCACCACTGGGGATGCACTGCAGTGAGTCCAGAGAGTGCACTGGCACCACTGGGGATGCAGTGCAGTGACTCTAGAGAGTGCACTGGCACCACTGGGGATGCAGTGCAGTGAGTCCAGAGAGTGCACTGGCACAAAAGGGGATGCACTGCAGTGAGTACAGAGAGTGCAGTGGCACCACTGGGGAAGCAGTGCACTGAGTCCAGAGAGTATACTAGCACCACTGGGGATGCAGTGCAGTGAGTGCAGAGAGTGCACTGGCACCAGTGGGGATGCAGTGCAGTGAGTACAGAGAGTGCAGTGGCACCACTGGGGATGCAGTGCAGTGACTCCAGAGAGTGCACTGGCACCAATGGGGATGCACTGCAGTGAGTCCAGAGAATGCACTGGCACCACTGGGGATGCAGTGCAGTGACTCGAAAGAGTGCACTGGCACCACTGGGGATGCACTGCAGTGAGTCCGGAGAGTGCCCTGGCACCAATGGTGATGCAGTGCAGTGATCCAGAGAGTGCACTGGCACCACTGGGGATGCAGTGCAGTGAGTCCAGAGAGTGCACTGGCACCACTGGGGATGCAGTGCAGTGATTCCAGAGAGTGCACTGGCACCACTGGGTATGCAGTGCAGTTAGTCCATAGAGTGCACTGGCTCCACAGGGGTTGCAGTGCAGTGACTCAAGAGAGTGCACAGGCACCACTGGGGATGCAGTGCAGTGAGTCCAGAGAGTGCACTGGCACTACTGGGGATGCACTGCAGTGATTCCAGAGAGTGCACTGGCACCACTGGGGATGCAGTGCAGTGAGTCCAGAGAGTACACTGGCATCTCAGGGGCTGCACTGCCGTGAGTCCAGAGAGTGCACTGGCACCACTGGGGATGCAGTGCAGTGAGTCCAGAGAGTGCACTGGCACCACTGGGGATGCACTGCAGTGAGTCCAGAGAGTGCACTGTCAGCATTGGGGATGCAGTGCAGTGAGTCCAGAGAGTGCACTGTCAGCACTGGGGATGCAGTGCAGTGCGTCCAGAGAGTACACTGGCACCACTGGGGATGCAGTGCAGTGAGTCCAGAGAGTGCACTGGCACCACTGGGGATGCACTGCAGTGAGTCCAGAGAGTGCACTGTCAGCACTGGGGATGCAGTGCAGTGAGTCCAGAGAGTGCACTGTCAGCACCGGGGATGCAGTGCAGTGCGTCCAGAGAGTGCACTGGCACCAGTGGGGATGCAGTGCAGTGCATCCAGAGAGTGCACTGGCACCAATGGTGATGCAGTGCAGTGAGTCCAGAGAGTGCAGTGGCACCACTGGGGATGCACTGTAGTGAGTCCAGAGAGTGCACTGGCACCACTGGGGATGCACTGCAGTGAGTCCAGAGAGTGCTCGGGGAACACTGGGGATGCAGTGCAGTGAGTGCAGAGAGTACACTGGCACCACTGGGGATGCAGTGCAGTGAGTCCAGAGAGTGCACTGGCACCACTGGGGATGCAGTGCAGTGAGTCCAGAGAGTGCACTGGCACCACTGCGGATGCACTGCAGTGAGTCCGGAGAGTGCCCTGGCACCACTGGGGATGCAATGCAGTGAGTCCAGAGAGTGCACTGGCACCACTGGGGATGAAGTGCAGTGAGTCCAGAGAGTGCACTGGCACCTCTGGGGACGCAGTGCAGTGAGTCCAGAGAGTGCACTGGCACCACAGGGGATGCAGTGCAGTGAGTCCAGAGAGTACCCTGGCACCACTAGAGATACACTGCAGTGAGTCCAGAAAGTGTACTGGCACCACAGGGGATGCAGTGCAGTGAGTCCAGAGAGTGCACTGGCACCACTGGGGATGCACTGCAGTGAGTCCAGAGAGTGCACTGGCACCACTGGGGATGCACTGCAGTGAGCTCAGAGAGCGCACTGGCACCACTGGGGACGCAGTGCAGTGAGTCCAGAGAGCGCACTGGCACCACTGGGGACGCAGTGCAGTGAGTCCAGAGAGTGCACTGGCACCACTGGGGATGCACTACAGTGAGTCCAGAGAGTGCACTGGCACCACTGGGGATGCACTACAGTGAGTCCAGAGAGTGCACTGGCACCACTGGGGATGCAGTGCAGTGACTCCAGAGAGTGCAGAGGCACCACTGTTGATGCAGTGCAGTGAGTGCAGAGAGTGCACTGGCACCAGTGCGGAAGCACTGCAGTGAGTCCAGAGAGTGCAATGGCACCACTGGGGATGCACTGCAGTGAGTCCAGAGAGTGCACTGGCACCACTGGGGATGCAGTGCAGTGAGTCCAGAGAGTGCACTGGCACCACTGGGGATGCAGTGCAGTGAGTCCAGAGAGTGCACTAGCACCAATGGGATGCACTGCAGTGAGTCCAGAGAGTGCACTGGCGCCACTGGGGATGCAGTGCAGTGAGTCCAGAGAGTGCACTGGCACCACTGGGGATGCAGTGCAGTGAGTCCAGAGAGTGCACTGGCACCACTGGGGATGCAGTGCAGTGATTCCAGAGAGTGCACTGGCAACACTGGGGATGCACTGCAGTGAGTCCACAGAGTGCACTGGCACCACTGGGGATGCACTGCAGTGAGTCCAGAGAGTGCACTGGCACCACTGGGGATGCACCCCGGTGAGTCCAGAGAGTGCACTGGCACCACTGGGGATGCAGTGCAGTGAGTCCAGAGAGTGCACTGGCACCACTGGGGATGCACTGCAGTGAGTCCAGAGAGTGCACTGGCCCCACAGAGGATGTAGTGCAGTGAGTCCACAGAGGGCACTGGCACCACTGGGGATGCAGCGCAGTGACTCCAGAGAGTGCACTGGCACCACTGGGGATGCAGTGCAGTGAGTCCAGAGAGTGCACTGGCACCACTGGATTTGCAGTGCAGTGAGTCGAGAGAGTGCCCTGGAACCACTGGGGATGCAGCGCAGTGACTACAGAGAGTGCACTGTCTCCACTGGGGATGCAGTGCAGTGAGTCCAGAGAGTACACTGGCACCACTGGGAATGCAGTGCAGTGACTCCAGAGAGTGCACTGGCACCACTGGGGATGCAGTGCAGTGAGTCCAGAGAGTGCACTGGCACCACTGGGGATGCAGTGCAGTGAGTCCAGAGAGTGCACTGGCACCACTGGGGATGCAGTGCAGTGAGTCCAGAGAGTGCACTGTCAGCACTGGGGATGCAGTGCAGTGAGTCCAGAGAGTGCACTGGCACCACTGGGGATGCACTGCAGTGACTCCAGAGACTGCACTGGCACCAATGGGGATGCACTGCAGTGAGTCCAGAGAATGCACTGGCACCACTGGGGATGCAGTGCAGTGACTCGAAAGAGTGCACTGGCACCACTGGGGATGCACTGCAGTGAGTCCGGAGAGTGCCCTGGCACCAATGGTGATGCAGTGCAGTGAGTCCAGAGAGTGCACTGGCAACTCAGGGGCTGCACTGCAGTGAGTCCAGAGAGTGCACTGGCACCACTGGTGATGCAGTGCGGTGAGTCCAGAGAGTGCACTGGCAACACTGGGGATGCACCTCGGTGAGTCCAGAGAGTGCTCTGGGACACCGGGGATGCAGTGCTGTGAGTGCAGAGAGTGCACTGGCACCACTGGGGATGCAGTGCAGTGAGTCCAGAGAGTGCAGTGGCACCACTGGGGATGCAGTGCAGTGAGTCCAGAGAGTGCACTGGCACCACTGGGGATGCAGTGCAGTGAGTCCGGAGAGTGCACTGGCACCACTGGGGATGCAGTGCAGTGAGTCCAGAGAGTGCACTGGCACCACTGGGGATGCAGTGCAGTGAGTCCAGAGAGTGCACTGTCAGCACTGGGGATGCAGTGCAGTGACTACAGAGAGTGCACTGTCAGCACTGGGGATGCAGTGCAGTGAGTCCAGAGAGTGCACTGGCACCACTGGGGATGCAGTGCAGTGAGTGCAGAGAGTGCACTGGCTCAAAAGGGGATGCACTGCAGTGAGTCCAGAGAGTGCACTGGCACCACTGGGGATGCAGTGCAGTGAGTCCAGAGAGTGCACTGGCACCACTGGGGATGCACTGCAGTGAGTCCAGAGAGTGCAGTGGCACCACTGGGGAAGCAGTGCACTGAGTCCAGAGAGTACACTGGCACCACTGGGGATGCAGTGCAGTGAGTCCAGAGAGTGCACTGTCAGCACTGGTGATGCAGTGCAGTGAGTCCAGAGAGTGCACTGGCACCACTGGGGATGCACTGCAGTGAGTCCAGAGACTGCACTGGCACCAATGGGGATGCACTGTAGTGAGTCCAGAGACTGCACTGGCACCACTGGGGATGCACTGCAGTGAGTCCAGAGAGTGCACTGGCACCACTGGGGATGCAGTGCAGTGAGTCCAGAGAGTGCACTGGCACCACTGGGGATGCACCTCGGTGAGTCCAGAGAGTGCTCTGGGAACACCGGGGATGCAGTGCAGTGAGTGCAGAGAGTGCACTGGCACCACTGGGGATGCAGTGCAGTGAGTCCAGAGAGTGCACTGGCACCACTGGGGATGCACTGCAGTGAGTCCAGAGAGTGCACTGGCACCATTAGGGATTCAGTGCAGGGAGTCCGGAGAGTGCACTGGCACCACTGGGGATGCAGTGCAGTGAGTCCAGAGAGTGCAGTGGCACCACTGGGGATGCAGTGCAGTGAGTCCAGAGAGTGTACTGGCACCACTGGGGATGCAGTGCAGTGAGTCCAGAGAGTGCACTGTCAGCACTGGGGATGCAGTGCAGTGAGTCCAGAGAGTGCACTGGCACCACTGGGGATGCAGTGCAGTGAGTCCAGAGAGTGCACTGGCACCACTGGGGATGCACTGCAATGAGTCCAGAGAATGCACTGGAACTAATGGGGATGCAGTGCAGTGAATCGAAAGAGTGCACTGGCACCACTGCGGATGCACTGCAGTGAGTCCGGAGAGTGCCCTGGCATCAATGGTGATGCAGTGCAGTGAGTGTAGAGAGTGCAGTGGCACCACTGGGGATGCAGTGCAGTGAGTCCAGAGAGTGCACTGGCACCACTGGGGATGCACTGCAGTGAGTCCAGAGAGTGCACTGGCACCACTGGGGATGCACTGCAGTGAGTCCAGAGAGTGCTCGGGGAACACTGGTGATGCAGTGCAGTGAGTGCAGAGAGTGCACTGGCACCACTGGGGATGCAGTGCAGTGAGTCCAGAGAGTGCACTGGCACCACTGGGGATGCAATGCAGTGAGTCCAGAGAGTGCACTGGCACCACTGGGGATGCACTGCAGTGAGTCCAGAGAGTGCACTGGCACCTCTGGGGATGCAGTGCAGTGAGTCCAGAGAGTGCACTGGCACCACTGGGGATGCACTGCAGTGAGTCCAGAGAGTGCACTGGCACCACTGGGGATGCACTGCAGTGAGTCCAGAGAGTGCACTGGCAGCACTGGGGATGCAGTGCAGTGACTCCAGAGAGTGCACTGGCACCACTGGGGATGCACTGCAGTGAGTCCAGAGAGTGCACTGGCAGCACTGGGGATGCACTGCAGTGAGTCCAGAGAGTGCACTGGCACCACTGGGGATGCACTGCAGTGAGTCCAGAGAGTGCACTGGCACCACTGGGGATGCACTGCAGTGACTCAAAAGAGTGCACTGGCACCACTGCGGATGCACTGCAGTGAGTCCGGAGAGTGCACTGGCACCAATGGTGATGCAGTGCAGTGAGTCCAGAGAGTGCACTGGCACCACTGGGATGCAGTGCAGTGAGTCCAGAGAGTGCAGTGGCACCACTGGGGATGCAATGCAGTGAGTCCAGAGAGTGCACTGGCACCACTGGGGATGCAATGCAGTGACTCCAGAGAGTGCACTGGCACCACTGAGGATGCACAGCAGTGATTCCAAAGAGTGCACTGGCACCACTGGGGATGCAGTGCAGTGAGTCCAGAGAGTGCACTGGCACTACTGGGGATGCACTGCAGTGACTCGAAAGAGTGCACTGGCACCACTGCGGATGCACTGCAGTGAGTCCAGAGAGTGCACTGGCACCACTGGGGACGCAGTGCAGTGACTACAGAGAGTGCACTGGGACCATTGGGGATGCAGTGCAGTGAGTCCAGAGAGTGCACTGGCACCAGTGGGGATGCAGTGCAGTGATTCCAAAGAGTGCACTGGCTCCACTGGGAATGCAGTGCAGTGAGTCCAGAGAGTGCACTGGCTCCACTGGGGATGCAGTGCAGTGACTCCAGAGAGTGCACTGGCACCAATGGTGATGCACTGCAGTGAGTCCAGAGAGTGCACTGGCACCAGTGGGGAAGCAGTGCAGTGAGTCCAGAGAGTGCACTGGCACCACTGGGGATGCACTGCACTGCGTCCAGAGAGTGCACTGACACTACTGGGGATCCAATGCAGTGAGTCCAGAGAGTGCAATGGAACCACTGGTGATGCAGTGCAGTGAGTCCAGAGAGTGCACTGGCACTTCTGGGGATGCAGTGCAGTGAGTGCAGAGAGTGCACTGGCACAAAAGGGGATGCACTGCAGTGACTCCAGAAAGTGCACTGGCACCACTGGGGATGCAGTGCAGTGAGTCCAGAGAGTGCACTGGCACCACTGGGGATGCAGTGCAGTGAGTCCGGAGAGTGCACTGTCAGCACTGGGGATGCAGTGCAGTGAGTCCAGAGAGTGCACTGGCACCACTGGGGATGCACTGCAGTGACTCGAAAGAGTGCACTGGCACCACTGGGGATGCACTGCAGTGAGTCCGGAGAGTGCCCTGGCACCAATGGTGATGCAGTGCAGTGAGTCCAGAGAGTGCAGTGGCACCACTGGGGATGCAGTGCAGTGAGTCCAGAGAGTGCACTGGCACCACTGGGGATGCAATGCAGTGAGTCCAGAGAGTGCACTGGCACCACTGGGGATGCAATGCAGTGAGTCCGGAGACTGCACTGGCACCAACTGGAGCTGCACTGCAGTGAGTCCAGAGAGTGCACTGGCACCACTGTGGTTGCAGTGCAGTGAGTCCTGAGATTGCACTGGCACCACTGGGGATGCACTACAGTGAGTCCAGAGACTACACTGGCACCACTGGGGATGTAGTGCAGTGAGTCCAGAGAGTGCACTGGCACCACTGTTCATGCAGTGCAGTGAGTCCAGAGAGTGCACTGGCACCACTGTTCATGCAGTGCAGTGAGTCCAAAGAGTGCACTGGCACCACTGGGTATGCAGTGCATGAGTGCAGAGAGTCCACTGGCACCACTGGGGATGAAGTGCAGTGAGTCCAGAGAGTGCCCTGGCACCACTGGGGATGCAGTGCAGTGAGTCCAGAGAGTGCACTGGCTCCACCGGGGATGAACTGTAGTGAGTCCAGAGACTGCACAGGCACCACTGGGGATGCAGTGCAATGACTCCAGAGAGTGCACTGGCACCACTGGGGATGCAGTGCAGTGAGTGCAGAGAGTGCACTGGCACCACTGGGGATGCAATGAAGTGAGTCCAGAGAGTGCACTGGCACCACTGGGGATGCACTGCAGTGAGTCCAGAGAGTGCACGGGCACCACTGGGGATGCACTGCAGTGCGTCCAGAGAGTGCACTGACACCACTGGGGATGCAGTGCAGTGAGTCCAGAGAGTGCACTGGCACCACTGGAGATGCAGTGCAGTGAGTCCAGAGAGTGCACAGGCACCACTGGGGATGCACTGCAGTGAGTCCAGAGAGTGCACTGGCAGCACTGGGGATGCACTGCAGTGAGTCCAGAGAGTGCACTGGCACCACTGGGGATGCAATGCGGTGAGTCCAGAGAGTGCACTGGCACCACTGGTGATGCAGTGCAGTGAGTCCAGAGAGTGCACTGACACCACTGGGGATGCAGTGCGGTGAGTTCAGAGAGTGCACTGGCAACACTGGGGATGCAGTGCAGTGAGTCCAGAGAGTGCACTGGCACCACAGGTGATGCAGTGCAGGGAGTACAGAGAGTGCACTGGCACCACAGGGGATGCACTGCAGTGATTCCAGAGAGTGAACTGGCACCACTGGGGATGCAGTGCAGTGAGTCCAGAGAGTGCACTGGCACCACTGGGGATGCACTGCAGTGAGTCCAGAGAGTGCACTGGCACCTTGGGGATGCAGTGCAGTGAGTCCAGTGAGTGCACTGGCACCACTGGGGATGCAGTGCAGTGAGTCCAGAGAGTGCACTGGCACCACTGGGGATGCAGTGCAGTGACTCCAGAGAGTGCACTGGCACTTCTGGGGATGCAGTGCAGTGACTCGAGAGAGTGCACTGGCACCACTGGGGATGCACTGCAGTGTGTCCAGAGAGTGCACTGGCACCAGTGGGGATGCACTGCAGTGGGTCCACAGAGTGCACTGGCACCACTGGGGATGCACTGCACTGAGTCCAGAGAGTGCACTGGCACCACTGGGGATGCAGTGCAGTGAGTCCAGAGAGTGCACTGGCACCACTGGCGATGCAGTGCAGTGAGTCCAGAGAGTGCACTGGCACCACTGGTGATGCAGTACAGTGAGTCCAGTGAGTGCACTGGCACCACTGGGGATGCACTGCAGTGAGTCCAGTGAGTGCACTGGCACCACTGGGGATGCAGTGCAGTGAGTCCAGAGAGTGCAATGGCACCACTGGGGATGCACTGCAGTGAGTCCAGAGAGTGCACTCTGTGGACTTGCCGGGGTGCATCCCCAGTGGTGCCAGTGCACTCTCTGGACTCACGGGGTTGGCACCACTGGGGATGCACGTCAGTGAGTCGAGAGAGTGCCCTCTGTGGACTTGCCGGGGTGCATCCCCAGTGGTGCCAGTGCACTCTCTGGACTCACGGGGTTGCATCCCCAGTGGTGCCAGTGCACTCTCTGGACTCACTGCACTGCATCCCCAGTGGTGCCAGTGCACTCTCTGGACTCACTGCACTGCATCCCCAGTGGTGCCACTGCACTCTCTGGACTCACTGCGCTGCATCCTATTGGTGCCAGTGCACTCTCAGGACTCACTGCATTGCATCCCCAGTGGTGCCAGTGCACTCTCTGGACTCACTGCACTGCATCCCCAATCGTACCAGTGCCCTCTCTGGACTCGCTGCACTCCATTCCCAGTGGTGCCACTGAAATCTGTGGTCTCACTGCACTGCATCCCCAGTGGTGCCAGTGCACTCTCTGGACTCATTGCACTGCATCCCCAGTGGTGCCAGTGCACTCTCTGGACTCACTGCAGTGCATCTCCAGTGGTGCCAGTGCACTCTCTGGACTCACTGGGGTGCATCCCCAGTGGTACCAGTGCACTCTCTGGACTCACTGCACTGCATCCCCAGTGGTGCCAGTGCACTCTCTGGACTCACTGCACTGCATCCCCAGTGGTGACAGTGCACTCTCTGGACTTGCCGGGGTGCATCCCCAGTGGTGCCAGTGCACTCTCTGGACTCACCGGGGTGCATCCCCAGTGGTGCCAGTGACCTCTCTTGACTCACTGCACTGCATCCCCAGTGGTGCCAGTGCACTCTGGACTCACCGCACTGCATCCCCAGTGATGCCAGTGCACTCTCTGGACTCACTGCACTGCATCCCCAGTGGTGCCAGTGACCTCTCTGGACTCACTGCACTGCATCCCCAGTGGTGCCAGTACACTCTCTGGACTCACTGCACTGCATCCCCAGTGGTGCCAGTGCACTCTCTGGACTCACTGCACTGCATCCCCAGTTGTGCCACTGCACTCTCTGGACCCACTGCAGTGCATCCCCAGTGGTGCCAGTGCACTCTCTGGACTCACTGCAGTGCATCCCCAATGGTGCCAGTGCACTCTTTGGACTCACTGCACTGCATCCCCAGTGGTGCCAGTGCACTCTCTGGACTCACTGCACTGGATCCCCATTGCTGACAGTGCCCTCTCTGGACTCAGTGCACTGCATCCCCAGTGGTGCCAGTTCACTCTCTGGACTAAATGCACTGCATCCCCAGTGGTGCCAGTGGCTCTCTGGACTCATTGCACTGCATCACCAGTGGTGCCAGTGCACTCTCTGGACTCACTGCACTGCATCCCCAATGGTGCCACTGCACTCTCTGGACTCACTGCACTGCATCCCCAGTGGTGCCACTGCACTCTCTGAAAACACCGGGGTGCAACCGCAGCGGTGCCAGTGCACTCTCTGCACTCACGGCACTGCATCCCCAGTGGTGCCAGTGCACTCTCTGGACTCACTGCAGTGTATCACCTGTGATGCCAGTGCACTCTGTGGACTCAGTGCACTGCATCCCAGTGGTGCCAGTGCACTCTCTGGACTCACTGCACTGCATCCCCAGTGGTGCCAGTGCACTCTCTGGACTCACTGCACTGCATCCCAGTGGTGCCAGTGCACTCTCTGGACTCACTGCAGTGCATCCCCAGTGGTGCCAGTGCACTCTCTGGACTCACTGCAGTGCATCCCCAGTGGTGCCAGTGCACTCTCTGGACTCACTGCACTGCATCCCCAGTGGTGCCAGTGCACTCTCTGGACTCACTGCAGTCCATCCCCAGTGGTGCCAGTGCACTCTCTGGACTCACTGCACTGCATCCACAGTGCTGCCAGTGCACTCTCTTTACTCACTGCACTGCATCACCAGTGGTGCCAGTGCACTCTCTGGACTCACTGTACTGCATCCCCAGTGGTGTCAGTGCACTCTCTGGACTCACTGCACTGCATCCCCAGTGGTGCCAGTGCACTCTCTGGACTCACTGCACTGCATACCCAGTGGTGCCAGTGCACTCTCTGGACTCACTGCAGTGCATTCCCTTTTGTGCCAGTGCACTCTCTGCACTCACTGCCCTGCATCCCCAGTGGTGCCAGTGCACTCTCTGGACTCACTGCACTGCATCCCCAGTGGTGCCTGTGAAGTCTCTGGTCTCACTGCACTGCATCCCCAGTGGTGCCAGTGCACTCTCTGGACTCACTGCACTGCATCCCCATTGCTGACAGTGCCCTCTCTGGACTCAGTGCACTGCATCCCCAGTGGTGCCAGTTCACTCTCTGGACTAAATGCACTGCATCCCCAGTGGTGCCAGTGGCTCTCTGGACTCATTGCACTGCATCACCAGTGGTGCCAGTGCACTCTCTGGACTCACTGCAGTGCATCCACAGTGGCGACAGTGTACTCTCTTAACTCACTGCACTGCATCACCAGTGGTGCCAGTGCACTCTCTGGACTCACTGCACTGCATCCCCATTGGTGCCACTGCACTCTCTGGACTCACTGCACTGCATCCCCAGTGGTGCCAGTGCACTCTCTGGACTCACTGCACTGCATCACCAGTGGTGCCAGTGTACTCTGTGGACTCACTGCACTGCATCCCCAGTGGTGCCAGTGCACTCTCTGGACTCACTGAACTGTATCCCCAAGGTGCCAGTGCACTCTCTGGACTCACTGCACTGCATCCCCAGTGGTGCCAGTGCACTCTCTGGACTCACTGCACTGCATACCCAGTGGTGACAGTGCACTCTCTGGACTCACTGCACTGCATCCCCCGTGGTGCCAGTGCACTCTCTGGACTCACTGCACTGCATCCCCAGTGGTGCCACTGCACTCTCTGAAAACACCGGGGTGCAACCGCAGCGGTGCCAGTGCACTCTCTGCACTCACGGCACTGCATCCCCAGTGGTGCCAGTGCACTCTCTGGACTCACTGCAGTGCATCCCCAGTGGTGCCAGTGCACTCTCTGGACTCACTGCAGTGCATCCCCAGTGGTGCCAGTGCACTCTCTGGACTCACTGCACTGCATCCCCAGTGGTGCCAGTGCACTCTCTGGACTCACTGCAGTCCATCCCCAGTGGTGCTAGTGCACTCTCTGGATTCACTGCACTGCATCCACAGTTTGCCAGTGTACTCTCTTTACTCACTGCACTGCATCCCCAGTGGTGCCAGTGCACTCTCTGGACTCACTACACTCCATCCCCAGTGGTGCCAGTACACTCTCTGGACTCACTGCACTGCATCCCCAGTGGTGCCAGTGCACTCTCTGGACTCACTGCATTCCCAGTGGTGCCAGGGCACTCTCTGGACTCACTGCACTGCATCCCCAGTGGTGCCTGTGAAGTCTCTGGACTCACTGCAGTGCATCCCCAATGGTGCCAGTGCACTCTTTGGACTCACTGCACTGCATCCCCAGTGGTGCCACTGTACTCTCTGGACTCACTACACTGCATCCCCAGTGGTGCCAGTGCACTCTCTGGACTCACTGCAGTGCATCCCCAGTGGTGCCAGTGCACTCTCTGGAGTCACTGCACTGCATCCCCAGTGGTGCCAGTGCACTCTCTGGACTCACTGCAGTGCATCGCCTTTTGAGCCAGTGCACTCTCTGGACTCACTGCACTGCATCCCCAGTGGTGCCAGTGCACTCTCTGGACTCACTGCACTGCATCCCCAGTGGTGCCTGTGAAGTCTCTGGTCTCACTGCACTGCATCCCCAGTGGTG
This sequence comes from Anser cygnoides, assembly GCF_040182565.1. Classification (NCBI taxonomy): domain Eukaryota; kingdom Metazoa; phylum Chordata; class Aves; order Anseriformes; family Anatidae; genus Anser; species Anser cygnoides. The sequence continues at coordinate 485,349 of NW_027103072.1, read as the reverse complement.
CCAGTGCACTCTCTGGACTCACTGCACTGCATCCCCAGTGGTGCCAGTGCACTCTCTGGACTCAGTGCACTGCATCCCCAGTGGTGCCAGTGGCTCTCTGGACTCATTGCACTGCATCACCAGTGGTGCCAGTGCACTCTCTGGACTCACTGCAGTGCATCCACAGTGGCGCCAGTGTACTCTCTTAACTCACTGCACTGCATCACCAGTGGTGCCAGTGCACTCTCTGGACTCACTGCACTGCATCCCCAATGGTGCCACTGCACTCTCTGGACTCACTGCACTGCATCCCCAGTGGTGCCAGTGCACTCTCTGGACTCACTGCAGTGCATTTCCAGTGGTGCCAGTGTAGTCTCTGGACTCAGTGCACTGCATCCCCCGTGGTGCCAGTGCACTCTCTGGACTCACTGAACTGCATCCCCAAGGTGCCAGTGCACTCTCTGGACTCACTGCACTGCATCCCCAGTGGTGCCAGTGCACTCTCTGGACTCACTGCACTGCATCCCCAGTGGTGCCAGTGCACTCTCTGGACTCACTGCACTGCATCCCCAGTGGTGCCAGTGCACTCTTTGGACTTGCCGGGGTGCATCCCCAGTGGTGCCAGTGCACTCTCTGGACTCACTGCAGTGCATCCCCAGTGGTGCCAGTGCACTCTCTGGACTCACTGCATTCCGAGTGGTGCCAGGGCACTCTCTGGACTCACTGCACTGCATCCCCAGTGGTGCCACTGTACTGTCTTTACTCACTGCACTGCATCCCCAGTGGTGCCAGTGCACTCTCTGGACTCACTGCACTGCATCCCCAGTGGTGCCAGTGCACTCTCTGGACTCACTGCACTGCATCCCCAGTGGTGCCACTGCACTCTCTGGACTCACTGCACTGCATACCCAGTGGTGCCAGTGAACTCTCTGGACTCACTGCAGTGCATCCCCAGTGGTGCCAGTGCACTCTCTGCACTCACTGCACTGCATCCCCAGTGGTGCCAGTGCACTCTCTGGACTCACTGCACTGCATCCCCAGTGGTGCCAGTGCACTGTCTGGACTTGCCGGGGTGCATCCCCAGTCGTGCCAGTGCACTCTCTGGACTCACTGCAGTGCATCCCCAGTGGTGCCACTGCACTGTCTGGACTCATTGCATTCCCAGTGGTGCCAGGGCACTCTCTGGACTCACTGCACTGCATCCCCAGTGGTGCCTGTGAAGTCTCTGGACTCACTGCAGTGCATCCCCAGTGGTGCCAGTGCACTCTCTGGACACACTGCACTGCATCCCCAGTGGTGCCAGTGCACTCTCTGGACTCACTGCAGTGCATCCCCTTTTGAGCCAGTGCACTCTCTGCACTCACTGCACTGCATCCCCAGTGGTGCCAGTGCACTCTCTGGACTCACTGCACTGCATCCCCAGTGGTGCCTGTGAAGTCTCTGGTCTCACTGCACTGCATCCCCAGTGGTGCCAGTGCACTCTCTGGACTCACTGCACTGCATCCCCATTGCTGACAGTGCCCTCTCTGGACTCAGTGCACTGCATCCCCAGTGGTGCCAGTTCACTCTCTGGACTAAATGCACTGCATCCCCAGTGGTGCCAGTGGCTCTCTGGACTCATTGCTCTGCATCACCAGTGGTGCCAGTGCACTCTCTGGACTCACTGCAGTGCATCCACAGTGGCGCCAGTGTACTCTCTTAACTCACTGCACTGCATCACCAGTGGTGCCAGTGCACTCTCTCGACTCACTGAACTGCATCCCCAATGGTGCCACTGCACTCTCTGGACTCACTGCACTGCATCCCCAGTGGTGCCAGTGCACTCTCTGGACTCACAGCAGTGCATCCCCAGTGGTGCCAGTGCACTCTCTGGACTCACTGCAGTGCATTTCCAGTGGTGCCAGTGTAGTCTCTGGACTCACTGCACTGCATCCCCCGTGGTGCCAGTGCACTCTCTGGACTCACTGCACTGCATCCCCAGTGGTGCCAGTGCACTCTCTGGACTCACTGCACTGCATCCCCAGTGGTGCCAGTGCACTCTCTGGACTCACTGCACTGCATCCCCAGTGGTGACAGTGCACTCTCTGGACTCACTGCTCTGCATCCCCCGTGGTGCCAGTGCACTCTCTGGACTCACTGCACTGCATCCCCAGTGGTGCCACTGCACTCTCTGAAAACACCGGGGTGCAACCGCAGCGGTGCCAGTGCACTCTCTGCACTCACGGCACTGCATCCCCAGTGGTGCCAGTGCACTCTCTGGACTCACTGCAGTGTATCACCTGTGGTGCCAGTGCACTCTGTGGACTCAGTGCACTGCATCCCAGTGGTGCCAGTGCACTCTCTGGACTCACTGCACTGCATCCCCTGTGGTGCCAGTGCACTCTCTGGACTCACTGCACTGCATCCCAGTGGTGCCAGTGCACTCTCTGGACTCACTGCAGTGCATCCCCAGTGGAGCCAGTGCAATCTCTGGACTCACTGCAGTGCATCCCCAGTGGTGTCAGTGCACTCTCTGGACTCACTGCACTGCATCCCCAGTGGTGCCAGTGCACTCTCTGGACTTGCCGGGGTGCATCCCCAGTGGTGCCAGTGCACTCTCTGGACTCACTGCAGTGCATCCCCAGTGGTACCAGTGCACTCTCTGGACTCACTGCATTCCCAGTGGTGCCAGGGCACTCTCTGGACTCACTGCACTGCATCCCCAGTGGTGCCACTGTACTCTCTTTACTCACTGCACTGCATCCCCAGTGGTGCCAGTGCACTCTCTGGACTCACTGTACTGCATCCCCAGTGGTGCCAGTGCACTCTCTGGACTCACTGCACTGCATCCCCAGTGGTGCCAGTGCACTCTCTGGACTCACTGCAGTGCATCCCCAGTGGTGCCAGTGCACTCTCTGCACTCACTGCAGTGCATCCCCAGTGGTGCCAGTGCACTCTCTGGACTCACTGCACTGCATCCCCAGTGGTGCCAGTGCACTCTCTGGACTTGCCGGGGTGCATCCCCAGTGGTGCCAGTGCACTCTCTGGACTCACTGCAGTGCATCCCCAGTGGTGCCAGTGCACTGTCTGGACTCATTGCATTCCCAGTGGTGCCAGGGCACTCTCTGGACTCACTGCACTGCATCCCCAGTGGTGCCTGTGAAGTCTCTGGACTCACTGCAGTGCATCCCCAATGGTGCTAGTGCACTCTTTGGACTCACTGCACTGCATCCCCAGTGGTGCCACTGAACTCTCTGGACTCACTACACTGCATCCCCTGTGGTGCCAGTGCCCTCTGTGGACTCACTGCACTACATCCCCAGTGGTGCCAGTGCACACTCTGGACTCACTGCAGTGCATCCCCAGTGCTGACAGTGCACTCTCTGGACTCACTGCAGTGTATCCCCTGTGGTGCCAGTGCACTCTGTGGACTCAGTGCACTGCATCCCAGTGGTGCCAGTGCACTCTCCGGACTCACTGCAGTGCATCCCCAGTGGTGCCAGTGCACTCTCTGGAATCACTGCACTGCATCCCAATGGTGCCAGTGCACTCTCTGGACTCACTGCAGTGCATCCCCAGTGGTGCCAGTGCACTCTCTGGACTCACTGCAGTGCATCCCCAGTGGTGCCAGTGCACTCTCTGGACTCACTGCACTGCATCCCCAGTGGTGCCAGTGCACTCTCTGGACTCACTGCAGTCCATCCCCAGTGGTGCCAGTGCACTCTCTGGACTCACTGCACTGCATCCACAGTGGTGCCAGTGCACTCTCTTTACTCACTGCACTGCATCCCCAGTGGTGCCAGTGCACTCTCTGGACTCACTATACTGCATCCCCGGTGGTGCCAGTGCACTCTCTGGACTCACTGCACTGCATCCCCAGTGGTGCCAGTGCACTCTCTGGACTCACTGCACTGCATCCCCAGTGGTGACAGTGCACTCTCTGCACTCACTGCAGTGCAACCCCAGTGGTGCCAGTGCACTCTCTGGACTCACTGCACTGCATCCCCAGTGGTGCCAGTGCACTCTCTGGACTCAACTGCACTGCATCCCCAGTGGTGACAATGCACTCTCTGGACTCACTGCCGTGCTTCCCCAGTGGTGCCAGGGCACTCTCTGGACTCACTGCACTGCATCCCCAGTGGTGCCTGTGAAGTCTCTGGACTCACTGCAGTGCATCCCCAATGGTGCCAGTGCACTCTTTGGACTCACTGCACTGCATCCCCAGTGGTGCCACTGTACTCTCTGGACTCACTACACTGCATCCCCAGTGGTGCCAGTGCCCTCTGTGGACTCAGTGCACTACAAAACCAGTGGTGCCAGTGCACTCTCTGGACTCATTGCAGTGCATCCCCAGTGGTGCTAATGCAGTCTCTGGACTCACGGCACTGCATCCCCTGTGGTGCCAGTGCACTCTCTGGACTCAACTGCACTTCATAACCAGTGGTGCCAGTGCACTCTCTGGACTCACTGCAGTGCTTCCCCAGTGGTGCCAGTGCACTCTCTGGACTCACTGCATTCCCAGTGGTGCCAGGGCACTCTCTGGACTCACTGCAGTGAATCCCCATTGGTGCCTGTGAAGTCTCTGGACTCACTGCAGTGCATCCCCAATGGTGCCAGTGCACTCTTTGGACTCACTGCACTGCATCCCCAGTGGTGCCACTGTACTCTCTGGACTCACTACACTGCATCCCCAGTGGTGCCAGTGCACTCTCTGGACTCACTGCACTGCATCCCCAGTGGTGCCAGTGCACTCTCTGGACTCACTGCACTGCATCCCCAGTGGTGCCAGTGCACTCTCTGGACTCACTGCAGTGCATCCGCAGTGCTGCCAGTGCACTCTCTGGACTCACTGCACTGCATCCCCAGTGGTGCCAGTGCACTCTCTGGACTCACTGCAGTGCATCCGCAGTGGTGCCAGTGCACTCTCTGGACTCACTGCAGTGCATCCCCAGTGGTGCCAGTGCACTCTCTGGACTAACAGCACTGCGTCCCCAGTGGTGCCTGTGAAGTGTCTGGTCTCACTGCAGTGCATCCCCAGTGGTGCCAGTGCACTCTCTGGACTCACTGCACTGCATCACCATTGATGACAGTGCCCTGTCTGGACTCAGTGCACTGCATCCGCAGTGGTGCCAGTTCACTCTCTGGACTAAATGCTCTGCATCCCCAGTGGTGCCAGTGGCTCTCTGGACTCATTGCACTGCATCACCATTGGTGCCAGGGCACTCTCCGGACTCACTGCACTGCATCACCAGTGGTGCCAGTGCACTCTCTGGACTCACTGCACTGCATCCCCAGTGGTGCCAGGGCACTCTCTGGACTCACTGCACTGCATCCCCTGTGGTGCCACTGTACTCTCTGGACTCACTACACTGCATCCCCTGTGGTGCCAGTGCCCTCTGTGGACTCACTGCACTACATCCCCAGTGGTGCCAGTGCACACTCTGGACTCACTGCAGTGCATCCCCAGTGCTGACAGTGCACTCTCTGGACTCACTGCAGTGTATCCCCTGTGGTGCCAGTGCACTCTGTGGACTCAGTGCACTGCATCCCAGTGGTGCCAGTGCACTCTCCGGACTCACTGCAGTGCATCCCCAGTGGTGCCAGTGCACTCTCTGGAATCACTGCACTGCATCCCAATGGTGCCAGTGCACTCTCTGGACTCACTGCAGTGCATCCCCAGTGGTGCCAGTGCACTCTCTGGACTCACTGCAGTGCATCCCCAGTGGTGCCAGTGCACTCTCTGGACTCACTGCACTGCATCCCCAGTGGTGCCAGTGCACTCTCTGGACTCACTGCAGTCCATCCCCAGTGGTGCCAGTGCACTCTCTGGACTCACTGCACTGCATCCACAGTGGTGCCAGTGCACTCTCTTTACTCACTGCACTGCATCCCCAGTGGTGCCAGTGCACTCTCTGGACTCACTATACTGCATCCCCGGTGGTGCCAGTGCACTCTCTGGACTCACTGCACTGCATCCCCAGTGGTGCCAGTGCACTCTCTGGACTCACTGCACTGCATCCCCAGTGGTGACAGTGCACTCTCTGCACTCACTGCAGTGCAACCCCAGTGGTGCCAGTGCACTCTCTGGACTCACTGCACTGCATCCCCAGTGGTGCCAGTGCACTCTCTGGACTCAACTGCACTGCATCCCCAGTGGTGACAATGCACTCTCTGGACTCACTGCCGTGCTTCCCCAGTGGTGCCAGGGCACTCTCTGGACTCACTGCACTGCATCCCCAGTGGTGCCTGTGAAGTCTCTGGACTCACTGCAGTGCATCCCCAATGGTGCCAGTGCACTCTTTGGACTCACTGCACTGCATCCCCAGTGGTGCCACTGTACTCTCTGGACTCACTACACTGCATCCCCAGTGGTGCCAGTGCCCTCTGTGGACTCAGTGCACTACAAAACCAGTGGTGCCAGTGCACTCTCTGGACTCATTGCAGTGCATCCCCAGTGGTGCTAATGCAGTCTCTGGACTCACGGCACTGCATCCCCTGTGGTGCCAGTGCACTCTCTGGACTCAACTGCACTTCATAACCAGTGGTGCCAGTGCACTCTCTGGACTCACTGCAGTGCTTCCCCAGTGGTGCCAGTGCACTCTCTGGACTCACTGCATTCCCAGTGGTGCCAGGGCACTCTCTGGACTCACTGCAGTGAATCCCCATTGGTGCCTGTGAAGTCTCTGGACTCACTGCAGTGCATCCCCAATGGTGCCAGTGCACTCTTTGGACTCACTGCACTGCATCCCCAGTGGTGCCACTGTACTCTCTGGACTCACTACACTGCATCCCCAGTGGTGCCAGTGCACTCTCTGGACTCACTGCACTGCATCCCCAGTGGTGCCAGTGCACTCTCTGGACTCACTGCACTGCATCCCCAGTGGTGCCAGTGCACTCTCTGGACTCACTGCAGTGCATCCGCAGTGCTGCCAGTGCACTCTCTGGACTCACTGCACTGCATCCCCAGTGGTGCCAGTGCACTCTCTGGACTCACTGCAGTGCATCCGCAGTGGTGCCAGTGCACTCTCTGGACTCACTGCAGTGCATCCCCAGTGGTGCCAGTGCACTCTCTGGACTAACTGCACTGCGTCCCCAGTGGTGCCTGTGAAGTGTCTGGTCTCACTGCAGTGCATCCCCAGTGGTGCCAGTGCACTCTCTGGACTCACTGCACTGCATCACCATTGATGACAGTGCCCTGTCTGGACTCAGTGCACTGCATCCGCAGTGGTGCCAGTTCACTCTCTGGACTAAATGCTCTGCATCCCCAGTGGTGCCAGTGGCTCTCTGGACTCATTGCACTGCATCACCATTGGTGCCAGGGCACTCTCCGGACTCACTGCACTGCATCACCAGTGGTGCCAGTGCACTCTCTGGACTCACTGCACTGCATCCCCAGTGGTGCCAGGGCACTCTCTGGACTCACTGCACTGCATCCCCTGTGGTGCCACTGTACTCTCTGGACTCACTACACTGCATCCCCTGTGGTGCCAGTGCCCTCTGTGGACTCACTGCACTACGTCCCCAGTGGTGCCAGTGCACTCTCTGGACTCACGGCACTGCATCCCCAGTGGTGCCAGTGCACTCTCTGGACTCACTGCACTGCATCACCAGTGGTGCCAGTGCACTCTCTGGACTCACTGCACTGCATCCCCAGTGGTGCCAGTGCACTCTCTGGACTCACTACAGTGCATCCCCAGTGGTGCCAGTGCACTCTCTGGACTCACTGCACTGCATCCCCAGTGGTGCCAGTGCACTCTCTGGACTCACTGCAGTGCATCCGCAGTGGTGCCAGTGCACTCTCTGGACTCACTGTACTGCATCCCCAGTGGTGCCAGTGCACTCTCTGGACTCACTGCAGTGCATCCGCAGTGGTGCCAGTGCACTCTCTGGACTCACTGCAGTGCATCCCCAGTGGTGCCAGTGCACTCTCTGGACTAACTGCACTGCGTCCCCAGTGGTGCCTGTGAAGTCTCTGGTCTCAATGCAGTGCATCCCCAGTGGTGCCAGTGCACTCTCTGGACTCACTGCACTGCATCCCCATTGATGACAGTGCCCTGTCTGGACTCAGTGCACTGCATCCGCAGTGGTGCCAGTTCACTCTCTGGACTAAATGCACTGCATCCCCAGTGGTGCCAGTGGCTCTCTGGACTCATTGCACTGCATCACCATTGGTGCCAGGGCACTCTCCGGACTCACTGCAGTGCATCCACAGTGGCGCCAGTGTACTCTCTTAACTCACTGCACTGCATCACCAGTGGTGCCAGTGCACTCTCTGGACTCACTGCACTGCATCCCCAGTGGTGCCAGGGCACTCTCTGGACTCACTGCACTACATCCCCAGTGGTGCCAGTGCACTCTCTGGACTCACGGCACTGCATCCCCAGTGGTGCCAGTGCACTCTCTCGACTCACTGCTCTGCGTTACCATTGGTGCCAGTGCACTCTCTGGACTCATTGCAGTGCATCCCCAGTGGAGCCAATGCATTCTCTGGACTCACGGCACTGCATCCCCAGTGGTGCCAGTGCACTCTCTGGACTCACTGCACTGCATCACCAGTGGTGCCAGTGCACTCTCTGGACTCACTGCAGTGCATCCCCAGTGGTGCCAGTGCACTCTCTGGACTCACTGAACTGCATATCCAAGGTGCCAGTGCACTCTCTGGACTCACTGCAGTGCATCCCCAGTGGTGCCAGTGCACTCTCTGGACTCACTGCACTGCATCCCCCGTGGTGCCAGTGCACTCTCTGGACTCACTGCACTGCATCCCCAGTGGTGCCACTGCTCTCTCTGAAAACACCGGGGTGCAACCGCAGCGGTGCCAGTGCACTCTCTGCACTCACGGCACTGCATCCCCAGTGGTGCCAGTGCACTCTCTGGACTCACTGCAGTGTATCCCCTGTGGTGCCAGTGCACTCTGTGGACTCAGTGCACTGCATCCCAGTGGTGCCAGTGCACTCTCCGGACTCACTGCAGTGCATCCCCAGTGGTGCCAGTGCACTCTCTGGACTCACTGCAGTGCTTCCCCAGTGGTGCCAGTGCACTCTCTGGACTCACTGCACTGCATCCCCAGTGGTGCCAGTGCACTCTCTGGACTCACTGCACTGCATCCCCAGTGGTGCCAGTGCACTCTCTGGACTCACTGCAGTCCATCCCCAGTGGTGCCAGTGCACTCTCTGGACTCACTGCAGTGCATCCCCAGTGGTGCCAGTGCACTCTCTTTACTCACTGCACTGCATCCCCAGTGGTGCCAGTGCACTCTCTGGACTCACTGCACTGCATCCCCAGTGGTGCCAGTGCACTCTCTGGACTCACTGCACTGCATCCCCAGTGGTGCCAGTGCACTCTCTGGACTCACTGCACTGCATCCCCAGTGGTGCCAGTGCACTCTCTGCACTCACTGCAGTGCAACCCCAGTGGTGCCAGTGCACTCTCTGGACCCACTGCACTGCATCCACAATGGTGCCAGTGCACTCTCTGGACTCAACTGCACTGCATCCCCAGTGGTGCCAGTGCACTCTCTGGACTCACTGCAGTGCTTCCCCAGTGGTGCCAGGGCACTCTCTGGACTCACTGCACTGCATCCCCAGTGGTGCCTGTGAAGTCTCTGGACTCACTGCAGTGCATCCGCAGTGGTGCCAGTGCACTCCCTGGACTCACTGCAGTGCATCCCCAGTGGTGCCAGTGCACTCTCTGGACTCACTGCACTGCATCCCCAGTGGTGTCACTGCACTCTCTGGACTCACTGCACTGCATCACCATTGGTGCCAGGGCACTCTCCGGACTCACTGCAGTGCATCCGCAGTGGTGCCAGTGCACTCTTTCGAGTCACTGCAGTGCATCCCCAGTGGTGCCAGTGCACTCTCTGGACTCACTGCACTGCATCCCCAGTGGTGCCAGTGACCTCTCTGGACTCACTGCACTGCATCCCCAGTGGTGCCAGTACACTCTCTGGACTCACTGCACTGCATCCCCAGTGGTGCCAGTGCACTCTCTGGACTCACTGCACTGCATCCCCAGTTGTGCCACTGCACTCTCTGGACCCACTGCAGTGCATCCCCAGTGGTGCCAGTGCACTCTCTGGACTCACTACAGTGCATCCCCAATGGTGCCAGTGCACTCTTTGGACTCACTGCACTGCATCCCCAGTGGTGCCAGTGCACTCTCTGGACTCAGTGCACTGCATCCCCAGTGGTGCCTGTGAAGTCTCTGGTCTCACTGCACTGCATCCCCAGTGGTGCCAGTGCACTCTCTGGACTCACTGCACTGCATCCCCATTGCTGACAGTGCCCTCTCTGGACTCAGTGCACTGCATCCCCAGTGGTGCCAGTTCACTCTCTGGACTAAATGCACTGCATCCCCAGTGGTGCCAGTGGCTCTCTGGACTCATTGCACTGCATCACCAGTGGTGCCAGTGCACTCTCTGGACTCACTGCACTGCATCCCCAATGGTGCCACTGCACTCTCTGGACTCACTGCACTGCATCCCCAGTGGTGCCACTGCACTCTCTGAAAACACCGGGGTGCAACCGCAGCGGTGCCAGTGCACTCTCTGCACTCACGGCACTGCATCCCCAGTGGTGCCAGTGCACTCTCTGGACTCACTGCAGTGTATCACCTGTGATGCCAGTGCACTCTGTGGACTCAGTGCACTGCATCCCAGTGGTGCCAGTGCACTCTCTGGACTCACTGCACTGCATCCCCAGTGGTGCCAGTGCACTCTCTGGACTCACTGCACTGCATCCCAGTGGTGCCAGTGCACTCTCTGGACTCACTGCAGTGCATCCCCAGTGGTGCCAGTGCACTCTCTGGACTCACTGCAGTGCATCCCCAGTGGTGCCAGTGCACTCTCTGGACTCACTGCACTGCATCCCCAGTGGTGCCAGTGCACTCTCTGGACTCACTGCAGTCCATCCCCAGTGGTGCCAGTGCACTCTCTGGACTCACTGCACTGCATCCACAGTGCTGCCAGTGCACTCTCTTTACTCACTGCACTGCATCACCAGTGGTGCCAGTGCACTCTCTGGACTCACTGTACTGCATCCCCAGTGGTGTCAGTGCACTCTCTGGACTCACTGCACTGCATCCCCAGTGGTGCCAGTGCACTCTCTGGACTCACTGCACTGCATACCCAGTGGTGCCAGTGCACTCTCTGGACTCACTGCAGTGCATTCCCTTTTGTGCCAGTGCACTCTCTGCACTCACTGCCCTGCATCCCCAGTGGTGCCAGTGCACTCTCTGGACTCACTGCACTGCATCCCCAGTGGTGCCTGTGAAGTCTCTGGTCTCACTGCACTGCATCCCCAGTGGTGCCAGTGCACTCTCTGGACTCACTGCACTGCATCCCCATTGCTGACAGTGCCCTCTCTGGACTCAGTGCACTGCATCCCCAGTGGTGCCAGTTCACTCTCTGGACTAAATGCACTGCATCCCCAGTGGTGCCAGTGGCTCTCTGGACTCATTGCACTGCATCACCAGTGGTGCCAGTGCACTCTCTGGACTCACTGCAGTGCATCCACAGTGGCGACAGTGTACTCTCTTAACTCACTGCACTGCATCACCAGTGGTGCCAGTGCACTCTCTGGACTCACTGCACTGCATCCCCATTGGTGCCACTGCACTCTCTGGACTCACTGCACTGCATCCCCAGTGGTGCCAGTGCACTCTCTGGACTCACTGCACTGCATCACCAGTGGTGCCAGTGTACTCTGTGGACTCACTGCACTGCATCCCCAGTGGTGCCAGTGCACTCTCTGGACTCACTGAACTGTATCCCCAAGGTGCCAGTGCACTCTCTGGACTCACTGCACTGCATCCCCAGTGGTGCCAGTGCACTCTCTGGACTCACTGCACTGCATACCCAGTGGTGACAGTGCACTCTCTGGACTCACTGCACTGCATCCCCCGTGGTGCCAGTGCACTCTCTGGACTCACTGCACTGCATCCCCAGTGGTGCCACTGCACTCTCTGAAAACACCGGGGTGCAACCGCAGCGGTGCCAGTGCACTCTCTGCACTCACGGCACTGCATCCCCAGTGGTGCCAGTGCACTCTCTGGACTCACTGCAGTGCATCCCCAGTGGTGCCAGTGCACTCTCTGGACTCACTGCAGTGCATCCCCAGTGGTGCCAGTGCACTCTCTGGACTCACTGCACTGCATCCCCAGTGGTGCCAGTGCACTCTCTGGACTCACTGCAGTCCATCCCCAGTGGTGCTAGTGCACTCTCTGGATTCACTGCACTGCATCCACAGTTTGCCAGTGTACTCTCTTTACTCACTGCACTGCATCCCCAGTGGTGCCAGTGCACTCTCTGGACTCACTACACTCCATCCCCAGTGGTGCCAGTACACTCTCTGGACTCACTGCACTGCATCCCCAGTGGTGCCAGTGCACTCTCTGGACTCACTGCATTCCCAGTGGTGCCAGGGCACTCTCTGGACTCACTGCACTGCATCCCCAGTGGTGCCTGTGAAGTCTCTGGACTCACTGCAGTGCATCCCCAATGGTGCCAGTGCACTCTTTGGACTCACTGCACTGCATCCCCAGTGGTGCCACTGTACTCTCTGGACTCACTACACTGCATCCCCAGTGGTGCCAGTGCACTCTCTGGACTCACTGCAGTGCATCCCCAGTGGTGCCAGTGCACTCTCTGGAGTCACTGCACTGCATCCCCAGTGGTGCCAGTGCACTCTCTGGACTCACTGCAGTGCATCGCCTTTTGAGCCAGTGCACTCTCTGGACTCACTGCACTGCATCCCCAGTGGTGCCAGTGCACTCTCTGGACTCACTGCACTGCATCCCCAGTGGTGCCTGTGAAGTCTCTGGTCTCACTGCACTGCATCCCCAGTGGTGCCAGTGCACTCTCTGGACTCACTGCACTGCATCCCCAGTGGTGCCAGTGCACTCTCTGGACTCAGTGCACTGCATCCCCAGTGGTGCCAGTGGCTCTCTGGACTCATTGCACTGCATCACCAGTGGTGCCAGTGCACTCTCTGGACTCACTGCAGTGCATCCACAGTGGCGCCAGTGTACTCTCTTAACTCACTGCACTGCATCACCAGTGGTGCCAGTGCACTCTCTGGACTCACTGCACTGCATCCCCAATGGTGCCACTGCACTCTCTGGACTCACTGAACTGCATCCCCAAGGTGCCAGTGCACTCTCTGGACTCACTGCACTGCATCCCCAGTGGTGCCAGTGCACTCTCTGGACTCACTGCACTGCATCCCCAGTGGTGACAGTGCACTCTCTGGACTCACTGCACTGCATCCCCAGTGGTGCCAGTGCACTCTTTGGACTTGCCGGGGTGCATCCCCAGTGGTGCCAGTGCACTCTCTGGACTCACTGCAGTGCATCCCCAGTGGTGCCAGTGCACTCTCTGGACTCACTGCATTCCGAGTGGTGCCAGGGCACTCTCTGGACTCACTGCACTGCATCCCCAGTGGTGCCACTGTACTGTCTTTACTCACTGCACTGCATCCCCAGTGGTGCCAGTGCACTCTCTGGACTCACTGCACTGCATCCCCAGTGGTGCCAGTGCACTCTCTGGACTCACTGCACTGCATCCCCAGTGGTGCCACTGCACTCTCTGGACTCACTGCACTGCATACCCAGTGGTGCCAGTGAACTCTCTGGACTCACTGCAGTGCATCCCCAGTGGTGCCAGTGCACTCTCTGCACTCACTGCACTGCATCCCCAGTGGTGCCAGTGCACTCTCTGGACTCACTGCACTGCATCCCCAGTGGTGCCAGTGCACTGTCTGGACTTGCCGGGGTGCATCCCCAGTCGTGCCAGTGCACTCTCTGGACTCACTGCACTGCATCCCCAGTGGTGCCACTGCACTGTCTGGACTCATTGCATTCCCAGTGGTGCCAGTGCACTCTCTGGACACACTGCACTGCATCCCCAGTGGTGCCAGTGCACTCTCTGGACTCACTGCAGTGCATCCCCTTTTGAGCCAGTGCACTCTCTGCACTCACTGCACTGCATCCCCAGTGGTGCCAGTGCACTCTCTGGACTCACTGCACTGCATCCCCAGTGGTGCCTGTGAAGTCTCTGGTCTCACTGCACTGCATCCCCAGTGGTGCCAGTGCACTCTCTGGACTCACTGCACTGCATCCCCATTGCTGACAGTGCCCTCTCTGGACTCAGTGCACTGCATCCCCAGTGGTGCCAGTTCACTCTCTGGACTAAATGCACTGCATCCCCAGTGGTGCCAGTGGCTCTCTGGACTCATTGCTCTGCATCACCAGTGGTGCCAGTGCACTCTCTGGACTCACTGCAGTGCATCCACAGTGGCGCCAGTGTACTCTCTTAACTCACTGCACTGCATCACCAGTGGTGCCAGTGCACTCTCTCGACTCACTGAACTGCATCCCCAATGGTGCCACTGCACTCTCTGGACTCACTGCACTGCATCCCCAGTGGTGCCAGTGCACTCTCTGGACTCACTGCAGTGCATCCCCAGTGGTGCCAGTGCACTCTCTGGAGTCACTGCACTGCATCCCCAGTGGTGCCAGTGCACTCTCTGGACTCACTGCACTGCATCCCCCGTGGTGCCAGTGCACTCTCTGGACTCACTGCACTGCATCCCCAGTGGTGCCAGTGCACTCTCTGGACTCACTGCACTGCATCCCCAGTGGTGACAGTGCACTCTCTGGACTCACTGCTCTGCATCCCCCGTGGTGCCAGTGCACTCTCTGGACTCACTGCACTGCATCCCCAGTGGTGCCACTGCACTCTCTGAAAACACCGGGGTGCAACCGCAGCGGTGCCAGTGCACTCTCTGCACTCACGGCACTGCATCCCCAGTGGTGCCAGTGCACTCTCTGGACTCACTGCAGTGTATCACCTGTGGTGCCAGTGCACTCTGTGGACTCAGTGCACTGCATCCCAGTGGTGCCAGTGCACTCTCTGGACTCACTGCACTGCATCCCCAGTGGTGCCAGTGCACTCTCTGGACTCACTGCACTGCATCCCAGTGGTGCCAGTGCACTCTCTGGACTCACTGCAGTGCATCCCCAGTGGTGCCAGTGCACTCTCTGGACTCACTGCAGTGCATCCCCAGTGGTGCCAGTGCACTCTCTGGACTCACTGCACTGCATCCCCAGTGGTGCCAGTGCACTCTCTGGACTTGCCGGGGTGCATCCCCAGTGGTGCCAGTGCACTCTCTGGACTCACTGCAGTGCATCCCCAGTGGTACCAGTGCACTCTCTGGACTCACTGCATTCCCAGTGGTGCCAGGGCACTCTCTGGACTCACTGCACTGCATCCCCAGTGGTGCCACTGTACTCTCTTTACTCACTGCACTGCATCCCCAGTGGTGCCAGTGCACTCTCTGGACTCACTGTACTGCATCCCCAGTGGTGCCAGTGCACTCTCTGGACTCACTGCACTGCATCCCCAGTGGTGCCAGTGCACTCTCTGGACTCACTGCAGTGCATCCCCAGTGGTGCCAGTGCACTCTCTGCACTCACTGCAGTGCATCCCCAGTGGTGCCAGTGCACTCTCTGGACTCACTGCACTGCATCCCCAGTGGTGCCAGTGCACTCTCTGGACTTGCCGGGGTGCATCCCCAGTGGTGCCAGTGCACTCTCTGGACTCACTGCAGTGCATCCCCAGTGGTGCCAGTGCACTGTCTGGACTCATTGCATTCCCAGTGGTGCCAGGGCACTCTCTGGACTCACTGCACTGCATCCCCAGTGGTGCCTGTGAAGTCTCTGGACTCACTGCAGTGCATCCCCAATGGTGCTAGTGCACTCTTTGGACTCACTGCACTGCATCCCCAGTGGTGCCACTGAACTCTCTGGACTCACTACACTGCATCCCCTGTGGTGCCAGTGCCCTCTGTGGACTCACTGCACTACATCCCCAGTGGTGCCAGTGCACACTCTGGACTCACTGCAGTGCATCCCCAGTGCTGACAGTGCACTCTCTGGACTCACTGCAGTGTATCCCCTGTGGTGCCAGTGCACTCTGTGGACTCAGTGCACTGCATCCCAGTGGTGCCAGTGCACTCTCCGGACTCACTGCAGTGCATCCCCAGTGGTGCCAGTGCACTCTCTGGAATCACTGCACTGCATCCCCAGTGGTGCCAGTGCACTCTCTGGACTCACTGCAGTGCATCCCCAGTGGTGCCAGTGCACTCTCTGGACTCACTGCAGTGCATCCCCAGTGGTGCCAGTGCACTCTCTGGACTCACTGCACTGCATCCCCAGTGGTGCCAGTGCACTCTCTGGACTCACTGCAGTCCATCCCCAGTGGTGCCAGTGCACTCGCTGGACTCACTGCACTGCATCCACAGTGGTGCCAGTGCACTCTCTTTACTCACTGCACTGCATCCCCAGTGGTGCCAGTGCACTCTCTGGACTCACTATACTGCATCCCCGGTGGTGCCAGTGCACTCTCTGGACTCACTGCACTGCATCACCATTGGTGCCAGTGCACTCTCTGGACTCACTGCACTGCATCCCCAGTGGTGACAGTGCACTCTCTGCACTCACTGCAGTGCAACCCCAGTGGTGCCAGTGCACTCTCTGGACTCACTGCACTGCATCCCCAGTGGTGCCAGTGCACTCTCTGGACTCAACTGCACTGCATCCCCAGTGGTGCCAATGCACTCTCTGGACTCACTGCCGTGCTTCCCCAGTGGTGCCAGGGCACTCTCTGGACTCACTGCACTGCATCCCCAGTGGTGCCTGTGAAATCTCTGGACTCACTGCAGTGCATCCCCAATGGTGCCAGTGCACTCTTTGGACTCACTGCACTGCATCTACAGTGGTGCCACTGTACTCTCTGGACTCACTACACTGCATCCCCAGTGGTGCCAGTGCACTCTCTGGACTCACTGCACTGCATCCCCAGTGGTGCCAGTGCACTCTCTGGACTCACTGCAGTGCATCCGCAGTGCTGCCAGTGCACTCTCTGGACTCACTGCACTGCATCCCCAGTGGTGCCAGTGCACTCTCTGGACTCACTGCAGTGCATCCGCAGTGGTGCCAGTGCACTCTCTGGACTCACTGCAGTGCATCCCCAGTGGTGCCAGTGCACTCTCTGGACTAACTGCACTGCGTCCCCAGTGGTGCCTGTGAAGTCTCTGGTCTCACTGCAGTGCATCCCCAGTGGTGCCAGTGCACTCTCTGGACTCACTGCACTGCATCACCATTGATGACAGTGCCCTGTCTGGACTCAGTGCACTGCATCCGCAGTGGTGCCAGTTCACTCTCTGGACTAAATGCTCTGCATCCCCAGTGGTGCCAGTGGCTCTCTGGACTCATTGCACTGCATCACCATTGGTGCCAGGGCACTCTCCGGACTCACTGCACTGCATCACCAGTGGTGCCAGTGCACTCTCTGGACTCACTGCACTGCATCCCCAGTGGTGCCAGGGCACTCTCTGGACTCACTGCACTGCATCCCCTGTGGTGCCACTGTACTCTCTGGACTCACTACACTGCATCCCCTGTGGTGCCAGTGCCCTCTGTGGACTCACTGCACTACGTCCCCAGTGGTGCCAGTGCACTCTCTGGACTCACGGCACTGCATCCCCAGTGGTGCCAGTGCACTCTCTGGACTCACTGCACTGCATCACCAGTGGTGCCAGTGCACTCTCTGGACTCACTGCACTGCATCCCCAGTGGTGCCAGTGCACTCTCTGGACTCACTACAGTGCATCCCCAGTGGTGCCAGTGCACTCTCTGGACTCACTGCACTGCATCCCCAGTGGTGCCAGTGCACTCTCTGGACTCACTACAGTGCATCCCCAGTGGTGCCAGTGTACTCTCTGGACTCACTGCACTGCATCCCCAGTGGTGCCAGTGCACTCTCTGGACTCACTGCAGTGCATCCGCAGTGGTGCCAGTGCACTCTCTGGACTCACTGCACTGCATCCCCAGTGGTGCCAGTGCACTCTCTGGACTCACTGCAGTGCTTCCCCAGTGGTGCCAGTGCACTCTCTGGACTCACTGCACTGCATCCCCAGTGGTGCCAATGCATTCTCTGGACTCACGGCACTGCATCCCCAGTGGTGCCAGTGCACTCTCTGGACTCACTGCACTGCATCGCCAGTGGTGCCAGTGCACTCTCTGGACTCACTGCAGTGCATCCCCAGTGGTGCCAGTGCACTCTCTGGACTCACTGAACTGCATATCCAAGGTGCCAGTGCACTCTCTGGACTCACTGCAGTGCATCCCCAGTGGTTCCAGTGCACTCTCTGGACTCACTGCACTGCATCCCCCGTGGTGCCAGTGCACTCTCTGGACTCACTGCACTGCATCCCCAGTGGTGCCACTGCTCTCTCTGAAAACACCGGGGTGCAACCGCAGCGGTGCCAGTGCACTCTCTGCACTCACGGCACTGCATCCCCAGTGGTGCCAGTGCACTCTCTGGACTCACTGCAGTGTATCCCCTGTGGTGCCAGTGCACTCTGTGGACTCAGTGCTCTGCATCCCAGTGGTGCCAGTGCACTCTCCGGACTCACTGCAGTGCATCCCCAGTGGTGCCAGTGCACTCTCTGGACTCACTGCAGTGCTTCCCCAGTGGTGCCAGTGCACTCTCTGGACTCACTGCACTGCATCCCCAGTGGTGCCAGTGCACTCTCTGGACTCACTGCACTGCATCCCCAGTGGTGCCAGTGCACTCTCTGGACTCACTGCAGTCCATCCCCAGTGGTGCCAGTGCACTCTCTGGACTCACTGCAGTGCATCCCCAGTGGTGCCAGTGCACTCTCTTTACTCACTGCACTGCATCCCCAGTGGTGCCAGTGCACTCTCTGGACTCACTGCACTGCATCCCCAGTGGTGCCAGTGCACTCTCTGGACTCACTGCACTGCATCCCCAGTGGTGCCAGTGCACTCTCTGGACTCACTGCACTGCATCCCCAGTGGTGCCAGTGCACTCTCTGCACTCACTGCAGTGCAACCCCAGTGGTGCCAGTGCACTCTCTGGACCCACTGCACTGCATCCACAATGGTGCCAGTGCACTCTCTGGACTCAACTGCACTGCATCCCCAGTGGTGCCAGTGCACTCTCTGGACTCACTGCAGTGCTTCCCCAGTGGTGCCAGGGCACTCTCTGGACTCACTGCACTGCATCCCCAGTGGTGCCTGTGAAGTCTCTGGACTCACTGCAGTGCATCCGCAGTGGTGCCAGTGCACTCCCTGGACTCACTGCAGTGCATCCCCAGTGGTGCCAGTGCACTCTCTGGACTCACTGCACTGCATCCCCATTGATGACAGTGCCCTCTCTGGACTCAGTGCACTGCATCCCCAGTGGTGCCAGTGGCTCTCTGGACTCATTGCACTGCATCACCAGTAGTGCCAGTGCACTCTCTGGACTCACTGCAGTGCATCCACAGTGGCGCCAGTGCACTCTCTTAATTCACTGCACTGCATCACCAGTGGTGCCAGTGCACTCTCTGGGCTCACTGCACTGCATCCCCAATGCTGCCACTGCACTCTCTGGACTCAGTGCACTGCATCCCCAGTGGTGCCAGTGCACTCTCTGGACTCACTGCACTGCATCCCCAGTCGTGCCAGTGCACTCTCTGGACTCACTGCAGTCCATCCCCAGTGGTGCCAGTGCACCCTCTGGACTCACTGCACTGCATCCACAGTCGTGCCAGTGCACTCTCTTTACTCACTGCACTGCATCCCCAGTGGTGCCAGTGCACTCTCTGGACTCACTACACTGCATTCCCAGTGGTGCCAGGGCACTCTCTGCACTCACTGCACTGCATCCCCAGTGGTGCCGGGGCACTCTCTGGACTCACTGCACTGCATCCCCAGTGGTGCAAGTGCCCTCTGTGGATTCACTGCACTGCGTCCCCATTGATGCCAGTGCACTCTCTGGACTCACTGCACTGCATCCCCAGTGGTGCCAGTGCCCTCTCTGGACTCACTGCACTGCATCCCCTGTGCTGACAGTGCACTCTCTGGACTCACTGCAGTGCATCCCCAGTGGTGCCAGTGCACTCTCTGGACTCACTGCACTGCATCCCCAGTGGTGCCAGTGCCCTCTGTGGACTCACTGCACTGCATCCCCAGTGGTGCCAGTGCACTCTCTGGACACATCGCACTGCATCCCCAGTGGTGCCAGTGCACTCTCTGAGCTCACTGCACTGCATCCCCAGTGGTGCCAGTGCACTCTCTGGACTCACTGCAGTGCATCCCCAATCGTACCAGTGCCCTCTCTGGACTCACTGCACTGCATCCCCAGTGGTGCCACTGCAACCTCTGGTCTCCCTGCACTGCATCCCCTGTGGTGCCAGTGCACTCTCTGGACTCACTGCCGTGCATCCCCAGTGGTACCAGTGCACTCTCTGGACTCACTGCACTGCATCCCCATTGGTGCCAGTGCACTCTCTGGACTCACTGCACTGCATCCCCATTGATGACAGTGCCCTCTCTGGACTCAGTGCACTGCATCCGCAGTGGTGCCAGTTCACTCTCTGGACTAAATGAACTGCATCCCCAGTGGTGCCAGTGGCTCTCTGGACTCATTGCACTGCATCACCAGTAGTGCCAGTGCACTCTCTGGACTCACTGCAGTGCATCCACAGTGGCGCCAGTGCACTCTCTTAACTCACTGCACTGCATCACCAGTGGTGCCAGTGCACTCTCTGGACTCACTGCACTGCATCCCCAATGGTGCCACTGCACTCTCTGGACTCAGTGCACTGCATCCCCAGTGGTGCCAGTGCACTCTCTGGACTAAATGAACTGCATCCCCAGTGGTGCCAGTGGCTCTCTGGACTCATTGCACTGCATCACCAGTAGTGCCAGTGCATTCTCTGTACTCACGGCACTGCATCCCCAGTGGTGCCAGTGCACTCTCTTAACTCACTGCACTGCATCCCCAGTGGTGCCAGTGCACTCTCTGGACTCACTGCACTGCATCCCCAATGCTGCCAGTGCACTCTCTGGACTCACTGCACTGCATCCCCAGTGGTGCCAGTGCACTCTCTGGACTCACTGCACTGCATCCCCAGTGGTGCCAGTGCACTCTGTGGACTCAGTGCACTGCATCCCAGTGGTGCCAGTGCACTCTCTGGACTCACTGCAGTGCATCCCCAGTGGTGCCAGTGCACTCTCTGGACTCACTGCACTGCATCCCAGTGGTGCCAGTGCACTCTCTGGACTCACTGCAGTGCATCCCCAGTGGTGCCAGTGCACTCTCTGGACTCACTGCACTGCATCCCCAGTGGTGCCAATGCACCCTCTGGACTCACTGCACTGCATCCCCAATCGTGCCAGTGCACTCTCTTTACTCACTGCACTGCATCCCCAGTGGTGCCAGTGCACTCTCTGGACTCACTACACTGCATTCCCAGTGGTGCCAGGGCACTCTCTGGACTCACTGCACTGCATCCCCAGTGGTGCCGGGGCACTCTCTGGACTCACTGCACTGCATCCCCAGTGGTGCCAATGCACCCTCTGGACTCACTGCACTGCATCCCCAATCGTGCCAGTGCACTCTCTTTACTCACTGCACTGCATCCCCAGTGGTGCCAGTGCACTCTCTGGGCTCACTGCACTGCATCCCCAATGCTGCCACTGCACTCTCTGGACTCACTGCAGTCCATCCCCAGTGGTGCCAGTGCACCCTCTGGACTCACTGCACTGCATCCACAGTCGTGCCAGTGCACTCTCTTTACTCACTGCACTGCATCCCCAGTGGTGCCAGTGCACTCTCTGGACTCACTACACTGCATTCCCAGTGGTGCCAGGGCACTCTCTGCACTCACTGCACTGCATCCCCAGTGGTGCCGGGGCACTCTCTGGACTCACTGCACTGCATCCCCAGTGCTGCCAGTGCCCTCTCTGGACTCACTGCACTGCATCCCCTGTGCTGACAGTACACTCTCTGGACTCACTGCAGTGCATCCCCAGTGGTGCCAGTGCACTCTCTGGACTCACTGCAGTGCATCCCCAGTGGTGCCAGTGCACTCTCTGGACTCACTGCACTGCATCCCCCGTGGTGCCAGTGCACTCTCTGGACTCACTGCACTGCATCCCCAGTGGTGCCACTGCTCTCTCTGAAAACACCGGGGTGCAACCGCAGTGGTGCCAGTGCACTCTCTGGACTCACTGCAGTGTATCCCCTGTGGTGCCAGTGCACTCTGTGGACTCAGTGCACTGCATCCAGGTGGTGCCAGTGCACTCTCCGGACTCACTGCAGTGCATCCCCAGTGGTGCCAGTGCACTCTCTGGACTCACTGCAGTGCTTCCCCAGTGGTGCCAGTGCACTCTCTGGACTCACTGCACTGCATCCCCAGTGGTGCCAGTGCACTCTCTGGACTCAATGCACTGCATCCCCAGTGGTGCCAGTGCACTCTCTGGACTCACTGCAGTCCATCCCCAGTGGTGCCAGTGCACTCTCTGGACTCAATGCACTGCATCCCCAGTGGTGCCAGTGCACTCTCTGGACTCACTGCAGTCCATCCCCAGTGGTGCCAGTGCACTCTCTGGACTCACTGCAGTGCATCCCCAGTGGTGCCAGTGCACTCTCTTTACTCACTGCACTGCATCCCCAGTGGTGCCAGTGCACTCTCTGGACCCACTGCACTGCATCCACAATGGTGCCAGTGCACTCTCTGGACTCAACTGCACTGCATCCCCAGTGGTGCCAGTGCACTCTCTGGACTCACTGCAGTGCTTCACCAGTGGTGCCAGGGCACTCTCTGGACTCACTGCACTGCATCCCCAGTGGTGCCTGTGAAGTCTCTGGACTCACTGCAGTGCATCCGCAGTGGTGCCAGTGCACTCCCTGGACTCACTGCAGTGCATCCCCAGTGGTGCCAGTGCACTCTCTGGACTCACTGCACTGCATCCCCATTGATGACAGTGCCCTCTCTGGACTCAGTGCACTGCATCCCCAGTGGTGCCAGTGGCTCTCTGGACTCATTGCACTGCATCACCAGTAGTGCCAATGCACTCTCTGGACTCACTGCAGTGCATCCACAGTGGCGCCAGTGCACTCTCTTAACTCACTGCACTGCATCACCAGTGGTGCCAGTGCACTCTCTGGGCTCACTGCACTGCATCCCCAATGCTGCCACTGCACTCTCTGGACTCAGTGCAGTCCATCCCCAGTGGTGCCAGTGCACCCTCTTGACTCACTGCACTGCATCCACAGTCGTGCCAGTGCACTCTCTTTACTCACTGCACTGCATCCCCAGTGGTGCCAGTGCACTCTCTGGACTCACTACACTGCATTCCCAGTGGTGCCAGGGCACTCTCTGCACTCACTGCACTGCATCCCCAGTGGTGCCAGTGCACTCTCTGGACTCACTACACTGCATTCCCAGTAATGCCAGGGCACTCTCTGGACTCACTGCACTGCATCCCCAGTGGTGCCGGGGCACTCTCTGGACTCACTGCACTGCATCCCCAGTGGTGCCAATGCACCCTCTGGACTCACTGCACTGCATCCCCAATCGTGCCAGTGCACTCTCTTTACTCACTGCACTGCATCCCCAGTGGTGCCAGTGCACTCTCTGGGCTCACTGCACTGCATCCCCAATGCTGCCACTGCACTCTCTGGACTCACTGCAGTCCATCCCCAGTGGTGCCAGTGCACCCTCTGGACTCACTGCACTGCATCCACAGTCGTGCCAGTGCACTCTCTTTACTCACTGCACTGCATCCCCAGTGGTGCCAGTGCACTCTCTGGACTCACTACACTGCATTCCCAGTGGTGCCAGGGCACTCTCTGCACTCACTGCACTGCATCCCCAGTGGTGCCGGGGCACTCTCTGGACTCACTGCACTGCATCCCCAGTGCTGCCAGTGCCCTCTCTGGACTCACTGCACTGCATCCCCTGTGCTGACAGTGCACTCTCTGGACTCACTGCAGTGCATCCCCAGTGGTGCCAGTGCACTCTCTGGACTCACTGCAGTGCATCCCCAGTGGTGCCAGTGCACTCTCTGGACTCACTGCACTGCATCCCCCGTGGTGCCAGTGCACTCTCTGGACTCACTGCACTGCATCCCCAGTGGTGCCACTGCTCTCTCTGAAAACACCGGGGTGCAACCGCAGTGGTGCCAGTGCACTCTCTGGACTCACTGCAGTGTATCCCCTGTGGTGCCAGTGCACTCTGTGGACTCAGTGCACTGCATCCCAGTGGTGCCAGTGCACTCTCCGGACTCACTGCAGTGCATCCCCAGTGGTGCCAGTGCACTCTCTGGACTCACTGCAGTGCTTCCCCAGTGGTGCCAGTGCACTCTCTGGACTCACTGCACTGCATCCCCAGTGGTGCCAGTGCACTCTCTGGACTCAATGCACTGCATCCCCAGTGGTGCCAGTGCACTCTCTGGACTCACTGCAGTCCATCCCCAGTGGTGCCAGTGCACTCTCTGGACTCACTGCAGTGCATCCCCAGTGGTGCCAGTGCACTCTCTTTACTCACTGCACTGCATCCCCAGTGGTGCCAGTGCACTCTCTGGACTCACTGCACTGCATCCCCAGTGGTGCCAGTGCACTCTCTGGACTCACTGCACTGCATCCCCAGTGGTGCCAGTGCACTCTCTGGACTCACTGCACTGCATCCCCAGTGGTGCCAGTGCACTCTCTGCACTCACTGCAGTGCAACCCCAGTGGTGCCAGTGCACTCTCTGGACCCACTGCACTGCATCCACAATGGTGCCAGTGCACTCTCTGGACTCAACTGCACTGCATCCCCAGTGGTGCCAGTGCACTCTCTGGACTCACTGCAGTGCTTCACCAGTGGTGCCAGGGCACTCTCTGGACTCACTGCACTGCATCCCCAGTGGTGCCTGTGAAGTCTCTGGACTCACTGCAGTGCATCCGCAGTGGTGCCAGTGCACTCCCTGGACTCACTGCAGTGCATCCCCAGTGGTGCCAGTGCACTCTCTGGACTCACTGCACTGCATCCCCATTGATGACAGTGCCCTCTCTGGACTCAGTGCACTGCATCCCCAGTGGTGCCAGTGGCTCTCTGGACTCATTGCACTGCATCACCAGTAGTGCCAGTGCACTCTCTGGACTCACTGCAGTGCATCCACAGTGGCGCCAGTGCACTCTCTTAACTCACTGCACTGCATCACCAGTGGTGCCAGTGCACTCTCTGGGCTCACTGCACTGCATCCCCAATTCTGCCACTGCACTCTCTGGACTCACTGCAGTCCATCCCCAGTGGTGCCAGTGCACCCTCTGGACTCACTGCACTGCATCCACAGTCGTGCCAGTGCACTCTCTTTACTCACTGCACTGCATCCCCAGTGGTGCCAGTGCACTCTCTGGACTCACTACACTGCATTCCCAGTGGTGCCAGGGCACTCTCTGCACTCACTGCACTGCATCCCCAGTGGTGCCGGGGCACTCTCTGGACTCACTGCACTGCATCCCCAGTGCTGCCAGTGCCCTCTCTGGACTCACTGCACTGCATCCCCTGTGCTGACAGTGCACTCTCTGGACTCACTGCAGTGCATCCCCAGTGGTGCCATTGCACTCTCTGGACTCACTGCACTGCATCCCCAGTGGTGCCAGTGCCCTCTGTGGACTCACTGCACTGCATCATCTGTGGTGCCAGTGCACTCTCTGGACACATCGCACTGCATCCCCAGTGGTGCCAGTGCACTCTCTGAGCTCACTGCACTGCATCCCCAGTGGTGCCAGTGCACTCTCTGGACTAACTGCAGTGCATCCCCAATCGTACCAGTGCCCTCTCTGGACTCACTGCACTGCATCCCCAGTGGTGCCAGTGCACTCTCTGGACTAAATGAACTGCATCCCCAGTGGTGCCAGTGGCTCTCTGGACTCATTGCACTGCATCACCAGTAGTACCAGTGCATTCTCTGGACTCACGGCACTGCATCCCCAGTGGTGCCAGTGCACTCTCTTAACTCACTGCACTGCATCACCAGTGGTGCCAGTGCACTCTCTGGACTCACTGCACTGCATCCCCAATGCTGCCAGTGCACTCTCTGGACTCACCGCACTGCATCCCCAGTGGTGCCAGTGCACTCTCTGGACTCACTGCACTGCATCCCCAGTGGTGCCAGTGCACTCTGTGGACTCAGTGCACTGCATCCCATTGGTGCCAGTGCACTCTCTGGACTCACTGCAGTGCATCCCCAGTGGTGCCAGTCCACTCTCTGGACTCACTGCACTGCATCCCAGTGGTGCCAGTGCACTCTCTGGACTCACTGCAGTGCATCCCCAGTGGTGCCAGTGCACTCTCTGGACTCACTGCAGTGCATCCCCAGTGGTGCCAATGCACCCTCTGGACTCACTGCACTGCATCCCCAGTGGTGCCAGTGCACTCTCTGGACTCACTACACGGCATTCCCAGTGGTGCCAGGGCACTCTCTGGACTCACTGCACTGCATCCCCAGTGGTGCCAGTGCACTCTCTTTACTCACTGCACTGCATCCCCAGTGGTGCCAGTGCACTCTCTGGACTCACTACACGGCATTCCCAGTGGTGCCAGGGCACTCTCTGGACTCACTGCACTGCATCCCCAGTGGTGCCGGGGCACTCTCTGGACTCACTACACTGCATCCCCAGTGGTGCAAGTGCCCTCTGTGGATTCACTGCACTGCGTCCCCATTGATGCCAGTGCACTCTCTGGACTCACTGCACTGCATCCCCAGTGGTGCCAGTGCCCTCTCTGGACTCACTGCACTGCATCCCCAATTGTGCCAGTGCACTCTCTGGACTCACTGCAGTGCATCCCCAGTGGTGCCAGTGCACTCTCTGGACTCATTGCACTGCATCACCAGTGGTGCCAGTGCACTCTCTGGACTCACTGCAGTGCATCCACAGTGGTGCCAGTGTACTCTCTTAACTCACTTCACTGCATCCCCAGTGGTGCCAGTGCACTCTCTGGACTCACTGCACTGCTCGAGCCGCGGCAGTCGCTCCAGCCGCGGCAGCCGCGGCAGCCGCTCCAACCGCGGCAGCCGCTCCAGCCGTGGCAGCCGCTCCACTCGGTAGCGGCTTTAGCGGCTGCCGCGGCTGGAGCGGCTGCGGCGGCTGGAGCGTCTAGAGCGTCTGCCGCGGCTGGAGGGGCTACCGCGGCTGGAGCGGCTGAGGCGGCTGGAGCGGATGCCGCGGCTGGAGCAGTGCAGTGAGCCCAGAGAGTGCACTGGCACCACAGGGGATGCACTGCAGTGAGTCCAGAGAGTGCACTGGAACCACTGGGGATGCACTGCAGTGAGTCCAGAGAGTGCACTGGCTCCACTAGGGATGCACTGCAGGGAGTAAAGAGAGTGCACTGGCACCACTGGGGATGCACGGCAGTGAGTCCACAGAGTGCACTGACACACTGGGATGCAGTGCAGTGAGTCCACAGAGTGCACTGGCACCACAGGGGATACACTGCAGTGAGTCCAGAGTGTGCACTGTCACCACTGGGGATGCAGCACAGTGACTACAGAGAGCGCACTGGCACCACTGGGGATGCACTGCTGTGAGTCCAGAGATTGCACTGGCACTACTGGGGATCTCACTGCCGTGAGAATGTATCTGAATCCCCGTTAGTGCCAGTGCACTCTCTGGACTCACTGAACTGCATCCCCACTGGTTCCAGTGCACTCTCTGGAGTAACTGCAGTGCATCCCCTGTGGTGCCAGTGCACTCTCTGGACTCACTGCACTGCATCCCCAGTGGTGCCAGCTGACTCTCTGGACTCACTGCACTGCTCCAGCCGCGGCATCCGCTCCAGCCGCCTCAGCCGCTCCAGCCGCGGTAGCCCCTCCAGCCGCGGCAGACGCTCTAGACGCTCCAGCCGCCGCAGGCCCTCCAACCGCGGCAGCCGCTCCAGCCTCGGCAGCCGCGACAGGCGCTCCAGCCGCGGCAGCCGCTAAAGCCGCTACCGAGTGGAGCGGCTGCCGGGGCTGGAGCGGCTGGAGCGTCTGCCGCGTATGCCGCGGCTGGAGCGGTTGCCGCGGCTGGACCGGCTGCCGCGGCTGCCGCGGCTGGAGCGGCTGGAGCGGCTGCCGAGGCTGGAGTGGCTACCGCGGCTGGAGCGGTTGCCGCGGCTCGAGCAGTACAGTGAGTCCAGAGAGTGCACTGGCACCACAGGTGATCCAGTGCAATGAGTCCAGAGAGCCACTGGCACTTCTGGGGATGCACTGCAGTGAGTCCAGAGAGTGAACTGGCACCACTGGGGATGCAGTGCACTGAGTCCAGAGAGGGCACTGTCAGCAATGGGGATGCAGTGCAGTGAGTCCAGAGAGTGCACTGGCACTACTGGGGATCTCACTGAAGTGAGAATGTATCTGAATCCCCGGTGGTGCCAGTGCACTCTCTGGACTCACTGAACTGCATCCCCATTGCTGACAGTGCCCTCTCTGGACTCACTGTACTGCATCCTCAGTGGTGCCAGTTGACTCTCTGGACTCACTGCACTGCTCCAGCCGCGGCATCCGCTCCAGCCGCCTCAGCCGCTCCAGACGCGGTAGCCCCTCCAGCCGCGGCAGACGCTCTAGACGCTCCAGCCGCCTCAGCCGCTCCAACCGCGGCAGGCGCTCCAAACGCGGCAGCCGCGGGAGACGCTCCAGCCGCGGCAGCCGCGAAAGCCGCTACCGATTGGAGCGGCTGCCACGGCTGGAGCGGCTGCCGCGGATGCCGCGGCTGGAGCGCCTGCCGCGGTTGGAGCGGCTGCCGCGGCTGGAGCGGCTGCTGCGGATGCCGCGGCTGGAGCGCCTGCCGCGGTTGGAGCGGCTGCCGCGGCTGGAGCGGCTGGAGCGGCTGACGCGTATGCCGCGGACGGAGGGGCTGCCGCGGCTGGACCGGCTGCCGCGGCTGGAGCGGCTGGAGCGGCTGCCGAGGCTGGAGGGGCTAACGCGGCTGGAGCGGCTGCCGCGGCTCGAGCAGTACAGTGAGTCCAGAGAGTGCACTGTCACCTTTGGGGATGCACTGCATTGTCTGCACAGAGTGCCCTGGCACCACTGGGGATGCAGTGCAGTGAGTCCAGAGAGTGCACTGGCACCACTGGGAATGCAGTGCAGTGAGTCCAGAGAGGGCACTGGCACCAATGGGGATGCACTGCAGTGAGTCCAGAGAATGCACTGGCACCACTGGGGATGCAGTGCAGTGACTCGAAAGAGTGCACTGGCACCACTGGGGATGCACTGCAGTGAGTCCGGAGAGTGCCCTGGCACCAATGGTGATGCAGTGCAGTGATCCAGAGAGTGGACTGGCACCACTGGGGATGCACTGCAGTGAGTCCAGAGAGTGCACTGGCACCACTGGGGATGCAGTGCAGTGATTCCAGAGAGTGCACTGGCACC
This sequence comes from Anser cygnoides, assembly GCF_040182565.1. Lineage (NCBI taxonomy): Eukaryota > Metazoa > Chordata > Aves > Anseriformes > Anatidae > Anser > Anser cygnoides. The sequence continues at coordinate 456,138 of NW_027103072.1, read as the reverse complement.
ACTGGGTATGCAGTGCAGTTAGTCCATAGAGTGCACTGGCTCCACAGGGGTTGCAGTGCAGTGACTCAAGAGAGTGCACAGGCACCACTGGGGATGCAGTGCAGTGAGTCCAGAGAGTTCACTGGCACCACTGGGGATGCACTGCAGTGAGTCCAGAGAGTGCACTGTCAGCACTGGGGATGCAGTGCAGTGAGTCCAGAGAGTGCACTGTCAGCACTGGGGATGCAGTGCAGTGCGTCCAGAGAGTGCACTGGCACCACTGGGGATGCAGTGCAGTGATTCCAGAGAGTGCACTGGCACCACTGCGGATGCACTGCAGTGAGTCCGGAGAGTGCCCTGGCACCAATGGTGATGCAGTGCAGTGAGTCCAGAGCGTGCAGTGGCACCACTGGGGATGCACTGTAGTGAGTCCAGAGAGTGCACTGGCACCACTGGGGATGCACTGCAGTGAGTCCAGAGAGTGCTCGGGGAACAGTGGGGATGCAGTGCAGTGAGTGCAGAGAGTTCACTGGCACCACTGGGGATGCAGTGCCGTGAGTCCAGAGAGTGCACTGGCACCACTGGGGATGCAGTGCAGTGAGTCCAGAGAGTGCACTGGCACCACTGCGGATGCACTGCAGTGAGTCCGGAGAGTGCCCTGGCACCAATGGTGATGCAGTGCAGTGAGTCCAGAGAGTGCAGTGGCACCATTGGGGATGCAGTGCAGTGAGTCCAGAGAGTGCACTGGCACCACTGGGGATGCAATGCAGTGAGTCCAGAGAGTGCACTGGCACCACTGGGGATGAAGTGCAGTGAGTCCAGAGAGTGCACTGGCACCTCTGGGGATGCAGTGCAGTGAGTCCAGAGAGTGCACTGGCACCACAGGGGATGCAGTGCAGTGAGTCCAGAGAGTACACTGGCACCACTAGAGATACACTGCAGTGAGTCCAGAAAGGGTACTGGCACCACAGGGGATGCAGTGCAGTGAGTCCAGATAGTGCACTGGCACCACTGGGGATGCACTGCAGTGAGTCCAGAGAGTGCACTGGCACCACTGGGGATGCACTGCAGTGAGTCCAGAGAGTGCACTGACACCACTGGGGATCCAATGCAGTGAGTCCAGAGAGTGCACTGGAACCGCTGGGGCTGCAGTGCAGTGAGTCCAGATAGTACACTGGCACCACTGGGGATGCATTGCAGTTAGTCCAGAGAGTGTACTGGCACCACAGGGGATGCAGTGCAGTGAGTCCAGAGAGTGCACTGGCACCACTGGGGATGCACTGCAGTGAGTCCAGAGAGTGCACTGGCACCACTGGGGATGCAGTGCAGTGAGTCCAGAGATTGCACTGGCACCACTGGGGTTTTAGTGCAGTGAGTCCAGAGAGTGCACTGGCCCGAAAGGGGATGCAGTGCAGTGAGTCCAGAGAGTGCCCTGGCACCACTGGGGATGCAGTGAGTCCAGACAGTGCACTGGCACCACTGGGGATGCACTGCAGTGAGAACAGAGTGTTTTCTGGCACCACTGGGGATGCAGTGCAGTGAGTCCAGAGAGTGCACTGTAAGCACTGGGGATGCAGTGCAGTGAGTCCAGAGAGTGCACTGTCAGCACTGGGGATGCAGTGCAGTGAGTGCTGAGAGTGCACTGGCACCACTGGGGATGCAGTGCAGTGATTCCAGAGTGTGCACTGGCACCACTGGGTATGCAGTGCAGTTAGTCCATAGAGTGCACTGGCTCCACTGGGGTTGCAGTGCAGTGACTCAGGAGAGTGCACAGGCACCACTGGGGATGCAGTGCAGTGAGTCCAGAGAGTGCACTGGCACTACAGGGGATGCACTGCAATGATTCCAGAGAGTGCACTGGCACCACTGGGGATCCAATGCAGTGAGTCCAGAGAGTACACTGGCACCTCAGGGGCTGCACTGCAGTGAGTCCAGAGAGTGCACTGGCACCACTGGGGATGCTCATCGGTGAGTCCAGAGAGTGCTCTGGGAACATCGGGGATGCAGTGCAGTGAGTCCAGAGAGTGCACTGTCAGCACTGGGGAGGCACTGCAGTGAGTCCAGAGAGTGCACTGGCACCATTAGGGATGCAGTGCAGTGAGTCCAGAGAGTGCACTGGCACCACTGGGTATGCAGTGCAGTGAGTCCAGAGAGTGCACTGGCACCAATGGGGATGCAGTGCAGTGAGTCCAGAGAGTGCACTGGCACCACTGGGGATGCACTGCAGTGATTCAAAAGAGTGCACTGTCAGCACTGGGGATGCAGTGCAGTGAGTCAGAGAGTGCACTGTCAGCACTGGGGATGCAGTGCAGTGAGTCCAGAGAGTGCACTGGCACCACTGGGGATGCAGTGCAGTGAGTCCAGAGAGTGCACTGGCACCACTGGGGATGCACTGCAATGAGTCCAGAGAATGCACTGGAACTAATGGGGATGCAGTGCAGTAAATCGAAAGAGTGCACTGGCACCACTGCGGATGCACTGCAGTGAGTCCGGAGAGTGCCCTGGCACCAATGGTGATGCAGTGCAGTGAGTCCACAGAGGGCACTGGCACCACTGGGGATGCAGTGCAGTGAGTCCAGAGAGTGCACTGGCACCACTGGGGATGCAGTGCAGTGAGTCCAGAGAGTGCACTGGCACCAGTGGGGATGCACTGCAGTGACTCGAAAGAGTGCACTGGCACCACGGCGGATGCACTGCAGTGAGTTGGGAGAGTGCCCTGGCACCAATGGTGATGCAGTGCAGTGAGTCCAGAGAGTGCAGTGGCACCACTGGGGATGCAGTGCAGTGAGTCCAGAGAGTGCACTGGCACCACTGGGGATGCAATGCAGTGAGTCCAGAGAGTGCACTGGCACCACTGGGGATGAAGTGCAGTGAGTCCAGAGAGTGCACTGGCACCTCTGGGGATGCAGTGCAGTGAGTCCAGAGAGTGCACTGGCACCACTGGGGATGCAGTGCAGTGAGTCCAGAGAGTACACTGGCACCACTAGGGATACACTGCAGTGAGTCCAGAGAGTGTACAGGCACCACAGGGGATGCAGTGCAGTGAGTCCAGAGAGTGCACTGGCACCACTGGGGATGCAGTGCAGTGAGTCCAGAGAGTGCACTGGCACCACTGGGGATGCACTGCAGTGAGTCAGAGAGTGCACTGGCAACATTAGGGATGCAGTGCAGTGAGTCCGGAGAGTGCACTGGCACCACTGGGGATGCAGTGCAGTGAGTGCAGAGTGTGCACTGGCACCACTGGGGATGCACTGCAGTGAGTCCAGAGAGTGCACTGTCAGCACTGGGGATGCAGTGCAGTGAGTCCAGAGAGTGCACTGTCAGCACTGGGGATGCAGTGCAGTGAGTCCAGAGAGTGCACTGGCACCACTGGGGATGCAGTGCAGTGAGTCCAGAGAGTGCACTGGCACCACTGGGGATGCACTGCAATGAGTCCAGAGAATGCACTGGAACTAATGGGGATGCAGTGCAGTGAATCGAAAGAGTGCACTGGCACCACTGCGGATGCACTGCAGTGAGTCCAGAGAGTGCCCTGGCACCAATGGTGATGCAGTGCAGTGAGTCCAGAGAGTGCACTGGCACCACTGGGGATGCACTGCCGTGAGTCCAGAGAGTGCACTGGCACCACTGGGGATGCAGTGCAGTGAGTCCAGAGAGTGCACTGGCACCACTGGGGATGCACTGCAGTGACTCAAAAGAGTGCACTGTCAGCACTGGGGATGCAGTGCAGTGAGTCAGAGAGTGCACTGTCAGCACTGGGGATGCAGTGCAGTGAGTCCAGAGAGTGCACTGGCACCACTGGGGATGCAGTGCAGTGAGTCCAGAGAGTGCACTGGCACCACTGGGGATGCACTGCAATGAGTCCAGAGAATGCACTGGAACTAATGGGGATGCAGTGCAGTGAATCGAAAGAGTGCACTGGCACCACTGCGGATGCACTGCAGTGAGTCCGGAGAGTGCCCTGGCACCAATGGTGATGCAGTGCAGTGAGTCCACAGAGGGCACTGGCACCACTGGGGATGCAGTGCAGTGAGTCCAGAGAGTGCACTGGCACCAATGGGGATGCACTGCAGTGAGTCCAGAGAGTGCTCGGGGAACACTGCGGATGCAGTGCAGTGAGTGCAGAGAGTGCACTGGCACCACTGGGGATGCAGTGCAGTGAGTCCAGAGAGTGCACTGGCACCACTGGGGATGCACTGCAGTGACTCGAAAGAGTGCACTGGCACCACTGCGGATGCACTGCAGTGAGTCCGGAGAGTGCCCTGGCACCAATGGTGATGCAGTGCAGTGAGTCCAGAGAGTGCAGTGGCACCACTGGGGATGCAGTGCAGTGAGTCCAGAGAGTGCACTGGCACCACTGGGGATGCAATGCATTGAGTCCAGAGAGTGCACTGGCACCACTGGGGATGAAGTGCAGTGAGTCCAGAGAGTGCACTGGCACCTCTGGGGATGCAGTGCAGTGAGTCCAGAGAGTGCACTGGCACCACTGGGGATGCAGTGCAGTGAGTCCAGAGAGTACACTGGCACCACTAGGGATACACTGCAGTGAGTCCAGAGAGTGTACTGGCACCACAGGGGATGCAGTGCAGTGAGTGCAGAGAGTGCACTGGCACCACTGGGGATGCACTGCAGTGAGTCCAGAGAGTGCACTGGCACCAATGGGGATCCAATGCAGTGAGTCCAGAGAGTGCACTGGATCCGCTGGGGATGCAGTGCAGTGAGTCCAGAGAGTGCACTGGCACCACTGGGGATGCACTGCAGTGAGTCCAGAGAGTGCACTGGCAACATTAGGGATGCAGTGCAGTGAGTCCGGAGAGTGCACTGGCACCACTGGGGATGCAGTGCAGTGAGTGCAGAGAGTGCACTGGCACCACTGGGGATGCACTGCAGTGAGTCCAGAGAGTGCACTGTCAGCACTGGGGATGCAGTGCAGTGAGTCCAGAGAGTGCACTGTCAGCACTGGGGATGCAGTGCAGTGAGTCCAGAGAGTGCACTGGCACCACTGGGGATGCAGTGCAGTGAGTCCAGAGAGTGCACTGGCACCACTGGGGATGCACTGCAATGAGTCCAGAGAATGCACTGGAACTAATGGGGATGCAGTGCAGTGAATCGAAAGAGTGCACTGGCACCACTGCGGATGCACTGCAGTGAGTCCAAAGAGTGCCCTGGCACCAATGGTGATGCAGTGCAGTGAGTCCAGAGAGTGCAGTGGCACCACTGGGGATGCAGTGCAGTGAGTCCAGAGAGTGCACTGTCACCACTGGGGATGCACTGCAGTGAGTCCAGAGAGTGCACTGGCACCACTGGGGATGCACTGCAGTGAGTCCAGAGAGTGCTCGGGGAACACTGGGGATGCAGTGCAGTGAGTGCAGAGAGTGCACTGGCACCACTGGGGATGCAGTGCAGTGAGTCCAGAGAGTGCACTGGCACCAATGGTGATGCAGTGCAGTGAGTCCAGAGAGTACAGTGGCACCACTGGGGATGCAGTGCAGTGAGTCCAGAGAGTGCAGTGGCACCACTGGGGATGCAATGCAGTGAGTCCAGAGAGTGCTCTGGCACCACTGGGGATGAAGTGCAGTGAGTCCAGAGAGTGCACTGGCACCTCTGGGAATGCAGTGCAGTGAGTCCAGAGAGTGCACTGGCACCACTGGGGATGCACTGCAGTGAGTCCAGAGAGTGCACTGGCACCACTGGGGATGCACTGCAGTGAGTCCAGAGAGTGCACTGGCAGCACTGGGGATGCACTACAGTGAGTCCAGAGAGTGCACTGTCAGCACTGGGGATGCAGTGCAGTGAGTCCAGAGAGTGCACTGTCAGCACTGGGGATGCAGTGCAGTGAGTGCAGAGAGTGCACTGGCACCACTGGGGATGCACTGCATTGAGTCCAGAGAGTGCACTGGCACCACTGGGGATGCACTGCAGTGACTCAAAAGAGTGCACTGGCACCACTGCGGATGCACTGCAGTGAGTCCGGAGAGTGCACTGGCACCAATGGTGATGCAGTGCAGTGAGTCCAGAGAGATCACTGGCACCACTGGGGATGCAGTGCAGTGAGTCCAGAGAGTGCAGTGGCACCACTGGGTATGCAGTGCAGTGATTCCAGAGAGTGCACTGGCAAAACTGGGGATGCACTGCAGTGACTCGAAAGAGTGCACTGGCACCACTGCGGATGCACTGCAGTGAGTCCAGAGAGTGCACTGGCTCCAATGGGGATGCAGTGCTGTGAGTCCAGAGAGTGCCCTGGCACCACTGGGGATGCAGTGAGTCCAGACAGTGCACTGGCACCACTGGGGATGCACTGCAGTGAGAACAGAGTGTTCTCTGCCACCACTGGGGATGCAGTTTAGTGTGTCCAGAGAGTGCACCGGCTCCAATGGCGATACATTGCAGTGAGTCCAGACAGCGCACTGGAACCACTGGGGATGCAGTGCAGTGAGTCCAGAGAGTGCACTGGCACCACTGGGGATGCAGTGCAGTGAGTCCAGAGAGTGCTCTGGCACCACTGAGCTACACTGCATTGAGTCCAGTAGTTGCACTGGCACCACTGGGGATGCACTGCTGTGAGTCCAGAGACTACACTGGCACCACTGGGGATGCAGTGCAGTGAGTCCAGAGAGTGCAAATGCACCACAAGGGATGCACTGCAGTGAGTCCAGAGAGTGCACTGGCACCACTGGGGATGCAGTGCAGTGAGTCCAGAGAGTGCACTGGCACCACTGGGGATGCACTACAGTGAGTCCAGAGATTGCACTGGCACCACTGGGGATGCAGTGCAGTGAGTCCAGAGATTGCACTGGCACCACTGGGGATGCAGTGCAGTGAGTCCAGAGAGTGCACTGTAAGCACTGGGGATGCAGTGCAGTGAGTCCAGAGAGTGCACTGTCAGCACTGGGGATGCAGTGCAGTGAGTGCTGAGAGTGCACTGGCACCACTGGGGATGCAGTGCAGTGATTCCAGAGTGTGCACTGGCACCACTGGGGTTGCAGTGCAGTGACTCAGGACAGTGCACAGGCACCACTGGGGATGCAGTGCAGTGAGTCCAGAGAGTGCACTGGCACTACAGGGGATGCACTGCAGTGATTCCAGAGAGTGCACTGGCACCACTGGGGATCCAATGCAGTGAGTCCAGAGAGTACACTGGCACCTCAGGGGCTGCACAGCAGTGAGTCCAGAGAGTGCACTGGCACCACTGGGGATGCACATCGGTGAGTCCAGAGAGTGCTCTGGGAACACCGGGGATGCAGTGCAGTGAGTGCAGAGAGTGCACTGGCACCACTGGGGATGCAGTGCAGTGAGTCCAGAGAGTGCACTGTCATCACTGGGGAGGCACTGCAGTGAGTCCAGAGAGTGCACTGGCACCATTAGGGATGCAGTGCAGTGAGTCCAGAGAGTGCACTGGCACCACTGGGGATGCAGTGCAGTGAGTCCAGAGAGTGCACTGGCACCACTGGGGATGCACTGCAGTGACTCGAAAGAGTGCACTGTCAGCACTGGGGATGCAGTGCAGTGAGTCCAGAGAGTGCACTGTCAGCACTGGGGATGCAGTGCAGTGAGTCCAGAGAGTGCACTGGCACCACTGGGGATGCAGTGCAGTGAGTCCAGAGAGTGCACTGGCACCACTGGGGATGCACTGCAATGAGTCCAGAGAATGCACTGGAACTAATGGGGATGCAGTGCAGTGAATCGAAAGAGTGCACTGGCACCACTGCGGATGCACTGCAGTGAGTCCGGAGAGTGCCCTGGCACCAATGGTGATGCAGTGCAGTGAGTCCACAGAGGGCACTGGCACCACTGGGGATGCAGTGCAGTGAGTCCAGAGAGTGCACTGGCACCAATGGGGATGCACTGCAGTGAGTCCAGAGAGTGCTCGGGGAACACTGGGGATGCAGTGCAGTGAGTGCAGAGAGTGCACTGGCACCACTGGGGATGCAGTGCAGTGAGTCCAGAGAGTGCACTGGCACCAGTGGGGATGCACTGCAGTGACTCGAAAGAGTGCACTGGCACCACTGCGGATGCACTGCAGTGAGTCCGGAGAGTGCCCTGGCACCAATGGTGATGCAGTGCAGTGAGTCCACAGAGGGCACTGGCACCACTGGGGATGCAGTGCAGTGAGTCCAGAGAGTGCACTGGCACCACTGGGGATGCAGTGCAGTGAGTCCAGAGAGTGCACTGGCACCAATTTTAGCTGCACTGCTGTGAGTCCTTAGATTGCACTGGCACCACTGGGGTTACTGTGCCTTGACTACAGAGACTACACTGGCACAACTGGGGTTGCACTGCAGTGAGTCCAGAGACTTCACAGGCACCACTGGGGATGCAGTGCAGTGAGTCCAGAGAGTGAACTGGCACCACTGGGGATGCAGTGCAGTGAGTCCAGAGAGTGCACTGGCACCACGGGAGATTCACTGCAGTGAGTCCAGAGAGTGCACTGACACCACTGGGAATGAACTGCAGTGAGTACAGAGAGTGCACTGGCACCACTGGGGATGCAGTGCAGTGACTCCAGAGAGTGCAGAGGCACCATTGGGATACACTGCAGTGAGTCCAGAGAGTGCACTGGCACCACTGGGGACGCAGTGCAGTGACTACATAGAGTGCACAGGTACCATTGGGGATGCAGTGCACACAGTCCAGAGAGTGCACTGGCACCAGTGGGGATGCACTGCAGTGGGTCCAGAGAGTGCACTGGCACCACTGGGGATGCAGTGCAGTGATTCCAGAGAGTACACTGGCACCAATGGGGATGCACTGCAGTGAGTCCAGAGAGTGCACTGGCACCACTGGGGATGCAGTGCAGTGAGTCCAGAGAGTGCACTGGCACCACTGGGGATGCAGTGCAGTGAGTCCAGAGAGTGCACTGGCACCAGTGGGGAAGCAGTGCAGTGAGTCCAGAGAGTGCACTGGCACCACTGGTGATGCAGTGCAGTGAGTCCAGAGAGTGCACTGGCACCTCTGGGGATGCACTGCACTGAGTCCAGAGAGTGCACTGACACCACTGGGGATGCACTGCACTGAGTCCAGAGAGTGCACTGACACCACTGGGGATCCAATGCAGTGAGTCCAGAGAGTGCAATGGAACCACTGGGGATGCACTGCAGTGACTCCAGAGAGTGCACTGGCACCACTGGGGATGCACTGCAGTGAGTCCAGAGAGTGCACTGGCACCACTGGGGATGCAGTGCAGTGACTCTAGAGAGTGCACTGGCACCACTGGGGATGCAGTGCAGTGAGTCCAGAGAGTGCACTGGCACAAAAGGGGATGCACTGCAGTGAGTCCAGAGAGTGCACTGGCACCACTGGGGATGCAGTGCAGTGAGTACAGAGAGTGCAGTGGCACCACTGGGGAGGCAATGCACTGAGTCCAGAGAGTACACTGGCACCACTGGGGATGCAGTGCAGTGAGTCCAGAGAGTGCACTGTCAGCACTGGTGATGCAGTGCAGTGAGTCCAGAGAGTGTACTGGCACCACTGGGGATGCACTGCAGTGACTCCAGAGAGTGCACTGGCACCAATGGGGATGCACTGCAGTGAGTCCAGAGAATGCACTGGCACCACTGGGGATGCAGTGCAGTGACTCGAAAGAGTGCACTGGCACCACTGGGGATGCACTGCAGTGAGTCCGGAGAGTGCCCTGGCACCAATGGTGATGCAGTGCAGTGATCCAGAGAGTGCACTGGCACCACTGGGGATGCAGTGCAGTGAGTCCAGAGAGTGCACTGGCACCACTGGGGATGCAGTGCAGTGATTCCAGAGAGTGCACTGGCACCACTGGGTATGCAGTGCAGTTAGTCCATAGAGTGCACTGGCTCCACTGGGGTTGCAGTGCAGTGACTCAAGAGAGTGCACAGGCACCACTGGGGATGCAGTGCAGTGAGTCCAGAGAGTGCACTGGCACTACTGGGGATGCACTGCAGTGATTCCAGAGAGTGCACTGGCACCACTGGGGATGCAGTGCAGTGAGTCCAGAGAGTACACTGGCACCTCAGGGGCTGCACTGCAGTGAGTCCAGAGAGTGCACTGGCACCACTGGGGATGCAGTGCAGTGAGTCCAGAGAGTGCACTGGCACCACTGGGGATGCAATCGGTGAGTCCAGAGAGTGCTCTGGGAACACCGGGGATGCAGTGCAGTGAGTGCAGAGAGTGCACTGGCACCACTGGGGATGCACTGCAGTGAGTCCAGAGAGTGCACTGGCACCATTAGGGATGCAGTGCAGTGAGTGCAGAGAGTGCACTGGCACCACTGGGGATGCAGTGCAGTGAGTCCAGAGAGTGCACTGGCACCACTGGGGATGCACTGCAGTGAGTCCAGAGAGTGCACTGTCAGCAGTGGGGATGCAGTGCAGTGAGTCCAGAGAGTGCACTGTCAGCACTGGGGATGCAGTGCAGTGCGTCCAGAGAGTGCACTGGCACCACTGGTGATGCAGTGCAGTGAGACCAGAGAGTGCACTGGCACCAATGGGAATGCACTGCAATGAGTCCAGAGAATGCACTGGAACTAATGGGGATGCAGTGCAGTGAATCGAAAGAGTGCACTGGCACCACTGGGGATGCACTGCAGTGAGTCCAGAGAGTGCACTGGCACCACTGGGGATGCAGTGCAGTGTGTCCAGAGAGTGCACCGGCTCCAATGGCGATACATTGCAGTGAGTCCAGACAGTGCACTGGCACCACTGGGGATGCAGTGCAGTGAGTCCAGAGAGTGCACTGGCACCACTGGGGATGCAGTGCAGTGAGTCCAGAGAGTGCTCTGGCACCACTGAGCTACACTGCAGTGAGTCCAGTAGTTGCACTGGCACCACTGGGGATGCACTGCTGAGAGTCCAGAGACTACACTGGCACCACTGGGGATGCAGTGCAGTGAGTCCTGAGAGTGCAAAGGCACCACAAGGGATGCACTGCAGTGAGTCCAGAGAGTGCACTGGCACCACTGGGGATGCACTACAGTGAGTCCAGAGAGTGCACTGGCACCACTGGGGATGCAGTGCAGTGAGACCAGAGAGTGCACTGGCACCACTGGGGATGCAGTGCAGTGAGTCCAGAGAGTGCACTGTAAGCACTGGTGATGCAGTGCAGTGAGTCCAGAGAGTGCACTGTCAGCACTGGGGATGCAGTGCAGTGAGTGCAGAGAGTGCACTGGCACCACTGGGGATGCAGTGCAGTGATTCCAGAGTGTGCACTGGCACCACTGGGTATGCAGTGCAGTTAGTCCATAGAGTGCACTGGCTCCACTGGGGTTGCAGTGCAGTGACTCAAGAGAGTGCACAGGCACCACTGGGGATGCAGTGCAGTGAGTCCAGAGAGTGCACTGGCACTACTGGGGATGCACTGCAGTGATTCCAGAGAGTGCACTGGCACCACTGGGGATGCAGTGCAGTGAGTCCAGAGAGTACACTGGCACCTCAGGGGCTGCACTGCAGTGAGTCCAGAGAGTGCACTGGCACCACTGGGGATGCAGTGCAGTGAGTCCAGAGAGTGCACTGGCACCACTGGGGATGCACATCGGTGAGTCCAGAGAGTGCTCTGGGAACACCGGGGATGCAGTGCAGTGAGTGCAGAGAGTGCACTGGCACCACTGGGGATGCAGTGCAGTGAGTCCAGAGAGTGCAGTGGCACCACTGGGGATGCACTGCAGTGAGTCCAGAGAGTGCACTGGCACCACTGGGGATGCAGTGCAGTGAGTCCAGAGAGTGCTCGGGGAACACTGGGGATGCAGTGCAGTGAGTGCAGAGAGTGCACTGGCACCACTGGGGATGCAGTGCAGTGAGTCCAGAGAGTGCACTGGCACCACTGGGGATGCACTGCAGTGACTCGAAAGAGTGCACTGGCACCACTGCGGATGCACTGCAGTGAGTCCGGAGAGTGCCCTGGCACCAATGGTGATGCAGTGCAGTGAGTCCAGAGAGTGCACTGGCACCACTGGGGATGCAGTGCAGTGAGTCCAGAGAGTGCAGTGGCACCACTGGGGATGCAATGCAGTGAGTCCAGAGAGTGCACTGGCACCACTGGGGATGAAGTGCAGTGAGTCCAGAGAGTGCACTGGCACCTCTGGGGATGCAGTGCAGTGAGTCCAGAGAGTGCACTGGCACCACTGGGGATGCACTGCAGTGACTCAAAAGAGTGCACTGGCACCACTGCGGATGCACTGCAGTGAGTCCGGAGAGTGCACTGGCACCAATGGTGATGCAGTGCAGTGAGTCCAGAGAGTGCAGTGACACCACTGGGGATGCAGTGCAGTGAGTCCAGAGAGTGCACTGGCACCACTGGGGATGCAATGCAGTGAGTCCAGAGAGTGCACTGGCTCCACAGGGGATGCAGTGCAGTGAGTCCAGAGAGTGCAGTGGCACCACTGGGGATGCAGTGCAGTGATTCCAGAGAGTGCACTGGCACCACTGGGGATGCAGTGCAGTGAGTCCAGAGAGTGCACTGGCACCACTGGGGATGCACTGCAGTGACTCGAAAGAGTGCACTGGCACCACTGCGGATGCACTGCAGTGAGTCCGGAGAGTGCCCTGGCACCAATGGTGATGCAGTGCAGTGAGTCCAGAGAGTGCAGTGACACCACTGGGGATGCAGTGCAGTGAGTCCAGAGAGTGCACTGGCACCACTGGGGATGAAGTGCAGTGAGTCCAGAGAGTGCACTGGCACCACTGGGGATGCACTGCAGTGAGTCCAGAGAGTGCACTGGCACCACTGGGGATGCACTGCAGTGAGTCCAGAGAGTGCACTGGCAGCAATGGGGATGCAGTGCAGTTGAGTCCAGAGAGTGCACTGGCACCTTGGGGATGCAGTGCAGTGAGTCCAGAGAGTGCACTGGCACCACTGGGATGCAGTGCAGTGAGTCCACAGAGTGCACTGGCACCACAGGGGATACACTGCAGTGAGTCCAGAGAGTGCACTGGCACCACTGGGGACGCAGTGCAGTGACTACAGAGAGTGCACTGGCACCATTGGGGATGCAGTGCAGTGAGTCCAGAGAGTGCACTGGCACCAGTGGGGATGCACTGCAGTGGGTCCAGAGAGTGCACTGGCACCACTGGGGATGCAGTGCAGTGAGTCCAAAGAGTGCACTGGCACCACTGGGAATGCAGTGCAGTGAGTCCAGAGAGTGCACTGGCACCACTGGGGATGCACTTCAGTGACTCGAAAGAGTGCACTGTCAGCACTGGGGATGCAGTGCATTGAGTCCAGAGAGTGCACTGTCAGCACTGGGGATGCAGTGCAGTGAGTCCAGAGAGTGCACTGGCACCACTGGGGATGCAGTGCAGTGAGTCCAGAGAGTGCAGTGGCACCACTGGGGATGCACTGCAATGAGTCCAGAGAGTGCACTGGCACCACTGGGGATGCACTGCAGTGAGTCCAGAGAGTGCTCGGGGAACACTGTGGATGCAGTGCAGTGAGTGCAGAGAGTGCACTGGCACCACTGGGGATGCACTGCAGTGACTCGGAAGAGTGCACTGGCACCACTGCGGATGCACTGCAGTGAGTCCGGAGAGTGCCCTGGCACCAATGGTGATGCAGTGCAGTGAGTCCAGAGAGTGCAGTGGCACCACTGGCGATGCAGTGCAGTGAGTCCAGAGAGTGCACTGGCACCACTGGGGATGCAATGCAGTGAGTCCAGAGAGTGCACTGGCACCACTGGAGATGAAGTGCAGTGAGTCCAGAGAGTGCACTGGCACCTCCGGGGATGCAGTGCAGTGAGTCCAGAGAGTGCACTGGCACCACTGGGGATGCACTGCAGTGAGTCCAGAGAGTGCACTGGCACCACTGGGGATGCAGTGCAGTGAGTCCAGAGAGTGCACTGGCAGCACTGGGGATGCAGTGCAGTGAGTCCAGAGAGTGCACTGTCAGCACTGGGGATGCAGTGCAGTGAGTCCAGAGAGTGCACTGTCAGCACTGGGGATGCAGTGCAGTGAGTGCAGAGAGTGCACTGGCACCACTGGGGATGCACTGCAGTGAGTCCAGAGAGTGCACTGGCACCACTGGGGATGCACTGCAGTGACTCAAAAGAGTGCACTGGCACCACTGCGGATGCACTGCTGTGAGTCCGGAGAGTGCACTGGCACCAATGGTGATGCAGTGCAGTGAGTCCAGAGAGTGCAGTGGCACCACTGGGGATGCAGTGCAGTGAGTCCAGAGAGTGCACTGGCACCACTGGGGATGCAATGCAGTGAGTCCAGAGAGTGCACTGGCTCCACTGGGGATGCAGTGCAGTGAGTCCAGAGAGTGCACTGTCAGCACTGGGGATGCAGTGCAGTGAGTCCAGAGAGTGCACTGTCAGCACTGGGGATGCAGTGCAGTGAGTCCAGAGAGTGCACTGGCACCACTGGGGATGCAGTGCAGTGAGTCCAGAGAGTGCACTGGCACCACTGGGGATGCACTGCAATGAGTCCAGAGAATGCACTGGAACTAATGGGGATGCAGTGCAGTGAATCGAAAGAGTGCACTGGCACCACTGCGGATGCACTGCAGTGAGTCCAAAGAGTGCCCTGGCACCAATGGTGATGCAGTGCAGTGAGTCCAGAGAGTGCAGTGGCACCACTGGGGATGCAGTGCAGTGAGTCCAGAGAGTGCACTGGCACCACTGGGGATGCACTGCAGTGAGTCCAAAGAGTGCCCTGGCACCAATGGTGATGCAGTGCAGTGAGTCCAGAGAGTGCAGTGGCACCACTGGGGATGCAGTGCAGTGAGTCCAGAGAGTGCACTGGCACCACTGGGGATGCACTGCAGTGAGTCCAGAGAGTGCTCGGGGAACACTGGGGATGCAGTGCAGTGAGTGCAGAGAGTGCACTGGCACCACTGGGGATGCAGTGCAGTGAGTCCAGAGAGTGCACTGGCACCAATGGTGATGCAGTGCAGTGAGTCCAGAGAGTACAGTGGCACCACTGGGGATGCAGTGCAGTGAGTCCAGAGAGTGCAGTGGCACCACTGGGGATGCAATGCAGTGAGTCCAGAGAGTGCTCTGGCACCACTGGGGATGAAGTGCAGTGAGTCCAGAGAGTGCACTGGCACCTCTGGGAATGCAGTGCAGTGAGTCCAGAGAGTGCACTGGCACCACTGGGGATGCACTGCAGTGAGTCCAGAGAGTGCACTGGCACCACTGGGGATGCACTGCAGTGAGTCCAGAGAGTGCACTGGCAGCACTGGGGATGCACTACAGTGAGTCCAGAGAGTGCACTGTCAGCACTGGGGATGCAGTGCAGTGAGTCCAGAGAGTGCACTGTCAGCACTGGGGATGCAGTGCAGTGAGTGCAGAGAGTGCACTGGCACCACTGGGGATGCACTGCATTGAGTCCAGAGAGTGCACTGGCACCACTGGGGATGCACTGCAGTGACTCAAAAGAGTGCACTGGCACCACTGCGGATGCACTGCAGTGAGTCCGGAGAGTGCACTGGCACCAATGGTGATGCAGTGCAGTGAGTCCAGAGAGATCACTGGCACCACTGGGGATGCAGTGCAGTGAGTCCAGAGAGTGCAGTGGCACCACTGGGTATGCAGTGCAGTGATTCCAGAGAGTGCACTGGCAAAACTGGGGATGCACTGCAGTGACTCGAAAGAGTGCACTGGCACCACTGCGGATGCACTGCAGTGAGTCCAGAGAGTGCACTGGCTCCAATGGGGATGCAGTGCTGTGAGTCCAGAGAGTGCCCTGGCACCACTGGGGATGCAGTGAGTCCAGACAGTGCACTGGCACCACTGGGGATGCACTGCAGTGAGAACAGAGTGTTCTCTGCCACCACTGGGGATGCAGTTTAGTGTGTCCAGAGAGTGCACCGGCTCCAATGGCGATACATTGCAGTGAGTCCAGACAGCGCACTGGAACCACTGGGGATGCAGTGCAGTGAGTCCAGAGAGTGCACTGGCACCACTGGGGATGCAGTGCAGTGAGTCCAGAGAGTGCTCTGGCACCACTGAGCTACACTGCAGTGAGTCCAGTAGTTGCACTGGCACCACTGGGGATGCACTGCTGTGAGTCCAGAGACTACACTGGCACCACTGGGGATGCAGTGCAGTGAGTCCAGAGAGTGCAAATGCACCACAAGGGATGCACTGCAGTGAGTCCAGAGAGTGCACTGGCACCACTGGGGATGAAGTGCAGTGAGTCCAGAGAGTGCACTGGCACCACTGGGGATGCACTACAGTGAGTCCAGAGATTGCACTGGCACCACTGGGGATGCAGTGCAGTGAGTCCAGAGATTGCACTGGCACCACTGGGGATGCAGTGCAGTGAGTCCAGAGAGTGCACTGTAAGCACTGGGGATGCAGTGCAGTGAGTCCAGAGAGTGCACTGTCAGCACTGGGGATGCAGTGCAGTGAGTGCTGAGAGTGCACTGGCACCACTGGGGATGCAGTGCAGTGATTCCAGAGTGTGCACTGGCACCACTGGGTATGCAGTGCAGTTAGTCCATAGAGTGCACTGGCTCCACTGGGGTTGCAGTGCAGTGACTCAGGAGAGTGCACAGGCACCACTGGGGATGCAGTGCAGTGAGTCCAGAGAGTGCACTGGCACTACAGGGGATGCACTGCAGTGATTCCAGAGAGTGCACTGGCACCACTGGGGATCCAATGCAGTGAGTCCAGAGAGTACACTGGCACCTCAGGGGCTGCACAGCAGTGAGTCCAGAGAGTGCACTGGCACCACTGGGGATGCACATCGGTGAGTCCAGAGAGTGCTCTGGGAACACCGGGGATGCAGTGCAGTGAGTGCAGAGAGTGCACTGGCACCACTGGGGATGCAGTGCAGTGAGTCCAGAGAGTGCACTGTCAGCACTGGGGAGGCACTGCAGTGAGTCCAGAGAGTGCACTGGCACCATTAGGGATGCAGTGCAGTGAGTCCAGAGAGTGCACTGGCACCACTGGGGATGCAGTGCAGTGAGTCCAGAGAGTGCACTGGCACCACTGGGGATGCACTGCAGTGACTCGAAAGAGTGCACGGTCAGCACTGGGGATGCAGTGCAGTGAGTCCAGAGAGTGCACTGTCAGCACTGGGGATGCAGTGCAGTGAGTCCAGAGAGTGCACTGGCACCACTGGGGATGCAGTGCAGTGAGTCCAGAGAGTGCACTGGCACCACTGGGGATGCACTGCAATGAGTCCAGAGAATGCACTGGAACTAATGGGGATGCAGTGCAGTGAATCGAAAGAGTGCACTGGCACCACTGCGGATGCACTGCAGTGAGTCCGGAGAGTGCCCTGGCACCAATGGTGATGCAGTGCAGTGAGTCCACAGAGGGCACTGGTACCACTGGGGATGCAGTGCAGTGAGTCCAGAGAGTGCACTGGCACCAATGGGGATGCACTGCAGTGAGTCCAGAGAGTGCTCGGGGAACACTGGGGATGCAGTGCAGTGAGTGCAGAGAGTGCACTGGCACCACTGGGGATGCAGTGCAGTGAGTCCAGAGAGTGCACTGGCACCAGTGGGGATGCACTGCAGTGACTCGAAAGAGTGCACTGGCACCACTGCGGATGCACTGCAGTGAGTCCGGAGAGTGCCCTGGCACCAATGGTGATGCAGTGCAGTGAGTCCACAGAGGGCACTGGCACCACTGGGGATGCAGTGCAGTGAGTCCAGAGAGTGCACTGGCACCACTGGGGATGCAGTGCAGTGAGTCCAGAGAGTGCACTGGCACCAATTTTAGCTGCACTGCTGTGAGTCCTTAGATTGCACTGGCACCACTGGGGTTACTGTGCCTTGACTACAGAGACTACACTGGCACAACTGGGGTTGCACTGCAGTGAGTCCAGAGACTTCACAGGCACCACTGGGGATGCAGTGCAGTGAGTCCAGAGAGTGAACTGGCACCACTGGGGATGCACTGCAGTGAGTCCAGAGAGTGCACTGGCACCACGGGAGATTCACTGCAGTGAGTCCAGAGAGTGCACTGACACCACTGGGAATGAACTGCAGTGAGTACCGAGAGTGCACTGGCACCACTGGGGATGCAGTGCAGTGACTCCAGAGAGTGCAGAGGCACCATTGGGATACACTGCAGTGAGTCCAGAGAGTGCACTGGCACCACTGGGGACGCAGTGCAGTGACTACATAGAGTGCACAGGTACCATTGGGGATGCAGTGCACACAGTCCAGAGAGTGCACTGGCACCAGTGGGGATGCACTGCAGTGGGTCCAGAGAGTGCACTGGCACCACTGGGGATGCAGTGCAGTGATTCCAGAGAGTACACTGGCACCAATGGGGATGCACTGCAGTGAGTCCAGAGAGTGCACTGGCACCACTGGGGATGCAGTGCAGTGAGTCCAGAGAGTGCACTGGCACCACTGGGGATGCAGTGCAGTGAGTCCAGAGAGTGCACTGGCACCAGTGGGGAAGCAGTGCAGTGAGTCCAGAGAGTGCACTGGCACCACTGGTGATGCAGTGCAGTGAGTCCAGAGAGTGCACTGGCACCTCTGGGGATGCACTGCACTGAGTCCAGAGAGTGCACTGACACCACTGGGGATGCACTGCACTGAGTCCAGAGAGTGCACTGACACCACTGGGGATCCAATGCAGTGAGTCCAGAGAGTGCAATGGAACCACTGGGGATGCACTGCAGTGACTCCAGAGAGTGCACTGGCACCACTGGGGATGCACTGCAGTGAGTCCAGAGAGTGCACTGGCACCACTGGGGATGCAGTGCAGTGACTCTAGAGAGTGCACTGGCACCACTGGGGATGCAGTGCAGTGAGTCCAGAGAGTGCACTGGCACAAAAGGGGATGCACTGCAGTGAGTCCAGAGAGTGCACTGGCACCACTGGGGAGACAGTGCAGTGAGTACAGAGAGTGCAGTGGCACCACTGGGGAGGCAATGCACTGAGTCCAGAGAGTACACTGGCACCACTGGGGATGCAGTGCAGTGAGTCCAGAGAGTGCACTGTCAGCACTGGTGATGCAGTGCAGTGAGTCCAGAGAGTGTACTGGCACCACTGGGGATGCACTGCAGTGACTCCAGAGAGTGCACTGGCACCAATGGGGATGCACTGCAGTGAGTCCAGAGAATGCACTGGCACCACTGGGGATGCAGTGCAGTGACTCGAAAGAGTGCACTGGCACCACTGGGGATGCACTGCAGTGAGTCCGGAGAGTGCCCTGGCACCAATGGTGATGCAGTGCAGTGATCCACAGAGTGCACTGGCACCACTGGGGATGCAGTGCAGTGAGTCCAGAGAGTGCACTGGCACCACTGGGGATGCAGTGCAGTGATTCCAGAGAGTGCACTGGCACCACTGGGTATGCAGTGCAGTTAGTCCATAGAGTGCACTGGCTCCACTGGGGTTGCAGTGCAGTGACTCAAGAGAGTGCACAGGCACCACTGGGGATGCAGTGCAGTGAGTCCAGAGAGTGCACTGGCACTACTGGGGATGCACTGCAGTGATTCCAGAGAGTGCACTGGCACCACTGGGGATGCAGTGCAGTGAGTCCAGAGAGTACACTGGCACCTCAGGGGCTGCACTGCAGTGAGTCCAGAGAGTGCACTGGCACCACTGGGGATGCAGTGCAGTGAGTCCAGAGAGTGCACTGGCACCACTGGGGATGCAATCGGTGAGTCCAGAGAGTGCTCTGGGAACACCGGGGATGCAGTGCAGTGAGTGCAGAGAGTGCACTGGCACCACTGGGGATGCACTGCAGTGAGTCCAGAGAGTGCACTGGCACCATTAGGGATGCAGTGCAGTGAGTGCAGAGAGTGCACTGGCACCACTGGGGATGCAGTGCAGTGAGTCCAGAGAGTGCACTGGCACCACTGGGGATGCACTGCAGTGAGTCCAGAGAGTGCACTGTCAGCACTGGGGATGCAGTGCAGTGAGTCCAGAGAGTGCACTGTCAGCACTGGGGATGCAGTGCAGTGCGTCCAGAGAGTGCACTGGCACCACTGGTGATGCAGTGCAGTGAGACCAGAGAGTGCACTGGCACCAATGGGAATGCACTGCAATGAGTCCAGAGAATGCACTGGAACTAATGGGGATGCAGTGCAGTGAATCGAAAGAGTGCACTGGCACCACTGGGGATGCACTGCAGTGAGTCCAGAGAGTGCACTGGCACCACTGGGGATGCAGTGCAGTGTGTCCAGAGAGTGCACCGGCTCCAATGGCGATACATTGCAGTGAGTCCAGACAGTGCACTGGCACCACTGGGGATGCAGTGCAGTGAGTCCAGAGAGTGCACTGGCACCACTGGGGATGCAGTGCAGTGAGTCCAGAGAGTGCTCTGGCACCACTGAGCTACACTGCAGTGAGTCCAGTAGTTGCACTGGCACCACTGGGGATGCACTGCTGTGAGTCCAGAGACTACACTGGCACCACTGGGGATGCAGTGCAGTGAGTCCTGAGAGTGCAAAGGCACCACAAGGGATGCACTGCAGTGAGTCCAGAGAGTGCACTGGCACCACTGGGGATGCACTACAGTGAGTCCAGAGAGTGCACTGGCACCACTGGGGATGCAGTGCAGTGAGACCAGAGAGTGCACTGGCACCACTGGGGATGCAGTGCAGTGAGTCCAGAGAGTGCACTGTAAGCACTGGTGATGCAGTGCAGTGAGTCCAGAGAGTGCACTGTCAGCACTGGGGATGCAGTGCAGTGAGTGCAGAGAGTGCACTGGCACCACTGGGGATGCAGTGCAGTGATTCCAGAGTGTGCACTGGCACCACTGGGTATGCAGTGCAGTTAGTCCATAGAGTGCACTGGCTCCACTGGGGTTGCAGTGCAGTGACTCAAGAGAGTGCACAGGCACCACTGGGGATGCAGTGCAGTGAGTCCAGAGAGTGCACTGGCACTACTGGGGATGCACTGCAGTGATTCCAGAGAGTGCACTGGCACCACTGGGGATGCAGTGCAGTGAGTCCAGAGAGTACACTGGCACCTCAGGGGCTGCACTGCAGTGAGTCCAGAGAGTGCACTGGCACCACTGGGGATGCAGTGCAGTGAGTCCAGAGAGTGCACTGGCACCACTGGGGATGCACATCGGTGAGTCCAGAGAGTGCTCTGGGAACACCGGGGATGCAGTGCAGTGAGTGCAGAGAGTGCACTGGCACCACTGGGGATGCAGTGCAGTGAGTCCAGAGAGTGCACTGGCACCACTGGGGATGCACTGCAGTGAGTCCAGAGAGTGCACTGGCACCATTAGGGATGCAGTGCAGTGAGTCCAGAGAGTGCACTGGCACCACAGGGGATGCACTGCCGTGAGTCCAGAGAGTGCACTGGCACCACTGGGGATGCAGTGCAGTGAGTCCAGAGAGTGCACTGGCACCACTGGGGATGCAGAGCAGTGACTCGAAAGAGTGCACTGTCAGCACTGGGGATGCAGTGCAGTGAGTCCAGAGAGTGCACTGGCACCACTGGGGATGCAGTGCAGTGAGTCCAGAGAGTGCACTGGCACCACTGGGGATGCAGAGCAGTGACTCGAAAGAGTGCACTGTCAGCACTGGGGATGCAGTGCAGTGAGTCCAGAGAGTGCACTGGCACTACTGGGGATGCACTGCAGTGATTCCAGAGAGTGCACTGACACCACTGGGGATCCAATGCAGTGAGTCCAGAGAGTGCAATGGAACCACTGGGGATGCACTGCAGTGACTCCAGAGAGTGCACTGGCACCACTGGGGATGCACTGCAGTGAGTCCAGAGAGTGCACTGGCACCACTGGAGATGCAGTGCAGTGACTCTAGAGAGTGCACTGGCACCACTGGGGATGCAGTGCAGTGAGTCCAGAGAGTGCACTGGCACAAAAGGGGATGCACTGCAGTGAGTCCAGAGAGTGCACTGGCACCACTGGGGATGCAGTGCAGTGAGTACAGAGAGTGCAGTGGCACCACTGGGGAGGCAATGCACTGAGTCCAGAGAGTACACTGGCACCACTGGGGATGCAGTGCAGTGAGTCCAGAGAGTGCACTGTCAGCACTGGTGATGCAGTGCAGTGAGTCCAGAGAGTGTACTGGCACCACTGGGGATGCACTGCAGTGACTCCAGAGAGTGCACTGGCACCAATGGGGATGCACTGCAGTGAGTCCAGAGAATGCACTGGCACCACTGGGGATGCAGTGCAGTGACTCGAAAGAGTGCACTGGCACCACTGGGGATGCACTGCAGTGAGTCCGGAGAGTGCCCTGGCACCAATGGTGATGCAGTGCAGTGATCCAGAGAGTGCACTGGCACCACTGGGGATGCAGTGCAGTGAGTCCAGAGAGTGAACTGGCACCACTGGGGATGCAGTGCAGTGATTCCAGAGAGTGCACTGGCACCACTGGGTATGCAGTGCAGTTAGTCCATAGAGTGCACTGGCTCCACTGGGGTTGCAGTGCAGTGACTCAAGAGAGTGCACAGGCACCACTGGGGATGCAGTGCAGTGAGTCCAGAGAGTGCACTGGCACTACTGGGGATGCACTGCAGTGATTCCAGAGAGTGCACTGGCACCACTGGGGATGCAGTGCAGTGAGTCCAGAGAGTACACTGGCACCTCAGGGGCTGCACTGCAGTGAGTCCAGAGAGTGCACTGGCACCACTGGGGATGCAGTGCAGTGAGTCCAGAGAGTGCACTGGCACCACTGGGGATGCAATCGGTGAGTCCAGAGAGTGCTCTGGGAACACCGGGGATGCAGTGCAGTGAGTGCAGAGAGTGCACTGGCACCACTGGGGATGCACTGCAGTGAGTCCAGAGAGTGCACTGGCACCATTAGGGATGCAGTGCAGTGAGTGCAGAGAGTGCACTGGCACCACTGGGGATGCAGTGCAGTGAGTCCAGAGAGTGCACTGGCACCACTGGGGATGCACTGCAGTGAGTCCAGAGAGTGCACTGTCAGCACTGGGGATGCAGTGCAGTGAGTCCAGAGAGTGCACTGTCAGCACTGGGGATGCAGTGCAGTGCGTCCAGAGAGTGCACTGGCACCACTGGTGATGCAGTGCAGTGAGACCAGAGAGTGCACTGGCACCAATGGGAATGCACTGCAATGAGTCCAGAGAATGCACTGGAACTAATGGGGATGCAGTGCAGTGAATCGAAAGAGTGCACTGGCACCACTGGGGATGCACTGCAGTGAGTCCAGAGAGTGCACTGGCACCACTGGGGATGCAGTGCAGTGTGTCCAGAGAGTGCACCGGCTCCAATGGCGATACATTGCAGTGAGTCCAGACAGTGCACTGGCACCACTGGGGATGCAGTGCAGTGAGTCCAGAGAGTGCACTGGCACCACTGGGGATGCAGTGCAGTGAGTCCAGAGAGTGCTCTGGCACCACTGAGCTACACTGCAGTGAGTCCAGTAGTTGCACTGGCACCACTGGGGATGCACTGCTGTGAGTCCAGAGACTACACTGGCACCACTGGGGATGCAGTGCAGTGAGTCCTGAGAGTGCAAAGGCACCACAAGGGATGCACTGCAGTGAGTCCAGAGAGTGCACTGGCACCACTGGGGATGCACTACAGTGAGTCCAGAGAGTGCACTGGCACCACTGGGGATGCAGTGCAGTGAGACCAGAGAGTGCACTGGCACCACTGGGGATGCAGTGCAGTGAGTCCAGAGAGTGCACTGTAAGCACTGGTGATGCAGTGCAGTGAGTCCAGAGAGTGCACTGTCAGCACTGGGGATGCAGTGCAGTGAGTGCAGAGAGTGCACTGGCACCACTGGGGATGCAGTGCAGTGATTCCAGAGTGTGCACTGGCACCACTGGGTATGCAGTGCAGTTAGTCCATAGAGTGCACTGGCTCCACTGGGGTTGCAGTGCAGTGACTCAAGAGAGTGCACAGGCACCACTGGGGATGCAGTGCAGTGAGTCCAGAGAGTGCACTGGCACTACTGGGGATGCACTGCAGTGATTCCAGAGAGTGCACTGGCACCACTGGGGATGCAGTGCAGTGAGTCCAGAGAGTACACTGGCACCTCAGGGGCTGCACTGCAGTGAGTCCAGAGAGTGCACTGGCACCACTGGGGATGCAGTGCAGTGAGTCCAGAGAGTGCACTGGCACCACTGGGGATGCACATCGGTGAGTCCAGAGAGTGCTCTGGGAACACCGGGGATGCAGTGCAGTGAGTGCAGAGAGTGCACTGGCACCACTGGGGATGCAGTGCAGTGAGTCCAGAGAGTGCACTGTCAGCACTGGGGATGCAGTGCAGTGAGTCCAGAGAGTGCACTGGCACCATTAGGGATGCAGTGCAGTGAGTCCAGAGAGTGCACTGGCACCACAGGGGATGCACTGCCGTGAGTCCAGAGAGTGCACTGGCACCACTGGGGATGCAGTGCAGTGAGTCCAGAGAGTGCACTGGCACCACTGGGGATGCAGAGCAGTGACTCGAAAGAGTGCACTGTCAGCACTGGGGATGCAGTGCAGTGAGTCCAGAGAGTGCACTGGCACCACTGGGGATGCAGTGCAGTGAGTCCAGAGAGTGCACTGGCACCACTGGGGATGCACTGCAATGAGTCCAGAGAATGCACTGGAACTAATGGGGATGCAGTGCAGTGAATCGAAAGAGTGCACTGGCACCACTGCGGATGCACTGCAGTGAGTCCGGAGAGTGCCCTGGCCCCAATGGTGATGCAGTGCAGTGAGTCCAGAGAGTGCAGTGGCACCACTGGGGATGCACTGCAGTGAGTCCAGAGAGTGCACTGGCACCACTGGGGATGCACTGCAGTGAGTCCAGAGAGTGCTCGGGGAACACTGGGGATGCAGTGCAGTGAGTGCAGAGAGTGCACTGGCACCACTGGGGATGCAGTGCAGTGAGTCCAGAGAGTGCACTGGCACCACTGGGGATGCACTGCAGTGACTCGAAAGAGTGCACTGGCACCACTGCGGATGCACTGCAGTGAGTCCGGAGAGTGCCCTGGCACCAATGGTGATGCAGTGCAGTGAGTCCAGAGAGTGCAGTGGCACCACTGGGGATGCAGTGCAGTGAGTCCAGAGAGTGCAGTGGCACCACTGGGGATGCAATGCAGTGAGTCCAGAGAGTGCACTGGCACCACTGGGGATGAAGTGCAGTGAGTCCAGAGAGTGCACTGGCACCTCTGGGGATGCAGTGCAGTGAGTCCAGAGAGTGCACTGGCACCACTGGGGATGCACTGCAGTGACTCAAAAGAGTGCACTGGCACCACTGCGGATGCACTGCAGTGAGTCCGGAGAGTGCACTGGCACCAATGGTGATGCAGTGCAGTGAGTCCAGAGAGTGCAGTGACACCACTGGGGATGCAGTGCAGTGAGTCCAGAGAGTGCACTGGCACCACTGGGGATGCAATGCAGTGAGTCCAGAGAGTGCACTGGCTCCACTGGGGATGCAGTGCAGTGAGTCCAGAGAGTGCAGTGGCACCACTGGGGATGCAGTGCAGTGATTCCAGAGAGTGCACTGGCACCACTGGGGATGCAGTGCAGTGAGTCCAGAGAGTGCACTGGCACCACTGGGGATGCACTGCAGTGACTCGAAAGAGTGCACTGGCACCACTGCGGATGCACTGCAGTGAGTCCGGAGAGTGCCCTGGCACCAATGGTGATGCAGTGCAGTGAGTCCAGAGAGTGCAGTGACACCACTGGGGATGCAGTGCAGTGAGTCCAGAGAGTGCACTGGCACCACTGGGGATGAAGTGCAGTGAGTCCAGAGAGTGCACTGGCACCACTGGGGATGCACTGCAGTGAGTCCAGAGAGTGCACTGGCACCACTGGGGATGCACTGCAGTGAGTCCAGAGAGTGCACTGGCAGCAATGGGGATGCAGTGCAGTTGAGTCCAGAGAGTGCACTGGCACCTTGGGGATGCAGTGCAGTGAGTCCAGAGAGTGCACTGGCACCACTGGGATGCAGTGCAGTGAGTCCACAGAGTGCGCTGGCACCACAGGGGATACACTGCAGTGAGTCCAGAGAGTGCACTGGCACCACTGGGGACGCAGTGCAGTGACTACAGAGAGTGCACTGGCACCATTGGGGATGCAGTGCAGTGAGTCCAGAGAGTGCACTGGCACCAGTGGGGATGCAGTGCAGTGGGTCCAGAGAGTGCACTGGCACCACTGGGGATGCAGTGCAGTGAGTCCAAAGAGTGCACTGGCACCACTGGGAATGCAGTGCAGTGAGTCCAGAGAGTGCACTGGCACCACTGGGGATGCACTTCAGTGACTCGAAAGAGTGCACTGTCAGCACTGGGGATGCAGTGCATTGAGTCCAGAGAGTGCACTGTCAGCACTGGGGATGCAGTGCAGTGAGTCCAGAGAGTGCACTGGCACCACTGGGGATGCAGTGCAGTGAGTCCAGAGAGTGCAGTGGCACCACTGGGGATGCACTGCAATGAGTCCAGAGAATGCACTGGAACTAATGGGGATGCAGTGCAGTGAATCGAAAGAGTGCACTGGCACCACTGGGGATGCACTGCAGTGAGTCCGGAGAGTGCCCTGGCACCAATGGTGATGCAGTGCAGTGAGTCCAGAGAGTGCAGTGGCACCACTGGGGATGCACTGCAGTGAGTCCAGAGAGTGCACTGGCACCACTGGGGATGCACTGCAGTGAGTCCAGAGAGTGCTCGGGGAACACTGGGGATGCAGTGCAGTGAGTGCAGAGAGTGCACTGGCACCACTGGGGATGCACTGCAGTGACTCGGAAGAGTGCACTGGCACCACTGCGGATGCACTGCAGTGAGTCCGGAGAGTGCCCTGGCACCAATGGTGATGCAGTGCAGTGAGTCCAGAGAGTGCAGTGGCACCACTGGCGATGCAGTGCAGTGAGTCCAGAGAGTGCACTGGCACCACTGGGGATGCAATGCAGTGAGTCCAGAGAGTGCACTGGCACCACTGGGGATGAAGTGCAGTGAGTCCAGAGAGTGCACTGGCACCTCCGGGGATGCAGTGCAGTGAGTCCAGAGAGTGCACTGGCACCACTGGGGATGCACTGCAGTGAGTCCAGAGAGTGCACTGGCACCACTGGGGATGCAGTGCAGTGAGTCCAGAGAGTGCACTGGCAGCACTGGGGATGCAGTGCAGTGAGTCCAGAGAGTGCACTGTCAGCACTGGGGATGCAGTGCAGTGAGTCCAGAGAGTGCACTGTCAGCACTGGGGATGCAGTGCAGTGAGTGCAGAGAGTGCACTGGCACCACTGGGGATGCACTGCAGTGAGTCCAGAGAGTGCACTGGCACCACTGGGGATGCACTGCAGTGACTCAAAAGAGTGCACTGGCACCACTGCGGATGCACTGCTGTGAGTCCGGAGAGTGCACTGGCACCAATGGTGATGCAGTGCAGTGAGTCCAGAGAGTGCAGTGGCACCACTGGGGATGCAGTGCAGTGAGTCCAGAGAGTGCACTGGCACCACTGGGGATGCAATGCAGTGAGTCCAGAGAGTGCACTGGCTCCACTGGGGATGCAGTGCAGTGAGTCCAGAGAGTGCACTGTCAGCACTGGGGATGCAGTGCAGTGAGTCCAGAGAGTGCACTGTCAGCACTGGGGATGCAGTGCAGTGAGTCCAGAGAGTGCACTGGCACCACTGGGGATGCAGTGCAGTGAGTCCAGAGAGTGCACTGGCACCACTGGGGATGCACTGCAATGAGTCCAGAGAATGCACTGGAACTAATGGGGATGCAGTGCAGTGAATCGAAAGAGTGCCCTGGCACCACTGCGTATGCACTGCAGTGAGTCCGGAGAGTGCCCTGGCCCCAATGGTGATGCAGTGCAGTGAGTCCAGAGAGTGCAGTGGCACCACTGGGGATGCACTGCAGTGAGTCCAGAGAGTGCACTGGCACCACTGGGGATGCACTGCAGTGAGTCCAGAGAGTGCTCGGGGAACACTGGGGATGCAGTGCAGTGAGTGCAGAGAGTGCACTGGCACCACTGGGGATGCAGTGCAGTGAGTCCAGAGAGTGCACTGGCACCACTGGGGATGCACTGCAGTGACTCGAAAGAGTGCACTGGCACCACTGCGGATGCACTGCAGTGAGTCCGGAGAGTGCCCTGGCACCAATGGTGATGCAGTGCAGTGAGTCCAGAGAGTGCAGTGGCACCACTGGGGATGCAGTGCAGTGAGTCCAGAGAGTGCAGTGGCACCACTGGGGATGCAATGCAGTGAGTCCAGAGAGTGCACTGGCACCACTGGGGATGAAGTGCAGTGAGTCCAGAGAGTGCACTGGCACCTCTGGGGATGCAGTGCAGTGAGTCCAGAGAGTGCACTGGCACCACTGGGGATGCACTGCAGTGACTCAAAAGAGTGCACTGGCACCACTGCGGATGCACTGCAGTGAGTCCGGAGAGTGCACTGGCACCAATGGTGATGCAGTGCAGTGAGTCCAGAGAGTGCAGTGACACCACTGGGGATGCAGTGCAGTGAGTCCAGAGAGTGCACTGGCACCACTGGGGATGCAATGCAGTGAGTCCAGAGAGTGCACTGGCTCCACTGGGGATGCAGTGCAGTGAGTCCAGAGAGTGCAGTGGCACCACTGGGGATGCAGTGCAGTGATTCCAGAGAGTGCACTGGCACCACTGGGGATGCAGTGCAGTGAGTCCAGAGAGTGCACTGGCACCACTGGGGATGCACTGCAGTGACTCGAAAGAGTGCACTGGCACCACTGCGGATGCACTGCAGTGAGTCCGGAGAGTGCCCTGGCACCAATGGTGATGCAGTGCAGTGAGTCCAGAGAGTGCAGTGACACCACTGGGGATGCAGTGCAGTGAGTCCAGAGAGTGCACTGGCACCACTGGGGATGAAGTGCAGTGAGTCCAGAGAGTGCACTGGCACCACTGGGGATGCACTGCAGTGAGTCCAGAGAGTGCACTGGCACCACTGGGGATGCACTGCAGTGAGTCCAGAGAGTGCACTGGCAGCAATGGGGATGCAGTGCAGTTGAGTCCAGAGAGTGCACTGGCACCTTGGGAATGCAGTGCAGTGAGTCCAGAGAGTGCACTGGCACCACTGGGATGCAGTGCAGTGAGTCCACAGAGTGCACTGGCACCACAGGGGATACACTGCAGTGAGTCCAGAGAGTGCACTGGCACCACTGGGGACGCAGTGCAGTGACTACAGAGAGTGCACTGGCACCAGTGGGGATGCACTGCAGTGAGTCCAGAGAGTGCACTGGCACCAGTGGGGATGCACTGCAGTGGGTCCAGAGAGTGCACTGGCACCACTGGGGATGCAGTGCAGTGAGTCCAAAGAGTGCACTGGCACCACTGGGAATGCAGTGCAGTGAGTCCAGAGAGTGCACTGGCACCACTGGGGATGCACTTCAGTGACTCGAAAGAGTGCACTGTCAGCACTGGGGATGCAGTGCAGTGAGTCCAGAGAGTGCACTGTCAGCACTGGGGATGCAGTGCAGTGAGTCCAGAGAGTGCACTGGCACCACTGGGGATGCAGTGCAGTGAGTCCAGAGAGTGCAGTGGCACCACTGGGGATGCACTGCAATGAGTCCAGAGAATGCACTGGAACTAATGGGGATGCAGTGCAGTGAATCGAAAGAGTGCACTGGCACCACTGGGGATGCACTGCAGTGAGTCCGGAGAGTGCCCTGGCACCAATGGTGATGCAGTGCAGTGAGTCCAGAGAGTGCAGTGGCACCACTGGGGATGCACTGCAGTGAGTCCAGAGAGTGCACTGGCACCACTGGGGATGCACTGCAGTGAGTCCAGAGAGTGCTCGGGGAACACTGGGGATGCAGTGCAGTGAGTGCAGAGAGTGCACTGGCACCACTGGGGATGCACTGCAGTGACTCGGAAGAGTGCACTGGCACCACTGCGGATGCACTGCAGTGAGTCCGGAGAGTGCCCTGGCACCAATGGTGATGCAGTGCAGTGAGTCCAGAGAGTGCAGTGGCACCACTGGCGATGCAGTGCAGTGAGTCCAGAGAGTGCACTGGCACCACTGGGGATGCAATGCAGTGAGTCCAGAGAGTGCACTGGCACCACTGGGGATGAAGTGCAGTGAGTCCAGAGAGTGCACTGGCACCTCCGGGGATGCAGTGCAGTGAGTCCAGAGAGTGCACTGGCACCACTGGGGATGCACTGCAGTGAGTCCAGAGAGTGCACTGGCACCACTGGGGATGCAGTGCAGTGAGTCCAGAGAGTGCACTGGCAGCACTGGGGATGCAGTGCAGTGAGTCCAGAGAGTGCACTGTCAGCACTGGGGATGCAGTGCAGTGAGTCCAGAGAGTGCACTGTCAGCACTGGGGATGCAGTGCAGTGAGTGCAGAGAGTGCACTGGCACCACTGGGGATGCACTGCAGTGAGTCCAGAGAGTGCACTGGCACCACTGGGGATGCACTGCAGTGACTCAAAAGAGTGCACTGGCACCACTGCGGATGCACTGCTGTGAGTCCGGAGAGTGCACTGGCACCAATGGTGATGCAGTGCAGTGAGTCCAGAGAGTGCAGTGGCACCACTGGGGATGCAGTGCAGTGAGTCCAGAGAGTGCACTGGCACCACTGGGGATGCAATGCAGTGAGTCCAGAGAGTGCACTGGCTCCACTGGGGATGCAGTGCAGTGAGTCCAGAGAGTGCAGTGGCACCACTGGGGATGCAGTGCAGTGATTCCAGAGAGTGCACTGGCACCACTGGGGATGCAGTGCAGTGAGTCCAGAGAGTGCACTGGCACCACTGGGGATGCACTGCAGTGAGTCCAGAGAGTGCACTGGCACCACTGGGGATGCACTGCAGTGAGTCCAGAGAGTGCACTGGCAGCACTGGGGATGCACTACAGTGAGTCCAGAGAGTGCACTGTCAGCACTGGGGATGCAGTGCAGTGAGTCCAGAGAGTGCACTGTCAGCACTGGGGATGCAGTGCAGTGATTCCAGAGAGTGCACTGGCACCACTGGGTATGCAGTGCAGTTAGTCCATGGAGTGCACTGGCTCCACTGGGGTTGCAGTGCAGTGACTCAAGAGAGTGCACAGGCACCACTGGGGATGCAGTGCAGTGAGTCCAGAGAGTGCACTGGCACTACTGGGGATGCACTGCAGTGATTCCAGAGAGTGCACTGGCACCAATGGGGATGCAGTGCAGTGAGTCCAGAGAGTACACTGGCACCTCAGGGGCTGCACTGCAGTGAGTCCAGAGAGTGCACTGGCACCACTGGGGATGCAGTGCAGTGAGTCCAGAGAGTGCACTGGCACCACTGGGGATGCAATCGGTGAGTCCAGAGAGTGCTCTGGGAACACCGGGGATG
Organism: Anser cygnoides; assembly: GCF_040182565.1. Taxonomy (NCBI): domain Eukaryota; kingdom Metazoa; phylum Chordata; class Aves; order Anseriformes; family Anatidae; genus Anser; species Anser cygnoides. The sequence continues at coordinate 425,072 of NW_027103072.1, read as the reverse complement.
CAGTGCAGTGAGTGCAGAGAGTGCACTGGCACCACTGGGGATGCACTGCAGTGAGTCCAGAGAGTGCACTGGCACCATTAGGGATGCAGTGCAGTGAGTGCAGAGAGTGCACTGGCACCACTGGGGATGCAGTGCAGTGAGTCCAGAGAGTGCACTGGCACCACTGGGGATGCACTGCAGTGAGTCCAGAGAGTGCACTGTCAGCACTGGGGATGCAGTGCAGTGAGTCCAGAGAGTGCACTGTCAGCACTGGGGATGCAGTGCAGTGCGTCCAGAGAGTGCACTGGCACCACTGGTGATGCAGTGCAGTGAGACCAGAGAGTGCACTGGCACCAATGGGAATGCACTGCAATGAGTCCAGAGAATGCACTGGAACTAATGGGGATGCAGTGCAGTGAATCGAAAGAGTGCACTGGCACCACTGGGGATGCACTGCAGTGAGTCCAGAGAGTGCACTGGCACCACTGGGGATGCAGTGCAGTGTGTCCAGAGAGTGCACCGGCTCCAATGGCGATACATTGCAGTGAGTCCAGACAGTGCACTGGCACCACTGGGGATGCAGTGCAGTGAGTCCAGAGAGTGCACTGGCACCACTGGGGATGCAGTGCAGTGAGTCCAGAGAGTGCTCTGGCACCACTGAGCTACACTGCAGTGAGTCCAGTAGTTGCACTGGCACCACTGGGGATGCACTGCTGTGAGTCCAGAGACTACACTGGCACCACTGGGGATGCAGTGCAGTGAGTCCTGAGAGTGCAAAGGCACCACAAGGGATGCACTGCAGTGAGTCCAGAGAGTGCACTGGCACCACTGGGGATGCACTACAGTGAGTCCAGAGAGTGCACTGGCACCACTGGGGATGCAGTGCAGTGAGACCAGAGAGTGCACTGGCACCACTGGGGATGCAGTGCAGTGAGTCCAGAGAGTGCACTGTAAGCACTGGTGATGCAGTGCAGTGAGTCCAGAGAGTGCACTGTCAGCACTGGGGATGCAGTGCAGTGAGTGCAGAGAGTGCACTGGCACCACTGGGGATGCAGTGCAGTGATTCCAGAGTGTGCACTGGCACCACTGGGTATGCAGTGCAGTTAGTCCATAGAGTGCACTGGCTCCACTGGGGTTGCAGTGCAGTGACTCAAGAGAGTGCACAGGCACCACTGGGGATGCAGTGCAGTGAGTCCAGAGAGTGCACTGGCACTACTGGGGATGCACTGCAGTGATTCCAGAGAGTGCACTGGCACCACTGGGGATGCAGTGCAGTGAGTCCAGAGAGTACACTGGCACCTCAGGGGCTGCACTGCAGTGAGTCCAGAGAGTGCACTGGCACCACTGGGGATGCAGTGCAGTGAGTCCAGAGAGTGCACTGGCACCACTGGGGATGCACATCGGTGAGTCCAGAGAGTGCTCTGGGAACACCGGGGATGCAGTGCAGTGAGTGCAGAGAGTGCACTGGCACCACTGGGGATGCAGTGCAGTGAGTCCAGAGAGTGCACTGGCACCACTGGGGATGCACTGCAGTGAGTCCAGAGAGTGCACTGGCACCATTAGGGATGCAGTGCAGTGAGTCCAGAGAGTGCACTGGCACCACAGGGGATGCACTGCCGTGAGTCCAGAGAGTGCACTGGCACCACTGGGGATGCAGTGCAGTGAGTCCAGAGAGTGCACTGGCACCACTGGGGATGCAGAGCAGTGACTCGAAAGAGTGCACTGTCAGCACTGGGGATGCAGTGCAGTGAGTCCAGAGAGTGCACTGGCACCACTGGGGATGCAGTGCAGTGAGTCCAGAGAGTGCACTGGCACCACTGGGGATGCAGAGCAGTGACTCGAAAGAGTGCACTGTCAGCACTGGGGATGCAGTGCAGTGAGTCCAGAGAGTGCACTGGCACTACTGGGGATGCACTGCAGTGATTCCAGAGAGTGCACTGACACCACTGGGGATCCAATGCAGTGAGTCCAGAGAGTGCAATGGAACCACTGGGGATGCACTGCAGTGACTCCAGAGAGTGCACTGGCACCACTGGGGATGCACTGCAGTGAGTCCAGAGAGTGCACTGGCACCACTGGGGATGCAGTGCAGTGACTCTAGAGAGTGCACTGGCACCACTGGGGATGCAGTGCAGTGAGTCCAGAGAGTGCACTGGCACAAAAGGGGATGCACTGCAGTGAGTCCAGAGAGTGCACTGGCACCACTGGGGATGCAGTGCAGTGAGTACAGAGAGTGCAGTGGCACCACTGGGGAGGCAATGCACTGAGTCCAGAGAGTACACTGGCACCACTGGGGATGCAGTGCAGTGAGTCCAGAGAGTGCACTGTCAGCACTGGTGATGCAGTGCAGTGAGTCCAGAGAGTGTACTGGCACCACTGGGGATGCACTGCAGTGACTCCAGAGAGTGCACTGGCACCAATGGGGATGCACTGCAGTGAGTCCAGAGAATGCACTGGCACCACTGGGGATGCAGTGCAGTGACTCGAAAGAGTGCACTGGCACCACTGGGGATGCACTGCAGTGAGTCCGGAGAGTGCCCTGGCACCAATGGTGATGCAGTGCAGTGATCCAGAGAGTGCACTGGCACCACTGGGGATGCAGTGCAGTGAGTCCAGAGAGTGCACTGGCACCACTGGGGATGCAGTGCAGTGATTCCAGAGAGTGCACTGGCACCACTGGGTATGCAGTGCAGTTAGTCCATAGAGTGCACTGGCTCCACTGGGGTTGCAGTGCAGTGACTCAAGAGAGTGCACAGGCACCACTGGGGATGCAGTGCAGTGAGTCCAGAGAGTGCACTGGCACTACTGGGGATGCACTGCAGTGATTCCAGAGAGTGCACTGGCACCACTGGGGATGCAGTGCAGTGAGTCCAGAGAGTACACTGGCACCTCAGGGGCTGCACTGCAGTGAGTCCAGAGAGTGCACTGGCACCACTGGGGATGCAGTGCAGTGAGTCCAGAGAGTGCACTGGCACCACTGGGGATGCAATCGGTGAGTCCAGAGAGTGCTCTGGGAACACCGGGGATGCAGTGCAGTGAGTGCAGAGAGTGCACTGGCACCACTGGGGATGCACTGCAGTGAGTCCAGAGAGTGCACTGGCACCATTAGGGATGCAGTGCAGTGAGTGCAGAGAGTGCACTGGCACCACTGGGGATGCAGTGCAGTGAGTCCAGAGAGTGCACTGGCACCACTGGGGATGCACTGCAGTGAGTCCAGAGAGTGCACTGTCAGCACTGGGGATGCAGTGCAGTGAGTCCAGAGAGTGCACTGTCAGCACTGGGGATGCAGTGCAGTGCGTCCAGAGAGTGCACTGGCACCACTGGTGATGCAGTGCAGTGAGACCAGAGAGTGCACTGGCACCAATGGGAATGCACTGCAATGAGTCCAGAGAATGCACTGGAACTAATGGGGATGCAGTGCAGTGAATCGAAAGAGTGCACTGGCACCACTGGGGATGCACTGCAGTGAGTCCAGAGAGTGCACTGGCACCACTGGGGATGCAGTGCAGTGTGTCCAGAGAGTGCACCGGCTCCAATGGCGATACATTGCAGTGAGTCCAGACAGTGCACTGGCACCACTGGGGATGCAGTGCAGTGAGTCCAGAGAGTGCACTGGCACCACTGGGGATGCAGTGCAGTGAGTCCAGAGAGTGCTCTGGCACCACTGAGCTACACTGCAGTGAGTCCAGTAGTTGCACTGGCACCACTGGGGATGCACTGCTGTGAGTCCAGAGACTACACTGGCACCACTGGGGATGCAGTGCAGTGAGTCCTGAGAGTGCAAAGGCACCACAAGGGATGCACTGCAGTGAGTCCAGAGAGTGCACTGGCACCACTGGGGATGCACTACAGTGAGTCCAGAGAGTGCACTGGCACCACTGGGGATGCAGTGCAGTGAGACCAGAGAGTGCACTGGCACCACTGGGGATGCAGTGCAGTGAGTCCAGAGAGTGCACTGTAAGCACTGGTGATGCAGTGCAGTGAGTCCAGAGAGTGCACTGTCAGCACTGGGGATGCAGTGCAGTGAGTGCAGAGAGTGCACTGGCACCACTGGGGATGCAGTGCAGTGATTCCAGAGTGTGCACTGGCACCACTGGGTATGCAGTGCAGTTAGTCCATAGAGTGCACTGGCTCCACTGGGGTTGCAGTGCAGTGACTCAAGAGAGTGCACAGGCACCACTGGGGATGCAGTGCAGTGAGTCCAGAGAGTGCACTGGCACCACTGGGGATGCAGTGCAGTGAGTCCAGAGAGTACACTGGCACCTCAGGGGCTGCACTGCAGTGAGTCCAGAGAGTGCACTGGCACCACTGGGGATGCAGTGCAGTGAGTCCAGAGAGTGCACTGGCACCACTGGGGATGCACATCGGTGAGTCCAGAGAGTGCTCTGGGAACACCGGGGATGCAGTGCAGTGAGTGCAGAGAGTGCACTGGCACCACTGGGGATGCAGTGCAGTGAGTCCAGAGAGTGCACTGGCACCACTGGGGATGCACTGCAGTGAGTCCAGAGAGTGCACTGGCACCATTAGGGATGCAGTGCAGTGAGTCCAGAGAGTGCACTGGCACCACAGGGGATGCACTGCCGTGAGTCCAGAGAGTGCACTGGCACCACTGGGGATGCAGTGCAGTGAGTCCAGAGAGTGCACTGGCACCACTGGGGATGCAGAGCAGTGACTCGAAAGAGTGCACTGTCAGCACTGGGGATGCAGTGCAGTGAGTCCAGAGAGTGCACTGGCACCACTGGGGATGCAGTGCAGTGAGTCCAGAGAGTGCACTGGCACCACTGGGGATGCACTGCAATGAGTCCAGAGAATGCACTGGAACTAATGGGGATGCAGTGCAGTGAATCGAAAGAGTGCACTGGCACCACTGCGGATGCACTGCAGTGAGTCCGGAGAGTGCCCTGGCCCCAATGGTGATGCAGTGCAGTGAGTCCAGAGAGTGCAGTGGCACCACTGGGGATGCACTGCAGTGAGTCCAGAGAGTGCACTGGCACCACTGGGGATGCACTGCAGTGAGTCCAGAGAGTGCTCGGGGAACACTGGGGATGCAGTGCAGTGAGTGCAGAGAGTGCACTGGCACCACTGGGGATGCAGTGCAGTGAGTCCAGAGAGTGCACTGGCACCACTGGGGATGCACTGCAGTGACTCGAAAGAGTGCACTGGCACCACTGCGGATGCACTGCAGTGAGTCCGGAGAGTGCCCTGGCACCAATGGTGATGCAGTGCAGTGAGTCCAGAGAGTGCAGTGGCACCACTGGGGATGCAGTGCAGTGAGTCCAGAGAGTGCAGTGGCACCACTGGGGATGCAATGCAGTGAGTCCAGAGAGTGCACTGGCACCACTGGGGATGAAGTGCAGTGAGTCCAGAGAGTGCACTGGCACCTCTGGGGATGCAGTGCAGTGAGTCCAGAGAGTGCACTGGCACCACTGGGGATGCACTGCAGTGACTCAAAAGAGTGCACTGGCACCACTGCGGATGCACTGCAGTGAGTCCGGAGAGTGCACTGGCACCAATGGTGATGCAGTGCAGTGAGTCCAGAGAGTGCAGTGACACCACTGGGGATGCAGTGCAGTGAGTCCAGAGAGTGCACTGGCACCACTGGGGATGCAATGCAGTGAGTCCAGAGAGTGCACTGGCTCCACTGGGGATGCAGTGCAGTGAGTCCAGAGAGTGCAGTGGCACCACTGGGGATGCAGTGCAGTGATTCCAGAGAGTGCACTGGCACCACTGGGGATGCAGTGCAGTGAGTCCAGAGAGTGCACTGGCACCACTGGGGATGCACTACAGTGACTCGAAAGAGTGCACTGGCACCACTGCGGATGCACTGCAGTGAGTCCGGAGAGTGCCCTGGCACCAATGGTGATGCAGTGCAGTGAGTCCAGAGAGTGCAGTGACACCACTGGGGATGCAGTGCAGTGAGTCCAGAGAGTGCACTGGCACCACTGGGGATGAAGTGCAGTGAGTCCAGAGAGTGCACTGGCACCACTGGGGATGCACTGCAGTGAGTCCAGAGAGTGCACTGGCACCACTGGGGATGCACTGCAGTGAGTCCAGAGAGTGCACTGGCAGCAATGGGGATGCAGTGCAGTTGAGTCCAGAGAGTGCACTGGCACCTTGGGGATGCAGTGCAGTGAGTCCAGAGAGTGCACTGGCACCACTGGGATGCAGTGCAGTGAGTCCACAGAGTGCGCTGGCACCACAGGGGATACACTGCAGTGAGTCCAGAGAGTGCACTGGCACCACTGGGGACGCAGTGCAGTGACTACAGAGAGTGCACTGGCACCATTGGGGATGCAGTGCAGTGAGTCCAGAGAGTGCACTGGCACCAGTGGGGATGCACTGCAGTGGGTCCAGAGAGTGCACTGGCACCACTGGGGATGCAGTGCAGTGAGTCCAAAGAGTGCACTGGCACCACTGGGAATGCAGTGCAGTGAGTCCAGAGAGTGCACTGGCACCACTGGGGATGCACTTCAGTGACTCGAAAGAGTGCACTGTCAGCACTGGGGATGCAGTGCATTGAGTCCAGAGAGTGCACTGTCAGCACTGGGGATGCAGTGCAGTGAGTCCAGAGAGTGCACTGGCACCACTGGGGATGCAGTGCAGTGAGTCCAGAGAGTGCAGTGGCACCACTGGGGATGCACTGCAATGAGTCCAGAGAATGCACTGGAACTAATGGGGATGCAGTGCAGTGAATCGAAAGAGTGCACTGGCACCACTGGGGATGCACTGCAGTGAGTCCGGAGAGTGCCCTGGCACCAATGGTGATGCAGTGCAGTGAGTCCAGAGAGTGCAGTGGCACCACTGGGGATGCACTGCAGTGAGTCCAGAGAGTGCACTGGCACCACTGGGGATGCACTGCAGTGAGTCCAGAGAGTGCTCGGGGAACACTGGGGATGCAGTGCAGTGAGTGCAGAGAGTGCACTGGCACCACTGGGGATGCACTGCAGTGACTCGGAAGAGTGCACTGGCACCACTGCGGATGCACTGCAGTGAGTCCGGAGAGTGCCCTGGCACCAATGGTGATGCAGTGCAGTGAGTCCAGAGAGTGCAGTGGCACCACTGGCGATGCAGTGCAGTGAGTCCAGAGAGTGCACTGGCACCACTGGGGATGCAATGCAGTGAGTCCAGAGAGTGCACTGGCACCACTGGGGATGAAGTGCAGTGAGTCCAGAGAGTGCACTGGCACCTCCGGGGATGCAGTGCAGTGAGTCCAGAGAGTGCACTGGCACCACTGGGGATGCACTGCAGTGAGTCCAGAGAGTGCACTGGCACCACTGGGGATGCAGTGCAGTGAGTCCAGAGAGTGCACTGGCACCACTGGGGATGCAGTGCAGTGAGTCCAGAGAGTGCACTGTCAGCACTGGGGATGCAGTGCAGTGAGTCCAGAGAGTGCACTGTCAGCACTGGGGATGCAGTGCAGTGAGTGCAGAGAGTGCACTGGCACCACTGGGGATGCACTGCAGTGAGTCCAGAGAGTGCACTGGCACCACTGGGGATGCACTGCAGTGACTCAAAAGAGTGCACTGGCACCACTGCGGATGCACTGCTGTGAGTCCGGAGAGTGCACTGGCACCAATGGTGATGCAGTGCAGTGAGTCCAGAGAGTGCAGTGGCACCACTGGGGATGCAGTGCAGTGAGTCCAGAGAGTGCACTGGCACCACTGGGGATGCAATGCAGTGAGTCCAGAGAGTGCACTGGCTCCACTGGGGATGCAGTGCAGTGAGTCCAGAGAGTGCACTGTCAGCACTGGGGATGCAGTGCAGTGAGTCCAGAGAGTGCACTGTCAGCACTGGGGATGCAGTGCAGTGAGTCCAGAGAGTGCACTGGCACCACTGGGGATGCAGTGCAGTGAGTCCAGAGAGTGCACTGGCACCACTGGGGATGCACTGCAATGAGTCCAGAGAATGCACTGGAACTAATGGGGATGCAGTGCAGTGAATCGAAAGAGTGCACTGGCACCACTGCGGATGCACTGCAGTGAGTCCGGAGAGTGCCCTGGCCCCAATGGTGATGCAGTGCAGTGAGTCCAGAGAGTGCAGTGGCACCACTGGGGATGCACTGCAGTGAGTCCAGAGAGTGCACTGGCACCACTGGGGATGCACTGCAGTGAGTCCAGAGAGTGCTCGGGGAACACTGGGGATGCAGTGCAGTGAGTGCAGAGAGTGCACTGGCACCACTGGGGATGCAGTGCAGTGAGTCCAGAGAGTGCACTGGCACCACTGGGGATGCACTGCAGTGACTCGAAAGAGTGCACTGGCACCACTGCGGATGCACTGCAGTGAGTCCGGAGAGTGCCCTGGCACAATGGTGATGCAGTGCAGTGAGTCCAGAGAGTGCAGTGGCACCACTGGGGATGCAGTGCAGTGAGTCCAGAGAGTGCAGTGGCACCACTGGGGATGCAATGCAGTGAGTCCAGAGAGTGCACTGGCACCACTGGGGATGAAGTGCAGTGAGTCCAGAGAGTGCACTGGCACCTCTGGGGATGCAGTGCAGTGAGTCCAGAGAGTGCACTGGCACCACTGGGGATGCACTGCAGTGACTCAAAAGAGTGCACTGGCACCACTGCGGATGCACTGCAGTGAGTCCGGAGAGTGCACTGGCACCAATGGTGATGCAGTGCAGTGAGTCCAGAGAGTGCAGTGACACCACTGGGGATGCAGTGCAGTGAGTCCAGAGAGTGCACTGGCACCACTGGGGATGCAATGCAGTGAGTCCAGAGAGTGCACTGGCTCCACTGGGGATGCAGTGCAGTGAGTCCAGAGAGTGCAGTGGCACCACTGGGGATGCAGTGCAGTGATTCCAGAGAGTGCACTGGCACCACTGGGGATGCAGTGCAGTGAGTCCAGAGAGTGCACTGGCACCACTGGGGATGCACTGCAGTGACTCGAAAGAGTGCACTGGCACCACTGCGGATGCACTGCAGTGAGTCCGGAGAGTGCCCTGGCACCAATGGTGATGCAGTGCAGTGAGTCCAGAGAGTGCAGTGACACCACTGGGGATGCAGTGCAGTGAGTCCAGAGAGTGCACTGGCACCACTGGGGATGAAGTGCAGTGAGTCCAGAGAGTGCACTGGCACCACTGGGGATGCACTGCAGTGAGTCCAGAGAGTGCACTGGCACCACTGGGGATGCACTGCAGTGAGTCCAGAGAGTGCACTGGCAGCAATGGGGATGCAGTGCAGTTGAGTCCAGAGAGTGCACTGGCACCTTGGGAATGCAGTGCAGTGAGTCCAGAGAGTGCACTGGCACCACTGGGATGCAGTGCAGTGAGTCCACAGAGTGCACTGGCACCACAGGGGATACACTGCAGTGAGTCCAGAGAGTGCACTGGCACCACTGGGGACGCAGTGCAGTGACTACAGAGAGTGCACTGGCACCAGTGGGGATGCACTGCAGTGAGTCCAGAGAGTGCACTGGCACCAGTGGGGATGCACTGCAGTGGGTCCAGAGAGTGCACTGGCACCACTGGGGATGCAGTGCAGTGAGTCCAAAGAGTGCACTGGCACCACTGGGAATGCAGTGCAGTGAGTCCAGAGAGTGCACTGGCACCACTGGGGATGCACTTCAGTGACTCGAAAGAGTGCACTGTCAGCACTGGGGATGCAGTGCAGTGAGTCCAGAGAGTGCACTGTCAGCACTGGGGATGCAGTGCAGTGAGTCCAGAGAGTGCACTGGCACCACTGGGGATGCAGTGCAGTGAGTCCAGAGAGTGCAGTGGCACCACTGGGGATGCACTGCAATGAGTCCAGAGAATGCACTGGAACTAATGGGGATGCAGTGCAGTGAATCGAAAGAGTGCACTGGCACCACTGGGGATGCACTGCAGTGAGTCCGGAGAGTGCCCTGGCACCAATGGTGATGCAGTGCAGTGAGTCCAGAGAGTGCAGTGGCACCACTGGGGATGCACTGCAGTGAGTCCAGAGAGTGCACTGGCACCACTGGGGATGCACTGCAGTGAGTCCAGAGAGTGCTCGGGGAACACTGGGGATGCAGTGCAGTGAGTGCAGAGAGTGCACTGGCACCACTGGGGATGCACTGCAGTGACTCGGAAGAGTGCACTGGCACCACTGCGGATGCACTGCAGTGAGTCCGGAGAGTGCCCTGGCACCAATGGTGATGCAGTGCAGTGAGTCCAGAGAGTGCAGTGGCACCACTGGCGATGCAGTGCAGTGAGTCCAGAGAGTGCACTGGCACCACTGGGGATGCAATGCAGTGAGTCCAGAGAGTGCACTGGCACCACTGGGGATGAAGTGCAGTGAGTCCAGAGAGTGCACTGGCACCTCCGGGGATGCAGTGCAGTGAGTCCAGAGAGTGCACTGGCACCACTGGGGATGCACTGCAGTGAGTCCAGAGAGTGCACTGGCACCACTGGGGATGCAGTGCAGTGAGTCCAGAGAGTGCACTGGCAGCACTGGGGATGCAGTGCAGTGAGTCCAGAGAGTGCACTGTCAGCACTGGGGATGCAGTGCAGTGAGTCCAGAGAGTGCACTGTCAGCACTGGGGATGCAGTGCAGTGAGTGCAGAGAGTGCACTGGCACCACTGGGGATGCACTGCAGTGAGTCCAGAGAGTGCACTGGCACCACTGGGGATGCACTGCAGTGACTCAAAAGAGTGCACTGGCACCACTGCGGATGCACTGCTGTGAGTCCGGAGAGTGCACTGGCACCAATGGTGATGCAGTGCAGTGAGTCCAGAGAGTGCAGTGGCACCACTGGGGATGCAGTGCAGTGAGTCCAGAGAGTGCACTGGCACCACTGGGGATGCAATGCAGTGAGTCCAGAGAGTGCACTGGCTCCACTGGGGATGCAGTGCAGTGAGTCCAGAGAGTGCAGTGGCACCACTGGGGATGCAGTGCAGTGATTCCAGAGAGTGCACTGGCACCACTGGGGATGCAGTGCAGTGAGTCCAGAGAGTGCACTGGCACCACTGGGGATGCACTGCAGTGAGTCCAGAGAGTGCACTGGCACCACTGGGGATGCACTGCAGTGAGTCCAGAGAGTGCACTGGCAGCACTGGGGATGCACTACAGTGAGTCCAGAGAGTGCACTGTCAGCACTGGGGATGCAGTGCAGTGAGTCCAGAGAGTGCACTGTCAGCACTGGGGATGCAGTGCAGTGAGTGCAGAGAGTGCACTGGCACCACTGGGGATGCACTGCAGTGAGTCCAGAGAGTGCACTGGCACCACAGGGGATGCACTGCAGTGACTCAAAAGAGTGCACTGGCACCACTGCGGATGCACTGCAGTGAGTCCGGAGAGTGCACTGGCACCAATGGTGATGCAGTGCAGTGAGTCCAGAGAGTGCAGTGGCACCACTGGGGATGCAGTGCAGTTGAGTCCAGAGAGTGCACTGGCACCTTGGGGATGCAGTGCAGTGAGTCCAGAGAGTGCACTGGCACCACTGGGATGCAGTGCAGTGAGTCCACAGAGTGCACTGGCACCACAGGGGATACACTGCAGTGAGTCCAGAGAGTGCACTGGCACCACTGGGGACTCAGTGCAGTGACTACAGAGAGTGCACTGGCACCATTGGGGATGCAGTGCAGTGAGTCCAGAGAGTGCACTGGCACCAGTGGGGATGCACTGCAGTGGGTCCAGAGAGTGCACTGGCACCACTGGGGATGCAGTGCAGTGAGTCCAAAGAGTGCACTGGCACCACTGGGAATGCAGTGCAGTGAGTCCAGAGAGTGAACTGGCACCACTGGGGATGCAGTGCAGTGACTCAAGAGAGTGCACTGGCACCCCTGGTGATGCACTGCAGTGAGTCCAGAGAGTGCACTGGCACCACTGGGGATGCAGTGCAGTGAGTCCAGAGAGTGCACTGGCACCACTGGGGAAGCAGTGCAGTGAGTCCAGAGAGTGCACTGGCACCACTGGGGATGCACTGCACTGAGTCCAGAGAGTGCACTGACACCACTGGGGATGCAGTGCAGTGAGTCCAGAGAGTGCACTGGCACCACTGGGGATGCACTGCAGTGACTCGAAAGAGTGCACTGTGAGCACTGGGGATGCAGTGCAGTGAGTCCAGAGAGTGCACTGTCAGCACTGGGGATGCAGTGCAGTGAGTTCAGAGAGTGCACTGGCACCACTGGGGATGCAGTGCAGTGAGTCCAGAGAGTGCAGTGGCACCACTGGGGATGCACTGCAATGAGTCCAGAGAATGCACTGGAACCAATGGGGATGCAGTGCAGTGAATCGAAAGAGTGCACTGGCACCACTGCGGATGCACTGCACTGAGTCCGGAGAGTGCCCTGGCACCAATGGTGATGCAGTGCAGTGAGTCCAGAGAGTGCAGTGGCACCACTGGGGATGCACTGCAGTGAGTCCAGAGAGTGCACTGGCACCACTGGGGATGCACTGCAGTGAGTCCAGAGAGTGCTCGGGGAACACTGGGGATGCAGTGCAGTGAGTGCAGAGAGTGCACTGGCACCACTGGGGATGCACTGCAGTGACTCGGAAGAGTGCACTGGCACCACTGCGGATGCACTGCAGTGAGTCCGGAGAGTGCCCTGGCACCAATGGTAATGCAGTGCAGTGAGTCCAGAGAGTGCAGTGGCACCACTGGCGATGCAGTGCAGTGAGTCCAGAGAGTGCACTGGCACCACTGGGGATGCAATGCAGTGAGTCCAGAGAGTGCACTGGCACCACTTGGGATGAAGTGCAGTGAGTCCAGAGAGTGCACTGGCACCACTGGGTATGCAGTGCAGTTAGTCCATAGAGTGCACTGGCTCCACTGGGGTTGCAGTGCAGTGACTCAAGAGAGTGCACAGGCACCACTGGGGATGCAGTGCAGTGAGTCCAGAGAGTGCACTGGCACTACTGGGGATGCACTGCAGTGATTCCAGAGAGTGCACTGGCACCACTGGGGATGCAGTGCAGTGAGTCCAGAGAGTACACTGGCACCTCAGGGGCTGCACTGCAGTGAGTCCAGAGAGTGCACTGGCACCACTGGGGATGCAGTGCAGTGAGTCCAGAGAGTGCACTGGCACCACTGGGGATGCAATCGGTGAGTCCAGAGAGTGCTCTGGGAACACCGGGGATGCAGTGCAGTGAGTGCAGAGAGTGCACTGGCACCACTGGGGATGCAGTGCAGTGAGTCCAGAGAGTGCACTGGCACCACTGGGGATGCACTGCAGTAAGTCCAGAGAGTGCACTGGCACCATTAGGGATGCAGTGCAGTGAGTCCAGAGAGTGCAGTGGCACCACTGGGGATGCACTGCCGTGAGTCCAGAGAGTGCACTGGCACCACTGGGGATGCACTGCAGTGAGTCCAGAGAGTGCACTGGCACCACTGGGGATGCAGTGCAGTGAGTCCAGAGAGTGCACTGTCAGCACTGGGGATGCAGTGCAGTGCGTCCAGAGAGTGAACTGGCACCACTGGGGATGCAGTGCAGTGAGACCAGAGAGTGCACTGGCACCAATGGGAATGCACTGCAATGAGTCCAGAGAATGCACTGGAACTAATGGGGATGCAGTGCAGTGAATCGAAAGAGTGCACTGGCACCACTGGGGATGCACTGCAGTGAGTCCAGAGAGTGCACTGGCACCACTGGGGATGCAGTTTAGTGTGTCCAGAGAGTGCACCGGCTCCAATGGCGATACATTGCAGTGAGTCCAGACAGTGCACTGGCACCACTGGGGATGCAGTGCAGTGAGTCCAGAGAGTGCACTGGCACCACTGGGGATGCAGTGCAGTGAGTCCAGAGAGTGCTCTGGCACCACTGAGCTACACTGCAGTGAGTCCAGTAGTTGCACTGGCACCACTGGGGATGCACTGCTGTGAGTCCAGAGACTACACTGGCACCACTGGGGATGCAGTGCAGTGAGTCCTGAGAGTGCAAAGGCACCACAAGGGATGCACTGCAGCGAGTCCAGAGAGTGCACTGGCACCACTGGGGATGCACTACAGTGAGTCCAGAGAGTGCACTGGCACCACTTGGGATGCAGTGCAGTGAGACCAGAGAGTGCACTGGCACCACTGGGGATGCAGTGCAGTGAGTCCAGAGAGTGCACTGTAAGCACTGGGGATGCAGTGCAGTGAGTCCAGAGAGTGCACTGTCAGCACTGGGGATGCAGTGCAGTGAGTGCAGAGAGTGCACTGGCACCACTGGGGATGCAGTGCAGTGATTCCAGAGTGTGCACTGGCACCACTGGGTATGCAGTGCAGTTAGTCCATAGAGTGCACTGGCTCCACTGGGGTTGCAGTGCAGTGACTCAAGAGAGTGCACAGGCACCACTGGGGATGCAGTGCAGTGAGTCCAGAGAGTGCACTGGCACTACTGGGGATGCACTGCAGTGATTCCAGAGAGTGCACTGGCACCACTGGGGATGCAGTGCAGTGAGTCCAGAGAGTACACTGGCACCTCAGGGGCTGCACTGCAGTGAGTCCAGAGAGTGCACTGGCACCACTGGGGATGCAGTGCAGTGAGTCCAGAGAGTGCACTGGCACCACTGGGGATGCACATCGGTGAGTCCAGAGAGTGCTCTGGGAACACCGGGGATGCAGTGCAGTGAGTGCAGAGAGTGCACTGGCACCACTGGGGATGCAGTGCAGTGAGTCCAGAGAGTGCACTGGCACCACTGGGGATGCAGTGCAGTGAGTCCAGAGAGTGCAGTGGCACCACTGGGGATGCAATGCAGTGAGTCCAGAGAGTGCACTGGCACCACTGGGGATGAAGTGCAGTGAGTCCAGAGAGTGCACTGGCACCTCTGGGGATGCAGTGCAGTGAGTCCAGAGAGTGCACTGGCACCACTGGGGATGCACTGCAGTGAGTCCAGAGAGTGGACTGGCACCACTAGGGATGCACTGCAGTGAGTCCAGAGAGTGCACTGGCACCACTGGGGATGCACTGCAGTGAGTCCAGAGAGTGCACTGGCACCACTGGTGATGCAGTGCAGTGAGTGCAGAGAGTGCACTGGCACCACTGGGGATGCACTGCAGTGAGTCCAGAGAGTGCACTGGCACCACTGGTGATGCAGTGCAGCGAGTGCAGAGAGTGCACTGGCACCACTGGGGATGCACTGCAGTGAGTCCAGAGAGTGCACTGGCACCACTGGGGATGCACTGCAGTGACTCAAAAGAGTGCACTGGCACCACTGCGGATGCACTGCAGTGAGTCCGGAGAGTGCACTGGCACCAATGGTGATGCAGTGCAGTGAGTCCAGAGAGTGCAGTGACACCACTGGGGATGCAGTGCAGTGAGTCCAGAGAGTGCACTGGCACCACTGGGGATGCAATGCAGTGAGTCCAGAGAGTGCACTGGCTCCACTGGGGATTAAGTGCAGTGAGTCCAGAGAGTGCAGTGGCACCACTGGGGATGCAGTGCAGTGATTCCAGAGAGTGCACTGGCACCACTGGGGATGCAGTGCAGTGAGTCCAGAGAGTGCACTGGCACCACTGGGGATGCACTGCAGTGACTCGAAAGAGTGCACTGGCACCACTGCGGATGCACTGCAGTGAGTCCGGAGAGTGCCCTGGCACCAATGGTGATGCAGTGCAGTGAGTCCAGAGAGTGCAGTGACACCACTGGGGATGCAGTGCAGTGAGTCCAGAGAGTGCACTGGCACCACTGGGGATGAAGTGCAGTGAGTCCAGAGAGTGCACTGGCACCACTGGGGATGCACTGCAGTGAGTCCAGAGAGTGCACTGGCACCACTGGGGATGCACTGCAGTGAGTCCAGAGAGTGCACTGGCAGCAATGGGGATGCAGTGCAGTTGAGTCCAGAGAGTGCACTGGCACCACTGGGGATGCACTGCCGTGAGTCCAGAGAGTGCACTGGCACCACTGGGGATGCAGTGCAGTGAGTCCAGAGAGTGCACTGGCACCACTGGGGATGCACTGCAGTGACTCGAAAGAGTGCACTGTCAGCACGGGGGATGCAGTGCAGTGAGTCCAGAGAGTGCACTGTCAGCACTGGGGATGCAGTGCAGTGAGTGCAGAGAGTGCACTGGCACCACTGGGGATGCACTGCAGTGAGTCCAGAGAGTGCACTGGCACCACTGGGGATGCACTGCAGTGACTCAAAAGAGTGCACTGGCACCACTGCGGATGCACTGCTGTGAGTCCGGAGAGTGCACTGGCACCAATGGCGATGCAGTGCAGTGAGTCCAGAGAGTGCAGTGGCACCACTGGGGATGCAGTGCAGTGAGTCCAGAGAGTGCACTGGCACCACTGGGGATGCAATGCAGTGAGTCCAGAGAGTGCACTGGCTCCACTGGGGATGCAGTGCAGTGAGTCCAGAGAGTGCAGTGGCACCACTGGGGATGCAGTGCAGTGATTCCAGAGAGTGCACTGGCACCACTGGGGATGCAGTGCAGTGAGTCCAGAGAGTGCACTGGCACCACTGGGGATGCACTGCAGTGAGTCCAGAGAGTGCACTGGCACCACTGGGGATGCACTGCAGTGAGTCCAGAGAGTGCACTGGCAGCACTGGGGATGCACTACAGTGAGTCCAGAGAGTGCACTGTCAGCACTGGGGATGCAGTGCAGTGAGTCCAGAGAGTGCACTGTCAGCACTGGGGATGCAGTGCAGTGAGTGCAGAGAGTGCACTGGCACCACTGGGGATGCACTACAGTGAGTCCAGAGAGTGCACTGGCACCACTGGGGATGCACTGCAGTGACTCAAAAGAGTGCACTGGCACCACTGCGGATGCACTGCAGTGAGTCCGGAGAGTGCACTGGCACCAATGGTGATGCAGTGCAGTGAGTCCAGAGAGTGCAGTGGCACCACTGGGGATGCAGTGCAGTGAGTCCAGAGAGTGCACTGGCACCACTGGGGATGCAATGCAGTGAGTCCAGAGAGTGCACTGGCTACACTGGGGATTCAGTGCAGTGAGTCCAGAGAGTGCAGTGGCACCACTGGGGATGCAGTGCAGTGATTCCAGAGAGTGCACTGGCACCACTGGGGATGCAGTGCAGTGAGTCCAGAGAGTGCACTGGCACCACTGGGGATGCACTGCAGTGAGTCCAGAGAGTGCACTGGCAGCAATGGGGATGCAGTGCAGTTGAGTCCAGAGAGTGCACTGGCACCTTGGGGATGCAGTGCAGTGAGTCCAGAGAGTGCACTGGCACCACTGGGATGCAGTGCAGTGAGTCCACAGAGTGCACTGGCACCACAGGGGATACACTGCAGTGAGTCCAGAGAGTGCACTGGCACCACTGGGGACTCAGTGCAGTGACTACAGAGAGTGCACTGGCACCATTGGGGATGCAGTGCAGTGAGTCCAGAGAGTGCACTGGCACCAGTGGGGATGCAATGCAGTGGGTCCAGAGAGTGCACTGGCACCACTGGGGATGCAGTGCAGTGAGTCCAAAGAGTGCACTGGCACCACTGGGAATGCAGTGCAGTGAGTCCAGAGAGTGAACTGGCACCACTGGGGATGCAGTGCAGTGACTCCAGAGAGTGCACTGGCACCACTGGGGATGCACTGCAGTGAGTCCAGAGAGTGCACTGGCACCACTGCGGATGCAGTGCAGTGAGTCCAGAGAGTTCACTGGCACCAGTGGGGAAGCAGTGCAGTGAGTCCAGAGAGTGCACTGGCACCACTGGGGATGCACTGCACTGAGTCCAGAGAGTGCACTGACACCACTGGGGATGCAGTGCAGTGAGTCCAGAGAGTGCACTGGCACCACTGGGGATGCACTGCAGTGACTCGAAAGAGTGCACTGTCAGCACTGGGGATGCAGTGCAGTGAGTCCAGAGAGTGCACTGTCAGCACTGGGGATGCAGTGCAGTGAGTCCAGAGAGTGCACTGGCACCACTGGGGATGCAGTGCAGTGAGTCCAGTGAGTGCAGTGGCACCACTGGGGATGCACTGCAATGAGTCCAGAGAATGCACTGGAACTAATGGGGATGCAGTGCAGTGAATCGAAAGAGTGCACTGGCACCACTGCGGATGCACTGCAGTGAGTCCGGAGAGTGCCCTGGCACCAATGGTGATGCAGTGCAGTGAGTCCAGAGAGTGCAGTGGCACTACTGGGGATGCAGTGCAGTGAGTCCAGAGAGTGCACTGGCACCTCTGGGATGCAGTGCAGTGAGTCCAGAGAGTGCTCTGGCACCACTGAGCTACACTGCAGTGAGTCCAGTAGTTGCACTGGCACCACTGGGGATGCACTGCTGTGAGTCCAGAGACTACACTGGCACCACTGGGGATGCAGTGCAGTGAGTCCTGAGAGTGCAAAGGCACCACAAGGGATGCACTGCAGTGAGTCCAGAGAGTGCACTGGCACCACTGGGGATGCACTACAGTGAGTCCAGAGAGTGCACTGGCACCACTGGGGATGCAGTGCAGTGAGACCAGAGAGTGCACTGGCACCACTGGGGATGCAGTGCAGTGAGTCCAGAGAGTGCACTGTAAGCACGGGGGATGCAGTGCAGTGAGTCCAGAGAGTGCACTGTCAGCACTGGGGATGCAGTGCAGTGAGTACAGAGAGTGCACTGGCACCACTGGGGATGCAGTGCAGTGATTCCAGAGTGTGCACTGGCACCACTGGGGATGCAGTGCAGTGAGTCCAGAGAGTGCACTGGCACCACTGGGGATGCACTGCAGTGACTCGAAAGAGTGCACTGACACCACTGCGGATGCACTGCAGTGAGTCCGGAGAGTGCCCTGGCACCAATGGTGATGCAGTGCAGTGAGTCCAGAGAGTGCAGTGGCACCACTGGGGATGCAGTGCAGTGAGTCCAGAGAGTGCAGTGGCACCACTGGGGATGCAATGCAGTGAGTCCAGAGAGTGCACTGGCACCACTGGGGATGAAGTGCAGTGAGTCCAGAGAGTGCACTGGCACCTCTGGGGATGCAGTGCAGTGAGTCCAGAGAGTGCACTGGCACCACTGGGGATGCACTGCAGTGAGTCCAGAGAGTGGACTGGCACCACTGGGGATGCACTGCAGTGAGTCCAGAGAGTGCACTGGCACCACTGGGGATGCACTGCAGTGAGTCCAGAGAGTGCACTGGCACCACTGGTGATGCAGTGCAGTGAGTGCAGAGAGTGCACTGGCACCACTGGGGATGCACTGCAGTGAGTCCAGAGAGTGCACTGGCACCACTGGCGATGCAGTGCAGTGAGTGCAGAGAGTGCACTGGCACCACTGGGGATGCACTGCAGTGAGTCCAGAGAGTGCACTGGCACCACTGGGGATGCACTACAGTGACTCAAAAGAGTGCACTGGCACCACTGCGGATGCACTGCAGTGAGTCCGGAGAGTGCACTGGCACCAATGGTGATGCAGTGCAGTGAGTCCAGAGAGTGCAGTGACACCACTGGGGATGCAGTGCAGTGAGTCCAGAGAGTGCACTGGCACCACTGGGGATGCAATGCAGTGAGTCCAGAGAGTGCACTGGCTCCACTGGGGATGCAGTGCAGTGAGTCCAGAGAGTGCAGTGGCACCACTGGGGATGCAGTGCAGTGAGTCCAGAGAGTGCACTGGCACCACTGGGGATGCACTGCAGTGACTCGAAAGAGTGCACTGGCACCACTGGGGATGCACTGCCGTGAGTCCAGGGAGTGCACTGGCACCACTGGGGATGCAGTGCAGTGAGTCCAGAGAGTGCACTGGCACCACTGGGGATGCACTGCAGTGACTCGAAAGAGTGCACTGTCAGCACTGGGGATGCAGTGCAGTGAGTCCAGAGAGTGCACTGTCAGCACTGGGGATGCAGTGCAGTGAGTCCAGAGAGTGCACTGGCACCACTGGGGATGCAGTGCAGTGAGTCCAGAGAGTGCACTGGCACCACTGGGGATGCACTGCAGTGAGTCCAGAGAGTGCACTGGCAGCAATGGGGATGCAGTGCAGTTGAGTCCAGAGAGTGCACTGGCACCTTGGGGATGCAGTGCAGTGAGTCCAGAGAGTGCACTGGCACCACTGGGATGCAGTGCAGTGAGTCCACAGAGTGCACTGGCACCACAGGGGATACACTGCAGTGAGTCCAGAGAGTGCACTGGCACCACTGGGGACTCAGTGCAGTGACTACAGAGAGTGCACTGGCACCATTGGGGATGCAGTGCAGTGAGTCCAGAGAGTGCACTGGCACCAGTGGGGATGCACTGCAGTGGGTCCAGAGAGTGCACTGGCACCACTGGGGATGCAGTGCAGTGAGTCCAAAGAGTGCACTGGCACCACTGGGAATGCAGTGCAGTGAGTCCAGAGAGTGAACTGGAACCACTGGGGATGCAGTGCAGTGACTCCAGAGAGTGCACTGGCACCACTGGGGATGCACTGCAGTGAGTCCAGAGAGTGCACTGGCACCACTGCGGATGCACTGCAGTGAGTCCAGAGAGTGCACTGGCACCAGTGGGGAAGCAGTGCAGTGAGTCCAGAGAGTGCACTGGCACCACTGGGGATGCACTGCACTGAGTCCAGAGAGTGCACTGACACCACTGGGGATGCAGTGCAGTGAGTCCAGGGAGTGCACTGGCACCACTGGGGATGCACTGCAGTGACTCGAAAGAGTGCACTGTCAGCACTGGGGATGCAGTGCAGTGAGTCCAGAGAGTGCACTGTCAGCACTGGGGATGCAGTGCAGTGAGTCCAGAGAGTGCACTGGCACCACTGGGGATGCAGTGCAGTGAGTCCAGTGAGTGCAGTGGCACCACTGGGGATGCACTGCAATGAGTCCAGAGAATGCACTGGAACTAATGGGGATGCAGTGCAGTGAATCGAAAGAGTGCACTGGCACCACTGCGGATGCACTGCAGTGAGTCCGGAGAGTGCCCTGGCACCAATGGTGATGCAGTGCAGTGAGTCCAGAGAGTGCAGTGGCACTACTGGGGATGCAGTGCAGTGAGTCCAGAGAGTGCAATGGCACCACTGGGGATGCAGTGCAGTGAGTCCAGAGAGTGCTCTGGCACCACTGAGCTACACTGCAGTGAGTCCAGTAGTTGCACTGGCACCACTGGGGATGCACTGCTGTGAGTCCAGAGACTACACTGGCACCACTGGGGATGCAGTGCAGTGAGTCCTGAGAGTGCAAAGGCACCACAAGGGATGCACTGCAGTGAGTCCAGTAGTTGCACTGGCACCACTGGGGATGCACTGCTGTGAGTCCAGAGACTACACTGGCACCACTGGGGATGCAGTGCAGTGAGTCCTGAGAGTGCAAAGGCACCACAAGGGATGCACTGCAGTGAGTCCAGAGAGTGCACTGGCACCACTGGGGATGCACTACAGTGAGTCCAGAGAGTGCACTGGCACCACTGGGGATGCAGTGCAGTGAGACCAGAGAGTGCACTGGCACCACTGGGGATGCAGTGCAGTGAGTCCAGAGAGTGCACTGTAAGCACGGGGGATGCAGTGCAGTGAGTCCAGAGAGTGCACTGTCAGCACTGGGGATGCAGTGCAGTGAGTGCAGAGAGTGCACTGGCACCACTGGGGATGCAGTGCAGTGATTCCAGAGTGTGCACTGGCACCACTGGGTATGCAGTGCAGTTAGTCCATAGAGTGCACTGGCTCCACTGGGGTTGCAGTGCAGTGACTCAAGAGAGTGCACAGGCACCACTGGGGATGCAGTGCAGTGAGTCCAGAGAGTGCACTGGCACTACTGGGGATGCACTGCAGTGATTCCAGAGAGTGCACTGGCACCACTGGGGATGCAGTGCAGTGAGTCCAGAGAGTACACTGGCACCTCAGGGGCTGCACTGCAGTGAGTCCAGAGAGTGCACTGGCACCACTGGGGATGCAGTGCAGTGAGTCCAGAGAGTGCACTGGCACCACTGGGGATGCACATCGGTGAGTCCAGAGAGTGCTCTGGGAACACCGGGGATGCAGTGCAGTGAGTGCAGAGAGTGCACTGGCACCAGTGGGGATGCAGTGCAGTGAGTCCAGAGAGTGCACTGGCACCACTGGGGACGCAGTGCAGTGACTACAGAGAGTGCACTGGCACCATTGGGGATGCAGTGCAGTGAGTCCAGAGAGTGCACTGGCACCAGTGGGGATGCACTGCAGTGGGTCCAGAGAGTGCACTGGCACCACTGGGAATGCAGTGCAGTGAGTCCAAAGAGTGCACTGGCACCACTGGGAATGCAGTGCAGTGAGTCCAGAGAGTGCACTGGCACCACTGGGGATGCACTGCAGTGAGTCCAGAGAGTGCACTGGCACCATTAGGGATGCAGTGCAGTGAGTCCAGAGAGTGCACTGGCACCACTGGGGATGCACTGCCGTGAGTCCAGAGAGTGCACTGGCACCACTGGGGATGCAGTGCAGTGAGTCCAGAGAGTGCACTGGCAGCACTGGGGATGCACTACAGTGAGTCCAGAGAGTGCACTGTCAGCACTGGGGATGCAGTGCAGTGAGTCCAGAGAGTGCACTGTCCGCACTGGGGATGCAGTGCAGTGAGTGCAGAGAGTGCACTGGCACCACTGGGGATGCACTGCAGTGAGTCCAGAGAGTGCACTGGCACCACTGGGGATGCACTGCAGTGACTCAAAAGAGTGCACTGGCACCACTGCGGATGCACTGCTGTGAGTCCGGAGAGTGCACTGGCACCAATGGTGATGCAGTGCAGTGAGTCCAGAGAGTGCAGTGGCACCACTGGGGATGCAGTGCAGTGAGTCCAGAGAGTGCACTGGCACCACTGGGGATGCAATGCAGTGAGTCCAGAGAGTGCACTGGCTCCACTGGGGATGCAGTGCAGTGAGTCCAGAGAGTGCAGTGGCACCACTGGGGATGCAGTGCAGTGATTCCAGAGAGTGCACTGGCACCACTGGGGATGCAGTGCAGTGAGTCCAGAGAGTGCACTGGCACCACTGGGGATGCACTGCAGTGAGTCCAGAGAGTGCACTGGCACCACTGGGGATGCACTGCAGTGAGTCCAGAGAGTGCACTGGCAGCACTGGGGATGCACTACAGTGAGTCCAGAGAGTGCACTGTCAGCACTGGGGATGCAGTGCAGAGAGTCCAGAGAGTGCACTGTCAGCACTGGGGATGCAGTGCAGTGAGTGCAGAGAGTGCACTGGCACCACTGGGGATGCACTGCAGTGAGTCCAGAGAGTGCACTGGCACCACTGGGGATGCACTGCAGTGACTCAAAAGAGTGCACTGGCACCACTGCGGATGCACTGCAGTGAGTCCGGAGAGTGCACTGGCACCAATGGTGATGCAGTGCAGTGAGTCCAGAGAGTGCAGTGGCACCACTGGGGATGCAGTGCAGTGAGTCCAGAGAGTGCACTGGCACCACTGGGGATGCAATGCAGTGAGTCCAGAGAGTGCACTGGCTACACTGGGGATTCAGTGCAGTGAGTCCAGAGAGTGCAGTGGCACCACTGGGGATGCAGTGCAGTGAGTCCAGAGAGTGCACTGGCACCACTGGGGATGCAGTGCAGTGAGTCCAGAGAGTGCACTGGCACCACTGGGGATGCACTGCAGTGAGTCCAGAGAGTGCACTGGCAGCAATGGGGATGCAGTGCAGTTGAGTCCAGAGAGTGCACTGGCACCTTGGGGATGCAGTGCAGTGAGTCCAGAGAGTGCACTGGCACCACTGGGATGCAGTGCAGTGAGTCCACAGAGTGCACTGGCACCACAGGGGATACACTGCAGTGAGTCCAGAGAGTGCACTGGCACCACTGGGGACTCAGTGCCGTGACTACAGAGAGTGCACTGGCACCATTGGGGATGCAGTGCAGTGAGTCCAGAGAGTGCACTGGCACCACTGGGGATGCACTGCAGTGGGTCCAGAGAGTGCACTGGCACCACTGGGGATGCAGTGCAGTGAGTCCAAAGAGTGCACTGGCACCACTGGGAATGCAGTGCAGTGAGTCCAGAGAGTGAACTGGCACCACTGGGGATGCAGTGCAGTGACTCCAGAGAGTGCACTGGCACCACTGGGGATGCACTGCAGTGAGTCCAGAGAGTGCACTGGCACCACTGGGGATGCAGTGCAGTGAGTCCAGAGAGTGCACTGGCACCAGTGGGGAAGCAGTGCAGTGAGTCCAGAGAGTGCACTGGCACCACTGGGGATGCACTGCACTGAGTCCAGAGAGTGCACTGACACCACTGGGGATGCAGTGCAGTGAGTCCAGAGAGTGCACTGGCACCACTGGGGATGCACTGCAGTGACTCGAAAGAGTGCACTGCCAGCACTGGGGATGCAGTGCAGTGAGTCCAGAGAGTGCACTGTCAGCACTGGGGATGCAGTGCAGTGAGTCCAGAGAGTGCACTGGCACCACTGGGGATGCAGTGCAGTGAGTCCAGTGAGTGCAGTGGCACCACTGGGGATGCACTGCAATGAGTCCAGAGAATGCACTGGAACTAATGGGGATGCAGTGCAGTGAATCGAAAGAGTGCACTGGCACCACTGCGGATGCACTGCAGTGAGTCCGGAGAGTGCCCTGGCACCAATGGTGATGCAGTGCAGTGAGTCCAGAGAGTGCAGTGGCACTACTGGGGATGCAGTGCAGTGAGTCCAGAGAGTGCACTGGCACCACTGGGGATGCAGTGCAGTGAGTCCAGAGAGTGCTCTGGCACCACTGAGCTACACTGCAGTGAGTCCAGTAGTTGCACTGGCACCACTGGGGATGCACTGCTGTGAGTCCAGAGACTACACTGGCACTACTGGGGATGCAGTGCAGTGAGTCCTGAGAGTGCAAAGGCACCACAAGGGATGCACTGCAGTGAGTCCAGAGAGTGCACTGGCACCACTGGGGATGCACTACAGTGAGTCCAGAGAGTGCACTGGCACCACTGGGGATGCAGTGCAGTGAGACCAGAGAGTGCACTGGCACCACTGGGGATGCAGTGCAGTGAGTCCAGAGAGTGCACTGTAAGCACTGGGGATGCAGTGCAGTGAGTCCAGAGAGTGCACTGTCAGCACTGGGGATGCAGTGCAGTGAGTGCAGAGAGTGCACTGGCACCACTGGGGATGCAGTGCAGTGATTCCAGAGTGTGCACTGGCACCACTGGGTATGCAGTGCAGTTAGTCCATAGAGTGCACTGGCTCCACTGGGGTTGCAGTGCAGTGACTCAAGAGAGTGCACAGGCACCACTGGGGATGCAGTGCAGTGAGTCCAGAGAGTGCACTGGCACTACTGGGGATGCACTGCAGTGATTCCAGAGAGTGCACTGGCACCACTGGGGATGCAGTGCAGTGAGTCCAGAGAGTACACTGGCACCTCAGGGGCTGCACTGCAGTGAGTCCAGAGAGTGCACTGGCACCACTGGGGATGCAGTGCAGTGAGTCCAGAGAGTGCACTGGCACCACTGGGGATGCACATCGGTGAGTCCAGAGAGTGCTCTGGGAACACCGGGGATGCAGTGCAGTGAGTGCAGAGAGTGCACTGGCACCACTGGGGATGCAGTGCAGTGAGTCCAGAGAGTGCACTGGCACCACTGGGGATGCACTGCAGTGAGTCCAGAGAGTGCACTGGCACCACTGGGGATGCAGTGCTCTACTCCAGAGAGTGCACTGGCACCATTAGGGATGCAGTGCAGTGAGTCCAGAGAGTGCACTGGCACCACAGGGGATGCACTGCCGTGAGTCCAGAGAGTGCACTGGCACCACTGGGGATGCAGTGCAGTGAATCCAGAGAGTGCACTGGCACCACTGGGGATGCACAGCAGTGACTCGAAAGAGTGCACTGTCAGCACTGGGGATGCAGTGCAGTGAGTCCAGAGAGTGCACTGGCACCACTGCGGATGCAGTGCAGTGAGTCCAGAGAGTGCACTGGCACCACTGGGGATGCACTGCAATGAGTCCAGAGAATGCACTGGAACTAATGGGGATGCAGTGCAGTGAATCGAAAGAGTGCACTGGCACCACTGCGGATGCACTGCAGTGAGTCCGGAGAGTGCCCTGGCACCAATGGTGATGCAGTGCAGTGAGTCCAGAGAGTGCAGTGGCACCACTGGGGATGCAGTGCAGTGAGTCCAGAGAGTGCACTGGCACCACTGGGGATGCACTGCAGTGAGTCCAGAGAGTGCTCGGGGAACACTGGGGATGCAGTGCAGTGAGTGCAGAGAGTGCACTGGCACCACTGGGGATGCAGTGCAGTGAGTCCAGAGAGTGCACTGGCACCACTGGGGATGCACTGCAGTGACTCGAAAGAGTGCACTGACACCACTGCGGATGCACTGCAGTGAGTCCGGAGAGTGCCCTGGCACCAATGGTGATGCAGTGCAGTGAGTCCAGAGAGTGCAGTGGCACCACTGGGGATGCAGTGCAGTGAGTCCAGAGAGTGCAGTGGCACCACTGGGGATGCAATGCAGTGAGTCCAGAGAGTGCACTGGCACCACTGGGGATGAAGTGCAGTGAGTCCAGAGAGTGCACTGGCACCTCTGGGGATGCAGTGCAGTGAGTCCAGAGAGTGCACTGGCACCACTGGGGATGCACTGCAGTGAGTCCAGAGAGTGGACTGGCACCACTGGGGATGCACTGCAGTGAGTCCAGAGAGTGCACTGGCACCACTGGGGATGCACTGCAGTGAGTCCAGAGAGTGCACTGGCACCACTGGTGATGCAGTGCAGTGAGTGCAGAGAGTGCACTGGCACCACTGGGGATGCACTGCAGTGAGTCCAGAGAGTGCACTGGCACCACTGGCGATGCAGTGCAGTGAGTGCAGA
This sequence comes from Anser cygnoides, assembly GCF_040182565.1. NCBI lineage: Eukaryota > Metazoa > Chordata > Aves > Anseriformes > Anatidae > Anser > Anser cygnoides. Next base: position 398,540 of record NW_027103072.1, on the reverse strand, counting down.
GAGTGCACTGGCACCACTGGGGATGCACTGCAGTGAGTCCAGAGAGTGCACTGGCACCACTGGGGATGCACTACAGTGACTCAAAAGAGTGCACTGGCACCACTGCGGATGCACTGCAGTGAGTCCGGAGAGTGCACTGGCACCAATGGTGATGCAGTGCAGTGAGTCCAGAGAGTGCAGTGACACCACTGGGGATGCAGTGCAGTGAGTCCAGAGAGTGCACTGGCACCACTGGGGATGCAATGCAGTGAGTCCAGAGAGTGCACTGGCTCCACTGGGGATGCAGTGCAGTGAGTCCAGAGAGTGCAGTGGCACCACTGGGGATGCAGTGCAGTGATTCCAGAGAGTGCACTGGCACCACTGGGGATGCAGTGCAGTGAGTCCAGAGAGTGCACTGGCACCACTGGGGATGCACTGCAGTGACTCGAAAGAGTGCACTGGCACCACTGCGGATGCACTGCAGTGAGTCCGGAGAGTGCCCTGGCACCAATGGTGATGCAGTGCAGTGAGTCCAGAGAGTGCAGTGACACCACTGGGGATGCAGTGCAGTGAGTCCAGAGAGTGCACTGGCACCACTGGGGATGAAGTGCAGTGAGTCCAGAGAGTGCACTGGCACCACTGGGGATGCACTGCAGTGAGTCCAGAGAGTGCACTGGCACCACTGGGGATGCACTGCAGTGAGTCCAGAGAGTGCACTGGCAGCAATGGGGATGCAGTGCAGTTGAGTCCAGAGAGTGCACTGGCACCTTGGGGATGCAGTGCAGTGAGTCCAGAGAGTGCACTGGCACCACTGGGATGCAGTGCAGTGAGTCCACAGAGTGCACTGGCACCACAGGGGATACACTGCAGTGAGTCCAGAGAGTGCACTGGCACCACTGGGGACGCAGTGCAGTGACTACAGAGAGTGCACTGGCACCATTGGGGATGCAGTGCAGTGAGTCCAGAGAGTGCACTGGCACCACTGGGGATGCACTGCAGTGGGTCCAGAGAGTGCACTGGCACCACTGGGAATGCAGTGCAGTGAGTCCAAAGAGTGCACTGGCACCACTGGGAATGCAGTGCAGTGAGTCCAGAGAGTGCACTGGCACCACTGGGGATGCACTGCAGTGAGTCCAGAGAGTGCACTGGCACCATTAGGGATGCAGTGCAGTGAGTCCAGAGAGTGCACTGGCACCACTGGGGATGCACTGCCGTGAGTCCAGGGAGTGCACTGGCACCACTGGGGATGCAGTGCAGTGAGTCCAGAGAGTGCACTGGCACCACTGGGGATGCACTGCAGTGACTCGAAAGAGTGCACTGTCAGCACTGGGGATGCAGTGCAGTGAGTCCAGAGAGTGCACTGTCAGCACTGGGGATGCAGTGCAGTGAGTCCAGAGAGTGCACTGGCACCACTGGGGATGCAGTGCAGTGAGTCCAGAGAGTGCACTGGCACCACTGGGGATGCACTGCAATGAGTCCAGAGAATGCACTGGAACTAATGGGGATGCAGTGCAGTGAATCGAAAGAGTGCACTGGCACCACTGCGGATGCACTGCAGTGAGTCCGGAGAGTGCCCTGGCACCAATGGTGATGCAGTGCAGTGAGTCCAGAGAGTGCAGTGGCACCACTGGGGATGCACTGCAGTGAGTCCAGAGAGTGCACTGGCACCACTGGGGATGCACTGCAGTGAGTCCAGAGAGTGCTCGGGGAACACTGGGGATGCAGTGCAGTGAGTGCAGAGAGTGCACTGGCACCACTGGGGATGCACTGCAGTGACTCGGAAGAGTGCACTGGCACCACTGCGGATGCACTGCAGTGAGTCCGGAGAGTGCCCTGGCACCAATGGTGATGCAGTGCAGTGAGTCCAGAGAGTGCAGTGGCACCACTGGCGATGCAGTGCAGTGAGTCCAGAGAGTGCACTGGCACCACTGGGGATGCAATGCAGTGAGTCCAGAGAGTGCACTGGCACCACTGGGGATGAAGTGCAATGAGTCCAGAGAGTGCACTGGCACCTCCGGGGATGCAGTGCAGTGAGTCCAGAGAGTGCACTGGCACCACTGGGGATGCACTGCAGTGAGTCCAGAGAGTGCACTGGCACCACTGGGGATGCAGTGCAGTGAGTCCAGAGAGTGCACTGGCAGCACTGGGGATGCACTACAGTGAGTCCAGAGAGTGCACTGTCAGCACTGGGGATGCAGTGCAGTGAGTCCAGAGAGTGCGCTGTCAGCACTGGGGATGCAGTGCAGTGAGTGCAGAGAGTGCACTGGCACCACTGGGGATGCACTGCAGTGAGTCCAGAGAGTGCACTGGCACCACTGGGGATGCACTGCAGTGACTCAAAAGAGTGCACTGGCACCACTGCGGATGCACTGCTGTGAGTCCGGAGAGTGCACTGGCACCAATGGTGATGCAGTGCAGTGAGTCCAGAGAGTGCAGTGGCACCACTGGGGATGCAGTGCAGTGAGTCCAGAGAGTGCACTGGCACCACTGGGGATGCAATGCAGTGAGTCCAGAGAGTGCACTGGCTCCACTGGGGATGCAGTGCAGTGAGTCCAGAGAGTGCAGTGGCACCACTGGGGATGCAGTGCAGTGATTCCAGAGAGTGCACTGGCACCACTGGGGATGCAGTGCAGTTGAGTCCAGAGAGTGCACTGGCACCTTGGGGATGCAGTGCAGTGAGTCCAGAGAGTGCACTGGCACCACTGGGATGCAGTGCAGTGAGTCCACAGAGTGCACTGGCACCACAGGGGATACACTGCAGTGAGTCCAGAGAGTGCACTGGCACCACTGGGGACGCAGTGCAGTGACTACAGAGAGTGCACTGGCACCATTGGGGATGCAGTGCAGTGAGTCCAGAGAGTGCACTGGCACCACTGGGGATGCACTGCAGTGGGTCCAGAGAGTGCACTGGCACCACTGGGAATGCAGTGCAGTGAGTCCAAAGAGTGCACTGGCACCACTGGGAATGCAGTGCAGTGAGTCCAGAGAGTGCACTGGCACCACTGGGGATGCACTGCAGTGAGTCCAGAGAGTGCACTGGCACCATTAGGGATGCAGTGCAGTGAGTCCAGAGAGTGCACTGGCACCACTGGGGATGCACTGCCGTGAGTCCAGGGAGTGCACTGGCACCACTGGGGATGCAGTGCAGTGAGTCCAGAGAGTGCACTGGCACCACTGGGGATGCACTGCAGTGACTCGAAAGAGTGCACTGTCAGCACTGGGGATGCAGTGCAGTGAGTCCAGAGAGTGCACTGTCAGCACTGGGGATGCAGTGCAGTGAGTCCAGAGAGTGCACTGGCACCACTGGGGATGCAGTGCAGTGAGTCCAGAGAGTGCACTGGCACCACTGGGGATGCACTGCAATGAGTCCAGAGAATGCACTGGAACTAATGGGGATGCAGTGCAGTGAATCGAAAGAGTGCACTGGCACCACTGCGGATGCACTGCAGTGAGTCCGGAGAGTGCCCTGGCACCAATGGTGATGCAGTGCAGTGAGTCCAGAGAGTGCAGTGGCACCACTGGGGATGCACTGCAGTGAGTCCAGAGAGTGCACTGGCACCACTGGGGATGCACTGCAGTGAGTCCAGAGAGTGCTCGGGGAACACTGGGGATGCAGTGCAGTGAGTGCAGAGAGTGCACTGGCACCACTGGGGATGCACTGCAGTGACTCGGAAGAGTGCACTGGCACCACTGCGGATGCACTGCAGTGAGTCCGGAGAGTGCCCTGGCACCAATGGTGATGCAGTGCAGTGAGTCCAGAGAGTGCAGTGGCACCACTGGCGATGCAGTGCAGTGAGTCCAGAGAGTGCACTGGCACCACTGGGGATGCAATGCAGTGAGTCCAGAGAGTGCACTGGCACCACTGGGGATGAAGTGCAATGAGTCCAGAGAGTGCACTGGCACCTCCGGGGATGCAGTGCAGTGAGTCCAGAGAGTGCACTGGCACCACTGGGGATGCACTGCAGTGAGTCCAGAGAGTGCACTGGCACCACTGGGGATGCAGTGCAGTGAGTCCAGAGAGTGCACTGGCAGCACTGGGGATGCACTACAGTGAGTCCAGAGAGTGCACTGTCAGCACTGGGGATGCAGTGCAGTGAGTCCAGAGAGTGCGCTGTCAGCACTGGGGATGCAGTGCAGTGAGTGCAGAGAGTGCACTGGCACCACTGGGGATGCACTGCAGTGAGTCCAGAGAGTGCACTGGCACCACTGGGGATGCACTGCAGTGACTCAAAAGAGTGCACTGGCACCACTGCGGATGCACTGCTGTGAGTCCGGAGAGTGCACTGGCACCAATGGTGATGCAGTGCAGTGAGTCCAGAGAGTGCAGTGGCACCACTGGGGATGCAGTGCAGTGAGTCCAGAGAGTGCACTGGCACCACTGGGGATGCAATGCAGTGAGTCCAGAGAGTGCACTGGCTCCACTGGGGATGCAGTGCAGTGAGTCCAGAGAGTGCAGTGGCACCACTGGGGATGCAGTGCAGTGATTCCAGAGAGTGCACTGGCACCACTGGGGATGCAGTGCAGTGAGTCCAGAGAGTGCACTGGCACCACTGGGGATGCAGTGCAGTGAGTCCAGAGAGTGCACTGGCAGCACTGGGGATGCACTACAGTGAGTCCAGAGAGTGCACTGTCAGCACTGGGGATGCAGTGCAGTGAGTCCAGAGAGTGCACTGTCAGCACTGGGGATGCAGTGCAGTGATTCCAGAGAGTGCACTGGCACCACTGGGGATGCAGTGCAGTGAGTCCAGAGAGTGCACTGGCACCACTGGGGATGCACTGCAGTGAGTCCAGAGAGTGCACTGGCACCACTGGGGATGCACTGCAGTGACTCAAAAGAGTGCACTGGCACCACTGCGGATGCACTGCAGTGAGTCCGGAGAGTGCACTGGCACCAATGGTGATGCAGTGCAGTGAGTCCAGAGAGTGCAGTGGCACCACTGGGGATGCAGTGCAGTGAGTCCAGAGAGTGCACTGGCACCACTGGGGATGCAATGCAGTGAGTCCAGAGAGTGCACTGGCTACACTGGGGATTCAGTGCAGTGAGTCCAGAGAGTGCAGTGGCACCACTGGGGATGCAGTGCAGTGATTCCAGAGAGTGCACTGGCACCACTGGGGATGCAGTGCAGTGAGTCCAGAGAGTGCACTGGCACCACTGGGGATGCACTGCAGTGAGTCCAGAGAGTGCACTGGCAGCAATGGGGATGCAGTGCAGTTGAGTCCAGAGAGTGCACTGGCACCTTGGGGATGCAGTGCAGTGAGTCCAGAGAGTGCACTGGCACCACTGGGATGCAGTGCAGTGAGTCCACAGAGTGCACTGGCACCACAGGGGATACACTGCAGTGAGTCCAGAGAGTGCACTGGCGCCACTGGGGACTCAGTGCAGTGACTACAGAGAGTGCACTGGCACCATTGGGGATGCAGTGCAGTGAGTCCAGAGAGTGCACTGGCACCAGTGGGGATGCACTGCAGTGGGTCCAGAGAGTGCACTGGCACCACTGGGGATGCAGTGCAGTGAGTCCAAAGAGTGCACTGGCACCACTGGGAATGCAGTGCAGTGAGTCCAGAGAGTGAACTGGCACCACTGGGGATGCAGTGCAGTGACTCCAGAGAGTGCACTGGCACCACTGGGGATGCACTGCAGTGAGTCCAGAGAGTGCACTGGCACCACTGGGGATGCAGTGCAGTGAGTCCAGAGAGTGCACTGGCACCAGTGGGGATGCACTGCAATGAGTCCAGAGAATGCACTGGAACTAATGGGGATGCAGTGCAGTGAATCGAAAGAGTGCACTGGCACCACTGCGGATGCACTGCAGTGAGTCCGGAGAGTGCCCTGGCACCAATGGTGATGCAGTGCAGTGAGTCCAGAGAGTGCAGTGGCACCACTGGGGATGCAGTGCAGTGAGTCCAGGGAGTGCACTGGCACCACTGGGGATGCACTGCAGTGAGTCCAGAGAGTGCTCGGGGAACACTGGGGATGCAGTGCAGTGAGTCCAGAGAGTGCACTGGCACCACTGGGGATGCAGTGCAGTGAGTCCAGAGAGTGCACTGGCACCAGTGGGGATGCACTGCAATGAGTCCAGAGAATGCACTGGAACTAATGGGGATGCACTGCAATGAGTCCAGAGAATGCACTGGAACTAATGGGGATGCAATGCAGTGAGTCCAGAGAGTGCACTGGCTCCACTGGGGATGCAGTGCAGTGATTCCAGAGAGTGCACTGGCACCACTGGGGATGCAGTGCAGTGAGTCCAGAGAGTGCACTGGCACCACTGGGGATGCAGTGCAGTGAGTCCAGAGAGTGCACTGGCAGCACTGGGGATGCACTACAGTGAGTCCAGAGAGTGCACTGTCAGCACTGGGGATGCAGTGCAGTGAGTCCAGAGAGTGCACTGTCAGCACTGGGGATGCAGTGCAGTGAGTGCAGAGAGTGCACTGGCACCACTGGGGATGCACTGCAGTGAGTCCAGAGAGTGCACTGACACCACTGGGGATCCAATGCAGTGAGTCCAGCGAGTGCAATGGAACCACTGGGGATGCAGTGCAGTGAGTGCAGAGAGTGCACTGGCACAAAAGGGGATGCACTGCAGTGACTCCAGAAAGTGCACTGGCACCACTGGGGATGCACTGCAGTGAGTCCAGAGAGTGCACTGGCACCGCTGGTGATGCAGTGCAGTGAGTCCAGAGAGTGCACTGGCACCACTGGGGATGCACTGCAGTGAGTCCAGAGAGTGTACTGGCACCACAGGGGATGCAGTGCAGTGAGTCCAGAGAGTGCACTGGCACCACTGGGGATGCACTGCAGTGAGTCCAGAGAGTGCACTGGCACCACTGGGGATGCAGTGCAGTGAGTCCAGAGAGTGCACTGGCACTACCGGGGATGCACTGCAGTGACTCAAGAGAGTGCACTGTCACCACTGGGGATGCAGTGCAGTGAGTCCAGAGAGTACACTGGCACCTCAGGGGCTGCACTGCAGTGAGTCCAGAGAGTGCACTGGCACCACTGGGGATGCAGTGCAGTGAGTCCAGAGAGTGCACTGGCACCACTGGGGATGCACCTCTGAGTCCAGAGAGTGCTCTGGGAACACCGGGGATGCAGTGCAGTGAGTACAGAGAGTGCACTGGCACCACTGGGGATGCAGTGCAGTGAGTCCAGAGAGTGCACTGGAACCACTGGGGATGCACTGCAGTGAGTCCAGAGAGTGCACTGGCACCATTAGGGATGCAGTGCAGTGAGTCCGGAGAGTGCACTGGCACCACTGGGGATGCAGTGCAGTGAGTCCAGAGAGTGCACTGGCACCACTGGGGATGCAGTGCGGTGAGTCCAGAGAGTGCACTGTCAGCACTGGGGATGCAGTGCAGTGAGTCCAGAGAGTGCACTGTCAGCACTGGGGATGCAGTGCAGTGAGTCCAGAGAGTGCACTGGCACCACTGGGGATGCAGTGCAGTGAGTCCAGAGAGTGCACTGGCACCACTGGGGATGCACTGCAATGAGTCCAGAGAATGCACTGGAACTAATGGGGATGCAGTGCAGTGACTCGAAAGAGTGCACTGGCACCACTGCGGATGCAGTGCAGTGAGTCCGGAGAGTGCCCTGGCACCAATGGTGATGCAGTGCAGTGAGTCCAGAGAGTGCAGTGGCACCACTGGGGATGCAGTGCAGTGAGTGCAGAGAGTGCACTGGCACCACTGGGGATGCAGTGTAGTGAGTCCAGAGAGTGCACTGGCACCACTGCGGATGCACTGCAGTGAGTCCGGAGAGTGCACTGGCACCAATGGTGATGCAGTGCAGTGAGTCCAGAGAGTGCAGTGGCACCACTGGGGATGCAGTGCAGTGAGTCCAGAGAGTGCACTGGCACCACTGGGGATGCAATGCAGTGAGTCCAGAGAGTGCACTGGCACCACTGGGGATGAAGTGCAGTGAGTCCAGAGAGTGCACTGGCACCACTGGGGATGCAGTGCAGTGAGTCCAGAGAGTGCACTGGCACCACTGGGGATGCACTGCAGTGAGTCCAGAGAGTGCACTGGCACCATTGGGGATGCACTGCAGTGAGTCCAGAGAGTGCACTGGCACCACTGGGGATGCACTGCAGTGAGTCCAGAGAGTGCACTGGCACCACTGGGGGTGCAGTGCAGTGAGTCCAGAGAGTGCACTGGCAACACTGGTGATGTAGTGCAGTGAGTGCAGAGAGTGCACTGGCACCACTGGGGATGCACTGCAGTGAGTCCAGAGAGTGCACTGGCACCACTGGGGACGCACTGCAGTGACTCAAAAGAGTGCACTGGCACCACTGCGGATGCACTGCAGTGAGTCCAGAGAGTGCACTGGCACCACTGGGGATGCAATGCAGTGAGTCCAGAGAGTGCACTGTCAGCACTGGGGATGCAGTGCAGTGAGTCCAGAGAGTGCACTGGCACCACTGGGGATGCAGTGCAGTGGGTCCAGAGAGTGCACTGGCACCACTGGGGATGCACTGCAATGAGTCCAGAGAATGCACTGGAACTAATGGGGATGCAGTGCAGTGACTCGAAAGAGTGCACTGGCACCACTGCGGATGCACTGCAGTGAGTCCGGAGAGTGCCCTGGCACCAATGGTGATGCAGTGCAGTGAGTCCAGAGAGTGCAGTGGCACCACTGGGGATGCAGTGCAGTGAGTCCAGAGAGTGCACTGGCACCACTGGGGATGCACTGCAGTGAGTCCAGAGACTACACTGGCACCACTGGGGATGCAGTGCAGTGAGTCCAGAGAGTTCTCGGGGAACACTGGGGATGCAGTGCAGTGAGTGCAGAGAGTGCACTGGCACCACTGGGGATGCAGTGCAGTGAGTCCAGAGAGTGCACTGGCACCACTGGGGATGCACTGCAGTGACTCGAAAGAGTGCACTGGCACCACTGCGGATGCACTGCAGTGAGTCCGGAGAGTGCCCTGGCACCAATGGTGATTCAGTGCAGTGAGTCCAGAGAGTGCAGTGGCACCACTGGGGATGCAATGCAGTGAGTCCAGAGAGTGCACTGGCACCACTGGGGATGAAGTGCAGTGAGTCCAGAGAGTGCACTGGCACCACTGGGGATGCACTGCAGTGAGTCCAGAGAGTGCACTGGCACCACTGGGGATGCACTGCAGTGAGTCCAGAGAGTGCACTGGCAGCACTGGGGATGCACTGCAGTGACTCCAGAGAGTGCACTGGCACCACTGGGGATGCAGTGCAGTGAGTCCAGAGAGTGCACTGTCACCACTGGTGATGTAGTGCAGTGAGTGCAGAGAGTGCACTGGCACCACTGGGGATGCACTGCAGTGAGTCCAGAGAGTGCACTGGCACCACTGGGGATGCAGTGCAGTGACTCAAAAGAGTGCACTGGCACCACTGCGGATGCACTGCAGTGAGTCCGTAGAGTGCACTGGCACCACTGGGGATGCACTGCACTGAGTCCAGAGAGTGCACTGACACCACTGGGGATCCAATGCAGTGAGTCCAGAGAGTGGAATGGAACCACTGGGGATGCAGTGCAGTGAGTCCAGTGAGTGCACTGGCACCTCTGGGGATGCAGTGCAGTGAGTGCAGAGAGTGCACTGGCACAACAGGGGATGCACTGCAGTGACTCCAGAAAGTGCACTGGCACCACTGGGGATGCACTGCAGTAAGTCCAGAGAGTGCACTGGCACCACTGGTGATGCAGTGCAGTGAGTCCAGAGAGTACACTGGCACCACAGGGGATGCAGTGCAGTGAGTCCAGAGAGTGCACTGGCACCACAGGGGATGCACCCCGGTGAGTCCAGAGAGTGCACTGGCACCACTGGGGATGCAGTGCAGTGAGTCCAGAGACTGCACTGGCACCACTGGGGTTTTAGTGCAGTGAGTCCAGAGAGTGCACTGGCACCAATGGGGATGCAGTGCTGTGAGTCCAGAGAGTGCCCTGGCACCACTGGGGATGCAGTGAGTCCAGAGAGTGCACTGGCACCACTGGGGATGCACTGCAGTGAGACCAGAGAGTTCTCTGGCACCACTGGGGATGCAGTTTAGTGAGTCCAGAGAGTGCACCGGCTCCAAAGGCGATACACTGCAGTGAGTCCAGACAGTGCACTGGCACCACTGGGGATGCAGTGCAGTGAGTCCAGAGAGTGCACTGGCACCACTGGGGATGCAGTGCAGTGAGTCCAGAGAGTGCACTGTAAGCACTGGGGATGCAGTGCAGTGAGTCCAGAGAGTGCACTGTCAGCACTGGGGATGCAGTGCAGTGAGTGCAGAGAGTGCACTGGCACCACTGGGGATGCAGTGCAGTGAGTCCAGAGTGTGCACTGGCACCACTGGGTATGCAGTGCAGTTAGTCCATAGAGTGCACTGGCTCCACTGGGGTTGCAGTGCAGTGACTCAAGAGAGTGCACAGGCACCACTGGGGATGCAGTGCAGTGAGTCCAGAGAGTGCACTGGCACTACTGGGGATGCACTGCAGTGATTCCAGAGAGTGCACTGGCACCACTGGGGATGCAGTGCAGTGAGTCCAGAGAGTACACTGGCACCTCAGGGGCTGCACTGCAGTGAGTCCAGAGAGTGCACTGGCACCACTGGGGATGCAGTGCAGTGAGTCCAGAGAGTGCACTGGCACCACTGGGGATGCACATCGGTGAGTCCAGAGAGTGCTCTGGGAACACCGGGGATGCAGTGCAGTGAGTGCAGAGAGTGCACTGGCACCACTGGGGATGCAGTGCAGTGAGTCCAGAGAGTGCACTGGCACCACTGCGGATGCACTGCAGTGAGTCCAGAGAGTGCACTGGCACCATTAGGGATGCAGTGCAGTGAGTCCAGAGAGTGCACTGGCTACACAGGGGATGCACTGCCGTGAGTCCAGAGAGTGCACTGGCACCACTGGGGATGCAGTGCAGTGAGTCCAGAGAGTGCACTGGCACCACTGGGGATGCACAGCAGTGACTCGAAAGAGTGCACTGTCAGCACTGGGGATGCAGTGCAGTGAGTCCAGAGAGTGCACTGGCACCACTGGGGATGCAGTGCAGTGAGTCCAGAGAGTGCACTGGCACCACTGGGGATGCACTGCAATGAGTCCAGAGAATGCACTGGAACTAATGGGGATGCAGTGCAGTGAATCGAAAGAGTGCACTGGCACCACTGCGGATGCACTGCAGTGAGTCCGGAGAGTGCCCTGGCACCAATGGTGATGCAGTGCAGTGAGTCCAGAGAGTGCAGTGGCACCACTGGGGATGCACTGCAGTGAGTCCAGAGAGTGCACTGGCACCACTGGGGATGCACTGCAGTGAGTCCAGAGAGTGCTCGGGGAACACTGGGGATGCAGTGCAGTGAGTGCAGAGAGTGCACTGGCACCACTGGGGATGCAGTGCAGTGAGTCCAGAGAGTGCACTGGCACCACTGGGGATGCACTGCAGTGATTCGAAAGAGTGCACTGGCACCACTGCGGATGCACTGCAGTGAGTCCGGAGAGTGCCCTGGCACCAATGGTGATGCAGTGCAGTGAGTCCAGAGAGTGCACTGGCACCACTGGGGATGCAGTGCAGTGAGTCCAGAGAGTGCAGTGGCACCACTGGGGATGCAATGCAGTGAGTCCAGAGAGTGCACTGGCACCACTGGGGATGAAGTGCAGTGAGTCCAGAGAGTGCACTGGCACCTCTGGGGATGCAGTGCAGTGAGTCCAGAGAGTGCACTGGCACCACTGGGGATGCACTGCAGTGAGTCCAGAGAGTGGACTGGCACCACTGGGGATGCACTGCAGTGAGTCCAGAGAGTGCACTGGCACCACTGGGGATGCACTGCAGTGAGTCCAGAGAGTGCACTGGCACCACTGGTGATGCAGTGCAGTGAGTGCAGAGAGTGCACTGGCACCACTGGGGATGCAGTGCAGTGAGTCCAGAGAGTGCACTGGCACCACTGGGGATGCAATGCAGTGAGTCCAGAGAGTGCACTGGCTCCACTGGGGATGCAGTGCAGTGAGTCCAGAGAGTGCCGTGGCACCACTGGGGATGCAGTGCAGTGATTCCAGAGAGTGCACTGGCACCACTGGGGATGCAATGCAGTGAGTCCAGAGAGTGCAGTGGCACCACTGGGGATGCAGTGCAGTGAGTCCAGAGAGTGCACTGGCACCACTGGGGATGCAATGCAGTGAGTCCAGAGAGTGCACTGGCTCCACTGGGGATGCAGTGCAGTGAGTGCAGAGAGTGCACTGGCACCACTGGGGATGCAGTGCAGTGATTCCAGAGAGTGCACTGGCACCACTGGGGATGCAGTGCAGTGAGTCCAGAGAGTGCACTGGCACCACTGGGGATGCACTGCAGTGACTCGAAAGAGTGCACTGGCACCACTGCGGATGCACTGCAGTGAGTCCAGAGAGTGCCCTGGCACCAATGGTGATGCAGTGCAGTGAGTCCAGAGAGTACAGTGACACCACTGGGGATGCAGTGCAGTGAGTCCAGAGAGTGCACTGGCACCACTGGGGATGCAGTGCAGTGAGTCCAGAGAGTGCACTGGCACCACTGGGGATGCACTGCAGTGATTCGAAAGAGTGCACTGGCACCACTGCGGATGCACTGCAGTGAGTCCGGAGAGTGCCCTGGCACCAATGGTGATGCAGTGCAGTGAGTCCAGAGAGTGCACTGGCACCACTGGGGATGCAGTGCAGTGAGTCCAGAGAGTGCAGTGGCACCACTGGGGATGCAATGCAGTGAGTCCAGAGAGTGCACTGGCACCACTGGGGATGAAGTGCAGTGAGTCCAGAGAGTGCACTGGCACCTCTGGGGATGCAGTGCAGTGAGTCCAGAGAGTGCACTGGCACCACTGGGGATGCACAGCAGTGAGTCCAGAGAGTGGACTGGCACCACTGGGGATGCACTGCAGTGAGTCCAGAGAGTGCACTGGCACCACTGGGGATGCACTGCAGTGAGTCCAGAGAGTGCACTGGCACCACTGGTGATGCAGTGCAGTGAGTCCAGAGAGTGCCGTGGCACCACTGGGGATGCAGTGCAGTGATTCCAGAGAGTGCACTGGCACCACTGGGGATGCAATGCAGTGAGTCCAGAGAGTGCAGTGGCACCACTGGGGATGCAGTGCAGTGAGTCCAGAGAGTGCACTGGCACCACTGGGGATGCAATGCAGTGAGTCCAGAGAGTGCACTGGCTCCACTGGGGATGCAGTGCAGTGAGTCCAGAGAGTGCAGTGGCACCACTGGGGATGCAGTGCAGTGATTCCAGAGAGTGCACTGGCACCACTGGGGATGCAGTGCAGTGAGTCCAGAGAGTGCACTGGCACCACTGGGGATGCACTGCAGTGACTCGAAAGAGTGCACTGGCACCACTGCGGATGCACTGCAGTGAGTCCGGAGAGTGCCCTGGCACCAATGGTGATGCAGTGCAGTGAGTCCAGAGAGTACAGTGACACCACTGGGGATGCAGTGCAGTGAGTCCAGAGAGTGCACTGGCACCACTGGGGATGAAGTGCAGTCAGTCCAGAGAGTGCACTGGCACCACTGGGGATGCACTGCAGTGAGTCCAGAGAGTGCACTGGCAGCAATGGGGATGCAGTGCAGTGAGTCCAGAGAGTGCACTGGCACCTTGGGGATGCAGTGCAGTGAGTCCAGAGAGTGCACTGGCACCACTGGGATGCAGTGCAGTGAGTCCACAGAGTGCACTGGGACCACAGGGGATACACTGCAGTGAGTCCAGAGAGTGCACTGGCACCACTGGGGACGCAGTGCAGTGACTACAGAGAGTGCACTGGCACCACTGGGGATGCAGTGCAGTGAGTCCAGAGAGTGCACTGGCACCAGTGGGGATGCACTGCAGTGGGTCCAGAGAGTGCACTGGCACCACTGGGGATGCAGTGCAGTGAGTCCAAAGAGGGCACTGGCACCACTGGGAATGCAGTGCAGTGAGTCCAGAGAGTGCACTGGCACCACTGGGGATGCACTGCAGTGAGTCCAGAGAGTGCACTGGCACCATTAGGGATGCAGTGCAGTGAGTCCAGAGAGTGCACTGGCACCACTGGGGATGCACTGCCGTGAGTCCAGAGAGTGCACTGGCACCACTGGGGATGCACTGCAGTGAGTCCAGAGAGTGCACTGGCACCACTGGGGATGCACTGCAGTGACTCGAAAGAGTGCACTGTCAGCACTGGGGATGCAGTGCAGTGAGTCCAGAGAGTGCACTGTCAGCACTGGGGATGCAGTGCAGTGAGTCCAGAGAGTGCACTGGCACCACTGGGGATGCAGTGCAGTGAGTCCAGAGAGTGCAGTGGCACCACTGGGGATGCACTGCAGTGAGTCCAGAGAGTGCACTGGCACCACTGGGGATGCACTGCAGTGAATCGAAAGAGTGCACTGGCACCACTGCGGATGCACTGCAGTGAGTCCGGAGAGTGCCCTGGCACCAATGGTGATGCAGTGCAGTGAGTCCAGAGAGTGCAGTGGCACCACTGGGGATGCACTGCAGTGAGTCCAGAGAGTGCACTGGCACCACTGGGGATGCACTGCAGTGAGTCCAGAGAGTGCTCGGGGAACACTGGGGATGCAGTGCAGTGAGTGCAGAGAGTGCACTGGCACCACTGGGGATGCACTGCAGTGACTCGAAAGAGTGCACTGGCACCACTGCGGATGCACTGCAGTGAGTCCGGAGAGTGCCCTGGCACCAATGGTGATGCAGTGCAGTGAGTCCAGAGAGTGCACTGGCACCACTGGCGATGCAGTGCAGTGAGTCCAGAGAGTGCACTGGCACCACTGGGGATGCAATGCAGTGAGTCCAGAGAGTGCACTGGCACCACTGGGGATGAAGTGCAGTGAGTCCAGAGAGTGCACTGGCACCTCCGGGGATGCAGTGCAGTGAGTCCAGAGAGTGCACTGGCACCACTGGGGATGCACTGCAGTGAGTCCAGAGAGTGCACTGGCTCAAAAGGGGATGCACTGCAGTGAGTCCAGAGAGTGCACTGGCAGCACTGGGGATGCACTACAGTGAGTCCAGAGAGTGCACTGTCAGCACTGGGGATGCAGTGCAGTGAGTCCAGAGAATGCACTGGAACTAATGGGGATGCAGTGCAGTGACTCGAAAGAGTGCACTGGCACCACTGCGGATGCACTGCAGTGAGTCCGGAGAGTGCCCTGGCACCAATGGTGATGCAGTGCAGTGAGTCCAGAGAGTGCAGTGGCACCACTGGGGATGCAGTGCAGTGAGTCCAGAGAGTGCACTGGCACCACTGGGGATGCACTGCAGTGAGTCCAGAGAGTGCACTGGCACCACTGGGGATGCACTGCAGTGAGTCCAGAGAGTTCTCGGGGAACACTGGGGATGCAGTGCAGTGAGTGCAGAGAGTGCACTGGCACCACTGGGGATGCAGTGCAGTGAGTCCAGAGAGTGCACTGGCACCACTGGGGATGCACTGCAGTGACTCGAAAGAGTGCACTGGCACCACTGCGGATGCACTGCAGTGAGTCCGGAGAGTGCCCTGGCACCAATGGTGATTCAGTGCAGTGAGTCCAGAGAGTGCAGTGGCACCACTGGGGATGCAATGCAGTGAGTCCAGAGAGTGCACTGGCACCACTGGGGATGAAGTGCAGTGAGTCCAGAGAGTGCACTGGCACCACTGGGGATGCACTGCAGTGAGTCCAGAGAGTGCACTGGCACCACTGGGGATGCACTGCAGTGAGTCCAGAGAGTGCACTGGCAGCACTGGGGATGCACTGCAGTGACTCCAGAGAGTGCACTGGCACCACTGGGGATGCAGTGCAGTGAGTCCAGAGAGTGCACTGGCACCACTGGTGATGTAGTGCAGTGAGTCCAGAGAGTGCACTGGCACCACTGGGGATGCACTGCAGTGAGTCCAGAGAGTGCACTGGCACCACTGGGGATGCAGTGCAGTGACTCAAAAGAGTGCACTGGCACCACTGCGGATGCACTGCAGTGAGTCCGGAGAGTGCACTGGCACCAATGGTGATGCAGTGCAGTGAGTCTAGAGAGTGCAGTGGCACCACTGGGAAACAATGCAGTGAGTCCAGAGAGTGCACTGGCAGCACTGGGGATGCAGTGCAGTTGAGTCCAGAGAGTGCACTGGCACCTTGGGGATGCAGTGCAGTGAGTCCAGAGAGTGCACTGGCACCACTGGGATGCAGTGCAGTGTGTCCACAGAGTGCACTGGCACCACAGGGGATACACTGCAGTGAGTCCAGAGAGTGCACTGGCACCACTGGGGACGCAGTGCAGTGACTACAGAGAGTGCACTGGCACCATTGGGGATGCAGTGCAGTGAGTCCAGAGAGTGCACTGGCACCAGTGGGGATGCACTGCAGTGGGTCCAGAGAGTGCACTGGCACCACTGGTGATGCAGTGCAGTGAGTCCAGAGAGTGCACTGGCACCACTGGGAATGCAGTGCAGTGAGTCCAGAGAGTGCACTGGCACCACTGGGGATGCAGTGCAGTGAGTCCAGAGAGTGCACTGGCACCACTGGTGATGCACTGCAGTGAGTCCAGAGAGTGCACTGGCACCACTGGGGATGCAGTGCAGTGAGTCTAGAGAGTGCACTGGCACCAGTGGGGAAGCACTGCAGTGAGTCCAGAGAGTGCACTGGCACCACTGGGGATGCACTGCACTGAGTCCAGAGAGTGCACTGACACCACTGGGGATCCAATGCAGTGAGTCCAGAGAGTGCAATGGAACCACTGGGGATGCAGTGCAGTGAGTCCAGTGAGTGCACTGGCACCAGTGGGGATGCACTGCAGTGGGTCCAGAGAGTGCACTGGCACCACTGGGGATGCACTGCAGTGGGTCCAGAGAGTGCACTGGCACCACTGGGGATGCAGTGCAGTGAGTCCAGAGAGTGCACTGGCACAACAGGGGATGCACTGCAGTGACTCCAGAAAGTGCACTGGCACCACTGGGGATGCACTGCAGTGAGTCCAGAGAGTGCACTGGCACCACTGGTGATGCAGTACAGTGAGTCCAGAGAGTACACTGGCACCACAGGGGATGCAGTGCAGTGAGTCCAGAGAGTGCACTGGCACCACTGGGGATGCACAGCAGTGACTCGAAAGAGTGCACTGTCAGCACTGGGGATGCAGTGCAGTGAGTCCAGAGAGTACACTGGCACCACTGGGGTTTTAGTGCAGTGAGTCCAGAGAGTGCACTGGCACCAATGGGGATGCAGTGCTGTGAGTCCAGAGAGTGCCCTGGCACCACTGGGAATGCAGTGAGTCCAGAGAGTGCACTGGCACCACTGGGGATGCAGTGCAGTGAGTCCAGAGAGTGCACCGACTCCAAAGGCGATACACTGCAGTGAGTCCAGACAGTGCACTGGCACCACTGGGGATGCAGTGCAGTGAGTCCAGAGAGTGCACTGGCACCACTGGGGATGCAGTGCAGTGAGTCCAGAGAGTGCACTGTAAGCACTGGGGATGCAGTGCAGTGAGTCCAGAGAGTGCACTGTCAGCACTGGGGATGCAGTGCAGTGAGTGCAGAGAGTGCACTGGCACCACTGGGGATGCAGTGCAGTGAGTCCAGAGTGTGCACTGGCACCACTGGGTATGCAGTGCAGTTAGTCCATAGAGTGCACTGGCTCCACTGGGGTTGCAGTGCAGTGACTCAAGAGAGTGCAGAGGCACCACTGGGGATGCAGTGCAGTGAGTCCAGAGAGTGCACTGGCACTACTGGGGATGCACTGCAGTGATTCCAGAGAGTGCACTGGCACCACTGGGGATGCAGTGCAGTGAGTCCAGAGAGTACACTGGCACCTCAGGGGCTGCACTGCAGTGAGTCCAGAGAGTGCACTGGCACCACTGGGGATGCAGTGCAGTGAGTCCGGAGAGTGCACTGGCACCAATGGTGATGCAGTGCAGTGAGTCCAGAGAGTGCTCTGGGAACACCGGGGATGCAGTGCAGTGAGTGCAGAGAGTGCACTGGCACCACTGGGGATGCAGTGCAGTGAGTCCAGAGAGTGCACTGGCACCACTGGGGATGCACTGCAGTGAGTCCAGAGAGTGCACTGGCACCATTAGGGATGCAGTGCAGCGAGTCCAGAGAGTGCACTGGCACCACAGGGGATGCACTGCCGTGAGTCCAGAGAGTGCACTGGCACCACTGGGGATGCAGTGCAGTGAGTCCAGAGAGTGCACTGGCACCACTGGGGATGCACAGCAGTGACTCGAAAGAGTGCACTGTCAGCACTGGGGATGCAGTGCAGTGAGTCCAGAGAGTGCACTGGCACCACTGGGGATGCAGTGCAGTGAGTCCAGAGAGTGCACTGGCACCACTGGGGATGCACTGCAATGAGTCCAGAGAATGCACTGGAACTAATGGGGATGCAGTGCAGTGAATCGAAAGAGTGCACTGGCACCACTGCGGATGCACTGCAGTGAGTCCGGAGAGTGCCCTGGCACCAATGGTGATGCAGTGCAGTGAGTCCAGAGAGTGCAGTGGCACCACTGGGGATGCAGTGCAGTGAGTCCAGAGAGTGCAGTGGCACCACTGGGGATGCACTGCAGTGAGTCCAGAGAGTGCTCGGGGAACACTGGGGATGCAGTGCAGTGAGTGCAGAGAGTGCACTGGCACCACTGGGGATGAAGTGCAGTGAGTCCAGAGAGTGCACTGGCACCTCTGGGGATGCAGTGCAGTGAGTCCAGAGAGTGCACTGGCACCACTGGGGATGCACTGCAGTGAGTCCAGAGAGTGGACTGGCACCACTGGGGATGCACTGCAGTGAGTCCAGAGAGTGCACTGGCACCACTGGGGATGCACTGCAGTGAGTCCAGAGAGTGCACTGGCACCACTGGTGATGCAGTGCAGTGAGTGCAGAGAGTGCACTGGCACCACTGGGGATGCAGTGCAGTGAGTCCAGAGAGTGCACTGGCACCACTGGGGATGCAATGCAGTGAGTCCAGAGAGTGCACTGGCTCCACTGGGGATGCAGTGCAGTGAGTCCAGAGAGTGCAGTGGCACCACTGGGGATGCAGTGCAGTGATTCCAGAGAGTGCACTGGCACCACTGGGGATGCAATGCAGTGAGTCCAGAGAGTGCAGTGGCACCACTGGGGATGCAGTGCAGTGAGTCCAGAGAGTGCACTGGCACCACTGGGGATGCAATGCAGTGAGTCCAGAGAGTGCACTGGCTCCACTGGGGATGCAGTGCAGTGAGTCCAGAGAGTGCAGTGGCACCACTGGGCATGCAGTGCAGTGATTCCAGAGAGTGCACTGGCACCACTGGGGATGCAGTGCAGTGAGTCCAGAGAGTGCACTGGCACCACTGGGGATGCACTGCAGTGACTCGAAAGAGTGCACTGGCACCACTGCGGATGCACTGCAGTGAGTCCGGAGAGTGCCCTGGCACCAATGGTGATGCAGTGCAGTGAGTCCAGAGAGTACAGTGACACCACTGGGGATGCAGTGCAGTGAGTCCAGAGAGTGCACTGGCACCACTGGGGATGAAGTGCAGTGAGTCCAGAGAGTGCACTGGCACCACTGGGGATGCACTGCAGTGAGTCCAGAGAGTGCACTGGCACCACTGGGGATGCACTGCAGTGAGTCCAGAGAGTGCACTGGCAGCAATGGGGATGCAGTGCAGTTGAGTCCAGAGAGTGCACTGGCACCTTGGGGATGCAGTGCAGTGAGTCCAGAGAGTGCACTGGCACCACTGGGATGCAGTGCAGTGAGTCCACAGAGTGCACTGGCACCACAGGGGATACACTGCAGTGAGTCCAGAGAGTGCACTGGCACCACTGGGGACGCAGTGCAGTGACTTCAGAGAGTGCACTGGCACCATTGGGGATGCAGTGCAGTGAGTCCAGAGAGTGCACTGGCACCAGTGGGGATGCACTGCAGTGGGTCCAGAGAGTGCACTGGCACCACTGGGGATGCACTGCAGTGAGTCCAAAGAGTGCACTGGCACCACTGGGAATGCAGTGCAGTGAGTCCAGAGAGTGCACTGGCACCACTGGGGATGCACTGCAGTGAGTCCAGAGAGTGCACTGGCACCATTAGGGATGCAGTGCAGTGAGTCCAGAGAGTGCACTGGCACCACTGGGGATGCACTGCCGTGAGTCCAGAGAGTGCACTGGCACCACTGGGGATGCACTGCAGTGAGTCCAGAGAGTGCACTGGCACCACTGGGGATGCACTGCAGTGACTCGAAAGAGTGCACTGTCAGCACTGGGGATGCAGTGCAGTGAGTCCAGAGAGTGCACTGTCAGCACTGGGGATGCAGTGCAGTGAGTCCAGAGAGTGCACTGGCACCACTGGGGATGCAGTGCAGTGAGTCCAGAGAGTGCAGTGGCACCACTGGGGATGCACTGCAATGAGTCCAGAGAATGCACTGGAACTAATGGGGATGCAGTGCAGTGAATCGAAAGAGTGCACTGGCACCACTGCGGATGCACTGCAGTGAGTCCGGAGAGTGCCCTGGCACCAATGGTGATGCAGTGCAGTGAGTCCAGAGAGTGCACTGGCACCACTGGGGATGCACTGCAGTGAGTCCAGAGAGTGCACTGGCACCACTGGGGATGCACTGCAGTGAGTCCAGAGAGTGCTCGGGGAACACTGGGGATGCAGTGCAGTGAGTGCAGAGAGTGCACTGGCACCACTGGGGATGCACTGCAGTGACTCGAAAGAGTGCACTGGCACCACTGCGGATGCACTGCAGTGAGTCCGGAGAGTGCCCTGGCACCAATGGTGATGCAGTGCAGTGAGTCCAGAGAGTGCAGTGGCACCACTGGCGATGCAGTGCAGTGAGTCCAGAGAGTGCACTGGCACCACTGGGGATGCAATGCAGTGAGTCCAGAGAGTGCACGGGCACCACTGGGGATGAAGTGCAGTGAGTCCAGAGAGTGCACTGGCACCTCCGGGGATGCAGTGCAGTGAGTCCAGAGAGTGCACTGGCACCACTGGGGATGCACTGCAGTGAGTCCAGAGAGTGCACTGGCACCACTGGGGATGCACTGCAGTGAGTCCAGAGAGTGCACTGGCAGCACTGGGGATGCACTACAGTGAGTCCAGAGAGTGCACTGTCAGCACTGGGGATGCAGTGCAGTGAGTCCAGAGAGTGCACTGTCAGCACTGGGGATGCAGTGCAGTGAGTGCACAGAGTGCACTGGCACCACTGGGGATGCACTGCAGTGAGTCCAGAGAGTGCACTGGCACCACTGGGGATGCACTGCAGTGACTCAAAAGAGTGCACTGGCACCACTGCGGATGCACTGCAGTGAGTCCGGAGAGTGCACTGGCACCAATGGTGATGCAGTGCAGTGAGTCCAGAGAGTGCAGTGGCACCACTGGGGATGCAGTGCAGTGAGTCCAGAGAGTGCACTGGCACCACTGGGGATGCAATGCAGTGAGTCCAGAGAGTGCACTGGCTACACTGGGGATTCAGTGCAGTGAGTCCAGAGAGTGCAGTGGCACCACTGGGGATGCAGTGCAGTGATTCCAGAGAGTGCACTGGCACCACTGGGGATGCAGTGCAGTGAGTCCAGAGAGTGCACTGGCACCACTGGGGATGCAGTGCAGTGAGTCCAGAGAGTGCACTGGCAGCAATGGGGATGCAGTGCCGTTGAGTCCAGAGAGTGCACTGGCACCTTGGAGATGCAGTGCAGTGAGTCCAGAGAGTGCACTGGCACCACTGGGATGCAGTGCAGTGAGTCCACAGAGTGCACTGGCACCACAGGGGATACACTGCAGTGAGTCCAGAGAGTGCACTGGCACCACTGGGGACTCAGTGCAGTGACTACAGAGAGTGCACTGGCACCATTGGGGATGCAGTGCAGTGAGTCCAGAGAGTGCACTGGCACCAGTGGGGATGCACTGCAGTGGGTCCAGAGAGTGCACTGGCACCACTGGGGATGCAGTGCAGTGAGTCCAAAGAGTGCACTGGCACCACTGGGAATGCAGTGCAGTGAGTCCAGAGAGTGCACTGGCACCACTGGGGATGCAGTGCAGTGACTCCAGAGAGTGCACTGGCACCACTGGTGATGCACTGCAGTGAGTCCAGAGAGTGCACTGGCACCACTGGGGATGCAGTGCAGTGAGTCCAGAGAGTGCACTGGCACCAGTGGGGAAGCAGTGCAGTGAGTCCAGAGAGTGCACTGGCACCACTGGGGATGCACTGCACTGAGTCCAGAGAGTGCACTGACACCACTGGGGATCCAATGCAGTGAGTCCAGCGAGTGCAATGGAACCACTTGGGATGCAGTGCAGTGAGTGCAGAGAGTGCACTGGCACAAAAGGGGATGCACTGCAGTGACTCCAGAAAGTGCACTGGCACCACTGGGGATGCACTGCAGTGAGTCCAGAGAGTGCACTGGCACCGCTGGTGATGCAGTGCAGTGAGTCCAGAGAGTGCACTGGCACCACTGGGGATGCACTGCAGTGAGTCCAGAGAGTGTACTGGCACCACAGGGGATGCAGTGCAGTGAGTCCAGAGAGTGCACTGGCACCACTGGGGATGCACTGCAGTGAGTCCAGAGAGTGCACTGGCACCACTGGGGATGCAGTGCAGTGAGTCCAGAGAGTGCACTGGCACTACCGGGGATGCACTGCAGTGAGTCCAGAGAGTGCACTGGCACCACTGGGGATGCAGTGCAGTGAGTCCAGAGAGTGCACTGGCACCACTGGGGATGCACCTCGGTGAGTCCAGAGAGTGCTCTGGGAACACCGGGGATGCAGTGCAGTGAGTGCAGAGAGTGCACTGGCACCACTGGGGATGCAGTGCAGTGAGTCCAGAGAGTGCACTGGAACCACTGGGGATGCAATGCAGTGAGTCCAGAGAGTGCACTGGCACCACTGGGGATGCAGTGCAGTGAGTCCAAAGAGTGCACTGGCACCACTGGGAATGCAGTGCAGTGAGTCCAGAGAGTGCACTGGCACCACTGGGGATGCACTGCAGTGAGTCCAGAGAGTGCACTGGCACCATTAGGGATGCAGTGCAGTGAGTCCAGAGAGTGCACTGGCACCACTGGGGATGCACTGCCGTGAGTCCAGAGAGTGCACTGGCACCACTGGGGATGCACTGCAGTGAGTCCAGAGAGTGCACTGGCACCACTGGGGATGCACTGCAGTGACTCGAAAGAGTGCACTGTCAGCACTGGGGATGCAGTGCAGTGAGTCCAGAGAGTGCACTGTCAGCACTGGGGATGCAGTGCAGTGAGTCCAGAGAGTGCACTGGCACCACTGGGGATGCAGTGCAGTGAGTCCAGAGAGTGCAGTGGCACCACTGGGGATGCACTGCAATGAGTCCAGAGAATGCACTGGAACTAATGGGGATGCAGTGCAGTGAATCGAAAGAGTGCACTGGCACCACTGCGGATGCACTGCAGTGAGTCCGGAGAGTGCCCTGGCACCAATGGTGATGCAGTGCAGTGAGTCCAGAGAGTGCAGTGGCACCACTGGGGATGCACTGCAGTGAGTCCAGAGAGTGCACTGGCACCACTGGGGATGCACTGCAGTGAGTCCAGAGAGTGCTCGGGGAACACTCGGGATGCAGTGCAGTGAGTGCAGAGAGTGCACTGGCACCACTGGGGATGCACTGCAGTGACTCGAAAGAGTGCACTGGCACCACTGCGGATGCACTGCAGTGAGTCCGGAGAGTGCCCTGGCACCAATGGTGATGCAGTGCAGTGAGTCCAGAGAGTGCAGTGGCACCACTGGCGATGCAGTGCAGTGAGTCCAGAGAGTGCACTGGCACCACTGGGGATGCAATGCAGTGAGTCCAGAGAGTGCACTGGCACCACTGGGGATGAAGTGCAGTGAGTCCAGAGAGTGCACTGGCACCTCCGGGGATGCAGTGCAGTGAGTCCAGAGAGTGCACTGGCACCACTGGGGATGCACTGCAGTGAGTCCAGAGAGTGCACTGGCACCACTGGGGATGCACTGCAGTGAGTCCAGAGAGTGCACTGGCAGCACTGGGGATGCACTACAGTGAGTCCAGAGAGTGCACTGTCAGCACTGGGGATGCAGTGCAGTGAGTCCAGAGAGTGCACTGTCAGCACTGGGGATGCAGTGCAGTGAGTGCAGAGAGTGCACTGGCACCACTGGGGATGCACTGCAGTGAGTCCAGAGAGTGCACTGGCACCACTGGGGATGCACTGCAGTGACTCAAAAGAGTGCACTGGCACCACTGCGGATGCACTGCAGTGAGTCTGGAGAGTGCACTGGCACCAATGGTGATGCAGTGCAGTGAGTCCAGAGAGTGCAGTGGCACCACTGGGGATGCACTGCAGTGAGTCCAGAGAGTGCACTGGCACCACTGGGGATGCAATGCAGTGAGTCCAGAGAGTGCACTGGCTACACTGGGGATTCAGTGCAGTGAGTCCAGAGAGTGCAGTGGCACCACTGGGATGCAGTGCAGTGATTCCAGAGAGTGCACTGGCACCACTGGGGATGCAGTGCAGTGAGTCCAGAGAGTGCACTGGCACCACTGGGGATGCAGTGCAGTGAGTCCAGAGAGTGCACTGGCAGCAATGGGGATGCAGTGCAGTTGAGTCCAGAGAGTGCACTGGCACCTTGGAGATGCAGTGCAGTGAGTCCAGAGAGTGCACTGGCACCACTGGGATGCAGTGCAGTGAGTCCACAGAGTGCACTGGCACCACAGGGGATACACTGCAGTGAGTCCAGAGAGTGCACTGGCACCACAAGGGGACTCAGTGCAGTGACTACAGAGAGTGCACTGGCACCATTGGGGATGCAGTGCAGTGAGTCCAGAGAGTGCACTGGCACCAGTGGGGATGCACTGCAGTGGGTCCAGAGAGTGCACTGGCACCACTGGGGATGCAGTGCAGTGAGTCCAAAGAGTGCACTGGCACCACTGGGAATGCAGTGCAGTGAGTCCAGAGAGTGCACTGGCACCACTGGGGATGCAGTGCAGTGACTCCAGAGAGTGCACTGGCACCACTGGTGATGCACTGCAGTGAGTCCAGAGAGTGCACTGGCACCACTGGGGATGCAGTGCAGTGAGTCCAGAGAGTGCACTGGCACCAGTGGGGAAGCAGTGCAGTGAGTCCAGAGAGTGCACTGGCACCACTGGGGATGCACTGCACTGAGTGCAGAGAGTGCACTGGCACCACTGGGGATCCAATGCAGTGAGTCCAGCGAGTGCAATGGAACCACTGGGGATGCAGTGCAGTGAGTGCAGAGAGTGCACTGGCACAAAAGGGGATGCACTGCAGTGACTCCAGAAAGTGCACTGGCACCACTGGGGATGCACTGCAGTGAGTCCAGAGAGTGCACTGGCACCGCTGGTGATGCAGTGCAGTGAGTCCAGAGAGTGCACTGGCACCACTGGGGATGCACTGCAGTGAGTCCAGAGAGTGTACTGGCACCACAGGGGATGCAGTGCAGTGAGTCCAGAGAGTGCACTGGCACCACTGGGGATGCACTGCAGTGAGTGCAGAGAGTGCACTGGCACCACTGGGGATGCAGTGCAGTGAGTCCAGAGAGTGCACTGGCACTACCGGGGATGCACTGCAGTGACTCAAGAGAGTGCACTGTCACCACTGGGGATGCAGTGCAGTGAGTCCAGAGAGTACACTGGCACCTCAGGGGCTGCACTGCACTGAGTCCAGAGAGTGCACTGGCACCACTGGGGATGCAGTGCAGTGAGTCCAGAGAGTGCACTGGCACCACTGGGGATGCACCTCTGTGAGTCCAGAGAGTGCTCTGGGAACACCGGGGATGCAGTGCAGTGAGTGCAGAGAGTGCACTGGCACCACTGGGGATGCAGTGCTGTGAGTCCAGAGAGTGCACTGGAACCACTGGGGATGCACTGCAGTGAGTCCAGAGAGTGCACTGGCACCATTAGGGATGCAGTGCAGTGAGTCCGGAGAGTGCACTGGCACCACTGGGGATGCAGTGCAGTGAGTCCAGAGAGTGCACTGGCACCACTGGGGATGCAGTGCGGTGAGTCCAGAGAGTGCACTGTCAGCACTGGGGATGCAGTGCAGTGAGTCCAGAGAGTGCACTGTCAGCACTGGGGATGCAGTGCAGTGAGTCCAGAGAGTGCACTGGCACCACTGGGGATGCAGTGCAGTGAGTCCAGAGAGTGCACTGGCACCACTGGGGATGCACTGCAATGAGTCCAGAGAATGCACTGGAACTAATGGGGATGCAGTGCAGTGACTCGAAAGAGTGCACTGGCACCACTGCGGATGCACTGCAGTGAGTCCGGAGAGTGCCCTGGCACCAATGGTGATGCAGTGCAGTGAGTCCAGAGAGTGCAGTGGCACCACTGGGGATGCAGTGCAGTGAGTGCAGAGAGTGCACTGGCACCACTGGGGATGCAGTGCAGTGAGTCCAGAGAGTGCACTGGCACCACTGCGGATGCACTGCAGTGAGTCCGGAGAGTGCACTGGCACCAATGGTGATGCAGTGCAGTGAGTCCAGAGAGTGCAGTGGCACCACTGGGGATGCACTGCAGTGAGTCCAGAGAGTGCAGTGGCACCACTGGGGATGCAGTGCAGTGAGTCCAGAGAGTGCACTGGCACCACTGGGGATGAAGTGCAGTGAGTCCAGAGAGTGCACTGGCACCACTGGGGATGCAGTGCAGTGAGTCCAGAGAGTGCACTGGCACCACTGGGGATGCACTGCAGTGAGTCCAGAGAGTGCACTGGCACCATTGGGGATGCACTGCAGTGAGTCCAGAGAGTGCACTGGCAGCACTGGGGATGCAGTGCAGTGACTCCAGAGAGTGCACTGGCACCACTGGGGATGCAGTGCAGTGAGTCCAGAGAGTGCACTGGCAACACTGGTGATGTAGTGCAGTGAGTGCAGAGAGTGCACTGGCACCACTGGGGATGCACTGCAGTGAGTCCAGAGAGTGCACTGGCAACACTGGTGATGTAGTGCAGTGAGTGCAGAGAGTGCACTGTCAGCACTGGGGATGCAGTGCAGTGAGTCCAGAGAGTGCACTGGCACCACTGGGGATGCACTGCAGTGACTCAAAAGAGTGCACTGGCACCACTGCGGATGCACTGCAGTGAGTCCAGAGAGTGCACTGGCACTTCTGGGGATGCAGTGCAGTGAGTCCAGAGAGTGCACTGGCACAACAGGGGATGCACTGCAGTGACTCCAGAAAGTGCACTGGCACCACTGGGGATGCACTGCAGTGAGTCCAGAGAGTGCACTGGCACCACTGGTGATGCAGTGCAGTGAGTCCAGAGAGTACACTGGCACCACTGGGGATGCACTGCAGTGAGTCCAGAGAGTACACTGGCACCACAGGGGATGCAGTGCAGTGAGTCCAGAGAGTGCACTGGCACCACAGGGGATGCACCCCGGTGAGTCCAGACAGTGCACTGGCACCACTGGGGATGCAGTGCAGTGAGTCCAGAGACTGCACTGGCACCACTGGGGTTTTAGTGCAGTGAGTCCAGAGAGTGCACTGGCACCAATGGGGATGCAGTGCTGTGAGTCCAGAGAGTGCACTGGCACCACTGGGGATGCACTGCAGTGAGACCAGAGAGTTCTCTGGCACCACTGGGGATGCAGTTTAGTGAGTCCAGAGAGTGCACCGGCTCCAATGGCGATACACTGCAGTGAGTCCAGACAGTGCACTGGCACCACTGGGGATGCAGTGCAGTGAGTCCAGAGAGTGCACTGGCACCACTGGGGATGCAGTGCAGTGAGTCCAGAGAGTGCACTGGCACCACTGAGCTACACTGCAGTGAGTCCAGTAGTTGCACTGGCACCACTGGGGATGCACTGCTGTGAGTCCAGAGACTACACTGGCACCACTGGGGATGCAGTGCAGTCAGTGCAGAGAGTGCACAGGCACCACTGTTGATGCAGTGCAGTGAGTCCAGAGAGTGCACTGGCACCACTGGGGATGCAGTGCAGTGAGTCCAGAGAGTGCACTGGCACCACTGGGGATGCACTGCAGTGAGCTCAGAGAGTGCACTGGCACCACTGGGGATGCAGTGCAGTGAGTCCAGAGAGCGCACTGGCACCACTGGGGACGCAGTGCAGTGAGTCCAGAGAGTGCACTGGCACCACTGGGGACGCAGTGCAGTGAGTCCAGAGAGTGCACTGGCACCACTGGGGATGCACTACAGTGAGTCCAGAGAGTGCACTGGCACCACTGGGGATGCACTACAGTGAGTCCAGAGAGTGCACTGGCACCACTGGGGATGCAGTGCAGTGACTCCAGAGAGTGCAGAGGCACCACTGTTGATGCAGTGCAGTGAGTGCAGAGAGTGCACTGGCACCAGTGCGGAAGCACTGCAGTGAGTCCAGAGAGTGCACTGGCACCACTGGGGATGCACTGCAGTGAGTCCAGAGAGTGCACTGGCACCACTGGGGATGCAGTGCAGTGAGTCCAGAGAGTGCACTGGCACCACTGGGGATGCAGTGCAGTGAGTCCAGAGAGTGCACTAGCACCAATGGGATGCAGTGCAGTGAGTCCAGAGAGTGCACTGGCGCCACTGGGGATGCAGTGCAGTGAGTCCAGAGAGTGCACTGGCACCACTGGGGATGCAGTGCAGTGACTCCAGAGAGTGCACTGGCAACACTGGGGATGCAGTGCAGTGAGTCCACAGAGTGCACTGGCACCACTGGGGATGCACTGTAGTGAGTCCACAGAGTGCACTGGCACCACTGGGGATGCACTGCAGTGAGTCCAGAGAGTGCAGTGGCACCACTGGGGATGCACCCCGGTGAGTCCAGAGAGTGCACTGGCACCACTGGGGATGCAGTGCAGTGAGTCCAGAGAGTGCACTGGCACCACTGGGGATGCACTGCAGTGAGTCCAGAGAGTGCACTGGCCCCACAGAGGATGTAGTGCAGTGAGTCCACAGAGGGCACTGGCACCACTGGGGATGCAGCGCAGTGACTCCAGAGAGTGCACTGGCACCACTGGGGATGCAGTGCAGTGAGTCCAGAGAGTGCACTGGCACCACTGGAGTTGCAGTGCAGTGAGTCGAGAGAGTGCCCTGGAACCACTGGGGATGCAGCGCAGTGACTACAGAGAGTGCACTGTCTCCCCTGGGGATGCAGTGCAGTGAGTCCAGAGAGTACACTGGCACCACTGGGGATGCAGTGCAGTGACTCCAGAGAGTGCACTGGCAATACTGGGGATGCAGTGCAGTGACTCCAGAGAGTGCACTGGCACCACTGGGGATGCACTGCAGTGAGTCCAGAGAGTGCACTGGCACCACTGGTGATGCAGTGCAGTGAGTGCAGAGAGTGCACTGGCACCACTGGGGATGCAGTGCAGTGAGTCCAGAGAGTGCACTGGCACCACTGGGGATGCACTGCAGTGACTCCAGAGACTGCACTGGCACCAATGGGGATGCACTGCAGTGAGTCCAGAGAATGCACTGGCACCACTGGGGATGCAGTGCAGTGACTCGAAAGAGTGCACTGGCACCACTGGGGATGCACTGCAGTGAGTCCGGAGAGTGCCCTGGCACCAATGGTGATGCAGTGCAGTGATCCAGAGAGTGCACTGGCACCACTGGGGATGCACTGCAGTGAGTCCAGAGAGTGCACTGGCACCACTGGGGAAGCAGTGCACTGAGTCCAGAGAGTACACTGGCACCACTTGGGATGCAGTGCAGTGAGTCCAGAGAGTGCACGGTCAGCACTGGTGATGCAGTGCAGTGAGTCCAGAGAGTGCACTGGCACCACTGGGGATGCACTGCAGTGAGTCCAGAGACTGCACTGGCACCAATGGGGATGCACTGTAGTGAGTCCAGAGAATGCACTGGCACCACTGGGGATGCAGTGCAGTGACTCGAAAGAGTGCACTGGCACCACTGGGGATGCACTGCAGTGAGTCCAGAGAGTGCACTGGCACCACTGGGGATGCAGTGCAGTGACTACAGAGAGTGCACTGGCACCACTGGGGATGCACTGCAGTGAGTCCAGAGAGTGCACTGGCACCATTAGGGATTCAGTGCAGTGAGTCCGGAGAGTGCACTGGCACCACTGGGGATGCAGTGCAGTGAGTCCAGAGAGTGCACTGGCACCACTGGGGATGCACTGCAGTGAGTCCAGAGAGTGCACTGTCAGCACTGGGGATGCAGTGCAGTGAGTCCAGAGAGTGCACTGTCAGCACTGGGGATGCAGTGCAGTGAGTCCAGAGAGTGCACTGGCACCACTGGGGATGCAGTGCAGTGAGTCCAGAGAGTGCACTGGCACCACTGGGGATGCACTGCAATGAGTCCAGAGAATGCACTGGAACTAATGGGGATGCAGTGCAGTGAATCGAAAGAGTGCACTGGCACCACTGCGGATGCACTGCAGTGAGTCCGGAGAGTGCCCTGGCATCAATGGTGATGCAGTGCAGTGAGTCTAGAGAGTGCAGTGGCACCACTGGGGATGCAGTGCAGTGAGTCCAGAGAGTGCACAGGCACCACTGGGGATGCACTGCAGTGAGTCCAGAGAGTGCACTGGCACCACTGGGGATGCACTGCAGTGAGTCCAGAGAGTGCTCGGGGAACACTGGGGATGCAGTGCAGTGAGTGCAGAGAGTGCACTGGCACCACTGGGGATGCAGTGCAGTGAGTCCAGAGAGTGCACTGGCACCACTGGGGATGCAATGCAGTGAGTCCAGAGAGTGCACTGGCACCACTGGGGATGAAGTGCAGTGAGTCCAGAGAGTGCACTGGCACCACTGGGGATGCAGTGCAGTGAGTCCAGAGAGTGCACTGGCACCACTGGGGATGCACTGCAGTGAGTCCAGAGAGTGCACTGGCACCACTGGGGATGCACTGCAGTGAGTCCAGAGAGTGCACTGGCAGCACTGGGGATGCAGTGCAGTGACTCCAGAGAGTGCACGGGCACCACCGGGGATGCACTGCAGTGAGTCCAGAGAGTGCACTGGCACCACTGGTGATGCAGTGCAGTGAGTGCAGAGAGTGCACTGGCACCACTGGGGATGCACTGCAGTGAGTCCAGAGAGTGCACTGGCACCACTGGGGATGCACTGCAGTGACTCAAAAGAGTGCACTGGCACCACTGGGGATGCACTGCAGTGAGTCCAGAGAGTGCACTGGCACCACTGGGGATGCAGTGCAGTGACTCCAGAGAGTGCAGAGGCACCACTGGGGATGCAGCACAGTGAGTCCAGAGAGTGCACTGGCACCACTGGGGATGCAGTGCTGTGAGTCCAGAGAGTGCACTGGCACCACTGGGGATGCAATGCAGTGACTCCAGAGAGTGCACTGGCACCACTGAGGATGCACAGCAGTGATTCCAGAGAGTGCACTGGCACCACTGGGGATGCAGTGCAGTGAGTCCAGAGAGTGCACTGGCACCACTGGGGATGCACTGCAGTGACTCGAAAGAGTGCACTGGCACCAGTGGGGATGCACTGCAGTGAGTCCGGAGAGTGCCCTGGCACCAATGGTGATGCAGTGCAGTGAGTCCAGAGAGTGCAGTGACACCACTGGGGATGCAGTGCAGTGAGTCCAGAGAGTGCACTGGCACCACTGGGGATGAAGTGCAGTGAGTCCTGAGAGTGCACTGGCACCACAAGGGATGCACTGCAGTGAGTCCAGAGAGTGCACTGGCACCACTGGGGATGCACTGCAGTGAGTCCAGAGAGTGCACTGGCAGCAGTGGGGATGCAGTGCAGTGAGTCCAGAGAGTGCACTGGCACCTTGGGATGCAGTGCAGTGAGTCCAGAGAGTGCACTGGCACCACTGGGATGCAGTGCAGTGAGTCCACAGAGTGCACTGGCACCACAGGGGATACACTGCAGTGAGTCCAGAGAGTGCACTGGCACCACTGGGGACGCAGTGCAGTGACTACAGAGAGTGCACTGGGACCATTGGGGATGCAGTGCAGTGAGTCCAGAGAGTGCACTGGCACCAGTGGGGATGCAGTGCAGTGAGTCCAAAGAGTGCACTGGCACCACTGGGAATGCAGTGCAGTGAGTCCAGAGAGTGCACTGGCTCCACTGGGGATGCAGTGCAGTGACTCCAGAGAGTGCACTGGCACCAATGGTGATGCACTGCAGTGAGTCCAGAGAGTGCACTGGCACCACTGGGGATGCAGTGCAGTGAGTCCAGAGAGTGCACTGGCACCAGTGGGGAAGCAGTGCAGTGAGTCCAGAGAGTGCACTGGCACCACTGGGGATGCACTGCACTGCGTCCAGAGAGTGCACTGACACTACTGGGGATCCAATGCAGTGAGTCCAGAGAGTGCAATGGAACCACTGGGGATGCAGTGCAGTGAGTCCAGAGAGTGCACTGGCACTTCTGGGGATGCAGTGCAGTGAGTGCAGAGAGTGCACTAGCACAAAAGGGGATGCACTGCAGTGACTCCAGAAAGTGCACTGGCACCACTGGGGATGCACTGCAGTGAGTCCAGAGAGTGCACTGGCACCACTGGTGATGCAGTGCAGTGAGTCCAGAGAGTACACTGGCACCACTGGGGATGCACTGCAGTGAGTCCAGAGAGTGTCCTGGCACCACAGGGGATGCAGTGCAGTGAGTCCAGAGAGTGCACTGGCACCACTGGGGATGCACTGCAGTGAGTCCAGAGAGTGCACTGGCACCACTGGGGATGCAGTGCAGTGAGTCCAGAGAGTGCACTGGCACCACTGGGGATGCACTGCAGTGAGTCCAGAGAGTGCACTGGCACCACTGGGGATGCACTGCAGTGATTCCAGAGAGTACACTGGCACCTCAGGGGCTGCACTGCAGTGAGTCCAGAGAGTGCACTGGCACCACTGGGGATGCAGTGCAGTGAGTCCAGAGAGTGCACTGGCACTACTGGGGATGCAGTGCAGTGAGTCCGGAGAGTGCACTGGCACCACTGGGGATGCAGTGCAGTGAGTCCAGAGAGTGCACTGGCACCACTGGGGATGCACTGCAGTGAGTCCAGAGAGTGCACTGTCAGCACTGGGGATGCAGTGCAGTGAGTCCAGAGAGTGCACTGTCAGCACTGGGGATGCAGTGCAGTGAGTCCAGAGAGTGCACTGGCACCACTGGGGATGCACCTCGGTGAGTCCAGAGAGTACACTGGCACCTCAGGGGCTGCACTGCAGTGAGTCCAGAGAGTGCACTAGCACCACTGGGGATGCAGTGCAGTGAGTCCAGAGAGTGCACTGGCACCACTGGGGATGCACTGCAGTGAGTCCAGAGAGTGCACTGGCACTACTGGGGATGCAGTGCAGTGAGTCCAGAGAGTGCACTGGCACCACTGGGGATGCAGTGCAGTGAGTCCAGAGAGTGCACTGGCACCACTGGGGATGCAGTGCAGTGACTCCAGAGAGTGCACTGTCAGCACTGGGGATGCAGTGCAGTGAGTCCAGAGAGTGCACTGTCAGCACTGGGGATGCAGTGCAGTGAGTCCAGAGAGTGCACTGGCACCACTGGGGATGCACCTCGGTGAGTCCAGAGAGTACACTGGCACCTCAGGGGCTGCACTGCAGTGAGTCCAGAGAGTGCACTGGCACCACTGGGGATGCAGTGCAGTGAGTCCAGAGAGTGCACTGTCAGCACTGGGGATGCAGTGCAGTGAGTCCAGAGAGTGCACTGGCACCACTGGGGATGCAGTGCAGTGAGTCCAGAGAGTGCACTGGCACCACTGGGGATGCACTGCAATGAGTCCAGAGAATGCACTGGAACTAATGGGGATGCAGTGCAGTGACTCGAAAGAGTGCACTGGCACCACTGCGGATGCACTGCCGTGAGTCCGGAGAGTGCCCTGGCACCAATGGTGATGCAGTGCAGTGAGTCCAGAGAGTGCAGTCTCACCACTGGGGATGCAGTGCAGTGTGTCCAGAGAGCGCACTGGCACCACTGCGGATGCACTGCAGTGACTCGAAAGAGTGCACTGGCACCACTGCGGATGCACTGCAGTGAGTCCGGAGAGTGCCCTGGCACCAATGGTGATGCAGTGCAGTGAGTCCAGAGAGTGCAGTGGCACCACTGGGGATGCAGTGCAGTGAGTCCAGAGAGTGCACTGGCACCACTGGGGATGCAATGCAGTGAGTCCAGAGAGTGCACTGGCACCACTGGGGATGAAGTGCAGTGAGTCCAGAGAGTGCACTGGCACCACTGGGGATGCAGTGCAGTGAGTCCAGGGAGTGCACTGGCACCACTGGGGATGCACTGCAGTGAGTCCAGAGAGTGCACTGGCACCACTGGGGATGCAGTACAGTGAGTCCAGAGAGTACACTGGCACCTCAGGGGCTGCACTGCAGTGAGTGCAGAGAGTGCACTGGCACCACTGGGGATGCAGTGCAGTGAGTCCAGAGAGTGCACTGGCACCACTGGGGTTGCACTTCAGTGAGTCCACAGAGTGCACTGGCACCACTGGGGATGCAGTGCAGTGAGTCCAGAGAGTGCACTGGCACCAGTGGGGAAGCAGTGCAGTGAGTCCAGAGAGTGCACTGGCACCACTGGGGATGCACTGCACTGCGTCCAGAGAGTGCACTGGCACCACTGGGGATGCACTGCAGTGAGTCCAGAGAGTGCACTGTCAGCACTGGGGATGCAGTGCAGTGAGTCCAGAGAGTGTACTGTCAGCACTGGGGATGCAGTGCAGTGAGTCCAGAGAGTGCACTGGCACCACTGGGGATGCACCTCGGTGAGTCCAGAGAGTACACTGGCACCTCAGGGGCTGCACTGCAGTGAGTCCAGAGAGTGCACTGGCACCACTGGGGATGCACCACTGGGGAACACCGGGGATGCAGTGCAGTGAGTGCAGAGAGTGCACTGGCACCACTGGGGATGCAGTGCAGTGAGTCCAGAGAGTGCACTGGCACCACTGGGGATGCAGTGCAGTGAGTCCAGAGAGTGCACTGTAACCACTGGGGATGCACTGCAGTGAGTCCAGAGAGTGCACTGGCACCATTAGGGATGCAGTGCAGTGAGTCCGGAGAGTGCACTGGCACCACTGGGGATGCAGTGCAGTGAGTCCAGAGAGTGCACTGGCACCACTGGGGATGCACTGCAGTGAGTCCAGAGAGTGCACTGTCAGCACTGGGGATGCAGTGCAGTGAGTCCAGAGAGTGCACTGTCAGCACTGGGGATGCAGTGCAGTGAGTCCAGAGAGTGCACTGGCACCACTGGGGATGCACTGCAGTGA
Source organism: Anser cygnoides (assembly GCF_040182565.1). Lineage (NCBI taxonomy): Eukaryota > Metazoa > Chordata > Aves > Anseriformes > Anatidae > Anser > Anser cygnoides. The sequence continues at coordinate 363,549 of NW_027103072.1, read as the reverse complement.
CTCGAAAGAGTGCACTGGCACCACTGGGGATGCACTGCAATGAGTCCAGAGAATGCACTGGAACTAATGGGGATGCAGTGCAGTGACTCGAAAGAGTGCACTGGCACCACTGCGGATGCACTGCCGTGAGTCCGGAGAGTGCCCTGGCACCAATGGTGATGCAGTGCACTGAGTCCAGAGAGTGCAGTGGCACCACTGGGGATGCAGTGCAGTGAGTCCAGAGAGTGCACTGGCACCACTGGGGATGCACTACAGTGAGTCCAGAGAGTGCACTGGCACCACTGGGGATGCACTGCAGTGAGTCCAGAGAGTGCTCGGGGAACACTGGGGATGCAGTGCAGTGAGTGCAGAGAGTGCACTGGCACCACTGGGGATGCAGTGCAGTGAGTCCAGAGAGCGCACTGGCACCACTGGGGATGCACTGCAGTGACTCGAAAGAGTGCACTGGCACCACTGCGGATGCACTGCAGTGAGTCCGGAGAGTGCCCTGGCACCAATGGTGATGCAGTGCAGTGAGTCCAGAGAGTGCAGTGGCACCACTGGGGATGCAGTGTAGTGAGTCCAGAGAGTGCACTGGCACCACTGGGGATGCAGTGCAGTGATTCCAGAGAGTGCACTGGCACCACTGGGGATGCACTGCAGTGAGTCCAGAGAGTGCTCGGGGAACACTGGGGATGCAGTGCAGTGAGTGCAGAGAGTGCACTGGCACCACTGGGGATGCAGTGCAGTGAGTCCAGAGAGTGCACTGGCACCACTGGGGATGCAATGCAGTGAGTCCAGAGAGTGCACTGGCACCACTGGGGATGAAGTGCAGTGAGTCCAGAGAGTGCACTGGCACCTCTGGGGATGCAGTGCAGTGAGTCCAGAGAGTGCACTGGCACCACTGGGGATGCACTGCAGTGAGTCCAGAGAGTGCACTGGCACCACTGGGGATGCACTGCAGTGAGTCCAGAGAGTGCACTGGCAGCACTGGGGATGCAGTGCAGTGATTCCACAGAGTGCACTGGCACCACTGGGGATGCACTGCAGTGAGTCCAGAGAGTGCACTGGCACCACTGGTGATGCAGTGCAGTGAGTGCAGAGAGTGCACTGGCACCACTGGGGATGCACTGCAGTGAGTCCAGAGAGTGCAGTGGCACCACTGGGATGCAGTGCAGTGAATCCAGAGAGTGCAGTGGCACCACTGGGGATGCAATGCAGTGAGTCCAGAGAGTGCACTGGCACCACTGAGGATGCACAGCAGTGATTCCAGAGAGTGCACTGGCACCACTGGGGATGCAGTGCAGTGAGTCCAGAGAGTGCACTGGCACCACTGGGGATGCACTGCAGTGACTCGAAAGAGTGCACTGGCACCACTGCGGATGCACTGCAGTGAGTCCGGAGAGTGCCCTGGCACCAATGGTGATGCAGTTCAGTGAGTCCAGAGAGTGCAGTGACACCACTGGGGATGCAGTGCAGTGAGTCCAGAGAGTGCACTGGCACCACTGGGGATGAAGTGCAGTGAGTCCTGAGAGTGCACTGGCACCACTGGGGATGCACTGCAGTGAGTCCAGAGAGTGCACTGGCACCACTGGGGATGCACTGCAGTGAGTCCAGAGAGTGCACTGGCAGCAGTGGGGATGCAGTGCAGTTGAGTCCAGAGAGTGCACTGGCGCCAATGGTGATGCAGTGCAGTGAGTCCAGAGAGTGCACTGGCACCACTGGGATGCAGTGCAGTGAGTCCACAGAGTGCACTGGCACCACAGGGGATACACTGCAGTGAGTCCAGAGAGTGCACTTGCACCACTGGGGACGCAGTGCAGTGACTACAGAGAGTGCACTGGGACCATTGGGGATGCAGTGCAGTGAGTCCAGAGAGTGCACTGGCACCACTGGGGATGCACTGCAGTGAGTCCAAAGAGTGCACTGGCACCACTGGGAATGCAGTGCAGTGAGTCCAGAGAGTGCACTGGCTCCACTGGGGATGCAGTGCAGTGACTCCAGAGAGTGCACTGGCACCAATGGTTATGCACTGGAGTGAGTCCAGAGAGTGCACTGGCACCACTGGGGATGCAGTGCAGTGAGTCCAGAGAGTGCACTGGCACCAGTGGGGAAGCAGTGCAGTGAGTCCAGAGAGTGCACTGGCACCACTGGGGATGCACTGCACTGCGTCCAGAGAGTGCACTGACACTACTGGGGATCCAATGCAGTGAGTCCAGAGAGTGCACTGGCACCACTGGGGATGCAGTGCAGTGAGTCCAGAGAGTGCACTGGCACTTCTGGGGATGCAGTGCAGTGAGTGCAGAGAGTGCACTGGCACAAAAGGGGATGCACTGCAGTGACTCCAGAAAGTGCACTGGCACCACTGGGGATGCACTGCAGTGAGTCCAGAGAGTGCACTGGCACCGCTGGTGATGCAGTGCAGTGAGTCCAGAGAGTACACTGGCACCACTGGGGATGCACTGCAGTGAGTCCAGAGAGTGTCCTGGCACCACAGGGGATGCAGTGCAGTGAGTCCAGAGAGTGCACTGGCACCACTGGGGATGCAGTGCAGTGAGTCCAGAGAGTGCACTGGCACCACTGGGGATGCAGTGCAGTGAGTCCAGAGAGTGCACTGGCACTACTGGGGATGCACTGCAGTGATTCCAGAGAGTGCAGTGGCACCACTGGGGATGCAGTGCAGTGAGTCCAGAGAGTGCACTGGCACCACTGGGGATGCAGTGCAGTGAGTCCGGAGAGTGCACTGTCAGCACTGGGGATGCAGTGCAGTGAGTCCAGAGAGTGCACTGTCAGCACTGGGGATGCAGTGCAGTGAGTCCAGAGAGTGCACTGGCACCACTGGGGATGCACCTCGGTGAGTCCAGAGAGTACACTGGCACCTCAGGGGCTGCACTGCAGTGAGTCCAGAGAGTGCACTGGCACCACTGGGGATGCAGTGCAGTGAGTCCAGAGAGTGCACTGGCACTACTGGGGATGCAGTGCAGTGAGTCCGGAGAGTGCACTGGCACCACTGGGGATGCAGTGCAGTGAGTCCAGAGAGTGCACTGGCACCACTGGGGATGCACTGCAGTGAGTCCAGAGAGTGCACTGTCAGCACTGGGGATGCAGTGCAGTGAGTCCAGAGAGTGCACTAGCACCACTGGGGATGCAGTGCAGTGAGTCCAGAGAGTGCACTGGCACTACTGGGGATGCAGTGCAGTGAGTCCAGAGAGTGCACTGGCACCACTGGGGATGCAGTGCAGTGAGTCCAGAGAGTGCACTGGCACCACTGGGGATGCAGTGCAGTGAGTCCAGAGAGTGCACTGTCAGCACTGGGGATGCAGTGCAGTGAGTCCAGAGAGTGCACTGTCAGGACTGGGGATGCAGTGCAGTGAGTCCAGAGAGTGCACTGGCACCACTGGGGATGCACCTCGGTGAGTCCAGAGAGTACACTGGCACCTCAGGGGCTGCACTGCAGTGAGTCCAGAGAGTGCACTGGCACCACTGGGGATGCAGTGCAGTGAGTCCAGAGAGTGCACTGGCACCACTGGGGATGCAGTGCAGTTAGTCCAGAGAGTGCACTGGCACCACTGAGGATGCACTGCAATGAGTCCAGAGAATGCACTGGAACTAATGGTGATGCAGTGCAGTGACTCGAAAGAGTGCACTGGCACCACTGCGGATGCACTGCCGTGAGTCCGGAGAGTGCCCTGGCACCAATGGTGATGCAGTGCAGTGAGTCCAGAGAGTGCAGTGGCACCACTGGGGATGCAGTGCAGTGAGTCCAGAGAGCGCACTGGCACCTTGGGGATGCACTGCAGTGACTCGAAAGAGTGCACTGGCACCACTGCGGATGCACTGCAGTGAGTCCGGAGAGTGCCCTGGCACCAATGGTGATGCAGTGCAGTGAGTCCAGAGAGTGCAGTGGCACCACTGGGGATGCAGTGCAGTGAGTCCAGAGAGTGCACTGGCACCACTGGGGATGCAATGCAGTGAGTCCAGAGAGTGCACTGGCACCACTGGGGATGAAGTGCAGTGAGTCCAGAGAGTGCACTGGCACCACTGGGGATGCAGTGCAGTGAGTCCAGAGAGTGCACTGGCACCACTGGGGATGCAGTGCAGTGAGTCCAGAGAGTGCACTGGCACCACTGGGGATGCACTGCAGTGAGTCCAGAGAGTGCACTGGCACCACTGGGGATGCACCTCGGTGAGTCCAGAGAGTACACTGGCACCTCAGGGGCTGCACTGCAGTGAGTCCAGAGAGTGCACTGGCACCACTGGGGATGCAGTGCAGTGAGTCCAGAGAGTGCACTGGCACCACTGGGGATGCACTTCAGTGAGTCCAGAGAGTGCACTGGCACCACTGGGGATGCAGTGCAGTGAGTCCAGAGAGTGCACTGGCACCACTGGGGATGCACTACAGTGAGTCCAGAGAGTGCACTGGCACCACTGGGGATGCACTGCAGTGAGTCCAGAGAGTGCTCGGGGAACACTGGGGATGCAGTGCAGTGAGTGCAGAGAGTGCACTGGCACCACTGGGGATGCACTGCAGTGAGTCCAGAGAGCGCACTGGCACCACTGGGGATGCACTGCAGTGACTCGAAAGAGTGCACTGGCACCACTGCGGATGCAGTGCAGTGAGTCCGGAGAGTGCACTGGCACCAATGGTGATGCAGTGCAGTGAGTCCAGAGAGTGCAGTGGCACCACTGGGGATGCACTGCAGTGAGTCCAGAGAGTGCACTGGCACCACTGGGGATGCAATGCAGTGAGTCCAGAGAGTGCACTGGCACCACTGGGGATGAAGTGCAGTGAGTCCAGAGAGTGCACTGGCACCACTGGGGATGCAGTGCAGTGAGTCCAGAGAGTGCACTGGCACCACTGGGGATGCAGTGCAGTGAGTCCAGAGAGTGCACTGGCACCACTGGGGATGCACTGCAGTGAGTCCAGAGAGTGCACTGGCAGCACTGGGGATGCAGTGTAGTGACTCCAGAGAGTGCACTGGCACCACTGGGGATGCACTGCAGTGAGTCCAGAGAGTGCACTGGCACCACTGGTGATGCAGTGCAGTGAGTGCAGAGAGTGCACTGGCACCACTGGGGATGCAGTGAGTCCAGACAGTGCACTGGCACCACTGGGGATGCACTGCAGTGACTCAAAAGAGTGCACTGGCACCACTGCGGATGCACTGCAGTGAGTCCGGACAGTGCACTGGCGCCAATGGTGATGCAGTGCAGTGAGTCCAGAGAGTGCAGTGGCACCACTGGGGATGCAGTGCAGTGAGTCCAGAGAGTGCACTGGCACCACTGGGGATGCAATGCAGTGAGTCCAGAGAGTGCACTGGCACCACTGGGGATGCACTGCAGTGATTCCAGAGAGTGCACTGGCACCACTGGGGATGCAGTGCAGTGAGTCCAGAGAGTGCACTGGCACCACTGGGGATGCACTGCAGTGACTCGAAAGAGTGCACTGGCACCACTGCGGATGCACTGCAGTGAGTCTGGAGAGTGCCCTGGCACCAATGGTGATGCAGTGCAGTGAGTCCCGAGAGTGCACTGGCACCTTGGGGATGCAGTGCAGTGAGTCCAGAGAGTGCACTGGCACCACTGGGATGCAGTGCAGTGAGTCCACAGAGTGCACTGGCAGCACAGGGGATACACTGCAGTGAGTCCAGAGAGTGCACTGGCACCACTGGGGACGCAGTGCAGTGACTACAGAGAGTGCACTGGCACCATTGGGGATGCAGTGCAGTGAGTCCAGAGAGTGCACTGGCACCAGTGGGGATGCACTGCAGTGGGTCCAGAGAGTGCACTGGCACCACTGGGGATGCAGTGCAGTGAGTCCATAGAGTGCACTGGCACCACTGGGAATGCAGTGCAGTGAGTCCAGAGAGTGCACTGGCTCCACTGGGGATGCAGTGCAGTGACTCGAGAGAGTGCACTGGCACCACTGGGGATGCAGTGCAGTGAGTCCAGAGAGTGCACTGGCACCAGTGGGGAAGCACTGCAATGAGTCCAGAGAGTGCACTGGCACCACTGGGGATGCACTGCACTGAGTCCAGAGAGTGCACTGACACCACTGGGGATCCAATGCAGTGAGTCCAGAGAGTGCAATGGAACCACTGGGGATGCAGTGCAGTGAGTCCAGTGAGTGCACTGGCACTTCTGGGGATGCAGTGCAGTGAGTGCAGAGAGTGCACTGGCACAACAGGGGATGCACTGCAGTGACTCCAGAACGTGCACTGGCACCACTGGGGATGCACTGCAGTGAGTCCAGAGAGTGCACTGGCACCGCTGGTGATGCAGTGCAGTGAGTCCAGAGAGTACACTGTCACCACTGGGGATGCACTGCAGTGAGTCCAGAGAGTGTACTGGCACCACTGGGGATGCAGTGCAGTGAGTCCAGAGAGTGCACTGGCACCACTGGGGATGCACCCCGGTGAGTCCAGAGAGTGCACTGGCACCACTGGGGATGCAGTGCAGTGAGTCCAGAGACTGCACTGGCACCACTGGGGTTTTAGTGCAGTGAGTCCAGAGAGTGCACTGGCACCACTGGGGATGCACCCCGGTGAGTCCAGAGAGTGCACTGGCACCGCTGGTGATGCAGTGCAGTGAGTCCAGAGAGTACACTGTCACCACTGGGGATGCAGTGCAGTGAGTCCAGAGAGTGCACCGGCTCCAATGGCGATACACTGCAGTGAGTCCAGACAGTGCACTGGCACCACTGGGGATGCAGTGCAGTGAGTCCAGAGAGTGCACTGGCACCACTGGGGATGCAGTGCAGTGAGTCCAGAGAGTGCACTGGCACCACTGAGCTACACTGCAGTGAGTCCAGTAGTTGCACTGGCACCACTGGGGATGCACTGCTGTGAGTCCAGAGACTACACTGGCACCACTGGGGATGCAGTGCAGTGAGTGCAGAGAGTGCACTGGCACCACTGGGGATGCAGTGCAGTGAGTCCAGAGAGTGCACTGGCACCATTAGGGATGCAGTGCAGTGAGTCCAGAGAGTGCACTGTCAGCACTGGGGATGCAGTGCAGTGAGTCCAGAGAGTGCACTGGCACCACTGGGGATGCACTGCAGTGAGTCCAGAGAGTGCACTGGCACCACTGGGGATGCACTGCAGTGAGTCCAGAGAGTGCACTGTCAGCACTGGGGATGCAGTGCAGTGAGTCCAGAGAGTGCACTGGCACCACTGGGATGCAGTGCAGTGAGTCCACAGAGTGCACTGGCACCACAGGGGATACACTGCAGTGAGTCCAGAGAGTGCACTGGCACCACTGGGGACGCAGTGCAGTGACTACAGAGAGTGCACTGGGACCATTGGGGATGCAGTGCAGTGAGTCCAGAGAGTGCACTGGCACCAGTGGGGATGCAGTGCAGTGAGTCCAAAGAGTGCACTGGCACCACTGGGAATGCAGTGCAGTGAGTCCAGAGAGTGCACTGGCTCCACTGGGGATGCAGTGCAGTGACTCCAGAGAGTGCACTGGCACCACTGGGGATGCACTGCAGTGAGTCCAGAGAGTGCTCGGGGAACACTGGGGATGCAGTGCAGTGAGTGCAGAGAGTGCACTGGCACCACTGGGGATGCAGTGCAGTGAGTCCAGAGAGCGCACTGGCACCACTGGGGATGCACTGCAGTGACTCGAAAGAGTGCACTGGCACCACTGCGGATGCACTGCAGTGAGTCCGGAGAGTGCCCTGGCACCAATGGTGATGCAGTGCAGTGAGTCCAGAGAGTGCAGTGGCACCACTGGGGATGCAGTGCAGTGAGTCCAGAGAGTGCACTGGCACCACTGGGGATGCACTGCAGTGAGTCCAGAGAGTGCACTGGCACCACTGGGGATGAAGTGCAGTGAGTCCAGAGAGTGCACTGGCACCACTGGGGATGCAGTGCAGTGAGTCCAGAGAGTGCACTGGCACCACTGGGGATGCAGAGCAGTGAGTCCAGAGAGTGCACTGGCACCACTGGGGATGCAATGCAGTGAGTCCAGAGAGTGCACTGGCACCACTGGGGATGCACTGCAGTGATTCCAGAGAGTGCACTGGCACCACTGGGGATGCAGTGCAGTGAGTCCAGAGAGTGCACTGGCACCACAAGGGATGCACTGCAGTGACTCGAAAGAGTGCACTGGCACCACTGCGGATGCACTGCAGTGAGTCTGGAGAGTGCCCTGGCACCAATGGTGATGCAGTGCAGTGAGTCCAGAGAATGAAGTGACACCACTGGGGATGCAGTGCAGTGAGTCCAGAGAGTGCTCTGGCACCACTGGGGATGCAATGCAGTGAGTCCAGAGAGTGCACTGGCACCACTGGGGATGCACTGCAGTGAGTCCAGAGAGTGCACTGGCACCACTGGGGATGCACTGCAGTGAGTCCAGAGAGTGCACTGGCAGCACTGGGGATGCAGTGCAGTTGAGTCCAGAGAGTGCACTGGCACCTTGGGGATGCAGTGCAGTGAGTCCAGAGAGTGCAGTGGCACCACTGGGATGCAGTGCAGTGAGTCCACAGAGTGCACTGGCACCACAGGGGATACACTGCAGTGAGTCCAGAGAGTGCACTGGCACCACTGGGGACGCAGTGCAGTGACTACAGAGAGTGCACTGGCACCATTGGGGATGCAGTGCAGTGAGTCCAGAGAGTGCACTGGCACCAGTGGGGATGCACTGCAGTGGGTCCAGAGAGTGCACTGGCACCACTGGGGATGCAGTGCAGTGAGTCCATAGAGTGCACTGGCACCACTGGGAATGCAGTGCAGTGAGTCCAGAGAGTGCACTGGCTGCCACTGGGGATGCACTGCAGTGACTCCAGAGAGTGCACTGGCACCACTGGTGATGCACTGCAGTGAGTCCAGAGAGTGCACTGGCACCACTGGGGATGCAGTGCAGTGAGTCCAGAGAGTGCACTGGCACCAGTGGGGAAGCACTGCAATGAGTCCAGAGAGTGCACTGGCACCACTGGGGATGCACTGCACTGAGTCCAGAGAGTGCACTGACACCACTGGGGATCCAATGCAGTGAGTCCAGAGAGTGCAATGGAACCACTGGGGATGCAGTGCAGTGAGTCCAGTGAGTGCACTGGCACTTCTGGGGATGCAGTGCAGTGAGTGCAGAGAGTGCACTGGCACAACAGGGGATGCACTGCAGTGACTCCAGAAAGTGCACTGGCACCACTGGGGATGCACTGCAGTGAGTCCAGAGAGTGCACTGGCACCGCTGGTGATGCAGTGCAGTGAGTCCAGAGAGTACACTGTCACCACTGGGGATGCACTGCAGTGAGTCCAGAGAGTGTACTGGCACTGGGGATGCACAGTGAGTCCAGAGAGTGCACTGGGGGGATGCAGGTGAGTCAGAGAGTGCACTGGCACCACTGGGGATGCAGTGCAGTGAGTCCAGAGACTGCACTGGCACCACTGGGGAGTGCAGTGAGTCCAGAGAGTGCACTGGCACCAATGGGGATGCAGTGCTGTGAGTCCAGAGAGTGCACCACTGGGGATGCAGTGAGTCCAGAGAGTGCACTGGGGGGATGCACTGCAGTGAGACAGTGAGTCCAGAGAGGCACCACTGGGGTTTTAGTGCAGTGAGTCTGCACTGGCACCACTGATGCAGTGCTGTGAGTCCAGAGAGTGCCCTGGCACCACTGGGGATGCAGTGAGAGAGTGCACTGGCACCACTGGGGATGCAGTGCAGTGAGACCAGAGCTGGCACCACTGGGGATGGTTTAGTGAGTCCAGAGAGTGCACACCAATGCAGTGCGTCCAGACAGTGCACTGGCACCACTGGGGATGCAGTGCAGTGAGTCCAGAGAGTGCACTGGCACCACTGGGGATGCAGTGCAGTGAGTCCAGAGAGTGCACTGGCACCACTGAGCTACACTGCAGTGAGTCCAGTAGTTGCACTGGCACCACTGGGGATGCACTGCTGTGAGTCCAGAGACTACACTGGCACCACTGGGGATGCAGTGCAGTGAGTGCAGAGAGTGCACTGGCACCACTGGGGATGCAGTGCAGTGAGTCCAGAGAGTGCACTGGCACCACTGGGGATGCAGTGCAGTGAGTCCAGAGAGTGCACTGGCACCACTGGGGATGTACTGCAGTGAGCTCAGAGAGTGCACTGGCACCACTGGGGATGCACTGCAGTGAGTCCAGAGAGTGCACTGGCACCACTGGGGATGCACTGCAGTGAGTCCAGAGAGTGCACTGGCACCATTGGGGATGCAGTGCACTGAGTCCAGAGAGTGCACTGGCACCACTGGGGATGCAGTGCAGTGAGTCCAGAGAGTGCACTGGCACCACTGGGGATGCAGTGCAGTGAGTCCTGAGAGTGCAAAGGCACCACAAGGGATGCAGTGCAGTGAGTCCAGAGAGTGCACTGGCACCACTGGGTACGCAGTGCAGTGAGTCCAGAGAGTGCACTGGCACCACTGGGGATGCACTACAGTGAGTCCAGAGTGTGCACTGTCAGCACTGGGGATGCAGTGCAGTGAGTCCAGAGAGTGCACTGGCACCACTGGGGATGCAGTGCAGTGAGTGCAGAGAGTGCACTGGCACCAGTGCGGAAGCACTGCAGTGAGTCCAGAGAGTGCACTGGCACCACTGGGGATGCAGTGCAGTGAGTCCAGAGAGTGCACTGGCACCACTGGGGATGCAGTGCAGTGAGTCCAGAGAGTGCACTAGCACCAATGGGATGCAGTGCAGTGAGTCCAGAGAGTGCACTGGCGCCACTGGGGATGCACTGCAGTGAGTCCAGAGAGTGCACTGGCACCACTGGGGATGCAGTGCAGTGACTCCAGAGAGTGCACTGGCAACACTGGGGATGCACTGCAGTGAGTCCACAGAGTGCACTGGCACCACTGGGGATGCACTGCAGTGAGTCCAGAGAGTGCACTGGCACAACTGGGGATGCACCCCGGTGAGTCCAGAGAGTGCACTGGCACCACTGGGGATGCAGTGCAGTGAGTCCAGAGAGTGCACTCGCACCACTGGGGATGCACTGCAGTGAGTCCAGAGAGTGCACTGGCCCCACAGGGGATGTAGTGCAGTGAGTCCACAGAGGGCACTGGCACCACTGGGGATGCAGCGCAGTGAGTCCAGAGAGTGCACTGGCAGCACTGGGGATGCAGTGCAGTGACTCCAGAGAGTGCACTGGCACCACTGGAGTTGCAGTGCAGTGAGTCGAGAGAGTGCCCTGGAACCACTGGGGATGCAGCGCAGTGACTACAGAGAGTGCACTGTCTCCACTGGGGATGCAGTGCAGTGAGTCCAGAGAGTACACTGGCACCACTGGGGATGCAGTGCAGTGAGTCCAGAGAGTGCACTGGCGCAAAAGGAGATGCACTGCAGTGAGTCCAGAGAGTGCACTGGCACCACTGGGGATGCAGTGCAGTGAGTCCAGAGAGTGCACTGTCAGCACTGAGGATGCAGTGCAGTGAGTCCAGAGAGTGCTCGGGGAACACTGGGGATGCACTGCAGTGACTCCAGAGACTGCACTGGCACCAATGGGGATGCACTGCAGTGAGTCCAGAGAATGCACTGGCACCACTGGGCATGCAGTGCAGTGACTCGAAAGAGTGCACTGGCACCACTGGGGATGCACTGCAGTGAGTCCGGAGAGTGCCCTGGCACCAATGGTGATGCAGTGCAGTGATCCAGAGAGTACACTGGCACCTCAGGGGCTGCACTGCAGTGAGTCCAGAGAGTGCACTGGCACCACTGGTGATGCAGTGCGGTGAGTCCAGAGAGTGCACTGGCACCACTGGGGATGCACCTCGGTGAGTCCAGAGAGTGCTCTGGGACACCGGGGATGCAGTGCAGTGAGTGCAGAGAGTGCACTGGCACCACTGGGGATGCAGTGCAGTGAGTGCAGAGAGTGCACTGGCACCACTGGGGATGCACTGCAGTGAGTCCAGAGAGTGCACTGGCACCACTGGGGATGCAGTGCAGTGAGTCCGGAGAGTGCACTGGCACCACTGGGGATGCAGTGCAGTGAGTCCAGAGAGTGCACTGGCACCACTGGGGATGCACTGCAGTGAGTCCAGAGAGTGCACTGTCAGCACTGGGGATGCACTGCAATGAGTCCAGAGAATGCACTGGCACTAATGGGGATGCAGTGCAGTGAGTCCAGAGAGTGCACTGGGACCACTGCGGGTGCACTGGGACCACTGCGGATGCACTGCAGTGAGTCCAGAGAGTGCACTGGCACCACTGGGGATGCACTGCAGTGAGTCCAGAGAGTGCTCTGGGAACACTGGGGATGCAGTGCAGTGAGTGCAGAGAGTGCACTGGCACCACTGGGGATGCAGTGCAGTGAGTCCAGAGAGTGCACTGGCACCACTGGGGATGCAGTGCAGTGAGTCCAGAGGTTGCACTGGCACCACTGGGGATGCAGTGCAGTGAGTGCAGAGAGTGCACTGGCACAAAAGGGAATGCAGTGCAGTGAGTCCAGAGAGTGCACTGGCACCACTGGGGATGCAGTGCAGTGAGTCCAGAGAGTGCACTGGCACCACTGGGGATGCAATGCAGTGAGTCCAGAGAGTGCACTGGCACCACTGGGGATGAAGTGCAGTGAGTCCAGAGAGTGCACTGGCACCACTGGGGATGCAGTGCAGTGAGTCCAGAGAGTGCACTGGCACCACTGGGGATGCAGTGCAGTGAGTCCAGAGAGTGCACTATCAGCACTGGGGATGCAGTGCAGTGACTCCAGAGAGTGCAGAGGCACCACTGTTGATGCAGTGCTGCGACTCCAGAGAGTGCACTGGCACCACTGGGGATGCAGTGCAGCGAGTCCAGAGAGTGCACTGGCACCACTGGGGATGCACTGCAGTGAGTCCAGAGAGTGCACTGGCACCACTGGTGATGCAGTGCAGTGAGTGCAGAGAGTGCACTGGCACCACGGGGGATGCACTGCAGTGAGTCCAGAGAGTGCACTGGCACCACTGGGGATGCACTGCAGTGACTCGAAAGAGTGCACTGGCACCACTGCGGATGCACTGCCGTGAGTGCGGAGAGTGCACTGGCACCACTGGGGATGCAGTGCAGTGAGTCCAGAGAGTGCACTGGCACCACTGGGGATGCACTGCAGTGACTCGAAAGAGTGCACTGGCACCACTGCGGATGCACTGCAGTGAGTCCGGAGAGTGCCCTGGCACCAATGGTGATTCAGTGCAGTAAGTCCAGAGAGTGCAGTGGCACCACTGGGGATGCAATGCAGTGAGTCCAGAGAGTGCAGTGGCACCACTGGGGATGAAGTGCAGTGAGTCCAGAGAGTGCACTGGCACCACTGGGGATGCAATGCAGTGAGTCCAGAGAGTGCACTGGCACCACTGGGGATGCAGTGCAGTGAGTCCAGAGAGTGCACTGGCACCACTGGGGATGCACTGCAGTGAGTCCAGAGAGTGCACTGGCACCACTGGGGATGCACTGCAGTGAGTCCAGAGAGTGCACTGGCAGCACTGGGGATGCAGTGCAGTTGAGTCCAGAGAGTGCACTGGCACCACTGGGGATGCAGTGCAGTGAGTCCAGAGAGTGCACTGGCAGCACTGGGGGTGCACTGCAGTGAGTCCAGAGAGTGCACTGGCTCCACTGGGGATGCAGTGCAGTGAGTGCAGAGAGTGCCCTGGCACCACTGGGGATGCAGTGCAGTGAGTCCAGAGAGTGCACTGGCACCACTGGGGATGCAGTGCAGTGAGTCCAGAGAGTGCACTGGCACCACTGGGGATGCACCCCGGAGAGCCCAGAGATTGCACTGGCACGACTGGGGATGCACTGCAGTGAGTCCAGAGAGTGCACTGGCACCACTGGGGATGCACTGCAGTGAGGGCAGAGAGTGCACTGGCACCACTGGGGATGCACTGCAGTGAGTCCAGAGAGTGCCCTGGCACCACTGGGGATGCAGTGCAGTGAGTCCAGAGAGTGCACTGGCACCACTGGGGATGCAATGCAGTGAGTCCAGAGAGTGCACTGGCACCACTGTGGATGCAGCGCAGAGAGTCCAGAGAGTGCACTGGCACCACTGGGGATGCACTGCAGTGATTCCGGAGAGTGCACTGGCACCAGTGGGGGTGCACTGCAGTGAGTCCAGAGAGTGCACTGGCAGCACTGGGGATGCAATGCAGTGAGTCCAGACAGTGCACTGGCACCACTGGGGATGCAGTGCAGTGAGTCCAGAGAGTGCACTGGCACCACTGGGGATGCAGTGCAGTGAGTCCAGAGAGTGCACTGGCACCACTGAGCTACACTGCAGTGAGTCCAGTAGTTGCACTGGCACCACTGGGGATGCACTGCTGTGAGTCCAGAGACTACACTGGCACCACTGGGGATGCAGTGCAGTGAGTGCAGAGAGTGCACTGGCACCACTGGGGATGCAGTGCAGTGAGTCCAGAGAGTGCACTGGCACCACTGGGGATGCAGTGCAGTGAGTCCAGAGAGTGCACTGGCACCACTGGGGATGCACTGCAGTGAGCTCAGAGAGTGCACTGGCACCACTGGGGATGCACTGCAGTGAGTCCAGAGAGTGCACTGGCACCACTGGGGATGCACTGCAGTGAGTCCAGAGAGTGCAGTGGCACCATTGGGGATGCAGTGCACTGAGTCCAGAGAGTGCACTGGCACCACTGGGGATGCAGTGCAGTGAGTCCAGAGAGTGCACTGGCACCACTGGGGATGCAGTGCAGTGAGTCCTGAGAGTGCAAAGGCACCACAAGGGATGCACTGCAGTGAGTCCAGAGAGTGCACTGGCACCACTGGGGATGCAGTGCAGTGAGTCCAGAGAGTGCACTGGCACCACTGGGGATGCACTACAGTGAGTCCAGAGAGTGCACTGGCACCACTGGGGATGCAGTGCAGTGAGTCCAGAGAGTGCACTGGCACCACTGGGGATGCAGTGCAGTGAGTGCAGAGAGTGCACTGGCACCACTGGGGATGCAGTGCAGTGATTCCAGAGAGTGCACTGGCACCACTGGGGATGCAGTGCAGTGAGTCCAGAGAGTGCACTGGCACCACTGGGGATGCACTGCAGTGACTCGAAAGAGTGCACTGGCACCACTGCGGATGCACTGCAGTGAGTCCAGAGAGTGCCCTGGCACCAATGGGATGCAGTGCAGTGAGTCCAGAGAGTGCACTGGCGCCACTGGGGATGCACTGCAGTGAGTCCAGAGAGTGCACTGGCACCACTGGGGATGCAGTGCAGTGACTCCAGAGAGTGCACTGGCAACACTGGGGATGCACTGCAGTGAGTCCAGAGAGTGCACTGGCACCACTGGGGATGCACTGCAGTGAGTCCAGAGAGTGCACTGGCACAACTGGGGATGCACCCCGGTGAGTCCAGAGAGTGCACTGGCACCACTGGGGATGCACCCCGGTGAGTCCAGAGAGTGCACTCGCACCACTGGGGATGCACTGCAGTGAGTCCAGAGAGTGCACTGGCCCCACAGGGGATGTAGTGCAGTGAGTCCACAGAGGGCACTGGCACCACTGGGGATGCAGCGCAGTGACTCCAGAGAGTGCACTGGCAGCACTGGGGATGCAGTGCAGTGACTCCAGAGAGTGCACTGGCACCACTGGAGTTGCAGTGCAGTGAGTCGAGAGAGTGCCCTGGAACCACTGGGGATGCAGCGCAGTGACTACAGAGAGTGCACTGTCTCCACTGGGGATGCAGTGCAGTGAGTCCAGAGAGTACACTGGCACCACTGGGGATGCAGTGCAGTGAGTCCAGAGAGTGCACTGGCGCAAAAGGAGATGCACTGCAGTGAGTCCAGAGAGTGCACTGGCACCACTGGGGATGCAGTGCAGTGAGTCCAGAGAGTGCACTGTCAGCACTGAGGATGCAGTGCAGTGAGTCCAGAGAGTGCACTGACACCACTGGGGATGCACTGCAGTGACTCCAGAGACTGCACTGGCACCAATGGGGATGCACTGCAGTGAGTCCAGAGAATGCACTGGCACCACTGGGGATGCAGTGCAGTGACTCGAAAGAGTGCACTGGCACCACTGGGGATGCACTGCAGTGAGTCCGGAGAGTGCCCTGGCACCAATGGTGATGCAGTGCAGTGATCCAGAGAGTGCACTGGCACCACTGGGGATGCACTGCAGTGAGTCCAGAGAGTGCACTGGCACCACTGGGGATGCACTGCAGTGAGTCCAGAGAGTGCACTGGCAGCACTGGGGATGCAGTGCAGTTGAGTCCAGAGAGTGCACTGGCACCACTGGGGATGCAGTGCAGTGAGTCCAGAGAGTGCACTGGCAGCACTGGGGGTGCACTGCAGTGAGTCCAGAGAGTGCACTGGCTCCACTGGGGATGCAGTGCAGTGAGTGCAGAGAGTGCCCTGGCACCACTGGGGATGCAGTGCAGTGAGTCCAGAGAGTGCACTGGCACCACTGGGGATGCAGTGCAGTGAGTCCAGAGAGTGCACTGGCACCACTGGGGATGCACCCCGGAGAGCCCAGAGATTGCACTGGCACGACTGGGGATGCACTGCAGTGAGTCCAGAGAGTGCACTGGCACCACTGGGGATGCACTGCAGTGAGGGCAGAGAGTGCACTGGCACCACTGGGGATGCACTGCAGTGAGTCCAGAGAGTGCCCTGGCACCACTGGGGATGCAGTGCAGTGAGTCCAGAGAGTGCACTGGAACCACTGGGGATGCAATGCAGTGAGTCCAGAGAGTGCACTGGCACCACTGTGGATGCAGCGCAGAGAGTCCAGAGAGTGCACTGGCACCACTGGGGATGCACTGCAGTGATTCCGGAGAGTGCACTGGCACCAGTGGGGGTGCACTGCAGTGAGTCCAGAGAGTGCACTGGCAGCACTGGGGATGCAATGCAGTGAGTCCAGACAGTGCACTGGCACCACTGGGGATGCAGTGCAGTGAGTCCAGAGAGTGCACTGGCACCACTGGGGATGCAGTGCAGTGAGTCCAGAGAGTGCACTGGCACCACTGAGCTACACTGCAGTGAGTCCAGTAGTTGCACTGGCACCACTGGGGATGCACTGCTGTGAGTCCAGAGACTACACTGGCACCACTGGGGATGCAGTGCAGTGAGTGCAGAGAGTGCACTGGCACCACTGGGGATGCAGTGCAGTGAGTCCAGAGAGTGCACTGGCACCACTGGGGATGCAGTGCAGTGAGTCCAGAGAGTGCACTGGCACCACTGGGGATGCACTGCAGTGAGCTCAGAGAGTGCACTGGCACCACTGGGGATGCACTGCAGTGAGTCCAGAGAGTGCACTGGCACCACTGGGGATGCACTGCAGTGAGTCCAGAGAGTGCAGTGGCACCATTGGGGATGCAGTGCACTGAGTCCAGAGAGTGCACTGGCACCACTGGGGATGCAGTGCAGTGAGTCCAGAGAGTGCACTGGCACCACTGGGGATGCAGTGCAGTGAGTCCTGAGAGTGCAAAGGCACCACAAGGGATGCACTGCAGTGAGTCCAGAGAGTGCACTGGCACCACTGGGGATGCAGTGCAGTGAGTCCAGAGAGTGCACTGGCACCACTGGGGATGCACTACAGTGAGTCCAGAGAGTGCACTGGCACCACTGGGGATGCAGTGCAGTGAGTCCAGAGAGTGCACTGGCACCACTGGGGATGCAGTGCAGTGAGTGCAGAGAGTGCACTGGCACCAGTGCGGAAGCACTGCAGTGAGTCCAGAGAGTGCACTGGCACCACTGGGGATGCACTGCAGTGAGTCCAGAGAGTGCACTGGCACCACTGGGGATGCAGTGCAGTGAGTCCAGAGAGTGCACTGGCACCACTGGGGATGCAGTGCAGTGAGTCCAGAGAGTGCACTAGCACCAATGGGATGCAGTGCAGTGAGTCCAGAGAGTGCACTGGCGCCACTGGGGATGCACTGCAGTGAGTCCAGAGAGTGCACTGGCACCACTGGGGATGCAGTGCAGTGACTCCAGAGAGTGCACTGGCAACACTGGGGATGCACTGCAGTGAGTCCAGAGAGTGCACTGGCACCACTGGGGATGCACTGCAGTGAGTCCAGAGAGTGCACTGGCACAACTGGGGATGCACCCCGGTGAGTCCAGAGAGTGCACTGGCACCACTGGGGATGCACCCCGGTGAGTCCAGAGAGTGCACTCGCACCACTGGGGATGCACTGCAGTGAGTCCAGAGAGTGCACTGGCCCCACAGGGCATGTAGTGCAGTGAGTCCACAGAGGGCACTGGCACCACTGGGGATGCAGCGCAGTGACTCCAGAGAGTGCACTGGCAGCACTGGGGATGCAGTGCAGTGACTCCAGAGAGTGCACTGGCACCACTGGAGTTGCAGTGCAGTGAGTCGAGAGAGTGCCCTGGAACCACTGGGGATGCAGCGCAGTGACTACAGAGAGTGCACTGTCTCCACTGGGGATGCAGTGCAGTGAGTCCAGAGAGTAC
The DNA here is from genome assembly GCF_040182565.1 of Anser cygnoides. Taxonomy (NCBI): domain Eukaryota; kingdom Metazoa; phylum Chordata; class Aves; order Anseriformes; family Anatidae; genus Anser; species Anser cygnoides. The sequence continues at coordinate 345,212 of NW_027103072.1, read as the reverse complement.
ACTGGCACCACTGGGGATGCAGTGCAGTGAGTCCAGAGAGTGCACTGGCGCAAAAGGAGATGCACTGCAGTGAGTCCAGAGAGTGCACTGGCACCACTGGGGATGCAGTGCAGTGAGTCCAGAGAGTGCACTGTCAGCACTGAGGATGCAGTGCAGTGAGTCCAGAGAGTGCACTGACACCACTGGGGATGCACTGCAGTGACTCCAGAGACTGCACTGGCACCAATGGGGATGCACTGCAGTGAGTCCAGAGAATGCACTGGCACCACTGGGGATGCAGTGCAGTGACTCGAAAGAGTGCACTGGCACCACTGGGGATGCACTGCAGTGAGTCCGGAGAGTGCCCTGGCACCAATGGTGATGCAGTGCAGTGATCCAGAGAGTACACTCGCACCTCAGGGGCTGCACTGCAGTGAGTCCAGAGAGTGCACTGGCACCACTGGTGATGCAGTGCGGTGAGTCCAGAGAGTGCACTGGCACCACTGGGGATGCACCTCGGTGAGTCCAGAGAGTGCTCTGGGACACCGGGGATGCAGTGCAGTGAGTGCAGAGAGTGTACTGGCACCACTGGGGATGCAGTGCAGTGAGTGCAGAGAGTGCACTGGCACCACTGGGGATGCACTGCAGTGAGTCCAGAGAGTGCACTGGCACCACTGGGGATGCAGTGCAGTGAGTCCGGAGAGTGCACTGGCACCACTGGGGATGCAGTGCAGTGACTCAAAAGAGTGCACTGGCACCACTGGGGATGCACTGCAGTGAGTCCAGAGAGTGCACTGGCACCACTGGGGATGCACTGCAATGAGTCCAGAGAATGCACTGGCACTAATGGGGATGCAGTGCAGTGAGTCCAGAGAGTGCACTGGGACCACTGCGGGTGCACTGGGACCACTGCGGATGCACTGCAGTGAGTCCGGAGAGTGCCCTGGCACCAATGGTGATGCAGTGCAGTGAGTCCAGAGAGTGCAGTGGCACCACTGGGGATGCAGTGCAGTGAGTCCAGAGAGTGCACTGGCACCACTGGGGATGCACTGCAGTGAGTCCAGAGAGTGCACTGGCACCACTGGGGATGCACTGCAGTGAGTCCAGAGAGTGCTCTGGGAACACTGGGGATGCAGTGCAGTGAGTGCAGAGAGTGCACTGGCACCACTGGGGATGCAGTGCAGTGAGTCCAGAGAGTGCACTGGCACCACTGGGGATGCAGTGCAGTGAGTCCAGAGAGTGCACTGGCACCACTGGGGATGCAGTGCAGTGAGTGCAGAGAGTGCACTGGCACAAAAGGGAATGCAGTGCAGTGAGTGCAGAGAGTGCACTGGCACCACTGGGGATGCAGTGCAGTGAGTCCAGAGAGTGCACTGGCACCACTGGGGATGCAATGCAGTGAGTCCAGAGAGTGCACTGGCACCACTGGGGATGAAGTGCAGTGAGTCCAGAGAGTGCACTGGCACCACTGGGGATGCAGTGCAGTGAGTCCAGAGAGTGCACTGGCACCACTGGGGATGCACTGCAGTGAGTCCAGAGAGTGCACTGGCACCACTGGGGATGCACTGCAGTGAGTCCAGAGAGTGCACTATCAGCACTGGGGATGCAGTGCAGTGACTCCAGAGAGTGCAGAGGCACCACTGTTGATGCAGTGCTGCGACTCCAGAGAGTGCACTGGCACCACTGGGGATGCAGTGCAGTGAGTCCAGAGAGTGCACTGGCACCACTGGGGATGCACTGCAGTGAGTCCAGAGAGTGCACTGGCACCACTGGTGATGCAGTGCAGTGAGTGCAGAGAGTGCACTGGCACCACGGGGGATGCACTGCAGTGAGTCCAGAGAGTGCACTGGCACCACTGGGGATGCACTGCAGTGACTCGAAAGAGTGCACTGGCACCACTGCGGATGCACTGCCGTGAGTGCGGAGAGTGCACTGGCACCACTGGGGATGCAGTGCAGTGAGTCCAGAGAGTGCACTGGCACCACTGGGGATGCACTGCAGTGACTCGAAAGAGTGCACTGGCACCACTGCGGATGCACTGCAGTGAGTCCGGAGAGTGCCCTGGCACCACTGGTGATGCAGTTCAGTGAGTCCAGAGAGTGCACTGGCACCACTGGGGATGCAGTGCAGTGAGTCCTGAGAGTGCAAAGGCACCACAAGGGATGCACTGCAGTGAGTCCAGAGAGTGCACTGGCACCACTGGGGATGCACTGCAGTGACTCGAAAGAGTGCACTGGCACCACTGCGGATGCACTGCCGTGAGTGCGGAGAGTGCCCTGGCACCACTGGTGATGCAGTGCAGTGAGTCCAGAGAGTGCACTGGCACCACTGGTGATGCAGTGCAGTGAGTGCAGAGAGTGCACTGGCACCACGGGGGATGCACTGCAGTGAGTCCAGAGAGTGCACTGGCACCACTGGGGATGCACTGCAGTGACTCGAAAGAGTGCACTGGCACCACTGCGGATGCACTGCCGTGAGTGCGGAGAGTGCACTGGCACCACTGGTGATGCAGTGCAGTGAGTGCAGAGAGTGCACTGGCACCACGGGGGATGCACTGCAGTGAGTCCAGAGAGTGCAGTGGCACCACTGGTGATGCAGTGCAGTGAGTCCAGAGAGTGCACTGGCACCACTGGGGATGCAGTGCAGTGAGTCCTGAGAGTGCAAAGGCACCACAAGGGATGCACTGCAGTGAGTCCAGAGAGTGCACTGGCACCACTGGGGATGCACTGCAGTGACTCGAAAGAGTGCACTGGCACCACTGCGGATGCACTGCAGTGAGTCCGGAGAGTGCCCTGGCACCACTGGTGATGCAGTGCAGTGAGTCCAGAGAGTGCACTGGCACCACTGGTGATGCAGTGCAGTGAGTGCAGAGAGTGCACTGGCACCACGGGGGATGCACTGCAGTGAGTCCAGAGAGTGCACTGGCACCACTGGGGATGCACTGCAGTGACTCGAAAGAGTGCACTGGCACCACTGCGGATGCACTGCCGTGAGTGCGGAGAGTGCACTGGCACCACTGGTGATGCAGTGCAGTGAGTGCAGAGAGTGCACTGGCACCACGGGGGATGCACTGCAGTGAGTCCGGAGAGTGCCCTGGCACCACTGGTGATGCAGTGCAGTGAGTCCAGAGAGTGCACTGGCACCACTGGGGATGCAGTGCAGTGAGTCCTGAGAGTGCAAAGGCACCACAAGGGATGCACTGCAGTGAGTCCAGAGAGTGCACTGGCACCACTGGGGATGCACTGCAGTGACTCGAAAGAGTGCACTGGCACCACTGCGGATGCACTGCAGTGAGTCCGGAGAGTGCCCTGGCACCACTGGTGATGCACTGCAGTGAGTCCAGAGAGTGCACTGGCACCACTGGTGATGCAGTGCAGTGAGTGCAGAGAGTGCACTGGCACCACGGGGGATGCACTGCAGTGAGTCCAGAGAGTGCACTGGCACCACTGGGGATGCACTGCAGTGACTCGAAAGAGTGCACTGGCACCACTGCGGATGCACTGCCGTGAGTGCGGAGAGTGCACTGGCACCACTGGTGATGCAGTGCAGTGAGTGCAGAGAGTGCACTGGCACCACGGGGGATGCACTGCAGTGAGTCCAGAGAGTGCAGTGGCACCATTGGGGATGCAGTGCAGTGAGTCCAGAGAGTGCACTGGCACCACTGGGGATGCAGTGCAGTGAGTCCAGAGAGTGCACTGGCACCACTGGGGATGCAGTGCAGTGAGTCCTGAGAGTGCAAAGGCACCACAAGGGATGCACTGCAGTGAGTCCAGAGAGTGCACTGGCACCACTGGGGACGCAGTGCAGTGAGTCCAGAGAGTGCACTGGCACCACTAGGGATGCAGTGCAGTGACTCCAGAGAGTGCAGAGGCACAACATGTTATGCAGTGCAGTGAGTACAGAGAGTGCACTGGCACCACTGGGGATGCACTCCTGTGAGTCCAGAGAGTGCACTGGCACCACTGGGGATGCAGTGCAGTGAGTCCAGAGAGTGCACTAGCACCAATGGGATGCAGTGCAGTGAGTCCAGAGAGTGCACTGGCGCCACTGGGGATGCAGTGCAGTGAGTCCAGAGAGTGCACTGGCACCACTGGGGATGCAGTGCAGTGACTCCAGAGAGTGCACTGGCACCACTGGGGATGCAGTGCAGTGACTCCAGAGAGTGCACTGGCAACACTGGGGATGAACTGCAGTGAGTTCACAGAGTGCACTGGCACCACTGGGGATGCACTGCAGTGAGTCCAGAGAGTGCACTGGCACCACTGGGGATGAACCCGGTTAGTCCAGAGAGTGCACTGGCACCACTGGGGATGCACCCCGGTGAGTCCAGAGAGTGCACTCGCACCACTGGGGATGCACCCCGGTGAGTCCAGAGAGTACACTGGCACCACTGGGGATGTAGTGCAGTGAGTCCAGAGAGTGCACTGGCGCAAAAGGAGATGCACTGCAGTGAGTCCAGAGAGTGCACTGGCACCACTGGGGATGCACTGCAGTGAGTCCAGAGAGTGCCCTGGCACCAATGGTGATGCAGTGCAGTGAGTCCAGAGAGTGCAGTGGCACCACTGGTGATGCAGTGCAGTGAGTGCAGAGAGTGCACTGGCACCACGGGGGATGCACTGCAGTGAGTCCAGAGAGTGCACTGGCACCACTGGGGATGAACTGCAGTGACTCGAAAGAGTGCACTGGCACCACTGCGGATGCACTGCCGTGAGTGCGGAGAGTGCACTGGCACCACTGGTGATGCAGTGCAGTGAGTGCAGAGAGTGCACTGGCACCACGGGGGATGCACTGCAGTGAGTCCAGAGAGTGCAGTGGCACCATTGGGGATGCAGTGCAGTGAGTCCAGAGAGTGCACTGGCACCACTGGGGATGCAGTGCAGTGAGTCCAGAGAGTGCACTGGCACCACTGGGGATGCAGTGCAGTGAGTCCTGAGAGTGCAAAGGCACCACAAGGGATGCACTGCAGTGAGTCCAGAGAGTGCACTGGCACCACTGGGGACGCAGTGCAGTGAGTCCAGAGAGTGCACTGGCACCACTGGGGATGCAGTGCAGTGACTCCAGAGAGTGCAGAGGCACAACATGTTATGCAGTGCAGTGAGTACAGAGAGTGCACTGGCACCACTGGGGATGCACTCCTGTGAGTCCAGAGAGTGCACTGGCACCACTGGGGATGCAGTGCAGTGAGTCCAGAGAGTGTACTAGCACCAATGGGATGCAGTGCAGTGAGTCCAGAGAGTGCACTGGCGCCACTGGGGATGCAGTGCAGTGAGTCCAGAGAGTGCACTGGCACCACTGGGGATGCAGTGCAGTGACTCCAGAGAGTGCACTGGCAACACTGGGGATGAACTGCAGTGAGTTCACAGAGTGCACTGGCACCACTGGGGATGCACTGCAGTGAGTCCAGAGAGTGCACTGGCACCACTGGGGATGAACCCGGTTAGTCCAGAGAGTGCACTGGCACCACTGGGGATGCACCCCGGTGAGTCCAGAGAGTGCACTCGCACCACTGGGGATGCACCCCGGTGAGTCCAGAGAGTACACTGGCACCACTGGGGATGTAGTGCAGTGAGTCCAGAGAGTGCACTGGCGCAAAAGGAGATGCACTGCAGTGAGTCCAGAGAGTGCACTGGCACCACTGGGGATGCACTGCAGTGAGTCCAGAGAGTGCACTGGCACCACTGGGGATGAACTGCAGTGACTCGAAAGAGTGCACTGGCACCACTGCGGATGCACTGCAGTGAGTCCGGAGAGTGCCCTGGCACCAATGGTGATGCAGTGCAGTGAGTCCAGAGAGTGCACTGGCACCACTGGGGATGCACTACAGTGAGTCCAGAGAGTGCACTGGCACCACTGGGGATGCAGTGCAGTGACTCCAGAGAGTGCAGAGGCACAACATGTTATGCAGTGCAGTGAGTACAGAGAGTGCACTGGCACCACTGGGGATGCACTCCTGTGAGTCCAGAGAGTGCACTGGCACCACTGGGGATGCAGTGCAGTGAGTCCAGAGAGTGCACTAGCACCAATGGGATGCAGTGCAGTGAGTCCAGAGAGTGCACTGGCGCCACTGGGGATGCAGTGCAGTGAGTCCAGAGAGTGCACTGGCACCACTGGGGATGCAGTGCAGTGACTCCAGAGAGTGCACTGGCAACACTGGGGATGAACTGCAGTGAGTCCACAGAGTGCACTGGCACCACTGGGGATGCACTGCAGTGAGTCCAGAGAGTGCACTGGCACCACTGGGGATGCACCCCGGTGAGTCCAGAGAGTGCACTGGCACCACTGGGGATGCACCCCGGTGAGTCCAGAGAGTGCACTCGCACCACTGGGGATGCACCCCGGTGAGTCCAGAGAGTACACTGGCACCACTGGGGATGTAGTGCAGTGAGTCCAGAGAGTGCACTGGCGCAAAAGGAGATGCACTGCAGTGAGTCCAGAGAGTGCACTGGCACCACTGGGGATGCACTGCAGTGAGTCCAGAGAGTGCACTGGCACCACTGGGGATGAACTGCAGTGACTCGAAAGAGTGCACTGGCACCACTGCGGATGCACTGCAGTGAGTCCGGAGAGTGCCCTGGCACCAATGGTGATGCAGTGCAGTGAGTCCAGAGAGTGCAGTGGCACCACTGGGGATGCAGTGCAGTGAGTCCAGAGAGTGCACTGGCACCACTGGGGATGCAATGCAGTGAGTCCAGAGAGTGCACTGGCACCACTGGGGATGCAGTGCAGTGACTCCAGAGAGTGCACTGGCACCACTGGGGATGCAGTGCAGTGAGTCCAGAGAGTGCACTGGCACTACTGGGGATGCACTGCAGTGAGTCCAGAGAGTGCACTGGCACCACTGGGGATGCAGTGCAGTGACTCCAGAGAGTGCTCTGGCACCACTGGGGATGCAGTTCAGTGAATCCAGAGAGTGCACTGGCACCACTGGGGATACACTGCAGTGACTCCAGAGAGTGCACTGGCACCACAGGGGATGCACTGCAGTGAGTCCAGAGAGTGCACTGGCACCAGTGTGGATGCTGTGCCGTGAGTCCAGAGACTGCACTGGCACCAACTGGAGCTGCACTGCAGTGAGTCCTGAGATTGCACTGGCACCACTGGGGATGCACTACAGTGAGTCCAGAGACTACACTGGCACCACTGGGGATGCAGTGCAGTGAGTCCAGAGAGTGCACTGGCACCACTGGGGATGCAGTACAGTGACTCCAGAGAGTGCACTGGCACCACTGGGGATGCAGTGCATGAGTGCATAGAGTGCACTGGCACCACTGGGGATGCTGTGCAGTGAGTCCAGAGAGTGGACTGGCACCAGTGGGGATGGAGTGCAGTGAGTCCAGAGAGTGCACTGGCACCAGTGGGGATGGAATGCAGTGAGTCCAGAGAGTGCACTGGCACCACTGGGGATGCACTCCTGTGAGTCCAGAGAGTGCACTGGCACCACTGGGGATGCAGTGCAGTGAGTCCAGAGAGTGCACTAGCACCAATGGGATGCAGTGCAGTGAGTCCAGAGAGTGCACTGGCGCCACTGGGGATGCAGTGCAGTGAGTCCAGAGAGTGCACTGGCACCACTGGGGATGCAGTGCAGTGACTCCAGAGAGTGCACTGGCAACACTGGGGATGAACTGCAGTGAGTCCACAGAGTGCACTGGCACCACTGGGGATGCACTGCAGTGAGTCCAGAGAGTGCACTGGCACCACTGGGGATGCACCCCGGTGAGTCCAGAGAGTGCACTGGCACCACTGGGGATGCACCCCGGTGAGTCCAGAGAGTGCACTCGCACCACTGGGGATGCACCCCGGTGAGTCCAGAGAGTACACTGGCACCACTGGGGATGTAGTGCAGTGAGTCCAGAGAGTGCACTGGCGCAAAAGGAGATGCACTGCAGTGAGTCCAGAGAGTGCACTGGCACCACTGGGGATGCACTGCAGTGAGTCCAGAGAGTGCACTGGCACCACTGGGGATGAACTGCAGTGACTCGAAAGAGTGCACTGGCACCACTGCGGATGCACTGCAGTGAGTCCGGAGAGTGCCCTGGCACCAATGGTGATGCAGTGCAGTGAGTCCAGAGAGTGCAGTGGCACCACTGGGGATGCAGTGCAGTGAGTCCAGAGAGTGCACTGGCACCACTGGGGATGCAATGCAGTGAGTCCAGAGAGTGCACTGGCACCACTGGGGATGCAGTGCAGTGACTCCAGAGAGTGCACTGGCACCACTGGGGATGCAGTGCAGTGAGTCCAGAGAGTGCACTGGCACTACTGGGGATGCACTGCAGTGAGTCCAGAGAGTGCACTGGCACCACTGGGGATGCAGTGCAGTGACTCCAGAGAGTGCTCTGGCACCACTGGGGATGCAGTTCAGTGAATCCAGAGAGTGCACTGGCACCACTGGGGATACACTGCAGTGACTCCAGAGAGTGCACTGGCACCACAGGGGATGCACTGCAGTGAGTCCAGAGAGTGCACTGGCACCAGTGTGGATGCTGTGCCGTGAGTCCAGAGACTGCACTGGCACCAACTGGAGCTGCACTGCAGTGAGTCCTGAGATTGCACTGGCACCACTGGGGATGCACTACAGTGAGTCCAGAGACTACACTGGCACCACTGGGGATGCAGTGCAGTGAGTCCAGAGAGTGCACTGGCACCACTGGGGATGCAGTACAGTGACTCCAGAGAGTGCACTGGCACCACTGGGGATGCAGTGCATGAGTGCATAGAGTGCACTGGCACCACTGGGGATGCTGTGCAGTGAGTCCAGAGAGTGGACTGGCACCAGTGGGGATGGAGTGCAGTGAGTCCAGAGAGTGCACTGGCACCAGTGGGGATGGAATGCAGTGAGTCCAGAGAGTGCACTGGCACCACTGGGGATGCAGTGCGGTGAGTCCAGAGAGTGCACTGGCACCACTGGGGTTGCAGTGCAGTGAGTCCAGAGAGTGCACTGGCACCACTTGGGATGCACTGCAGTGAGTCCAGAGAGTGCACTGGCACCACTGAGAATGCAGTGCAGTGACTCAGAGAGTGCACTGGCACCACTGGGGATGCACTGCAGTGAGTGCAGAGAGTGCACTGGCACCACTGGGGATGCAGTGCAGTGAGTCCAGAGAGTGCACTGGCACCACTGGGGATGCAGCGCAGTGAGTCCACAGAGTGCACTGGCACTACTGGGGATGCAGTGCAGTGAGTCCAGAGAGTGCACTGGCACCACTGCGGATGCACTGCAGTGAGTCCAGAGAGTGCACTGGCACCACTGGGGATGCAGTGCAGTGAGTCCAGAGAGTGCCCTGGCACCACTGGGGATGCAGTGCAGTGAGTGCAGAGAGTGCACTGGCACCACTGGGGATGCACTGCAGTGAGTCCAGAGAGTGCACTGGCACCACAGGTGATGCAGTGCAGTGAGTCCAGAGAGTGCACTGGCACCACTGGGGATGCACCCCGGTGAGCCCAGAGATTGCACTGGCACCACTGGGGATGCACTGCAGTGAGTGCAGAGAGTGCACTGGCACCACTGGGGATGCAGTGCAGTGAGTCCAGAGAGTGCACTGGCACCACTGGGGATGCAGTGCAGTGAGTCCAGAGAGTGCCCTGGCACCACTGGGGATGCAGTGCAGTGAGTCCAGAGAGTGCACTGGCACCACTGGGGATGCAATGCGGTGAGTCCAGAGAGTGCACTGGCACCACTGGGGATGCAGTGCAGTGAGTCCAGAGAGTGCACTGGCACCACTGGGGATGCACTGCAGTGAGGGCAGCGAGTGCACTGGCACCACTGGGGATGCAGTGCAGTGAGTGCAGAGAGTGCACTGGCACCACTGGGTATGCACTGCAGTGAGGGCAGAGAGTGCACTGGCACCACTGGGGATGCAGTGCAGTGAGTCCAGAGAGTGCACTGGCACCACTGGGGATGCAATGCGATGAGTCCACAGAGTGCACTGGCACCACAGGGGATGCAGTGCAGTGAGTCCAGAGAGTGCACTGACACCACTGGGGATGCAGTGCGGTGAGTTCAGAGAGTGCACTGGCACCACTGGGGATGCACTGCAGTGAGTCCAGAGAGTGCACTGGCACCACAGGTGATGCAGTGTAGTGAGTACAGAGAGTGCACTGGCACCACTGGGGATGCACTGCAGTGATTCCAGAGAGTGCACTGGCACCACTGGGGATGCAGTGCAGTGAGTCCAGAGAGTGCACTGGCACCACGGGGGATGCACTGCAGTGAGTCCAGAGAGTGCACTGGCACCACTGGGGATGCAGTGCAGTGAGTCCAGAGAGTGCACTGGCACCACTGGGGATGCACTGCAGTGACTCGAAAGAGTGCACTGGCACCACTGCGGATGCACTTCCGTGAGTGCAGAGAGTGCACTGGCACCACTGGGGATGCACTGCAGTGAGGGCAGAGAGTGCACTGGCACCACTGGGGATGCAGTGCAGTGAGTCCAGAGAGTGCACTGGCACCACTGGGGATGCAATGCGATGAGTCCACAGAGTGCACTGGCACCACAGGGGATGCAGTGCAGTGAGTCCAGAGAGTGCACTGGCACCACTGGGGATGCAGTGCGGTGAGTTCAGAGAGTGCACTGGCACCACTGCGGATGCACTGCAGTGAGTCCGGAGAGTGCCCTGGCACCAATGGTGATGCAGTGCAGTGAGTCCAGAGAGTGCAGTGGCACCACTGGGGATGCAGTGCAGTGAGTCCAGAGAGTGCACTGGCACCACTGGGGATGCAATGCAGTGAGTCCAGAGAGTGCACTGGCACCACTGGGGATGCAGTGCACTGAGTCCAGAGAGTGCACTGGCACCACTGGTGATGCAGTGCAGTGAGTCCAGAGAGTGCACTGGCACCACTGGGGTTGCAGTGCAGTGAGTCCAGAGAGTGCACTGGCAGCACTGGGGATGCACTGCAGTGAGTCCAGAGAGTGCTCTGGCACCACTGGGGATGCAGTTCAGTGAGTCCAGAGAGTGCACTGGCACCACTGGGGATACACTGCAGTGACTCCAGAGAGTGCACTGGCACCACTGGGGATGCACTGCAGTGAGTAAAGAGAGTGCACTGGCACCACTGGGGATGAAGTGCAGTGAGTCCAGAGAGTGCACTGGCACCACTGGGGATGCACTGCAGTGAGTCCAGAGAGTGCACTGGCACCACTGGGGATGCACTGCAGTGAGTCCAGAGAGTGCACTGGCACCACTGGGGATGCACTGCAGTGAGTCCAAAGAGTGCACTGGCAGCACTGGGGATGCAGTGCAGTTGAGTCCAGAGAGTGCACTGGCACCTTGGGGATGCAGTGCAGTGAGTCCAGAGAGTGCACTGGCACCACTGGGGATGCAGTGCAGTGAGTCCAGAGAGTGCACTGGCACCACTGGGGGTGCACTGCAGTGAGTCCAGAGAGTGCACTAGCACCACTGGGGTTGCAGTGCAGTGAGTCCAGAGAGTGCACTGGCACCACTGGGGATGCAATGCAGTGAGTCCAAAGAGTGCACTGGCACCACTGGGGATGCTGTGCAGTGAGTCCAGAGAGTGCACTGGCACCACTGGGGATGCACTGCAGTGATTCCGGAGAGTGCACTGGCACCAGTGGGGGTGCACTGCAGTGAGTCCAGAGAGTGCACTGGCAGCACTTGGGATGCACTGCAGTGAGTCCAGAGAGTGCAGTGGCACCACTGGGGATGCAGTGCAGTGAGTCCAGAGAGTGCACTGGCACCACTGGGGATGCAGTGCAGTGACTCCAGAGAGTGCAGAGGCACCACTGTTGATGCAGTGCTGTGACTCCAGAGAGTGCACTGGCACCACTTGGGATGCAGTGCTGTGAGTCCAGAGAGTGCACTGGCACCACTGGGGATGCACTGCAGTGAGTCCAGAGAGTGCACTGGCACCACTGGGGATGCACTGCAGTGAGTCCAGAGAGTGCACTGGCACCACTGGGGATGCACTGCAGTGAGTCCAGAGAGTGCACTGGCACCACTGGGGATGAACTGCAGTGACTCGAAAGAGTGCACTGGCACCACTGCGGATGCACTGCAGTGAGTCCGGAGAGTGCCCTGGCACCAGTGGTGTTGCAGTGCAGTGAGTCCAGAGAGTGCAGTGGCACCACTGGGGATGCAGTGCAGTGAGTCCAGAGAGTGCACTGGCACCACTGGGGATGCAATGCAGTGAGTCCAGAGAGTGCACTGGCACCACTGGGGATGCAGTGCAGTGACTCCAGAGAGTGCACTGGCACCACTGGGGATGCAGTGCAGTGAGTCCAGAGAGTGCACTGGCACTACTGGGGATGCACTGCAGTGAGTCCAGAGAGTGCACTGGCACCACTGGGGATGCACTGCAGTGAGTCCAGAGAGTGAACTGGCACCAATGGGGATGCAGTGCAGTGACTCCAGAGAGTGCGGAGGCACCACTGTTGATGCAGTGCTGTGACTCCAGAGAGTGCACTGGCACCACTGGGGATGCAGTGCAGTGAGTCCAGAGAGTGCACTGGCACCACTGGGGATGCACTGCAGTGACTCGAAAGAGTGCACTGGCACCACTGCGGATGCACTGCCGTGAGTGCAGAGAGTGCCCTGGCACCAATGGTGATGCAGTGCATTGAGTCCAGAGAGTGCACTGGGACCATTGGGGATGCAGTGCAGTGAGTCCAGAGAGTGCACTGGCACCACTGGGGATGCAATGCAGTGAGTCCAGAGAGTGCACTGGCACCACTGGGGATGAAGTGCAGTGAGTCCAGAGAGTGCACTGGCACCACTGGGGATGCACTGCAGTGAGTCCAGAGAGTGCACTGGCACCACTGGGGATGCACTGCAGTGAGTCCAGAGAGTGCACTGGCACCACTGGGGATGCACTGCAGTGAGTCCAGAGAGTGCACTGGCAGCACTGGGGATGCAGTGCAGTGAGTCCAGAGAGTGCACTGGCACCTCTGGGGATGCACTGCAGTGATTCCGGAGAGTGCACTGGCACCAGTGGGGGTGCATTGCAGTGAGTCCAGAGAGTGCACTGGCAGCACTTGGGATGCACTGCAGTGAGTCCAGAGAGTGCACTGGCACCACTGGGGATGCACTGCAGTGAGTCCATAGAGTGCACTGGCACCACTGGGGATGCACTGCAGTGAGTCCAGAGAGTGCACTGGCACCACTGGGGATGCAGTGCAGTGAGTCCAGAGAGTGCAGAGGCACCACTGTTGATGCAGTGCTGTGACTCCAGAGAGTGCACTGGCACCACTGGGGATGCAGTGCTGTGAGTCCAGAGAGTGCACTGGCACCACTGGGGATGCACTGCAGTGAGTCTAGAGAGTGCACTGGCAGCACTGGGGATGCACTGCAGTGAGTCCAGAGAGTGCACTGGCACCACTGGGGATGCACTGCAGTGAGTCAAGAGAGTGCACTGGCACCACTGGGGATGCAGTGCAGTGAGTCCAGAGAGTGCACTGGCACCACTGGGGATGCAATGCAGTGAGTCCAGAGAGTGCACTGGCACCACTGGGGATGCAGTGCAGTGACTCCAGAGAGTGCACAGGCACCACTGGGGATGCAGTACAGTGAGTCCAGAGAGTGCACTGGCACTACTGGGGATGCACTGCAGTGAGTCCAGAGAGTGCACTGGCACCACTGGGGATGCACTGCAGTGAGTCCAGAGAGTGCACTGGCACCACTGGGGATGCAGTGCAGTGACTCCAGAGAGTGCGGAGGCACCACTGTTGATGCAGTGCTGTGACTCCAGAGAGTGCACTGGCACCACTGGGGATGCAGTGTAGTGAGTCCAGAGAGTGCACTGGCACCTTGGGGATGCAGTGCAGTGAGTCCAGAGAGTGGACTGGCACCAGTGGAGATGGAGTGCAGTGAGTCCAGAGAGTGCACTGGCACCACTGGGGATGCAGTGCAGTGAGTTCAGAGAGTGCACTGGCTCCACTGGGGATGAACTGTAGTGAGTCCAGAGACTGCACAGGCACCACTGGGGATGCAGTGCAGTGACTCCAGAGAGTGCACTGGCACCACTGCGGATGCACTGCAGTGAGTGCAGAGAGTGCACTGGCACCACTGGGGATGCAATGCAGTGAGTCCAGAGAGTGCACTGGCACCACTGGGGATGCACTGCAGTGAGTCCAGAGAGTGCACGGGCACCACTGGGGATGCACTGCAGTGAGTCCAGAGAGTGCACTGACACCACTGGGGATGCAGTGCAGTGATTCCGGAGAGTGCACTGGCACCACTGGTGATGCAGTGCAGTGACTCCAGAGAGTGCACTGGCACCACTGGGGATGCACTGCAGTGAGTCCAGAGAGTGCACTGGCAGCACTGGGGATGCACTGCAGTGAGTCCAGAGAGTGCACTGGCACCACTGGGGATGCACTGCAGTGACTTGAAGGAGTGCACTGGCACCACTGGGGATGCACTGCAGTGAGTCCGGAGAGTGCCCTGGCACCACTGGTGATGCAGTGCAGTGAGTCCAGAGAGTGCAGTGGCACCACTGGGGATGCAGTGCAGTGAGTCCAGAGAGTGCACTGGCACCACTGGGGATGCAATGCAGTGAGTCCAGAGAGTGCACTGGCACCACTGGTGATGCAGTGCAGTGACTCCAGAGAGTGCACTGGCACCACTGGGGATGCAGTGCAGTGATTCCAGAGAGTGCACTGTCACCACTGGGGATGCAGTGCAGTGAGTCCAGAGAATGCACTGGCACTACTGGGGATGCAGTGCAGTGAGTCCAGAGAGTGTACTGGTACCACTGGGGATGCACTACAGTGAGTCCAGAGAGTGCACTGGCACCACTGGGGATGCAGTGCAGTGACTCCAGAGAGTGCAGAGGCACCACTCTTGATGCAGTGCTGTGACTCCAGAGAGTGCACTGGCACAACTGGGGATGCAGTGCAGTGAGTCCAGAGAGTGCACTGGCACCACTGGGGATGCAGTGCACTGAGTGCAGAGAGTGCACTGGCACCACTGGGGATGCAGTGCAGTGAGTCCAGAGAGTGCACTGGCACCACTGGGGATACAGTGCAGTGAGTCCAGAGAGTGCACTGGCAGCACTGGGGATGCAGTGCAGTGAGTCCAGAGAGTGCTCTGGCACCACTGGGGATGCAGTTCAGTGAGTCCAGGGAGTGCACTGGCACCACTGGGGATACACTGCAGTGACTCCAGAGAGTGCATTGACACCACTGGGGATGCACTACAGTGAGTCCAGAGTGCACTGGCACCAGTGGGGATGCAGTGCAGTGAGTCCAGAGACTGCACTGGCACCAACTGGAGCTGCACTGCAGTGAGTCCTGAGATTGCACTGGCACCACTGGGGATGCACTACAGTGAGTCCAGAGACTACACTGGCACCACTGGGGATGCAGTGCAGTGAGTCCAGAGAGTGCAGTGGCACCACTGGGGATGCAGTGCAGTGAGTCCAGAGAGTGCACTGGCACCACTGGGGATGCAATGCAGTGAGTCCAGAGAGTGCACTGGCACCACTGGTGATGCAGTGCAGTGACTCCAGAGAGTGCACTGTCACCACTGGGGATGCAGTGCAGTGAGTCCAGAGAATGCACTGGCACTACTGGGGATGCAGTGCAGTGAGTCCAGAGAGTGTACTGGTACCACTGCGGATGCACTACAGTGAGTCCAGAGAGTGCACTGGCACCACTGGGGATGCAGTGCAGTGACTCCAGAGAGTGCAGAGGCACCACTCTTGATGCAGTGCTGTGACTCCAGAGAGTGCACTGGCACAACTGGGGATGCAGTGCAGTGAGTCCAGAGAGTGCACTGGCACCACTGGGGATGCAGTGCACTGAGTGCAGAGAGTGCACTGGCACCACTGGGGATGCAGTGCAGTGAGTCCAGAGAGTGCACTGGCACCACTGGGGATACAGTGCAGTGAGTCCAGAGAGTGCACTGGCAGCACTGGGGATGCAGTGCAGTGAGTCCAGAGAGTGCTCTGGCACCACTGGGGATGCAGTTCAGTGAGTCCAGAGAGTGCACTGGCACCACTGGGGATACACTGCAGTGACTCCAGAGAGTGCATTGACACCACTGGGGATGCACTACAGTGAGTCCAGAGTGCACTGGCACCAATGGGGATGCAGTGCAGTGAGTCCAGAGACTGCACTGGCACCAACTGGAGCTGCACTGCAGTGAGTCCTGAGATTGCACTGGCACCACTGGGGATGCACTACAGTGAGTCCAGAGACTACACTGGCACCACTGGGGATGCAGTGCAGTGAGTCCAGAGAGTGCACTGGCACCACTGGGGATGCAGTACAGTGAGTCCAAAGAGTGCACTGGCACCACTGGGTATGCAGTGCATGAGTGCAGAGAGTGCACTGGCACCACTGGGGATGCTGTGCAGTGAGTCCAGAGAGTGGACTGGCACCAGTGGGGATGGAGTGCAGTGAGTCCAGAGAGTGCACTGGCACCAGTGGGGATGCTGTGCAGTGAGTCCAGATAGTGCACTGGCACTACTGGGGATGCAGTGCAGTGAGTCCAGAGAGTGCACTGGCACCACTGCGGATGCACTGCAGTGAGTCCAGAGAGTGCACTGGCACCACTGGGGATGCAGTGCAGTGAGTCCAGAGAGTGCCCTGGCACCACTGGGGATGCAGTGCAGTGAGTGCAGAGAGTGCACTGGCACCACTGGGGATGCACTGCAGTGAGTCCAGAGAGTGCACTGGCACCACAGGTGATGCAGTGCAGTGAGTCCAGAGAGTGCACTGGCACCACTGGGGATGCACCCCCGTGAGCCCAGAGATTGCACTGGCACCACTGGGGATGCACTGCAGTGAGTGCAGAGAGTGCACTGGCACCACTGGGGATGCAGTGCAGTGAGTCCAGAGAGTGCACTGGCACCACTGGGGATGCAGTGCAGTGAGTCCAGAGAGTGCCCTGGCACCACTGGGGATGCAGTGCAGTGAGTCCAGAGAGTGCACTGGCACCACTGAGGATGCACTGCAGTGACTCCAGAGAGTGCACTGGCACCACTGGGGATGCACTGCAGTGAGTCCAGAGAGTGCACTGGCACCACTGGGGATGCAATGCGGTGAGTCCAGAGAGTGCACTGGCACCACTGGGGATGCAGTGCAGTGAGTCCAGAGAGTGCACTGGCACCACTGGGGATGCACTGCAGTGAGGGCAGAGAGTGCACTGGCACCACTGGGGATGCAGTGCAGTGAGTCCAGAGAGTGCACTGGCACCACTGGGGATGCAATGCGATGAGTCCACAGAGTGCACTGGCACCACAGGGGATGCAGTGCAGTGAGTCCAGAGAGTGCACTGACACCACTGGGGATGCAGTGCGGTGAGTTCAGAGAGTGCACTGGCACCACTGGGGATGCAGTGCAGTGAGTCCAGAGAGTGCACTGGCACCACAGGTGATGCAGTGTAGTGAGTACAGAGAGTGCACTGGCACCACTGGGGATGCACTGCAGTGATTCCAGAGAGTGCACTGGCACCACTGGGGATGCAGTGCAGTGAGTCCAGAGAGTGCACTGGCACCACGGGGGATGCACTGCAGTGAGTCCAGAGAGTGCACTGGCACCACTGGGGATGCAGTGCAGTGAGTCCAGAGAGTGCACTGGCACCACTGGGGATGCACTGCAGTGACTCGAAAGAGTGCACTGGCACCACTGCGGATGCACTGCAGTGAGTCCGGAGAGTGCCCTGGCACCAATGGTGATGCAGTGCAGTGAGTCCAGAGAGTGCAGTGGCACCACTGGGGATGCAGTGCAGAGACTCCAGAGAGTGCACTGGCACCACTGGGGATGCAATGCAGTGAGTCCAGAGAGTGCACTGGCACCACTGGGGATGCAGTGCACTGAGTCCAGAGAGTGCACTGGCACCACTGGTGATGCAGTGCAGTGAGTCCAGAGAGTGCACTGGCACCACTGGGGTTGCAGTGCAGTGAGTCCAGAGAGTGCACTGGCAGCACTGGGGATGCACTGCAGTGAGTCCAGAGAGTGCTCTGGCACCACTGGGGATGCAGTTCAGTGAGTCCAGAGAGTGCACTGGCACCACTGGGGATACACTGCAGTGACTCCAGAGAGTGCACTGGCACCACTGGGGATGCACTGCAGTGAGTCCAGAGAGTGCACTGGCACCACTGGGGATGCAGTGCAGTGAGTCCAGAGACTGCACTGGCACCAGCTGGAGCTGCACTGCAGTGAGTCCTGAGATTGCACTGGCACCACTGGGGATGCACTACAGTGAGTCCAGAGACTACACTGGCACCACTGGGGATGCAGTGCAGTGAGTCCAGAGAGTGCACTGGCACCACTGTTCATGCAGTGCAGTGAGTCCAAAGAGTGCACTGGCACCACTGGGTATGCAGTGCATGAGTGCAGAGAGTGCACTGGCACCACTGGGGATGCAGTGCAGTGAGTCCAGAGAGTGGACTGGCACCACTGGGGATGGAGTGCAGTGAGTCCAGAGAGTGCACTGGCACCACTGGGGATGCAGTGCAGTGAGTCCAGAGAGTGCACTGGCTCCACCGGGGATGAACTGTAGTGAGTCCAGAGACTGCACAGGCACCACTGGTGATGCAGTGCAGTGAGTCCAGAGAGTGCACTGGCACCACTGGGGATGCAGTGCAGTGAGTGCAGAGAGTGCACTGGCACCACTGGGGATGCACTGCAGTGAGTCCAGAGAGTGCACTGGCACCACTGGGGATGCACTGCAGTGAGTCCAGAGAGTGCACGGGCACCACTGGGGGTGCACTGCAGTGAGTCCAGAGAGTGCACTGACACCACTGGGGATGCAGTGCAGTGATTCCGGACAGTGCACTGGCACCACTGGGGATGCAGTGCAGTGAGTCCAGAGAGTGCACTGGCACCACTGGGGATGCACTGCAGTGAGTCCAGAGAGTGCACTGGCACCACAGGGGATGCACTGCAGTGAGTCCAGAGAGTGCACTGGCACCACTGGGGATGCACTGCACTGACTCGAAAGAGTGCACTGGCACCACTGCGGATGCACTGCAGTGAGTCCGGAGAGTGCCCTGGCACCACTGGGGATGCAGTGCAGTGAGTGCAGAGAGTGCACTGGCACCACTGGGGATGCACTGCAGTGAGTCCAGAGAGTGCACTGGCACCACTGGGGATGCAGCGCAGTGACTACAGAGAGTGCACTGGCACCATTGGGGATGCACTGCAGTGAGTCCAGAGAGTGCACTGGCACCACTGGGGATGCAGTGCAGTGACTCCAGAGAGTGCACTGGCACCACTGGGGATGCAGTGCAGTGAGTCCAGAGAGTGCACTGGCACCACTGGGGATGCAGTGCAGTGAGTGCAGAGAGTGCACTGGCACCACTGGGGATGCAGTGCAGTGAGTCCAGAGAGTGCACTGTCACCACTGGAGATGCAGTGCAGTGAGTCCAGAGAGTGCACTGGCATCACTGGGGATGCACCCCGGTGAGCCCAGAGATTGCACTGGCACCACTGGGGATGCACTGCAGTGAGTGCAGAGAGTGCACTGGCACCACTGGGGATGCAGTGCAGTGAGTCCAGAGAGTGCCCTGGCACCACTGGGGATGCAGTGCAGTGACTCCAGAGAGTGCACTGGCACCACTGGGGATGCAGTGCAGTGAGTCCAGAGAGTGCACTGGCACCACTGGGGATGCAATGCGGTGAGTCCAGAGAGTGCACAGGCACCACAGGGGATGCAGTGCAGTGAGACCAGAGAGTGCACTGTCACCAGTGGGGATGCACTGCAGTGACTCTAGAGAGTGCACTGGCACCACTGGGGATGCAGTGCAGTGAGTCCAGAGAGTGCACTGGCACCACAGGTGATGCACTGCAGTGATTCCAGAGAGTGCACTGGCACCACAGGGGATGCACTGCAGTGATTCCAGAGAGTGCACTGGCACCACTGGGGATGCAGTGCAGTGAGTCCAGAGAGTGCACTGGCACCACTGGGGATGCAGTGCAGTGAGTCCAGAGAGTGCACTGGCACCACTGGGGATGCAGTGCAGTGAGTCCAGAGAGTGCACTGGCACCTTGGGGATGCACTGCAGTGAGTCCAGAGAGTACACTGGCACCAGTGGGGAAGCAGTGCAGTGAGTCCAGAGAGTGCACTGGCACCACTGGGGATGCACTGCAGTGACTCCAGAGAGTGCACTGTCACTTCTGGGGATGCAGTGCAGTGACTCGAGAGAGTGCACTGGCACCACTGGGGATGCACTGCAGTGAGTCCAGAGAGTGCACTGGCACCACTGGGAATGCACTGCACTGAGTCCAGAGAGTGCACTGGCGATGCAGTGCAGTGAGTCCAGAGAGTGCACTGGCACCACTGGGGATGCAGTACAGTGAGTCCACAGAGTGCACTGGCACCACTGGGGATGCAGTGCAGTGAGTCCAGAGAGTGCACTGGCACCACTGGGATGCAGTGCAGTGAGTCCAGAGAGTGCACTGGCACCACTGGTGATGCAGTACAGTGAGTCCAGTGAGTGCACTGGCACCACTGGGGATGCACTGCAGTGAGTCCAGTGAGTGCACTGGCACCACTGGGGATGCAGTGCAGTGAGTCCAGAGAGTGCAATGGAACCACTGGTGATGCACGTCTGTGAGTCCAGAGAGTGCACTCTCTGGACTTGCCGGGGTGCATCCCCAGTGTTGCCAGGGCACTGGGGATGCACGTCAGTGAGTCCAGAGAGTGCACTCTCTGGACTCACCCGGGTGCATCCCCAGTGGTACCAGTGCACTCTCTGGACTCACTGCACTGCATCCCCTGTGGTGCCAGTGCACTCTCTGCACTCACTGCACTGCATCCCCAGTGGTGACAGTGCACTCTCTGGACTTGCCGGGGTGCATCCCCAGTGGTGCCAGTGCACTCTCTGGACTCACTGCAGTGCATCTCCAGTGGTGCCAGTGCACTCTCTCGAGTCACTGCACTGCATCCCCAGAAGTGCCAGTGCACTCTCTGGAGTCACTGCACTGCATCCCCAGTGGTGCCAGTGCACTCTCTGGACTCACTGCACTGCATCCCCACTGGTGCCAGTGTACTCTCTGGACTCACTGCAGTGCATCCCCAAGGTGCCAGTGCACTCTCTGGACTCACTGCACTGCATGCCCAGTGGTGCCAGTGCACTCTCTGGACTCACTGCAGTGCATCCCCAGTGGTGCCAGTGCACTCTCTGGACTCACTGCACTGCATCCCCAGTGGTGCCAGTGCACTCTCTGGAATCACTGCAGTGCATCCCCTGTGGTGCCAGTGCACTCTCTGTACTCACTGCACTGCATCACCTGTGGTGCCAGTGCACTCTCTGGACTCACTGCACTGCATCCCCAGTGGTGCCAGTGCACTCTCTAGAGTCACTGCAGTGCATCCCCACTGGTGACAGTGCACTCTCTGGTCTCACTGCACTGCATCCCCAGTGGGGCCAGTGCACTCTCTGGACTAACCGCATTGCATCCCCAGTGGTGCCAGTGCACTCTCTGGACTCACTGCACTGCATCCCCAGTGGTGCCAGTGCACTCTCTGGAGTCACTGCACTGCATCCTCAGTGGTGCCAGTGCACTCTCTGGACTCACTGCACTGCATCCCCAGTGGTGCCAGGGCACTCTCTGGACTCACTGCACTGCATCCCCTGTGGTCCCAGTGCACTCTCTGCCCTCACTGCAGTGCATCCCCAGTGGTGCCAGTGCACTCTCTGCACTCACAGCAGTGCATCCCCAGTGGTGCCAGTGCAATCTCTGGGCTCACCGGGGTGCATCCCCAGTGGTGCCAGTGCACTCTCTGGACTCGCTGCACTGCATCCCCAGTGGTGACAGTGCACTCTCTGGACTCACTGCACTGCATCCCCAGTGGTGCCAGTGCACTCTCTGCACTCACTGCACTGCATCCCCAGTGGTGCCAGTGCACTCTCTGGACTCACTGAACTGCATCCCCAGTGGTGCCAGTGCACTCTCTCGACTCACTGCACTGCATCCCCAGTGGTGCCAGTGCACTCTCTGGACTCACTGCAGTGCATCCCCAGTGGTGCCAGTGCACTCTCTGGACTCACTGCGCTGCATCCCCAGTGGTGCCAGTGCACTCTCTGGACTCACTGCAGTACATCCCCAGTGGTGCCAGTGCACTCTCTGCACTCACTGCACTGCATCCCCAGTGGTGCCAGGGCACTCTCCGGACTCACTGCAGTGCATCCGCAGTGGTGCCACTGCACTCTCTGGACTCACTGCACTGCATCACCATTGGTGCCAGGGCACTCTCTGCACTCACGGCAGTGCATCCGCAGTGGTGCCAGTGCACTCTTTCGAGTCACTGCAGTGCATCCCCAGTGGTGCCAGTGCACTCTCTGGACTCACTGCACTGCATCCCCAGTGGTGCCAGTGCACTCTCCGGAATCACTGCACTGCATCCCCAGTGGTGTCAGTGCACTCTCTGGACTCACTGCAGTGCACCCCCAGTGGTGCCCGTGCACTCTCTGGACTCATTGCAGTGCATCCCCAGTGGTGCCAGTGCACTCTCTGGACTCACTGCACTGCATCCCCAGTGGTGCCAGTGCACTCTCTGCACTCACTGCACTGCATCCCCAGTGGTGCCAGTGCACTCTCTGGACTCACTGCACTGCATCCCCAGTGGTGCCTGTGCAGTCTCTGGACTCAGTACAGTTCATCCCCGGTGGAGCCAGTGCACTCTCTGGATTCACTGCACTGCATCCCCAGTGGTGCCAGGGCACTCTCTGGACTCACTGCACTCCATCCCCAGTGGTGCCAGTCCACTCTCTGGACTCACTGCACTGCATCCCCAGTGGTGCCAGTGCACTCTCTGCACTCATGCACTGCATCCCCAGTGGTGCCAGTGCACTCTTTGGACTCACTGCACTGCATGAACAGTGGTGCCAGTGCACTCTCTGGACTCACTGCACTGCATCCCCAGTGGTGCCAGTGTAGTCTCTGGACTCACTGTAGTACATCCCCAGTGGTGCCAGTGCAATCTCAGGACTCACTGCAGTGCAGCTCCAGCTGGTGCCAGTGCAGTCTCTGGACTCACTGCACTGCATCCCCAGTGGTGCCAGTGCACTCTCTGGACTCACTGCAGTGCATCCCCAGTGGTGCCAGTGCACTCTCTGGAGTCACTGCAGTGTATCCCCAGTGGTGCCAGTGCACTCTCTGGACTCACTGAACTGCATCCCCAGTGGTGCCAGAGCACTCTCTGGACTCACTGCAGTGCATCCCCAGTGCTGCCAGTGCACTCTCTGGACTCACTGCACTGCAACCCCAGTTGTGCCAGTGCACTCTCTGGACTCACTGCACTGCATCACCAGTGGTGCCAGTGCACTCTCTGGACTCAGTGCACTGCATCCCCAGTGGTGCCAGTGCACTCTCTGGACTCACTGCATTGCATCCCCAGTGGTGCCAGTGCACTCTCTGGACTCACTGCAGTGCATCCCCACTGGTGCCAGTGCACTCTCTGGACTCACTGCACTGCATCCCCAGTGGTGCCACTGCACTCTCTGGACTCACTGCACTGCATCACCATTGGTGCCAGTGCGCTCTTTCGAGTCACTGCAGTGCATCCCCAGTGGTGCCAGTGCACTCTCTGGACTCACTGCACTGCATCCCCAGTGGTGCCAGTGCACTCTCTGCCCTCACTGCAGTGCATCCCCAGTGGTGCCAGTGCACTCTCTGCACTCACTGCACTGCATCCCCAGTGGTGCCAGTGCACTCTCTGCCCTCACTGCAGTGCATCCCCAGTGATGCCAGTGCACTCTCTGGACTCACTGCACTGCATCCCCAGTGGTGCCAGTGCACTCTCTGGACTCACCGCATTGCATCCCCAGTGGCGCCAGTGCACTCTCTGGACTCACTGCACTGCATCCCCAGTGGTGCCAGTGCACTCTCTGGAGTCACGGCACTGCATCACCAGTGGTGCCAGTGTACTCTGTGGACTCACTGCACTGCACCCCCAGTGGTGCCAGGGCACTCTCTGGACTCACTGAACTGTATCCCCAACGTGCCAGTGCACTCTCTGGACTCACTGCAGTGCATCCCCAGTGGTGCCAGTGCACTCTCTGGACTCACTGCACTGCATCCCCAGTGGTGCCAGTGCACTCTCTGGACTTGCCGGGGTGCATCCCCAGTGGTGCCAGTGCACTCTCTGGACTCACTGCAGTGCATCCCCAGTGGTGCCAGTGCACTCTCTGGACTCACTGCATTCCCAGTGGTGCCAGGGCACTCTCTGGACTCACTGCACTGCATCCCCAGTGGTGCCACTGTACTCTCTTTACTGACTGCACTGCATCCCCAGTGGTGCCAGTGCACTCTCTGGACTCACTGCAGTGCATCCCCTTTTGTGCCAGTGCACTCTCTGCACTCAATGCACTGCATCCCCAGTGGTGCCAGTGCACTCTCTGGACTCACTGCAGTGCATCCCCAGTGGTGCCAGTGCACTCTCTGTACTCACTGCACTGCATCACCTGTGGTGCCAGTGCACTCTCTGGACTCACTGCAGTGCATCCCCAGTGGTGCCAGTGCACTCTCTGAACTCACCGCACTGCATCCCCAGTGGTGTCAGTGCACTCTCTGGACTCACTGCACTGCATCCCCTGTGGTGCCAGTGCACTCTGTGGACTCATCGCATTGCATCCCCAGTGGTGCCAGTGCACTCTCTGGACTCACTGCACTGCATCCCCAGTGGTGCCAGTGCACTCTCTGCCCTCACTGCAGTGCATCCCCAGTGGTGCCAGTGCACTCTCTGCACTCACTGCACTGCATCCCCAGTGGTGCCAGTGCACTCTCTGCCCTCACTGCAGTGCATCCCCAGTGGTGCCACTGTACTCTCTTTACTGACTGCACTGCATCCCCAGTGGTGCCAGTGCACTCTCTGGACTCACTGTACTGCATCCCCAGTGGTGCCAGTGCACTCTCTGGACTCACAGCACTGCATCCCCAGTGGTGCCAGTGCACTCTCTGGAGTCACTGCACTCCATACCCAGTGGTGCCAGTGCACTCTCTGGACTCACTGCAGTGCATCCCCAGTGGTGCCAGTGCACTCTCTGCACTCACTGCAGTGCATCCCCAGTGGTGCCAGTGCACTCTCTGGACTCACTGCACTGCATCCCAGTGGTGCCAGTGCACTGTCTGGACTCACTGCATTCCCAGTGGTGCCAGGGCACTCTCTGGACTCACTGCACTGCATCCCCAGTGGTACCTGTGAAGTCTCTGGACTCACTGCAGTGCATCCCCAATGGTGCTAGTGCACTCTTTGGACTCACTGCACTGCATCCCCAGTGGTGCCACTGTACTCTCTGGACTCACTACACTGCATCCCCTGTGGTGCCAGTGCCCTCTGTGGACTCACTGCACTACATCCCCAGTGGTGCCAGTGCACTCTCTGGACTCACTGCAGTGCATCCCCAGTGGTGCCAGTGCACTCTCTGGACTCACTGCACTGCATCCCCAGTGGTGCCTGTGCACACTCTGGACTCACTGCAGTGCATCCCCAGTGGTGCTAGTGCACTCTCTGGACTCACTGCACTGCATCCCCTGTGGTGCGAGTGCACTCTCTCGACTCACTGCTCTGCGTTACCATTGGTGCCAGTGCACTCTCTGGACTCATTGCAGTGCATCCCCAGTGGTGCCAATGCACTCTCTGGACTCACGGCACTGCATCCCCAGTGGTGCCAGTGCACTCTCTGGACTCACTGCACTGCATCCCCAGTGGTGCCTGTGAAGTCTCTGGACTCACTGCAGTGCATCCACAGTGGTGCCAGTGCAATCTCAGGACTCACAGCAGTGCAGCTCCAGTTGGTGCCAGTGCACTCTCTGGACTCACTGCACTGCATCCCCAGTGCTGACAGTGCACTCTCTGGACTCACTGCACTGCATCTCCAGTGGTGCCAGTGTACTCTCTGGACTCACTGCACTGCATCCCCAGTGGTGCCACTGCACTCTCTGGACTCACTGCAGTGCATCCCCAGTGGTGCCAGTGCACTCTCTGGACTCACTGCACTGCATCCCCAGTGGTGCCAGTGCACTCTCTGGACTCAATGCACTGCATTCCCTTTTGTGCCAGTGCACTCTCTGCACTCACTGCACTGCATCCCCAGTGGTGCCAGTGCACTCTCTGGACTCAGTGCACTGCATCCCCAGTGGTGCCTGTGAAGTCTCTGGTCTCACTGCACTGCATCCCCAGTGGTGCCAGTGCACTCTCTGGACTCACTGCACTGCATCCCCATTGCTGACAGTGCCCTCTCTGGACTCAGTGCACTGCATCCCCAGTGGTGCCAGTGCACTCTCTGAACTCACTGCAGTGCATCCACAGTGGCGCCAGTGTACTCTCTGGACTCACTGTACTGCATCCCCAGTGGTGCCAGTGCACTCTCTGGAGTCACTGCACTGCATCCCCAGTGGTGCCAGTGCACTCTCTGGACTCACTGAACTGCATCCCCAAGGTGCCACTGCACCCTCTGGACTCACTGCAGTGCATCCGCAGTGGTGCCAGTGCACTCTCTGGACTCACTGCACTGCATCCCCAGTGGTGACAGTGCACTCTCTGCACTCACGGCACTGCATCCCCAGTGGTGCCACTGCACTCTCTGGACTCACTTCAGTGTATCCCCTGTGGTGCCAGTGCACTCTGTGGACTCAGTGCACTGCATCCCAGTGGTGCCAGTGCACTCTCCAGACACACTGCAGTGCATCCCCAGTGGTGCCAGTGCACTCTCTGGACTCACTGCAGTGCATCCCAATGGTGCCAGTGCACTCTCTGGACTCACTGCAGTGCATCCCCAGTGGTGCCAGTGCACTCTCTGGACTCACTGCAGTGCATCCCCAGTGGTGCCAGTGCACTCTCTGGACTCACTGCACTCCATCCCCAGTGGTGCCAGTGCACTCTCTGGACTCACTGCAGTCCATCCCCAGTGGTGCCAGTGCACTCTCTGGACTCACTGCACTGCATCCACAGTGGTGCCAGTGCACTCTCTTTACTCACTGCACTGCATCCCCAGTGGTGCCAGTGCACTCTCTGGACTCACTGTACTGCATCCCCAGTGGTGCCAGTGCACTCTCTGGACTCACTGCACTGCATCCCCAGTGGTGCCAGTGCACTCTCTGGACTCACTGCACTGCATCCCCAGTGGTGCCACTGCACTCTCTGGACTCACTGCACTGCATCACCATTGGTGCCAGTGCACTCTTTCGAGTCACTGCAGTGCATCCCCAGTGGTGCCAGTGCACTCTCTGGACTCACTGCACTGCATCCCCAGTGGTGCCAGTGCACTCTCTGGACTCACTGCAGTGCATCCCCCGTGGTGCCAGTGCACTCTCTGGACTCACTGCACTGCATCCCCAGTGGTGCCAGTGCACTCTCTGGAATCACTGCAGTGCATCCCCAGTGGTGCCAGTGCACTCTCTGGACTCACTGCACTGCATCCGCAGTGGTGCCAGTGCACTCTCTGCACTCACTGCAGTGCATCCCCAGTGGTGCCAGTGCACTCTCTGAACTCACCGCACTTCATCCCCAGTGGTGTCAGTGCACTCTCTGGACTCACTGCACTGCATCCCCTGTGGTGCCAGTGCACTCTGTGGACTCATCGCATTGCATCCCCAGTGGTGCCAGTGCACTCTCTGGACTCACTGCACTGCATCCCCAGTGGTGCCAGTGCACTCTCTGCCCTCACTGCAGTGCATCCCCAGTGGTGCCAGTGCACTCTCTGCACTCACTGCACTGCATCCCCAGTGGTGCCAGTGCACTCTCTGCCCTCACTGCAGTGCATCCCCAGTGGTGCCAGTGCACTCTCTGGACTCACTGCACTGCATCCCCAGTGGTGCCAGTGCACTCTCTGGACTCACCGCATTGCATCCCCACTGGTGCCAGTGCACTCTCTGGACTCACTGCACTGCATCCCCAGTGGTGCCAGTGCACTCTCTGGAGTCACTGCACTGCATCACCAGTGGTGCCAGTGTACTCTGTGGACTCACTGCACTGCATCCCCAGTGGTGCCAGGGCACTCTCTGGACTCACTGAACTGTATCCCCAAGGTGCCAGTGCACTCTCTGGACTCACTGCAGTGCATCCCCAGTGGTGCCAGTGCACTCTCTGGACTCACTGCACTGCATCCCCAGTGGTGACAGTGCACTCTCTGGACTCACTGCACTGCATCCCCCGTGGTGCCAGTGCACTCTCTGGACTCACTGCAGTGCATCCCCAGTGGTGCCACTGCACTCTCTGAAAACACCGGGGTGCAACCGCAGCGGTGCCAGTGCACTCTCTGCACTCACGGCACTGCATCCCCAGTGGTGCCAGTGCACTCTCTGGACTCACTGCAGTGTATCCCCTTTGGTGCCATTGCACTCTGTGGACTCAGTGCACTGCATCCCAGTGGTGCCAGTGCACTCTCTGGACTTACTGCAGTGCATCCCCAGTGGTGCCAGTGCACTCTCTGGACTCACTGCACTGCATCCCAATGGTGCCAGTGCACTCTCTGGACTCACTGCAGTGCATCCCCAGTGGTGCCAGTGCACTCTCTGGACTCACTGCATTCCCAGTGGTGCCAGGGCACTCTCTGGACTCACTGCACTGCATCCCCAGTGGTGCCTGTGAAGTCTCTGGACTCACTGCAGTGCATCCCCAATGGTGCCAGTGCACTCTTTGGACTCACTGCACTGCATCCCCAGTGGTGCCACTGTACTCTCTGGACTCACTACACTGCATCCCCAGTGGTGCCAGTGCACTCTCTGGACTCACTGCAGTGCATCCCCAGTGGTGCCAGTGCACTCTCTGGACTCAGTGCACTGCATCCCCTTTTGTGCCAGTGCACTCTCTGCACTCACTGCACTGCATCCCCAGTGGTGCCAGTGCACTCTCTGGACTCACTGCACTGCATCCCCAGTGGTGCCTGTGAAGTCTCTGGTCTCACTGCACTGCATCCCCAGTGGTGCCAGTGCACTCTCTGGACTCACTGCATTCCCAGTGGTGCCAGGGCACTCTCTGAACTCACTGCACTGCATCACCAGTGGTGCCAGTGCACTCTCTGGACTCACTGCAGTGCATCCACAGTGGCGCCAGTGTACTCTCTTAACTCACTGCACTGTATCACCAGTAGTGCCAGTGCACTCTCTGGACTCACTGCACTGCATCCCCAATGGTGCCACTGCACTCTCTGGACTCACTGCACTGCATCCCCAGTGGTGCCAGTGCACTCTCTGGACTCACTGCAGTGCATTTCCAGTGGTGCCAGTGTAGTCTCTGGACTCACTGCACTGCATCCCCAGTTGTGCCAGTGCACTCTCTGGACTCACTGAACTGCATCCCCAAGGTGCCAGTGCACTCTCTGGACTCACTGCACTGCATCCCCAGTGGTGCCAGTGCACTCTCTGGACTCACTGCACTGCATCCCCAGTGGTGCCAGTGCACTCTCTGGACTCACTGCTCTGCATCCCCCGTGGTGCCAGTGCACTCTCTGGACTCACTGCACTGCATCCCCAGTGGTGCCACTGCACTCTCTGAAAACACCGGGGTGCAACCGCAGCGGTGCCAGTGCACTCTCTGCACTCACGGCACTGCATCCCCTGTGGTGCCAGTGCACTCTCTGGACTCACTGCAGTGTATCACCTGTGGTGCCAGTGCACTCTGTGGACTCAGTGCACTGCATCCCAGTGGTGCCAGTGCACTCTCTGGACTCACTGCACTGCATCCCCAGTGGTGCCAGTGCACTCTCTGGACTCACTGCAGTGCATCCCCCGTGGTGCCAGTGCACTCTCTGGACTCACTGCACTGCATCCCCTGTGGTGCCAGTGCACTCTGTGGACTCATCGCCTTGCATCCCCAGTGGTGCCAGTGCACTCTCTGGACTCACTGCACTGCATCCCCAGTGGTGCCAGTGCACTCTCTGCCCTCACTGCAGTGCATCCCCAGTGGTGCCAGTGCACTCTCTGCACTCACTGCACTGCATCCCCAGTGGTGCCAGTGCACTCTCTGCCCTCACTGCAGTGCATCCCCAGTGGTGCCAGTGCACTCTCTGGACTCACTGCACTGCATCCCCAGTGGTGCCAGTGCACTCTCTGCACTCACTGCACTGCATCCCCAGAAGTGCCAGTGCACTCACTGGACTCACTGCACTGCATCCCCAGTGGTGCCAGTGCACTCTCTGGAGTCACTGCACTGCATCACCAGTGGTGCCAGTGTACTCTGTGGACTCACTGCACTGCATCCCCAGTGGTGCCAGGGCACTCTCTGGACTCACTGAACTGTATCCCCAAGGTGCCAGTGCACTCTCTGGACTCACTGCAGTGCATCCCCAGTGGTGCCAGTGCACTCTCTGGACTCACTGCACTGCATCCCCAGTGGTGCCAGTGCACTCTCTGGACTCACTGCACTGCATCCCCCGTGGTGCCAGTGCACTCTCTGGACTCACTGCAGTGCATCCCCAGTGGTGCCACTGCACTCTCTGAAAACACCGGGGTGCAACCGCAGCGGTGCCAGTGCACTCTCTGCACTCACGGCACTGCATCCCCAGTGGTGCCAGTGCACTCTCTGGACTCACTGCAGTGTATCCCCTTTGGTGCCATTGCACTCTGTGGACTCAGTGCACTGCATCCCAGTGGTGCCAGTGCACTCTCTGGACTTACTGCAGTGCATCCCCAGTGGTGCCAGTGCACTCTCTGGACTCACTGCACTGCATCCCAATGGTGCCAGTGCACTCTCTGGACTCACTGCAGTGCATCCCCAGTGGTGCCAGTGCACTCTCTGGACTCACTGCATTCCCAGTGGTGCCAGGGCACTCTCTGGACTCACTGCACTGCATCCCCAGTGGTGCCACTGTACTCTCTGTACTGACTGCACTGCATCCCCAGTGGTGCCAGTGCACTCTCTGGACTCACTGTACTGCATCCCCAGTGGTGCCAGTGCACTCTCTGGACTCACTGCACTGCATCCCCAGTGGTGCCAGTGCACTCTCTGGACTCACTGCACTGCATACCCAGTGGTGCCAGTGCACTCTCTGGACTCACTGCAGTGCATCCCCAGTGGTGCCAGTGCACTCTCTGGACTCACTGCACTGCATCCACAGTGGTGCCAGTGCACTGTCTGGACTCACTGCATTCCCAGTGGTGCCAGGGCACTCTCTGGACTCACTGCACTGCATCCCCAGTGGTGCCTGTGAAGTCTCTGGACTCACTGCAGTGCATCCCCAATGGTGCTAGTGCACTCTTTGGACTCACTGCACTGCATCCCCAGTGGTGCCACTGTACTCTCTGGACTCACTACACCGCATCCCCTGTGGTGCCAGTGCCCTCTGTGGACTCACTGCACTACATCCCCAGTGGTGCCAGTGCACTCTCTGGACTCACTGCAGTGCATCCCCAGTGGTGCCAGTGCACTCTCTGGACTCACTGCACTGCATCCCTAGTGGTGCCTGTGCACACTCTGGACTCACTGCAGTGCATCCCCAGTGGTGCTAGTGCTCTCTCTGGACTCACTGCACTGCATCCCCTGTGCTGCGAGTGCACTCTCTCGACTCACTGCTCTGCGTTACCATTGGTGCCAGTGCACTCTCTGGACTCATTGCAGTGCATCCCCAGTGGTGCCAATGCACTCTCTGGACTCACTGCACTGCATCCCCAGTGGTGCCTGTGAAGTCTCTGGACTCACTGCAGTGCATCCCCAGTGGTGCCAGTGCAATCTCAGGACTCACAGCAGTGCAGCTCCAGTTGGTGCCAGTGCACTCTCTGGACTCACTGCACTGCATCCCCAGTGCTGACAGTGCACTCTCTGGACTCACTGCACTGCATCCCCAGTGGTGCCAATGTACTCTCTGGACTCACTGCACTGCATCCCCAGTGGTGCCACTGCACTCTCTGGACTCACTGCACTGCATCCCCATTGCTGACAGTGCCCTCTCTGGACTCAGTGCACTGCATCCCCAGTGGTGCCAGTGCACTCTCTGGACTCACTTCAGTGTATCCCCTGTGGTGCCAGTGCACTCTGTGGACTCAGTGCACTGCATCCCAGTGGTGCCAGTGCACTCTCCAGACACACTGCAGTGCATCCCCAGTGGTGCCAGTGCACTCTCTGGACTCACTGCAGTGCATCCCAATGGTGCCAGTGCACTCTCTGCCCTCACTGCAGTGCATCCCCAGTGATGCCAGTGCACTCTCTGGACTCACCGCATTGCATCCCCAGTGGTGCCAGTGCACTCTCTGGACTCACTGCACTGCATCCCCAGTGGTGCCAGTGCACTCTCTGGACTCACTGCAGTGCATCCCCAGTGGTGCCAGTGCACTCTCTGGACTCACTGCATTCCCAGTGGTGCCAGGGCACTCTCTGGACTCACTGCACTGCATCCCCAGTGGTGCCTGTGAAGTCTCTGGACTCACTGCAGTGCATCCCCAATGGTGCCAGTGCACTCTTTGGACTCACTGCACTGCATCCCCAGTGGTGCCACTGTACTCTCTGGACTCACTACACTGCATCCCCAGTGGTGCCAGTGCACTCTCTGGACTCACTGCAGTGCATCCCCAGTGGTGCCAGTGCACTCTCTGGACTCAGTGCACTGCATCCCCTTTTGTGCCAGTGCACTCTCTGCACTCACTGCACTGCATCCCCAGTGGTGCCAGTGCACTCTCTGGACTCACTGCACTGCATCCCCAGTGGTGCCTGTGAAGTCTCTGGTCTCACTGCACTGCATCCCCAGTGGTGCCAGTGCACTCTCTGGACTCACTGCATTCCCAGTGGTGCCAGGGCACTCTCTGAACTCACTGCACTGCATCACCAGTGGTGCCAGTGCACTCTCTGGACTCACTGCAGTGCATCCACAGTGGCGCCAGTGTACTCTCTTAACTCACTGCACTGTATCACCAGTAGTGCCAGTGCACTCTCTGGACTCACTGCACTGCATCCCCAATGGTGCCACTGCACTCTCTGGACTCACTGCACTGCATCCCCAGTGGTGCCAGTGCACTCTCTGGACTCACTGCAGTGCATTTCCAGTGGTGCCAGTGTAGTCTCTGGACTCACTGCACTGCATCCCCAGTTGTGCCAGTGCACTCTCTGGACTCACTGAACTGCATCCCCAAGGTGCCAGTGCACTCTCTGGACTCACTGCACTGCATCCCCAGTGGTGCCAGTGCACTCTCTGGACTCACTGCACTGCATCCCCAGTGGTGCCAGTGCACTCTCTGGACTCACTGCTCTGCATCCCCCGTGGTGCCAGTGCACTCTCTGGACTCACTGCACTGCATCCCCAGTGGTGCCACTGCACTCTCTGAAAACACCGGGGTGCAACCGCAGCGGTGCCAGTGCACTCTCTGCACTCACGGCACTGCATCCCCTGTGGTGCCAGTGCACTCTCTGGACTCACTGCAGTGTATCACCTGTGGTGCCAGTGCACTCTGTGGACTCAGTGCACTGCATCCCAGTGGTGCCAGTGCACTCTCTGGACTCACTGCACTGCATCCCCAGTGGTGCCAGTGCACTCTCTGGACTCACTGCAGTGCATCCCCCGTGGTGCCAGTGCACTCTCTGGACTCACTGCACTGCATCCCCTGTGGTGCCAGTGCACTCTGTGGACTCATCGCCTTGCATCCCCAGTGGTGCCAGTGCACTCTCTGGACTCACTGCACTGCATCCCCAGTGGTGCCAGTGCACTCTCTGCCCTCACTGCAGTGCATCCCCAGTGGTGCCAGTGCACTCTCTGCACTCACTGCACTGCATCCCCAGTGGTGCCAGTGCACTCTCTGCCCTCACTGCAGTGCATCCCCAGTGGTGCCAGTGCACTCTCTGGACTCACTGCACTGCATCCCCAGTGGTGCCAGTGCACTCTCTGCACTCACTGCACTGCATCCCCAGAAGTGCCAGTGCACTCACTGGACTCACTGCACTGCATCCCCAGTGGTGCCAGTGCACTCTCTGGAGTCACTGCACTGCATCACCAGTGGTGCCAGTGTACTCTGTGGACTCACTGCACTGCATCCCCAGTGGTGCCAGGGCACTCTCTGGACTCACTGAACTGTATCCCCAAGGTGCCAGTGCACTCTCTGGACTCACTGCAGTGCATCCCCAGTGGTGCCAGTGCACTCTCTGGACTCACTGCACTGCATCCCCTGTGGTGCCAGTGCACTCTCTGGACTCACTGCACTGCATCCCCCGTGGTGCCAGTGCACTCTCTGGACTCACTGCAGTGCATCCCCAGTGGTGCCACTGCACTCTCTGAAAACACCGGGGTGCAACCGCAGCGGTGCCAGTGCACTCTCTGCACTCACGGCACTGCATCCCCAGTGGTGCCAGTGCACTCTCTGGACTCACTGCAGTGTATCCCCTTTGGTGCCATTGCACTCTGTGGACTCAGTGCACTGCATCCCAGTGGTGCCAGTGCACTCTCTGGACTTACTGCAGTGCATCCCCAGTGGTGCCAGTGCACTCTCTGGACTCACTGCACTGCATCCCAATGGTGCCAGTGCACTCTCTGGACTCACTGCAGTGCATCCCCAGTGGTGCCAGTGCACTCTCTGGACTCACTGCATTCCCAGTGGTGCCAGGGCACTCTCTGGACTCACTGCACTGCATCCCCAGTGGTGCCACTGTACTCTCTGTACTGACTGCACTGCATCCCCAGTGGTGCCAGTGCACTCTCTGGACTCACTGTACTGCATCCCCAGTGGTGCCAGTGCACTCTCTGGACTCACTGCACTGCATCCCCAGTGGTGCCAGTGCACTCTCTGGACTCACTGCACTGCATACCCAGTGGTGCCAGTGCACTCTCTGGACTCACTGCAGTGCATCCCCAGTGGTGCCAGTGCACTCTCTGGACTCACTGCACTGCATCCACAGTGGTGCCAGTGCACTGTCTGGACTCACTGCATTCCCAGTGGTGCCAGGGCACTCTCTGGACTCACTGCACTGCATCCCCAGTGGTGCCTGTGAAGTCTCTGGACTCACTGCAGTGCATCCCCAATGGTGCTAGTGCACTCTTTGGACTCACTGCACTGCATCCCCAGTGGTGCCACTGTACTCTCTGGACTCACTACACCGCATCCCCTGTGGTGCCAGTGCCCTCTGTGGACTCACTGCACTACATCCCCAGTGGTGCCAGTGCACTCTCTGGACTCACTGCAGTGCATCCCCAGTGGTGCCAGTGCACTCTCTGGACTCACTGCACTGCATCCCTAGTGGTGCCTGTGCACACTCTGGACTCACTGCAGTGCATCCCCAGTGGTGCTAGTGCACTCTCTGGACTCACTGCACTGCATCCCCTGTGCTGCGAGTGCACTCTCTCGACTCACTGCTCTGCGTTACCATTGGTGCCAGTGCACTCTCTGGACTCATTGCAGTGCATCCCCAGTGGTGCCAATGCACTCTCTGGACTCACTGCACTGCATCCCCAGTGGTGCCTGTGAAGTCTCTGGACTCACTGCAGTGCATCCCCAGTGGTGCCAGTGCAATCTCAGGACTCACAGCAGTGCAGCTCCAGTTGGTGCCAGTGCACTCTCTGGACTCACTGCACTGCATCCCCAGTGCTGACAGTGCACTCTCTGGACTCACTGCACTGCATCCCCAGTGGTGCCAATGTACTCTCTGGACTCACTGCACTGCATCCCCAGTGGTGCCACTGCACTCTCTGGACTCACTGCACTGCATCCCCATTGCTGACAGTGCCCTCTCTGGACTCAGTGCACTGCATCCCCAGTGGTGCCAGTGCACTCTCTGGACTCACTTCAGTGTATCCCCTGTGGTGCCAGTGCACTCTGTGGACTCAGTGCACTGCATCCCAGTGGTGCCAGTGCACTCTCCAGACACACTGCAGTGCATCCCCAGTGGTGCCAGTGCACTCTCTGGACTCACTGCAGTGCATCCCAATGGTGCCAGTGCACTCTCTGCCCTCACTGCAGTGCATCCCCAGTGATGCCAGTGCACTCTCTGGACTCACCGCATTGCATCCCCAGTGGTGCCAGTGCACTCTCTGGACTCACTGCACTGCATCCCCAGTGGTGCCAGTGCACTCTCTGGAGTCACGGCACTGCATCACCAGTGGTGCCAGTGTACTCTGTGGACTCACTGCACTGCACCCCCAGTGGTGCCAGGGCACTCTCTGGACTCACTGAACTGTATCCCCAACGTGCCAGTGCACTCTCTGGACTCACTGCAGTGCATCCCCAGTGGTGCCAGTGCACTCTCTGGACTCACTGCACTGCATCCCCAGTGGTGCCAGTGCACTCTCTGGACTTGCCGGGGTGCATCCCCAGTGGTGCCAGTGCACTCTCTGGACTCACTGCAGTGCATCCCCAGTGGTGCCAGTGCACTCTCTGGACTCACTGCATTCCCAGTGGTGCCAGGGCACTCTCTGGACTCACTGCACTGCATCCCCAGTGGTGCCACTGTACTCTCTTTACTGACTGCACTGCATCCCCAGTGGTGCCAGTGCACTCTCTGGACTCACTGTACTGCATCCCCAGTGGTGCCAGTGCACTCTCTGGACTCACAGCACTGCATCCCCAGTGGTGCCAGTGCACTCTCTGGAGTCACTGCACTGCATACCCAGTGGTGCCAGTGCACTCTCTGGACTCACTGCAGTGCATCCCCAGTGGTGCCAGTGCACTCTCTGCACTCACTGCAGTGCATCCCCAGTGGTGCCAGTGCACTCTCTGGACTCACTGCACTGCATCACCAGTGGTGCCAGTGCACTGTCTGGACTCACTGCATTCCCAGTGGTGCCAGGGCACTCTCTGGACTCACTGCACTGCATCCCCAGTGGTGCCTGTGAAGTCTCTGGACTCACTGCAGTGCATCCCCAATGGTGCTAGTGCACTCTTTGGACTCACTGCACTGCATCCCCAGTGGTGCCACTGTACTCTCTGGACTCACTACACTGCATCCCCTGTGGTGCCAGTGCCCTCTGTGGACTCACTGCACTACATCCCCAGTGGTGCCAGTGCACTCTCTGGACTCACTGCAGTGCATCCCCAGTGGTGCCAGTGCACTCTCTGGACTCACTGCACTGCATCCCCAGTGGTGCCTGTGCACACTCTGGACTCACTGCAGTGCATCCCCAGTGGTGCTAGTGCACTCTCTGGACTCACTGCACTGCATCTCCTGTGGTGCGAGTGCAGTCTCTCGACTCACTGCTCTGCGTTACCATTGGTGCCAGTGCACTCTCTGGACTCATTGCAGTGCATCCCCAGTGGTGCCAATGCACTCTCTGGACTCACGGCACTGCATCCCCAGTGGTGCCAGTGCACTCTCTGGACTCACTGCACTGCATCCCCAGTGGTGCCTGTGAAGTCTCTGGACTCACTGCAGTGCATCCACAGTGGTGCCAGTGCAATCTCAGGACTCACAGCAGTGCAGCTCCAGTTGGTGCCAGTGCACTCTCTGGACTCACTGCACTGCATCCCCAGTGGTGCCAGGGCACTCTCTGGACTCACTGCACTGCATCCCCAGTGGTGCCACTGCACTCTCTGGACTCACTGCAGTGCATCCCCAGTGGTGCCAGTGCACTCTCTGGACTCACTGCACTGCATCCCCAGTAGTGCCAGTGCACTCTCTGGACTCAATGCACTGCATTCCCTTTTGTGCCAGTGCACTCTCTGCACTCACTGCACTGCATCCCCAGTGGTGCCAGTGCACTCTCTGGACTCAGTGCACTGCATCCCCAGTGGTGCCTGTGAAGTCTCTGGTCTCACTGCACTGCATCCCCAGTGGTGCCAGTGCACTCTCTGGACTCACTGCACTGCATCCCCATTGCTGACAGTGCCCTCTCTGGACTCAGTGCACTGCATCCCCAGTGGTGCCAGTGCACTCTCTGAACTCACTGCAGTGCATCCACAGTGGCGCCAGTGTACTCTCTGGACTCACTGTACTGCATCCCCAGTGGTGCCAGTGCACTCTCTGGAGTCACTGCACTGCATCCCCAGTGGTGCCAGTGCACTCTCTGGACTCACTGAACTGCATCCCCAAGGTGCCACTGCACCCTCTGGACTCACTGCAGTGCATCCGCAGTGGTGCCAGTGCACTCTCTGGACTCACTGCAGTGCATCCCCAGTGGTGACAGTGCACTCTCTGCACTCACGGCACTGCATCCCCAGTGGTGCCAGTGCACTCTCTGGACTCACTTCAGTGTATCCCCTGTGGTGCCAGTGCACTCTGTGGACTCAGTGCACTGCATCCCAGTGGTGCCAGTGCACTCTCCAGACACACTGCAGTGCATCCCCAGTGGTGCCAGTGCACTCTCTGGACTCACTGCAGTGCATCCCAATGGTGCCAGTGCACTCTCTGGACTCACTGCAGTGCATCCCCAGTGGTGCCAGTGCACTCTCTGGACTCACTGCACTGCATCCCCAGTGGTGCCAGTGCACTCTCTGGACTCACTGCACTCCATCCCCAGTGGTGCCAGTGCACTCTCTGGACTCACTGCAGTCCATCCCCAGTGGTGCCAGTGCACTCTCTGGAGTCACTGCACTGCATCCCCAGTGGTGCCAGTGCACTCTCTTTACTCACTGCACTGCATCCCCAGTGGTGCCAGTGCACTCTCTGGACTCACTGTACTGCATCCCCAGTGGTGCCAGTGCACTCTCTGGACTCACTGCACTGCATCCCCAGTGGTGCCAGTGCACTCTCTGGACTCACTGCACTGCATCCCCAGTGGTGCCACTGCACTCTCTGGACTCACTGCACTGCATCACCATTGGTGCCAGTGCACTCTTTCGAGTCACTGCAGTGCATCCCCAGTGGTGCCAGTGCACTCTCTGGACTCACTGCACTGCATCCCCAGTGGTACCAGTGCACTCTCTGGACTCACTGCACTGCATCCGCAGTGGTGCCAGTGCACTCTCTGCACTCACTGCAGTGCATCCCCAGTGGTGCCAGTGCACTCTCTGAACTCACCGCACTTCATCCCCATTGGTGTCAGTGCACTCTCTGGACTCACTGCACTGCATCCCCTGTGGTGCCAGTGCACTCTGTGGACTCATCGCATTGCATCCCCAGTGGTGCCAGTGCACTCTCTGGACTCACTGCACTGCATCCCCAGTGGTGCCAGTGCACTCTCTGCCCTCACTGAAGTGCATCCCCAGTGGTGCCAGTGCACTCTCTGCACTCACTGCACTGCATCCCCAGTGGTGCCAGTGCACTCTCTGCCCTCACTGCAGTGCATCCCCAGTGGTGCCAGTGCACTCTCTGGACTCACTGCACTGCATCCCCAGTGGTGCCAGTGCACTCTCTGGACTCACCGCATTGCATCCCCAGTGGTGCCAGTGCACTCTCTGGACTCACTGCACTGCATCCCCAGTGGTGCCAGTGCACTCTCTGGAGTCACTGCACTGCATCACCAGTGGTGCCAGTGTACTCTGTGGACTCACTGCACTGCATCCCCAGTGGTGCCAGGGCACTCTCTGGACTCACTGAACTGTATCCCCAAGGTGCCAGTGCACTCTCTGGACTCACTGCACTGCATCCCCAGTGGTGCCAGTGCACTCTCTGGACTCACTGCACTGCATCCCCAGTGGTGACAGTGCACTCTCTGGACTCACTGCACTGCATCCCCCGTGGTGCCAGTGCACTCTCTGGACTCACTGCAGTGCATCCCCAGTGGTGCCACTGCACTCTCTGAAAACACCGGGGTGCAACCGCAGTGGTGCCAGTGCACTCTCTGGACTCACTGCAGTGTATCCCCTTTGGTGCCATTGCACTCTGTGGACTCAGTGCACTGCATCCCAGTGGTGCCAGTGCACTCTCTGGACTTACTGCAGTGCATCCCCAGTGGTGCCAGTGCACTCTCTGGACTCACTGCACTGCATCCCAATGGTGCCAGTGCACTCTCTGGACTCACTGCAGTGCATCCGCAGTGGTGCCAGTGCACTCTCTGGACTCACTGCAGTGCATCCCCAGTGGTGACAGTGCACTCTCTGCACTCACGGCACTGCATCCCCAGTGGTGCCAGTGCACTCTCTGGACTCACTTCAGTGTATCCCCTGTGGTGCCAGTGCACTCTGTGGACTCAGTGCACTGCATCCCAGTGGTGCCAGTGCACTCTCCAGACACACTGCAGTGCATCCCCAGTGGTGCCAGTGCACTCTCTGGACTCACTGCAGTGCATCCCAATGGTGCCAGTGCACTCTCTGGACTCACTGCAGTGCATCCCCAGTGGTGCCAGTGCACTCTCTGGACTCACTGCACTGCATCCCCAGTGGTGCCAGTGCACTCTCTGGACTCACTGCACTCCATCCCCAGTGGTGCCAGTGCACTCTCTGGACTCACTGCAGTCCATCCCCAGTGGTGCCAGTGCACTCTCTGGAGTCACTGCACTGCATCCCCAGTGGTGCCAGTGCACTCTCTTTACTCACTGCACTGCATCCCCAGTGGTGCCAGTGCACTCTCTGGACTCACTGTACTGCATCCCCAGTGGTGCCAGTGCACTCTCTGGACTCACTGCACTGCATCCCCAGTGGTGCCAGTGCACTCTCTGGACTCACTGCACTGCATCCCCAGTGGTGCCACTGCACTCTCTGGACTCACTGCACTGCATCACCATTGGTGCCAGTGCACTCTTTCGAGTCACTGCAGTGCATCCCCAGTGGTGCCAGTGCACTCTCTGGACTCACTGCACTGCATCCCCAGTGGTGCCAGTGCACTCTCTGGACTCACTGCACTGCATCCGCAGTGGTGCCAGTGCACTCTCTGCACTCACTGCAGTGCATCCCCAGTGGTGCCAGTGCACTCTCTGAACTCACCGCACTTCATCCCCAGTGGTGTCAGTGCACTCTCTGGACTCACTGCACTGCATCCCCTGTGGTGCCAGTGCACTCTGTGGACTCATCGCATTGCATCCCCAGTGGTGCCAGTGCACTCTCTGGACTCACTGCACTGCATCCCCAGTGGTGCCAGTGCACTCTCTGCCCTCACTGAAGTGCATCCCCAGTGGTGCCAGTGCACTCTCTGCACTCACTGCACTGCATCCCCAGTGGTGCCAGTGCACTCTCTGCCCTCACTGCAGTGCATCCCCAGTGGTGCCAGTGCACTCTCTGGACTCACTGCACTGCATCCCCAGTGGTGCCAGTGCACTCTCTGGACTCACCGCATTGCATCCCCAGTGGTGCCAGTGCACTCTCTGGACTCACTGCACTGCATCCCCAGTGGTGCCAGTGCACTCTCTGGAGTCACTGCACTGCATCACCAGTGGTGCCAGTGTACTCTGTGGACTCACTGCACTGCATCCCCAGTGGTGCCAGGGCACTCTCTGGACTCACTGAACTGTATCCCCAAGGTGCCAGTGCACTCTCTGGACTCACTGCACTGCATCCCCAGTGGTGCCAGTGCACTCTCTGGACTCACTGCACTGCATCCCCAGTGGTGACAGTGCACTCTCTGGACTCACTGCACTGCATCCCCCGTGGTGCCAGTGCACTCTCTGGACTCACTGCAGTGCATCCCCAGTGGTGCCACTGCACTCTCTGAAAACACCGGGGTGCAACCGCAGTGGTGCCAGTGCACTCTCTGGACTCACTGCAGTGTATCCCCTTTGGTGCCATTGCACTCTGTGGACTCAGTGCACTGCATCCCAGTGGTGCCAGTGCACTCTCTGGACTTACTGCAGTGCATCCCCAGTGGTGCCAGTGCACTCTCTGGACTCACTGCACTGCATCCCAATGGTGCCAGTGCACTCTCTGGACTCACTGCAGTGCATCCCCAGTGGTGCCAGTGCACTCTCTGGACTCACTGCATTCCCAGTGGTGCCAGGGCACTCTCTGGACTCACTGCACTGCATCCCCAGTGGTGCCTGTGAAGTCTCTGGACTCACTGCAGTGCATCCCCAATGGTGCCAGTGCACTCTTTGGACTCA
Organism: Anser cygnoides; assembly: GCF_040182565.1. NCBI lineage: Eukaryota > Metazoa > Chordata > Aves > Anseriformes > Anatidae > Anser > Anser cygnoides. The sequence continues at coordinate 303,511 of NW_027103072.1, read as the reverse complement.
CTGCACTGCATCCCCAGTGGTGCCACTGTACTCTCTGGACTCACTACACTGCATCCCCAGTGGTGCCAGTGCACTCTCTGGACTCACTGCAGTGCATCCCCAGTGGTGCCAGTGCACTCTCTGGACTCAGTGCACTGCATCCCCTTTTGTGCCAGTGCACTCTCTGCACTCACTGCACTGCATCCCCAGTGGTGCCAGTGCACTCTCTGGACTCACTGCACTGCATCCCCAGTGGTGCCTGTGAAGTCTCTGGTCTCACTGCACTGCATCCCCAGTGGTGCCAGTGCACTCTCTGGACTCACTGCATTCCCAGTGGTGCCAGGGCACTCTCTGAACTCACTGCACTGCATCACCAGTGGTGCCAGTGCACTCTCTGGACTCACTGCAGTGCATCCACAGTGGCGCCAGAGTACTCTCTTAACTCACTGCACTGTATCACCAGTAGTGCCAGTGCACTCTCTGGACTCACTGCACTGCATCCCCAATGGTGCCACTGCACTCTCTGGACTCACTGCACTGCATCCCCAGTGGTGCCAGTGCACTCTCTGGACTCACTGCAGTGCATTTCCAGTGGTGCCAGTGTAGTCTCTGGACTCACTGCACTGCATCCCCAGTTGTGCCAGTGCACTCTCTGGACTCACTGAACTGCATCCCCAAGGTGCCAGTGCACTCTCTGGACTCACTGCACTGCATCCCCAGTGGTGCCAGTGCACTCTCTGGACTCACTGCACTGCATCCCCAGTGGTGCCAGTGCACTCTCTGGACTCACTGCTCTGCATCCCCCGTGGTGCCAGTGCACTCTCTGGACTCACTGCACTGCATCCCCAGTGGTGCCACTGCACTCTCTGAAAACACCGGGGTGCAACCGCAGCGGTGCCAGTGCACTCTCTGCACTCACGGCACTGCATCCCCTGTGGTGCCAGTGCACTCTCTGGACTCACTGCAGTGTATCACCTGTGGTGCCAGTGCACTCTGTGGACTCAGTGCACTGCATCCCAGTGGTGCCAGTGCACTCTCTGGACTCACTGCACTGCATCCCCAGTGGTGCCAGTGCACTCTCTGGACTCACTGCAGTGCATCCCCCGTGGTGCCAGTGCACTCTCTGGACTCACTGCACTGCATCCCCTGTGGTGCCAGTGCACTCTGTGGACTCATCGCCTTGCATCCCCAGTGGTGCCAGTGCACTCTCTGGACTCACTGCACTGCATCCCCAGTGGTGCCAGTGCACTCTCTGCCCTCACTGCAGTGCATCCCCAGTGGTGCCAGTGCACTCTCTGCACTCACTGCACTGCATCCCCAGTGGTGCCAGTGCACTCTCTGCCCTCACTGCAGTGCATCCCCAGTGGTGCCAGTGCACTCTCTGGACTCACTGCACTGCATCCCCAGTGGTGCCAGTGCACTCTCTGCACTCACTGCACTGCATCCCCAGAAGTGCCAGTGCACTCACTGGACTCACTGCACTGCATCCCCAGTGGTGCCAGTGCACTCTCTGGAGTCACTGCACTGCATCACCAGTGGTGCCAGTGTACTCTGTGGACTCACTGCACTGCATCCCCAGTGGTGCCAGGGCACTCTCTGGACTCACTGAACTGTATCCCCAAGGTGCCAGTGCACTCTCTGGACTCACTGCAGTGCATCCCCAGTGGTGCCAGTGCACTCTCTGGACTCACTGCACTGCATCCCCAGTGGTGCCAGTGCACTCTCTGGACTCACTGCACTGCATCCCCCGTGGTGCCAGTGCACTCTCTGGACTCACTGCAGTGCATCCCCAGTGGTGCCACTGCACTCTCTGAAAACACCGGGGTGCAACCGCAGCGGTGCCAGTGCACTCTCTGCACTCACGGCACTGCATCCCCAGTGGTGCCAGTGCACTCTCTGGACTCACTGCAGTGTATCCCCTTTGGTGCCATTGCACTCTGTGGACTCAGTGCACTGCATCCCAGTGGTGCCAGTGCACTCTCTGGACTTACTGCAGTGCATCCCCAGTGGTGCCAGTGCACTCTCTGGACTCACTGCACTGCATCCCAATGGTGCCAGTGCACTCTCTGGACTCACTGCAGTGCATCCCCAGTGGTGCCAGTGCACTCTCTGGACTCACTGCATTCCCAGTGGTGCCAGGGCACTCTCTGGACTCACTGCACTGCATCCCCAGTGGTGCCACTGTACTCTCTGTACTGACTGCACTGCATCCCCAGTGGTGCCAGTGCACTCTCTGGACTCACTGTACTGCATCCCCAGTGGTGCCAGTGCACTCTCTGGACTCACTGCACTGCATCCCCAGTGGTGCCAGTGCACTCTCTGGACTCACTGCACTGCATACCCAGTGGTGCCAGTGCACTCTCTGGACTCACTGCAGTGCATCCCCAGTGGTGCCAGTGCACTCTCTGGACTCACTGCACTGCATCCACAGTGGTGCCAGTGCACTGTCTGGACTCACTGCATTCCCAGTGGTGCCAGGGCACTCTCTGGACTCACTGCACTGCATCCCCAGTGGTGCCTGTGAAGTCTCTGGACTCACTGCAGTGCATCCCCAATGGTGCTAGTGCACTCTTTGGACTCACTGCACTGCATCCCCAGTGGTGCCACTGTACTCTCTGGACTCACTACACCGCATCCCCTGTGGTGCCAGTGCCCTCTGTGGACTCACTGCACTACATCCCCAGTGGTGCCAGTGCACTCTCTGGACTCACTGCAGTGCATCCCCAGTGGTGCCAGTGCACTCTCTGGACTCACTGCACTGCATCCCTAGTGGTGCCTGTGCACACTCTGGACTCACTGCAGTGCATCCCCAGTGGTGCTAGTGCACTCTCTGGACTCACTGCACTGCATCCCCTGTGCTGCGAGTGCACTCTCTCGACTCACTGCTCTGCGTTACCATTGGTGCCAGTGCACTCTCTGGACTCATTGCAGTGCATCCCCAGTGGTGCCAATGCACTCTCTGGACTCACTGCACTGCATCCCCAGTGGTGCCTGTGAAGTCTCTGGACTCACTGCAGTGCATCCCCAGTGGTGCCAGTGCAATCTCAGGACTCACAGCAGTGCAGCTCCAGTTGGTGCCAGTGCACTCTCTGGACTCACTGCACTGCATCCCCAGTGCTGACAGTGCACTCTCTGGACTCACTGCACTGCATCCCCAGTGGTGCCAATGTACTCTCTGGACTCACTGCACTGCATCCCCAGTGGTGCCACTGCACTCTCTGGACTCACTGCACTGCATCCCCATTGCTGACAGTGCCCTCTCTGGACTCAGTGCACTGCATCCCCAGTGGTGCCAGTGCACTCTCTGGACTCACTTCAGTGTATCCCCTGTGGTGCCAGTGCACTCTGTGGACTCAGTGCACTGCATCCCAGTGGTGCCAGTGCACTCTCCAGACACACTGCAGTGCATCCCCAGTGGTGCCAGTGCACTCTCTGGACTCACTGCAGTGCATCCCAATGGTGCCAGTGCACTCTCTGCCCTCACTGCAGTGCATCCCCAGTGATGCCAGTGCACTCTCTGGACTCACCGCATTGCATCCCCAGTGGTGCCAGTGCACTCTCTGGACTCACTGCACTGCATCCCCAGTGGTGCCAGTGCACTCTCTGGAGTCACGGCACTGCATCACCAGTGGTGCCAGTGTACTCTGTGGACTCACTGCACTGCACCCCCAGTGGTGCCAGGGCACTCTCTGGACTCACTGAACTGTATCCCCAACGTGCCAGTGCACTCTCTGGACTCACTGCAGTGCATCCCCAGTGGTGCCAGTGCACTCTCTGGACTCACTGCACTGCATCCCCAGTGGTGCCAGTGCACTCTCTGGACTTGCCGGGGTGCATCCCCAGTGGTGCCAGTGCACTCTCTGGACTCACTGCAGTGCATCCCCAGTGGTGCCAGTGCACTCTCTGGACTCACTGCATTCCCAGTGGTGCCAGGGCACTCTCTGGACTCACTGCACTGCATCCCCAGTGGTGCCACTGTACTCTCTTTACTGACTGCACTGCATCCCCAGTGGTGCCAGTGCACTCTCTGGACTCACTGTACTGCATCCCCAGTGGTGCCAGTGCACTCTCTGGACTCACAGCACTGCATCCCCAGTGGTGCCAGTGCACTCTCTGGAGTCACTGCACTGCATACCCAGTGGTGCCAGTGCACTCTCTGGACTCACTGCAGTGCATCCCCAGTGGTGCCAGTGCACTCTCTGCACTCACTGCAGTGCATCCCCAGTGGTGCCAGTGCACTCTCTGGACTCACTGCACTGCATCACCAGTGGTGCCAGTGCACTGTCTGGACTCACTGCATTCCCAGTGGTGCCAGGGCACTCTCTGGACTCACTGCACTGCATCCCCAGTGGTGCCTGTGAAGTCTCTGGACTCACTGCACTGCATCCCCAATGGTGCTAGTGCACTCTTTGGACTCACTGCACTGCATCCCCAGTGGTGCCACTGTACTCTCTGGACTCACTACACTGCATCCCCTGTGGTGCCAGTGCCCTCTGTGGACTCACTGCACTACATCCCCAGTGGTGCCAGTGCACTCTCTGGACTCACTGCAGTGCATCCCCAGTGGTGCCAGTGCACTCTCTGGACTCACTGCACTGCATCCCCAGTGGTGCCTGTGCACACTCTGGACTCACTGCAGTGCATCCCCAGTGGTGCTAGTGCACTCTCTGGACTCACTGCACTGCATCTCCTGTGGTGCGAGTGCACTCTCTCGACTCACTGCTCTGCGTTACCATTGGTGCCAGTGCACTCTCTGGACTCATTGCAGTGCATCCCCAGTGGTGCCAATGCACTCTCTGGACTCACGGCACTGCATCCCCAGTGGTGCCAGTGCACTCTCTGGACTCACTGCACTGCATCCCCAGTGGTGCCTGTGAAGTCTCTGGACTCACTGCAGTGCATCCACAGTGGTGCCAGTGCAATCTCAGGACTCACAGCAGTGCAGCTCCAGTTGGTGCCAGTGCACTCTCTGGACTCACTGCACTGCATCCCCAGTGGTGCCAGGGCACTCTCTGGACTCACTGCACTGCATCCCCAGTGGTGCCACTGCACTCTCTGGACTCACTGCAGTGCATCCCCAGTGGTGCCAGTGCACTCTCTGGACTCACTGCACTGCATCCCCAGTAGTGCCAGTGCACTCTCTGGACTCAATGCACTGCATTCCCTTTTGTGCCAGTGCACTCTCTGCACTCACTGCACTGCATCCCCAGTGGTGCCAGTGCACTCTCTGGACTCAGTGCACTGCATCCCCAGTGGTGCCTGTGAAGTCTCTGGTCTCACTGCACTGCATCCCCAGTGGTGCCAGTGCACTCTCTGGACTCACTGCAGTGCATCCACAGTGGCGCCAGTGTACTCTCTGGACTCACTGTACTGCATCCCCAGTGGTGCCAGTGCACTCTCTGGAGTCACTGCACTGCATCCCCAGTGGTGCCAGTGCACTCTCTGGACTCACTGAACTGCATCCCCAAGGTGCCACTGCACCCTCTGGACTCACTGCAGTGCATCCGCAGTGGTGCCAGTGCACTCTCTGGACTCACTGCAGTGCATCCCCAGTGGTGACAGTGCACTCTCTGCACTCACGGCACTGCATCCCCAGTGGTGCCAGTGCACTCTCTGGACTCACTTCAGTGTATCCCCTGTGGTGCCAGTGCACTCTGTGGACTCAGTGCACTGCATCCCAGTGGTGCCAGTGCACTCTCCAGACACACTGCAGTGCATCCCCAGTGGTGCCAGTGCACTCTCTGGACTCACTGCAGTGCATCCCAATGGTGCCAGTGCACTCTCTGGACTCACTGCAGTGCATCCCCAGTGGTGCCAGTGCACTCTCTGGACTCACTGCACTGCATCCCCAGTGGTGCCAGTGCACTCTCTGGACTCACTGCACTCCATCCCCAGTGGTGCCAGTGCACTCTCTGGACTCACTGCAGTCCATCCCCAGTGGTGCCAGTGCACTCTCTGGAGTCACTGCACTGCATCCCCAGTGGTGCCAGTGCACTCTCTTTACTCACTGCACTGCATCCCCAGTGGTGCCAGTGCACTCTCTGGACTCACTGTACTGCATCCCCAGTGGTGCCAGTGCACTCTCTGGACTCACTGCACTGCATCCCCAGTGGTGCCAGTGCACTCTCTGGACTCACTGCACTGCATCCCCAGTGGTGCCACTGCACTCTCTGGACTCACTGCACTGCATCACCATTGGTGCCAGTGCACTCTTTCGAGTCACTGCAGTGCATCCCCAGTGGTGCCAGTGCACTCTCTGGACTCACTGCACTGCATCCCCAGTGGTGCCAGTGCACTCTCTGGACTCACTGCAGTGCATCCCCCGTGGTGCCAGTGCACTCTCTGGAATCACTGCAGTGCATCCCCAGTGGTGCCAGTGCACTCTCTGGACTCACTGCACTGCATCCGCAGTGGTGCCAGTGCACTCTCTGCACTCACTGCAGTGCATCCCCAGTGGTGCCAGTGCACTCTCTGAACTCACCGCACTTCATCCCCAGTGGTGTCAGTGCACTCTCTGGACTCACTGCACTGCATCCCCTGTGGTGCCAGTGCACTCTGTGGACTCATCGCATTGCATCCCCAGTGGTGCCAGTGCACTCTCTGGACTCACTGCACTGCATCCCCAGTGGTGCCAGTGCACTCTCTGCCCTCACTGAAGTGCATCCCCAGTGGTGCCAGTGCACTCTCTGCACTCACTGCACTGCATCCCCAGTGGTGCCAGTGCACTCTCTGCCCTCACTGCAGTGCATCCCCAGTGGTGCCAGTGCACTCTCTGGACTCACTGCACTGCATCCCCAGTGGTGCCAGTGCACTCTCTGGACTCACCGCATTGCATCCCCAGTGGTGCCAGTGCACTCTCTGGACTCACTGCACTGCATCCCCAGTGGTGCCAGTGCACTCTCTGGAGTCACTGCACTGCATCACCAGTGGTGCCAGTGTACTCTGTGGACTCACTGCACTGCATCCCCAGTGGTGCCAGGGCACTCTCTGGACTCACTGAACTGTATCCCCAAGGTGCCAGTGCACTCTCTGGACTCACTGCACTGCATCCCCAGTGGTGCCAGTGCACTCTCTGGACTCACTGCACTGCATCCCCAGTGGTGACAGTGCACTCTCTGGACTCACTGCACTGCATCCCCCGTGGTGCCAGTGCACTCTCTGGACTCACTGCAGTGCATCCCCAGTGGTGCCACTGCACTCTCTGAAAACACCGGGGTGCAACCGCAGTGGTGCCAGTGCACTCTCTGGACTCACTGCAGTGTATCCCCTTTGGTGCCATTGCACTCTGTGGACTCAGTGCACTGCATCCCAGTGGTGCCAGTGCACTCTCTGGACTTACTGCAGTGCATCCCCAGTGGTGCCAGTGCACTCTCTGGACTCACTGCACTGCATCCCAATGGTGCCAGTGCACTCTCTGGACTCACTGCAGTGCATCCCCAGTGGTGCCAGTGCACTCTCTGGACTCACTGCATTCCCAGTGGTGCCAGGGCACTCTCTGGACTCACTGCACTGCATCCCCAGTGGTGCCTGTGAAGTCTCTGGACTCACTGCAGTGCATCCCCAATGGTGCCAGTGCACTCTTTGGACTCACTGCACTGCATCCCCAGTGGTGCCACTGTACTCTCTGGACTCACTACACTGCATCCCCAGTGGTGCCAGTGCACTCTCTGGACTCACTGCAGTGCATCCCCAGTGGTGCCAGTGCACTCTCTGGACTCAGTGCACTGCATCCCCTTTTGTGCCAGTGCACTCTCTGCACTCACTGCACTGCATCCCCAGTGGTGCCAGTGCACTCTCTGGACTCACTGCACTGCATCCCCAGTGGTGCCTGTGAAGTCTCTGGTCTCACTGCACTGCATCCCCAGTGGTGCCAGTGCACTCTCTGGACTCACTGCATTCCCAGTGGTGCCAGGGCACTCTCTGAACTCACTGCACTGCATCACCAGTGGTGCCAGTGCACTCTCTGGACTCACTGCAGTGCATCCACAGTGGCGCCAGTGTACTCTCTTAACTCACTGCACTGTATCACCAGTAGTGCCAGTGCACTCTCTGGACTCACTGCACTGCATCCCCAATGGTGCCACTGCACTCTCTGGACTCACTGCACTGCATCCCCAGTGGTGCCAGTGCACTCTCTGGACTCACTGCAGTGCATTTCCAGTGGTGCCAGTGTAGTCTCTGGACTCACTGCACTGCATCCCCAGTTGTGCCAGTGCACTCTCTGGACTCACTGAACTGCATCCCCAAGGTGCCAGTGCACTCTCTGGACTCACTGCACTGCATCCCCAGTGGTGCCAGTGCACTCTCTGGACTCACTGCACTGCATCCCCAGTGGTGCCAGTGCACTCTCTGGACTCACTGCTCTGCATCCCCCGTGGTGCCAGTGCACTCTCTGGACTCACTGCACTGCATCCCCAGTGGTGCCACTGCACTCTCTGAAAACACCGGGGTGCAACCGCAGCGGTGCCAGTGCACTCTCTGCACTCACGGCACTGCATCCCCTGTGGTGCCAGTGCACTCTCTGGACTCACTGCAGTGTATCACCTGTGGTGCCAGTGCACTCTGTGGACTCAGTGCACTGCATCCCAGTGGTGCCAGTGCACTCTCTGGACTCACTGCACTGCATCCCCAGTGGTGCCAGTGCACTCTCTGGACTCACTGCAGTGCATCCCCCGTGGTGCCAGTGCACTCTCTGGACTCACTGCACTGCATCCCCTGTGGTGCCAGTGCACTCTGTGGACTCATCGCCTTGCATCCCCAGTGGTGCCAGTGCACTCTCTGGACTCACTGCACTGCATCCCCAGTGGTGCCAGTGCACTCTCTGCCCTCACTGCAGTGCATCCCCAGTGGTGCCAGTGCACTCTCTGCACTCACTGCACTGCATCCCCAGTGGTGCCAGTGCACTCTCTGCCCTCACTGCAGTGCATCCCCAGTGGTGCCAGTGCACTCTCTGGACTCACTGCACTGCATCCCCAGTGGTGCCAGTGCACTCTCTGCACTCACTGCACTGCATCCCCAGAAGTGCCAGTGCACTCACTGGACTCACTGCACTGCATCCCCAGTGGTGCCAGTGCACTCTCTGGAGTCACTGCACTGCATCACCAGTGGTGCCAGTGTACTCTGTGGACTCACTGCACTGCATCCCCAGTGGTGCCAGGGCACTCTCTGGACTCACTGAACTGTATCCCCAAGGTGCCAGTGCACTCTCTGGACTCACTGCAGTGCATCCCCAGTGGTGCCAGTGCACTCTCTGGACTCACTGCACTGCATCCCCAGTGGTGCCAGTGCACTCTCTGGACTCACTGCACTGCATCCCCCGTGGTGCCAGTGCCCGTGGTGCCATCCCCCGTGGTGCCAGTGCACTCTCTGGACTCACTGCAGTGCATCCCCAGTGGTGCCACTGCACTCTCTGAAAACACCGGGGTGCAACCGCAGCGGTGCCAGTGCACTCTCTGCACTCACGGCACTGCATCCCCAGTGGTGCCAGTGCACTCTCTGGACTCACTGCAGTGTATCCCCTTTGGTGCCATTGCACTCTGTGGACTCAGTGCACTGCATCCCAGTGGTGCCAGTGCACTCTCTGGACTTACTGCAGTGCATCCCCAGTGGTGCCAGTGCACTCTCTGGACTCACTGCACTGCATCCCAATGGTGCCAGTGCACTCTCTGGACTCACTGCAGTGCATCCCCAGTGGTGCCAGTGCACTCTCTGGACTCACTGCATTCCCAGTGGTGCCAGGGCACTCTCTGGACTCACTGCACTGCATCCCCAGTGGTGCCACTGTACTCTCTGTACTGACTGCACTGCATCCCCAGTGGTGCCAGTGCACTCTCTGGACTCACTGTACTGCATCCCCAGTGGTGCCAGTGCACTCTCTGGACTCACTGCACTGCATCCCCAGTGGTGCCAGTGCACTCTCTGGACTCACTGCACTGCATACCCAGTGGTGCCAGTGCACTCTCTGGACTCACTGCACTGCATCCACAGTGGTGCCAGTGCACTGTCTGGACTCACTGCATTCCCAGTGGTGCCAGGGCACTCTCTGGACTCACTGCACTGCATCCCCAGTGGTGCCTGTGAAGTCTCTGGACTCACTGCAGTGCATCCCCAATGGTGCTAGTGCACTCTTTGGACTCACTGCACTGCATCCCCAGTGGTGCCACTGTACTCTCTGGACTCACTACACCGCATCCCCTGTGGTGCCAGTGCCCTCTGTGGACTCACTGCACTACATCCCCAGTGGTGCCAGTGCACTCTCTGGACTCACTGCAGTGCATCCCCAGTGGTGCCAGTGCACTCTCTGGACTCACTGCACTGCATCCCTAGTGGTGCCTGTGCACACTCTGGACTCACTGCAGTGCATCCCCAGTGGTGCTAGTGCACTCTCTGGACTCACTGCACTGCATCCCCTGTGCTGCGAGTGCACTCTCTCGACTCACTGCTCTGCGTTACCATTGGTGCCAGTGCACTCTCTGGACTCATTGCAGTGCATCCCCAGTGGTGCCAATGCACTCTCTGGACTCACTGCACTGCATCCCCAGTGGTGCCTGTGAAGTCTCTGGACTCACTGCAGTGCATCCCCAGTGGTGCCAGTGCAATCTCAGGACTCACAGCAGTGCAGCTCGAGTTGGTGCCAGTGCACTCTCTGGACTCACTGCACTGCATCCCCAGTGCTGACAGTGCACTCTCTGGACTCACTGCACTGCATCCCCAGTGGTGCCACTGCACTCTCTGGACTCACTGCACTGCATCCCCATTGCTGACAGTGCCCTCTCTGGACTCAGTGCACTGCATCCCCAGTGGTGCCAGTGCACTCTCTGGACTCACTTCAGTGTATCCCCTGTGGTGCCAGTGCACTCTGTGGACTCAGTGCACTGCATCCCAGTGGTGCCAGTGCACTCTCCAGACACACTGCAGTGCATCCCCAGTGGTGCCAGTGCACTCTCTGGACTCACTGCAGTGCATCCCAATGGTGCCAGTGCACTCTCTGCCCTCACTGCAGTGCATCCCCAGTGATGCCAGTGCACTCTCTGGACTCACCGCATTGCATCCCCAGTGGTGCCAGTGCACTCTCTGGACTCACTGCACTGCATCCCCAGTGGTGCCAGTGCACTCTCTGGAGTCACGGAACTGCATCACCAGTGGTGCCAGTGTACTCTGTGGACTCACTGCACTGCACCCCCAGTGGTGCCAGGGCACTCTCTGGACTCACTGAACTGTATCCCCAACGTGCCAGTGCACTCTCTGGACTCACTGCAGTGCATCCCCAGTGGTGCCAGTGCACTCTCTGGACTCACTGCACTGCATCCCCAGTGGTGCCAGTGCACTCTCTGGACTTGCCGGTGTGCATCCCCAGTGGTGCCAGTGCACTCTCTGGACTCACTGCAGTGCATCCCCAGTGGTGCCAGTGCACTCTCTGGACTCACTGCATTCCCAGTGGTGCCAGGGCACTCTCTGGACTCACTGCACTGCATCCCCAGTGGTGCCACTGTACTCTCTTTACTGACTGCACTGCATCCCCAGTGGTGCCAGTGCACTCTCTGGACTCACTGTACTGCATCCCCAGTGGTGCCAGTGCACTCTCTGGACTCACAGCACTGCATCCCCAGTGGTGCCAGTGCACTCTCTGGAGTCACTGCACTGCATACCCAGTGGTGCCAGTGCACTCTCTGGACTCACTGCAGTGCATCCCCAGTGGTGCCAGTGCACTCTCTGCACTCACTGCAGTGCATCCCCAGTGGTGCCAGTGCACTCTCTGGACTCACTGCACTGCATCACCAGTGGTGCCAGTGCACTGTCTGGACTCACTGCATTCCCAGTGGTGCCAGGGCACTCTCTGGACTCACTGCACTGCATCCCCAGTGGTGCCTGTGAAGTCTCTGGACTCACTGCAGTGCATCCCCAATGGTGCTAGTGCACTCTTTGGACTCACTGCACTGCATCCCCAGTGGTGCCACTGTACTCTCTGGACTCACTACACTGCATCCCCTGTGGTGCCAGTGCCCTCTGTGGACTCACTGCACTACATCCCCAGTGGTGCCAGTGCACTCTCTGGACTCACTGCAGTGCATCCCCAGTGGTGCCAGTGCACTCTCTGGACTCACTGCACTGCATCCCCAGTGGTGCCTGTGCACACTCTGGACTCACTGCAGTGCATCCCCAGTGGTGCTAGTGCACTCTCTGGACTCACTGCACTGCATCTCCTGTGGTGCGAGTGCACTCTCTCGACTCACTGCTCTGCGTTACCATTGGTGCCAGTGCACTCTCTGGACTCATTGCAGTGCATCCCCAGTGGTGCCAATGCACTCTCTGGACTCACGGCACTGCATCCCCAGTGGTGCCAGTGCACTCTCTGGACTCACTGCACTGCATCCCCAGTGGTGCCTGTGAAGTCTCTGGACTCACTGCAGTGCATCCACAGTGGTGCCAGTGCAATCTCAGGACTCACAGCAGTGCAGCTCCAGTTGGTGCCAGTGCACTCTCTGGACTCACTGCACTGCATCCCCAGTGGTGCCAGGGCACTCTCTGGACTCACTGCACTGCATCCCCAGTGGTGCCAGTGCACTCTCTGGACTCACTGCACTGCATCCCCAGTGGTGCCAGTGCACTCTCTGGACTCACTGCAGTGCATCCCCAGTGGTGCCAGTGCACTCTCTGGACTCACTGCACTGCATCCCCAGTGGTGCCAGTGCACTCTCTGGACTCAATGCACTGCATTCCCTTTTGTGCCAGTGCACTCTCTGCACTCACTGCACTGCATCCCCAGTGGTGCCAGTGCACTCTCTGGACTCAGTGCACTGCATCCCCAGTGGTGCCTGTGAAGTCTCTGGTCTCACTGCACTGCATCCCCAGTGGTGCCAGTGCACTCTCTGGACTCACTGCACTGCATCCCCATTGCTGACAGTGCCCTCTCTGGACTCAGTGCACTGCATCCCCAGTGGTGCCAGTGCACTCTCTGAACTCACTGCAGTGCATCCACAGTGGCGCCAGTGTACTCTCTGGACTCACTGTACTGCATCCCCAGTGGTGCCAGTGCACTCTCTGGAGTCACTGCACTGCATCCCCAGTGGTGCCAGTGCACTCTCTGGACTCACTGAACTGCATCCCCAAGGTGCCACTGCACCCTCTGGACTCACTGCAGTGCATCCGCAGTGGTGCCAGTGCACTCTCTGGACTCACTGCAGTGCATCCCCAGTGGTGCCAGTGCACTCTCTGGACTCACTGCACTGCATCCCCAGTGGTGCCAGTGCACTCTCTGGACTCACTGCACTGCATCCCTAGTGGTGCCTGTGCACACTCTGGACTCACTGCAGTGCATCCCCAGTGGTGCTAGTGCACTCTCTGGACTCACTGCACTGCATCCCCTGTGCTGCGAGTGCACTCTCTCGACTCACTGCTCTGCGTTACCATTGGTGCCAGTGCACTCTCTGGACTCATTGCAGTGCATCCCCAGTGGTGCCAATGCACTCTCTGGACTCACTGCACTGCATCCCCAGTGGTGCCTGTGAAGTCTCTGGACTCACTGCAGTGCATCCCCAGTGGTGCCAGTGCAATCTCAGGACTCACAGCAGTGCAGCTCGAGTTGGTGCCAGTGCACTCTCTGGACTCACTGCACTGCATCCCCAGTGCTGACAGTGCACTCTCTGGACTCACTGCACTGCATCCCCAGTGGTGCCAATGTACTCTCTGGACTCACTGCACTGCATCCCCAGTGGTGCCACTGCACTCTCTGGACTCACTGCACTGCATCCCCATTGCTGACAGTGCCCTCTCTGGACTCAGTGCACTGCATCCCCAGTGGTGCCAGTGCACTCTCTGGACTCACTTCAGTGTATCCCCTGTGGTGCCAGTGCACTCTGTGGACTCAGTGCACTGCATCCCAGTGGTGCCAGTGCACTCTCCAGACACACTGCAGTGCATCCCCAGTGGTGCCAGTGCACTCTCTGGACTCACTGCAGTGCATCCCAATGGTGCCAGTGCACTCTCTGCCCTCACTGCAGTGCATCCCCAGTGATGCCAGTGCACTCTCTGGACTCACCGCATTGCATCCCCAGTGGTGCCAGTGCACTCTCTGGACTCACTGCACTGCATCCCCAGTGGTGCCAGTGCACTCTCTGGAGTCACGGAACTGCATCACCAGTGGTGCCAGTGTACTCTGTGGACTCACTGCACTGCACCCCCAGTGGTGCCAGGGCACTCTCTGGACTCACTGAACTGTATCCCCAACGTGCCAGTGCACTCTCTGGACTCACTGCACTGCATCCCCAGTGGTGCCAGTGCACTCTCTGGACTTGCCGGTGTGCATCCCCAGTGGTGCCAGTGCACTCTCTGGACTCACTGCAGTGCATCCCCAGTGGTGCCAGTGCACTCTCTGGACTCACTGCATTCCCAGTGGTGCCAGGGCACTCTCTGGACTCACTGCACTGCATCCCCAGTGGTGCCACTGTACTCTCTTTACTGACTGCACTGCATCCCCAGTGGTGCCAGTGCACTCTCTGGACTCACTGTACTGCATCCCCAGTGGTGCCAGTGCACTCTCTGGACTCACAGCACTGCATCCCCAGTGGTGCCAGTGCACTCTCTGGAGTCACTGCACTGCATACCCAGTGGTGCCAGTGCACTCTCTGGACTCACTGCAGTGCATCCCCAGTGGTGCCAGTGCACTCTCTGCACTCACTGCAGTGCATCCCCAGTGGTGCCAGTGCACTCTCTGGACTCACTGCACTGCATCACCAGTGGTGCCAGTGCACTGTCTGGACTCACTGCATTCCCAGTGGTGCCAGGGCACTCTCTGGACTCACTGCACTGCATCCCCAGTGGTGCCTGTGAAGTCTCTGGACTCACTGCAGTGCATCCCCAATGGTGCTAGTGCACTCTTTGGACTCACTGCACTGCATCCCCAGTGGTGCCACTGTACTCTCTGGACTCACTACACTGCATCCCCTGTGGTGCCAGTGCCCTCTGTGGACTCACTGCACTACATCCCCAGTGGTGCCAGTGCACTCTCTGGACTCACTGCAGTGCATCCCCAGTGGTGCCAGTGCACTCTCTGGACTCACTGCACTGCATCCCCAGTGGTGCCTGTGCACACTCTGGACTCACTGCAGTGCATCCCCAGTGGTGCTAGTGCACTCTCTGGACTCACTGCACTGCATCTCCTGTGGTGCGAGTGCACTCTCTCGACTCACTGCTCTGCGTTACCATTGGTGCCAGTGCACTCTCTGGACTCATTGCAGTGCATCCCCAGTGGTGCCAATGCACTCTCTGGACTCACGGCACTGCATCCCCAGTGGTGCCAGTGCACTCTCTGGACTCACTGCACTGCATCCCCAGTGGTGCCTGTGAAGTCTCTGGACTCACTGCAGTGCATCCACAGTGGTGCCAGTGCAATCTCAGGACTCACAGCAGTGCAGCTCCAGTTGGTGCCAGTGCACTCTCTGGACTCACTGCACTGCATCCCCAGTGGTGCCAGGGCACTCTCTGGACTCACTGCACTGCATCCCCAGTGGTGCCAGTGCACTCTCTGGACTCACTGCACTGCATCCCCAGTGGTGCCACTGCACTCTCTGGACTCACTGCAGTGCATCCCCAGTGGTGCCAGTGCACTCTCTGGACTCACTGCACTGCATCCCCAGTGGTGCCAGTGCACTCTCTGGACTCAATGCACTGCATTCCCTTTTGTGCCAGTGCACTCTCTGCACTCACTGCACTGCATCCCCAGTGGTGCCAGTGCACTCTCTGGACTCAGTGCACTGCATCCCCAGTGGTGCCTGTGAAGTCTCTGGTCTCACTGCACTGCATCCCCAGTGGTGCCAGTGCACTCTCTGGACTCACTGCACTGCATCCCCATTGCTGACAGTGCCCTCTCTGGACTCAGTGCACTGCATCCCCAGTGGTGCCAGTGCACTCTCTGAACTCACTGCAGTGCATCCACAGTGGCGCCAGTGTACTCTCTGGACTCACTGTACTGCATCCCCAGTGGTGCCAGTGCACTCTCTGGAGTCACTGCACTGCATCCCCAGTGGTGCCAGTGCACTCTCTGGACTCACTGAACTGCATCCCCAAGGTGCCACTGCACCCTCTGGACTCACTGCAGTGCATCCGCAGTGGTGCCAGTGCACTCTCTGGACTCACTGCAGTGCATCCCCAGTGGTGACAGTGCACTCTCTGCACTCACGGCACTGCATCCCCAGTGGTGCCAGTGCACTCTCTGGACTCACTTCAGTGTATCCCCTGTGGTGCCAGTGCACTCTGTGGACTCAGTGCACTGCATCCCAGTGGTGCCAGTGCACTCTCCAGACACACTGCAGTGCATCCCCAGTGGTGCCAGTGCACTCTCTGGACTCACTGCAGTGCATCCCAATGGTGCCAGTGCACTCTCTGGACTCACTGCAGTGCATCCCCAGTGGTGCCAGTGCACTCTCTGGACTCACTGCACTGCATCCCCAGTGGTGCCAGTGCACTCTCTGGACTCACTGCACTCCATCCCCAGTGGTGCCAGTGCACTCTCTGGACTCACTGCAGTCCATCCCCAGTGGTGCCAGTGCACTCTCTGGAGTCACTGCACTGCATCCCCAGTGGTGCCAGTGCACTCTCTTTACTCACTGCACTGCATCCCCAGTGGTGCCAGTGCACTCTCTGGACTCACTGTACTGCATCCCCAGTGGTGCCAGTGCACTCTCTGGACTCACTGCACTGCATCCCCAGTGGTGCCAGTGCACTCTCTGGACTCACTGCACTGCATCCCCAGTGGTGCCACTGCACTCTCTGGACTCACTGCACTGCATCACCATTGGTGCCAGTGCACTCTTTCGAGTCACTGCAGTGCATCCCCAGTGGTGCCAGTGCACTCTCTGGACTCACTGCACTGCATCCCCAGTGGTGCCAGTGCACTCTCTGGACTCACTGCAGTGCATCCCCAGTGCTGCCAGTGCACTCTCTGGAATCACTGCAGTGCATCCCCAGTGGTGCCAGTGCACTCTCTGGACTCACTGCACTGCATCCGCAGTGGTGCCAGTGCACTCTCTGCACTCACTGCAGTGCATCCCCAGTGGTGCCAGTGCACTCTCTGAACTCACCGCACTTCATCCCCAGTGGTGTCAGTGCACTCTCTGGACTCACTGCACTGCATCCCCTGTGGTGCCAGTGCACTCTGTGGACTCATCGCATTGCATCCCCAGTGGTGCCAGTGCACTCTCTGGACTCACTGCACTGCATCCCCAGTGGTGCCAGTGCACTCTCTGCCCTCACTGAAGTGCATCCCCAGTGGTGCCAGTGCACTCTCTGCACTCACTGCACTGCATCCCCAGTGGTGCCAGTGCACTCTCTGCCCTCACTGCAGTGCATCCCCAGTGGTGCCAGTGCACTCTCTGGACTCACTGCACTGCATCCCCAGTGGTGCCAGTGCACTCTCTGGACTCACCGCATTGCATCCCCAGTGGTGCCAGTGCACTCTCTGGACTCACTGCACTGCATCCCCAGTGGTGCCAGTGCACTCTCTGGACTCACTGCACTGCATCACCAGTGGTGCCAGTGTACTCTGTGGACTCACTGCACTGCATCCCCAGTGGTGCCAGGGCACTCTCTGGACTCACTGAACTGTATCCCCAAGGTGCCAGTGCACTCTCTGGACTCACTGCACTGCATCCCCAGTGGTGCCAGTGCACTCTCTGGACTCACTGCACTGCATCCCCAGTGGTGACAGTGCACTCTCTGGACTCACTGCACTGCATCCCCCGTGGTGCCAGTGCACTCTCTGGACTCACTGCAGTGCATCCCCAGTGGTGCCACTGCACTCTCTGAAAACACCGGGGTGCAACCGCAGTGGTGCCAGTGCACTCTCTGCACTCACGGCACTGCATCCCCAGTGGTGCCAGTGCACTCTCTGGACTCACTGCAGTGCATCCCCAGTGGTGCCAGTGCACTCTCTGGACTCACTGCATTCCCAGTGGTGCCAGGGCACTCTCTGGACTCACTGCACTGCATCCCCAGTGGTGCCTGTGAAGTCTCTGGACTCACTGCAGTGCATCCCCAATGGTGCCAGTGCACTCTTTGGACTCACTGCACTGCATCCCCAGTGGTGCCACTGTACTCTCTGGACTCACTACACTGCATCCCCAGTGGTGCCAGTGCACTCTCTGGACTCACTGCAGTGCATCCCCAGTGGTGCCAGTGCACTCTCTGGACTCAGTGCACTGCATCCCCTTTTGTGCCAGTGCACTCTCTGCACTCACTGCACTGCATCCCCAGTGGTGCCAGTGCACTCTCTGGACTCACTGCACTGCATCCCCAGTGGTGCCTGTGAAGTCTCTGGTCTCACTGCACTGCATCCCCAGTGGTGCCAGTGCACTCTCTGGACTCACTGCATTCCCAGTGGTGCCAGGGCACTCTCTGGACTCACTGCACTGCATCACCAGTGGTGCCAGTGCACTCTCTGGACTCACTGCAGTGCATCCACAGTGGCGCCAGTGTACTCTCTTAACTCACTGCACTGCATCACCAGTAGTGCCAGTGCACTCTCTGGACTCACTGCACTGCATCCCCAATGGTGCCACTGCACTCTCTGGACTCACTGCACTGCATCCCCAGTGGTGCCAGTGCACTCTCTGGACTCACTGCACTGCATCCCCAGTGGTGCCAGTGCACTCTCTGGACTCACTGCACTGCATCCCCAGTTGTGCCAGTGCACTCTCTGGACTCACTGAACTGCATCCCCAAGGTGCCAGTGCACTCTCTGGACTCACTGCACTGCATCCCCAGTGGTGCCAGTGCACTCTCTGGACTCACTGCACTGCATCCCCAGTGGTGACAGTGCACTCTCTGGACTCACTGCTCTGCATCCCCCGTGGTGCCAGTGCACTCTCTGGACTCACTGCACTGCATCCCCAGTGGTGCCACTGCACTCTCTGAAAACACCGGGGTGCAACCGCAGCGGTGCCAGTGCACTCTCTGCACTCACGGCACTGCATCCCCTGTGGTGCCAGTGCACTCTCTGGACTCACTGCAGTGTATCACCTGTGGTGCCAGTGCACTCTGTGGACTCAGTGCACTGCATCCCAGTGGTGCCAGTGCACTCTCTGGACTCACTGCACTGCATCCCCAGTGGTGCCAGTGCACTCTCTGGACTCACTGCACTGCATCCCAGTGGTGCCAGTGCACTCTCTGGACTCACTGCAGTGCATCCCCAGTTGTGCCAGTGCACTCTCTGGACTCACTGCACTGCATCCCCAGTGGTGCCAGTGCACTCTCTGGACTTGCCGGGGTGCATCCCCAGTGGTGCCAGTGCACTCTCTGGACTCACTGCAGTGCATCCCCAGTGGTGCCAGTGCACTCTCTGGACTCACTGCATTCCCAGTGGTGCCAGGGCACTCTCTGGACTCACTGTACTGCATCCCCAGTGGTGCCAGTGCACTCTCTGGACTCACTGCACTGCATCCCCAGTGGTGCCAGTGCACTCTCTGGACTCACTGCACTGCATACCCAGTGGTGCCAGTGCACTCTCTGGACTCACTGCAGTGCATCCCCAGTGGTGCCAGTGCACTCTCTGCACTCACTGCAGTGCATCCCCAGTGGTGCCAGTGCACTCTCTGGACTCACTGCACTGCATCCACAGTGGTGCCAGTGCACTGTCTGGACTCACTGCATTCCCAGTGGTGCCAGGGCACTCTCTGGACTCACTGCACTGCATCCCCAGTGGTGCCTGTGAAGTCTCTGGACTCACTGCAGTGCATCCCCAATGGTGCTAGTGCACTCTTTGGACTCACTGCACTGCATCCCCAGTGGTGCCACTGTACTCTCTGGACTCACTACACTGCATCCCCTGTGGTGCCAGTGCCCTCTGTGGACTCACTGCACTACATCCCCAGTGGTGCCAGTGCACTCTCTGGACTCACTGCAGTGCATCCCCAGTGGTGCCAGTGCACTCTCTGGACTCACTGCACTGCATCCCCAGTGGTGCCTGTGCACACTCTGGACTCACTGCACTGCATCCCCAGTGGTGCTAGTGCACTCTCTGGACTCACTGCACTGCATCCCCTGTGCTGCGAGTGCACTCTCTCGACTCACTGCTCTGCGTTACCATTGGTGCCAGTGCACTCTCTGGACTCATTGCAGTGCATCCCCAGTGGTGCCAATGCACTCTCTGGACTCACTGCACTGCATCCCCAGTGGTGCCTGTGAAGTCTCTGGACTCACTGCAGTGCATCCCCAGTGGTGCCAGTGCAATCTCAGGACTCACAGCAGTGCAGCTCCAGTTGGTGCCAGTGCACTCTCTGGACTCACTGCACTGCATCCCCAGTGCTGACAGTGCACTCTCTGCACTCACTGCACTGCATCCTCAGTGGTGCCAGTGCACTCTCTGCCCTCACTGCAGTGCATCCCCAGTGGTGCCAGTGCACTCTCTGGACTCACTGCACTGCATCCCCAGTGGTGCCAGTGCACTCTCTGGACTCACCGCATTGCATCCCCAGTGGTGCCAGTGCACTCTCTGGACTCACTGCACTGCATCCCCAGTGGTGCCAGTGCACTCTCTGGAGTCACTGCACTGCATCACCAGTGGTGCCAGTGTACTCTGTGGACTCACTGCACTGCATCCCCAGTGGTGCCAGGGCACTCTCTGGACTCACTGAACTGTATCCCCAAGGTGCCAGTGCACTCTCTGGACTCACTGCACTGCATCCCCAGTGGTGCCAGTGCACTCTCTGGACTTACTGCACTGCATCCCCAGTGGTGACAGTGCACTCTCTGGACTCACTGCACTGCATACCCCGTGGTGCCAGTGCACTCTCTGGACTCACTGCAGTGCATCCCCAGTGGTGCCACTGCACTCTCTGAAAACACCGGGGTGCAACCGCAGTGGTGCCAGTGCACTCTCTGCACTCACGGCACTGCATCCCCAGTGGTGCCAGTGCACTCTCTGGACTCACTGCAGTGTATCCCCTTTGGTGCCATTGCACTCTGTGGACTCAGTGCACTGCATCCCAGTGGTGCCAGTGCACTCTCTGGAATTACTGCAGTGCATCCCCAGTGGTGCCAGTGCACTCTCTGGACTCACTGCACTGCATCCCAATGGTGCCAGTGCACTCTCTGGACTCACTGCAGTGCATCCCCAGTGGTGCCAGTGCACTCTCTGGACTCACTGCATTCCCAGTGGTGCCAGGGCACTCTCTGGACTCACTGCACTGCATCCCCAGTGGTGCCTGTGAAGTCTCTGGACTCACTGCAGTGCATCCCCAATGGTGCCAGTGCACTCTTTGGACTCACTGCACTGCATCCCCAGTGGTGCCACTGTACTCTCTGGACTCACTACACTGCATCCCCAGTGGTGCCAGTGCACTCTCTGGACTCACTGCAGTGCATCCCCAGTGGTGCCAGTGCACTCTCTGGACTCAGTGCACTGCATCCCCTTTTGTGCCAGTGCACTCTCTGCACTCACTGCACTGCATCCCCAGTGGTGCCAGTGCACTCTCTGGACTCACTGCACTGCATCCCCAGTGGTGCCTGTGAAGTCTCTGGTCTCACTGCACTGCATCCCCAGTGGTGCCAGTGCACTCTCTGGACTCACTGCATTCCCAGTGGTGCCAGGGCACTCTCTGGACTCACTGCACTGCATCACCAGTGGTGCCAGTGCACTCTCTGGACTCACTGCAGTGCATCCACAGTGGCGCCAGTGTACTCTCTTAACTCACTGCACTGCATCACCAGTAGTGCCAGTGCACTCTCTGGACTCACTGCACTGCATCCCCAATGGTGCCACTGCACTCTCTGGACTCACTGCACTGCATCCCCAGTGGTGCCAGTGCACTCTCTGGACTCACTGCACTGCATCCCCAGTGGTGCCAGTGCACTCTCTGGACTCACTGCACTGCATCCCCAGTTGTGCCAGTGCACTCTCTGGACTCACTGAACTGCATCCCCAAGGTGCCAGTGCACTCTCTGGACTCACTGCACTGCATCCCCAGTGGTGCCAGTGCACTCTCTGGACTCACTGCACTGCATCCCCAGTGGTGACAGTGCACTCTCTGGACTCACTGCTCTGCATCCCCCGTGGTGCCAGTGCACTCTCTGGACTCACTGCACTGCATCCCCAGTGGTGCCACTGCACTCTCTGAAAACACCGGGGTGCAACCGCAGCGGTGCCAGTGCACTCTCTGCACTCACGGCACTGCATCCCCTGTGGTGCCAGTGCACTCTCTGGACTCACTGCAGTGTATCACCTGTGGTGCCAGTGCACTCTGTGGACTCAGTGCACTGCATCCCAGTGGTGCCAGTGCACTCTCTGGACTCACTGCACTGCATCCCCAGTGGTGCCAGTGCACTCTCTGGACTCACTGCACTGCATCCCAGTGGTGCCAGTGCACTCTCTGGACTCACTGCAGTGCATCCCCAGTTGTGCCAGTGCACTCTCTGGACTCACTGCACTGCATCCCCAGTGGTGCCAGTGCACTCTCTGGACTTGCCGGGGTGCATCCCCAGTGGTGCCAGTGCACTCTCTGGACTCACTGCAGTGCATCCCCAGTGGTGCCAGTGCACTCTCTGGACTCACTGCATTCCCAGTGGTGCCAGGGAACTCTCTGGACTCACTGTACTGCATCCCCAGTGGTGCCAGTGCACTCTCTGGACTCACTGCACTGCATCCCCAGTGGTGCCAGTGCACTCTCTGGACTCACTGCACTGCATACCCAGTGGTGCCAGTGCACTCTCTGGACTCACTGCAGTGCATCCCCAGTGGTGCCAGTGCACTCTCTGCACTCACTGCAGTGCATCCCCAGTGGTGCCAGTGCACTCTCTGGACTCACTGCACTGCATCCACAGTGGTGCCAGTGCACTGTCTGGACTCACTGCATTCCCAGTGGTGCCAGGGCACTCTCTGGACTCACTGCACTGCATCCCCAGTGGTGCCTGTGAAGTCTCTGGACTCACTGCAGTGCATCCCCAATGGTGCTAGTGCACTCTTTGGACTCACTGCACTGCATCCCCAGTGGTGCCACTGTACTCTCTGGACTCACTACACTGCATCCCCTGTGGTGCCAGTGCCCTCTGTGGACTCACTGCACTACATCCCCAGTGGTGCCAGTGCACTCTCTGGACTCACTGCAGTGCATCCCCAGTGGTGCCAGTGCACTCTCTGGACTCACTGCACTGCATCCCCAGTGGTGCCTGTGCACACTCTGGACTCACTGCACTGCATCCCCAGTGGTGCTAGTGCACTCTCTGGACTCACTGCACTGCATCCCCTGTGCTGCGAGTGCACTCTCTCGACTCACTGCTCTGCGTTACCATTGGTGCCAGTGCACTCTCTGGACTCATTGCAGTGCATCCCCAGTGGTGCCAATGCACTCTCTGGACTCACTGCACTGCATCCCCAGTGGTGCCTGTGAAGTCTCTGGACTCACTGCAGTGCATCCCCAGTGGTGCCAGTGCAATCTCAGGACTCACAGCAGTGCAGCTCCAGTTGGTGCCAGTGCACTCTCTGGACTCACTGCACTGCATCCCCAGTGCTGACAGTGCACTCTCTGGACTCACTGCACTGCATCCCCAGTGGTGCCAATGTACTCTCTGGACTCACTGCACTGCATCCCCAGTGGTGCCACTGCACTCTCTGGACTCACTGCAGTGCATCCCCAGTGGTGCCAGTGCACTCTCTGCACTCACTGCACTGCATCCCCAGTGGTGCCTGTGAAGTCTCTGGTCTCACTGCACTGCATCCCCAGTGGTGCCAGTGCACTCTCTGGACTCACTGCACTGCATCCCCATTGCTGACAGTGCCCTCTCTGGACTCAGTGCACTGCATCCCCAGTGGTGCCAGTGCACTCTCTGGACTCACTTCAGTGTATCCCCTGTGGTGCCAGTGCACTCTGTGGACTCAGTGCACTGCATCCCAGTGGTGCCAGTGCACTCTCCAGACACACTGCAGTGCATCCCCAGTGGTGCCAGTGCACTCTCTGGACTCACTGCAGTGCATCCCAATGGTGCCAGTGCACTCTCTGGACTCACTGCAGTGCATCCCCAGTGGTGCCAGTGCACTCTCTGGACTCACTGCAGTGCATCCCCAGTGGTGCCAGTGCACTCTCTGGACTCACTGCACTCCATCCCCAGTGGTGCCAGTGCACTCTCTGGACTCACTGCAGTCCATCCCCAGTGGTGCCAGTGCACTCTCTGGACTCACTGCACTGCATCCACAGTGGTGCCAGTGCACTCTCTTTACTCACTGCACTGCATCCCCAGTGGTGCCAGTGCACTCTCTGGACTCACTGTACTGCATCCCCAGTGGTGCCAGTGCACTCTCTGGACTCACTGCACTGCATCCCCAGTGGTGCCAGTGCACTCTCTGGACTCACTGCACTGCATCCCCAGTGGTGCCACTGCACTCTCTGGACTCACTGCACTGCATCACCATTGGTGCCAGTGCACTCTTTCGAGTCACTGCAGTGCAACCCCAGTGGTGCCAGTGCACTCTCTGGACTCACTGCACTGCATCCCCAGTGGTGCCAGTGCACTCTCTTTACTCACTGCACTGCATCCCCAGTGGTGCCAGTGCACTCTCTGGACTCACTGTACTGCATCCCCAGTGGTGCCAGTGCACTCTCTGGACTCACTGCACTGCATCCCCAGTGGTGCCAGTGCACTCTCTGGACTCACTGCACTGCATCCCCAGTGGTGCCACTGCACTCTCTGGACTCACTGCACTGCATCCCCAGTGGTGCCAGTGCACTCTCTGGAATCACTGCAGTGCATCCCCAGTGGTGCCAGTGCACTCTCTGTACTCACTGCACTGCATCACCTGTGGTGCCAGTGCACTCTCTGGACTCACTGCAGTGCATCCCCAGTGGTGCCAGTGCACTCTCTGAACTCACCGCACTGCATCTCCAGTGGTGTCAGTGCACTCTCTGGACTCACTGCACTGCATCCCCTGTGGTGCCAGTGCACTCTGTGGACTCATCGCATTGCATCCCCAGTGGTGCCAGTGCACTCTCTGGACTCACTGCACTGCATCCCCAGTGGTGCCAGTGCACTCTCTGCCCTCACTGCAGTGCATCCCCAGTGGTGCCAGTGCACTCTCTGCACTCACTGCACTGCATCCCCAGTGGTGCCAGTGCACTCTCTGCCCTCACTGCAGTGCATCCCCAGTGATGCCAGTGCACTCTCTGGACTCACTGCACTGCATCCCCAGTGGTGCCAGTGCACTCTCTGGACTCACCGCATTGCATCCCCAGTGGTGCCAGTGCACTC
This sequence comes from Anser cygnoides, assembly GCF_040182565.1. Classification (NCBI taxonomy): domain Eukaryota; kingdom Metazoa; phylum Chordata; class Aves; order Anseriformes; family Anatidae; genus Anser; species Anser cygnoides. The sequence continues at coordinate 278,302 of NW_027103072.1, read as the reverse complement.
TCTGGACTCACTGCACTGCATCCCCAGTGGTGCCAGTGCACTCTCTGGAGTCACGGCACTGCATCACCAGTGGTGCCAGTGTACTCTGTGGACTCACTGCACTGCACCCCCAGTGGTGCCAGGGCACTCTCTGGACTCACTGAACTGTATCCCCAACGTGCCAGTGCACTCTCTGGACTCACTGCAGTGCATCCCCAGTGGTGCCAGTGCACTCTCTGGACTCACTGCAGTGCATCCCCAGTGGTGCCAGTGCACTCTCTGGACTCACTGCATTCCCAGTGGTGCCAGGGCACTCTCTGGACTCACTGCACTGCATCCCCAGTGGTGCCACTGTACTCTCTTTACTGACTGCACTGCATCCCCAGTGGTGCCAGTGCACTCTCTGGACTCACTGTACTGCATCCCCAGTGGTGCCAGTGCACTCTCTGGACTCACAGCACTGCATCCCCAGTGGTGCCAGTGCACTCTCTGGAGTCACTGCACTGCATACCCAGTGGTGCCAGTGGACTCTCTGGACTCACTGCAGTGCATCCCCAGTGGTGCCAGTGCACTCTCTGCACTCACTGCAGTGCATCCCCAGTGGTGCCAGTGCACTCTCTGGACTCACTGCACTGCATCCCAGTGGTGCCAGTGCACTGTCTGGACTCACTGCATTCCCAGTGGTGCCAGGGCACTCTCTGGACTCACTGCACTGCATCCCCAGTGGTGCCTGTGAAGTCTCTGGACTCACTGCAGTGCATCCCCAACGGTGCTAGTGCACTCTTTGGACTCACTGCACTGCATCCCCAGTGGTGCCACTGTACTCTCTGGACTCACTACACTGCATCCCCTGTGGTGCCAGTGCCCTCTGTGGACTCACTGCACTACATCCCCAGTGGTGCCAGTGCACTCTCTGGACTCACTGCAGTGCATCCCCAGTGGTGCCAGTGTACTCTCTGGACTCACTGCAGTGCATCCCCAGTGGTGCCAGTGCACTCTCTGGACTCACTGCAGTGCATCCCCAGTGGTGCCAGTGCACTCTCTGGACTCACTGCACTGCATCCCCAGTGGTGCCTGTGCACACTCTGGACTCACTGCAGTGCATCCCCAGTGGTGCTAGTGCACTCTCTGGACTCACTGCACTGCATCCCCTGTGGTGCGAGTGCACTCTCTCGACTCACTGCTCTGCGTTACCATTGGTGCCAGTGCACTCTCTGGACTCATTGCAGTGCATCCCCAGTGGTGCCAATGCACTCTCTGGACTCACGGCACTGCATCCCCAGTGGTGCCAGTGCACTCTCTGGACTCACTGCACTGCATCCCCAGTGGTGCCTGTGAAGTCTCTGGACTCACTGCAGTGCATCCACAGTGGTGCCAGTGCAATCTCAGGACTCACAGCAGTGCAGCTCCAGTTGGTGCCAGTGCACTCTCTGGACTCACTGCACTGCATCCCCAGTGCTGACAGTGCACTCTCTGGACTCACTGCACTGCATCCCCAGTGGTGCCAGTGTACTCTCTGGACTCACTGCACTGCATCCCCAGTGGTGCCACTGCACTCTCTGGACTCACTGCAGTGCATCCCCAGTGGTGCCAGTGCACTCTCTGGACTCACTGCACTGCATCCCCAGTGGTGCCAGTGCACTCTCTGGACTCAATGCACTGCATTCCCTTTTGTGCCAGTGCACTCTCTGGACTCACTGCACTGCATCCCCAGTGGTGCCAGTGCACTCTCTGGACTCAGTGCACTGCATCCCCAGTGGTGCCTGTGAAGTCTCTGGTCTCACTGCACTGCATCCCCAGTGGTGCCAGTGCACTCTCTGGACTCACTGCACTGCATCCCCATTGCTGACAGTGCCCTCTCTGGACTCAGTGCACTGCATCCCCAGTGGTGCCAGTGCACTCTCTGAACTCACTGCAGTGCATCCACAGTGGCGCCAGTGTACTCTCTGGACTCACTGTACTGCATCCCCAGTGGTGCCAGTGCACTCTCTGGAGTCACTGCACTGCATCCCCAGTGGTGCCAGTGCACTCTCTGGACTCACTGAACTGCATCCCCAAGGTGCCACTGCACCCTCTGGACTCACTGCAGTGCATCCGCAGTGGTGCCAGTGCACTCTCTGGACTCACTGCACTGCATCCCCAGTGGTGACAGTGCACTCTCTGCACTCACGGCACTGCATCCCCAGTGGTGCCAGTGCACTCTCTGGACTCACTTCAGTGTATCCCCTGTGGTGCCAGTGCACTCTGTGGACTCAGTGCACTGCATCCCAGTGGTGCCAGTGCACTCTCCAGACACACTGCAGTGCATCCCCAGTGGTGCCAGTGCACTCTCTGGACTCACTGCAGTGCATCCCAATGGTGCCAGTGCACTCTCTGGACTCACTGCAGTGCATCCCCAGTGGTGCCAGTGCACTCTCTGGACTCACTGCAGTGCATCCCCAGTGGTGCCAGTGCACTCTCTGGACTCACTGCACTCCATCCCCAGTGTTGCCAGTGCACTCTCTGGACTCACTGCAGTCCATCCCCAGTGGTGCCAGTGCACTCTCTGGACTCACTGCACTGCATCCACAGTGGTGCCAGTGCACTCTCTTTACTCACTGCACTGCATCCCCAGTGGTGCCAGTGCACTCTCTGGACTCACTGTACTGCATCCCCAGTGGTGCCAGTGCACTCTCTGGACTCACTGCACTGCATCCCCAGTGGTGCCAGTGCACTCTCTGGACTCACTGCACTGCATCCCCAGTGGTGCCACTGCACTCTCTGGACTCACTGCACTGCATCACCATTGGTGCCAGTGCACTCTTTCGAGTCACTGCAGTGCATCCCCAGTGGTGCCAGTGCACTCTCTGGACTCACTGCACTGCATCCCCAGTGGTGCCAGTGCACTCTCTGGACTCACTGCAGTGCATCCCCCGTGGTGCCAGTGCACTCTCTGGACTCACTGCACTGCATCCCCAGTGGTGCCAGTGCACTCTCTGGAATCACTGCAGTGCATCCCCAGTGGTGCCAGTGCACTCTCTGGACTCACTGCACTGCATCCGCAGTGGTGCCAGTGCACTCTCTGCACTCACTGCAGTGCATCCCCAGTGGTGCCAGTGCACTCTCTGAACTCACCGCACTTCATCCCCAGTTGTGTCAGTGCACTCTCTGGACTCACTGCACTGCATCCCCTGTGGTGCCAGTGCACTCTGTGGACTCATCGCATTGCATCCCCAGTGGTGCCAGTGCACTCTCTGGACTCACTGCACTGCATCCCCAGTGGTGCCAGTGCACTCTCTGCCCTCACTGCAGTGCAACCCCAGTGGTGCCAGTGCACTCTCTGCACTCACTGCACTGCATCCCCAGTGGTGCCAGTGCACTCTCTGCCCTCACTGCAGTGCATCCCCAGTGGTGCCAGTGCACTCTCTGGACTCACTGCACTGCATCCCCAGTGGTGCCAGTGCACTCTCTGGACTCACCGCATTGCATCCCCAGTGGTGCCAGTGCACTCTCTGGACTCACTGCACTGCGTCCCCAGTGGTGCCAGTGCACTCTCTGGAGTCACTGCACTGCATCACCAGTGGTGCCAGTGTACTCTGTGGACTCACTGCACTGCATCCCCAGTGGTGCCAGGGCACTCTCTGGACTCACTGAACTGTATCCCCAAGGTGCCAGTGCACTCTCTGGACTCACTGCACTGCATCCCCAGTGGTGCCAGTGCACTCTCTGGACTCACTGCACTGCATCCCCAGTGGTGACAGTGCACTCTCTGGACTCACTGCACTGCATCCCCCGTGGTGCCAGTGCACTCTCTGGACTCACTGCAGTGCATCCCCAGTGGTGCCACTGCACTCTCTGAAAACACCGGGGTGCACCCGCAGCGGTGCCAGTGCACTCTCTGCACTCACGGCACTGCATCCCCAGTGGTGCCAGTGCACTCTCTGGACTCACTGCAGTGTATCCCCTTTGGTGCCATTGCACTCTGTGGACTCAGTGCACTGCATCCCAGTGGTGCCAGTGCACTCTCTGGACTTACTGCAGTGCATCCCCAGTGGTGCCAGTGCACTCTCTGGACTCACTGCACTGCATCCCAATGGTGCCAGTGCACTCTCTGGACTCACTGCAGTGCATCCCCAGTGGTGCCAGTGCACTCTCTGGACTCACTGCATTCCCAGTGGTGCCAGGGCACTCTCTGGACTCACTGCACTGCATCCCGAGTGGTGCCTGTGAAGTCTCTGGACTCACTGCAGTGCATCCCCAATGGTGCCACTGTACTCTCTGGACTCACTGCACTGCATCCCCAGTGGTGCCACTGTACTCTCTGGACTCACTGCACTGCATCCCCAGTGGTGCCACTGTACTCTCTGGACTCACTACACTGCATCCCCAGTGGTGCCACTGTACTCTCTGGACTCACTACACTGCATCCCCAGTGGTGCCACTGTACTCTCTGGACTCACTGCACTGCATCCCCAGTGGTGCCACTGTACTCTCTGCACTCACTGCAGTGCATCCCCAGTGGTGCCAGTGCACTCTCTGAACTCACCGCACTTCATCCCCAGTGGTGTCAGTGCACTCTCTGGACTCACTGCACTGCATCCCCTGTGGTGCCAGTGCACTCTGTGGACTCATCGCATTGCATCCCCAGTGGTGCCAGTGCACTCTCTGGACTCACTGCACTGCATCCCCAGTGGTGCCAGTGCACTCTCTGCCCTCACTGCAGTGCAACCCCAGTGGTGCCAGTGCACTCTCTGCACTCACTGCACTGCATCCCCAGTGGTGCCAGTGCACTCTCTGCCCTCACTGCAGTGCATCCCCAGTGGTGCCAGTGCACTCTCTGGACTCACTGCACTGCATCCCCAGTGGTGCCAGTGCACTCTCTGGACTCACCGCATTGCATCCCCAGTGGTGCCAGTGCACTCTCTGGACTCACTGAACTGCGTCCCCAGTGGTGCCAGTGCACTCTCTGGAGTCACTGCACTGCATCACCAGTAGTGCCAGTGTACTCTGTGGACTCACTGCACTGCATCCCCAGTGGTGCCAGGGCACTCTCTGGACTCACTGAACTGTATCCCCAAGGTGCCAGTGCACTCTCTGGACTCACTGCACTGCATCCCCAGTGGTGCCAGTGCACTCTCTGGACTCACTGCACTGCATCCCCAGTGGTGACAGTGCACTCTCTGGACTCACTGCACTGCATCCCCCGTGGTGCCAGTGCACTCTCTGGACTCACTGCAGTGCATCCCCAGTGGTGCCACTGCACTCTCTGAAAACACCGGGGTGCAACCGCAGCGGTGCCAGTGCACTCTCTGCACTCACGGCACTGCATCCCCAGTGGTGCCAGTGCACTCTCTGGACTCACTGCAGTGTATCCCCTTTGGTGCCATTGCACTCTGTGGACTCAGTGCACTGCATCCCAGTGGTGCCAGTGCACTCTCTGGACTTACTGCAGTGCATCCCCAGTGGTGCCAGTGCACTCTCTGGACTCACTGCACTGCATCCCAATGGTGCCAGTGCACTCTCTGGACTCACTGCAGTGCATCCCCAGTGGTGCCAGTGCACTCTCTGGACTCACTGCATTCCCAGTGGTGCCAGGGCACTCTCTGGACTCACTGCACTGCATCCCCAGTGGTGCCTGTGAAGTCTCTGGACTCACTGCAGTGCATCCCCAATGGTGCCAGTGCACTCTTTGGACTCACTGCACTGCATCCCCAGTGGTGCCACTGTACTCTCTGGACTCACTACACTGCATCCCCAGTGGTGCCAGTGCACTCTCTGGACTCACTGCACTGCATCCCCAGTGGTGCCAGTGCACTCTCTGGACTCAGTGCACTGCATCCCCTTTTGTGCCAGTGCACTCTCTGCACTCACTGCACTGCATCCCCAGTGGTGCCAGTGCACTCTCTGGACTCACTGCAATGCATCCCCAGTGGTGCCTGTGAAGTCTCTGGTCTCACTGCACTGCATCCCCAGTGGTGCCAGTGCACTCTCTGGACTCACTGCATTCCCAGTGGTGCCAGGGCACTCTCTGGACTCACTGCACTGCATCACCAGTGGTGCCAGTGCACTCTCTGGACTCACTGCAGTGCATCCACAGTGGCGCCAGTGTACTCTCTTAACTCACTGCACTGCATCACCAGTAGTGCCAGTGCACTCTCTGGACTCACTGCACTGCATCCCCAATGGTGCCACTGCACTCTCTGGACTCACTGCACTGCATCCCCAGTGGTGCCAGTGCACTCTCTGGACTCACTGCACTGCATCCCCAGTGGTGCCTGTGCACACTCTGGACTCACTGCAGTGCATCCCCAGTGGTGCTAGTGCACTCTCTGGACTCACTGCACTGCATCCCCTGTGGTGCGAGTGCACTCTCTCGACTCACTGCTCTGCGTTACCATTGGTGCCAGTGCACTCTCTGGACTCATTGCAGTGCATCCCCAGTGGTGCCAATGCACTCTCTGGACTCACGGCACTGCATCCCCAGTGCTGACAGTGCACTCTCTGGACTCACTGCACTGCATCCCCAGTGGTGCCTGTGAAGTCTCTGGACTCACTGCAGTGCATCCACAGTGGTGCCAGTGCAATCTCAGGACTCACAGCAGTGCAGCTCCAGTTGGTGCCAGTGCACTCTCTGGACTCACTGCACTGCATCCCCAGTGCTGACAGTGCACTCTCTGGACTCACTGCACTGCATCCCCAGTGGTGCCAGTGTACTCTCTGGACTCACTGCACTGCATCCCCAGTGGTGCCACTGCACTCTCTGGACTCACTGCAGTGCATCCCCAGTGGTGCCAGTGCACTCTCTGGACTCACTGCACTGCATCCCCAGTGGTGCCAGTGCACTCTCTGGACTCAATGCACTGCATCCCCAGTGGTGCCAGTGCACTCTCTGGACTCAGTGCACTGCATCCCCAGTGGTGCCTGTGAAGTCTCTGGTCTCACTGCACTGCATCCCCAGTGGTGCCAGTGCACTCTCTGGACTCACTGCACTGCATCCCCATTGCTGACAGTGCCCTCTCTGGACTCAGTGCACTGCATCCCCAGTGGTGCCAGTGCACTCTCTGAACTCACTGCAGTGCATCCACAGTGGCGCCAGTGTACTCTCTGGACTCACTGTACTGCATCCCCAGTGGTGCCAGTGCACTCTCTGGAGTCACTGCACTGCATCCCCAGTGGTGCCAGTGCACTCTCTGGACTCACTGAACTGCATCCCCAAGGTGCCACTGCACCCTCTGGACTCACTGCAGTGCATCCGCAGTGGTGCCAGTGCACTCTCTGGACTCACTGCACTGCATCCCCAGTGGTGACAGTGCACTCTCTGCACTCACGGCACTGCATCCCCAGTGGTGCCAGTGCACTCTCTGGACTCACTTCAGTGTATCCCCTGTGGTGCCAGTGCACTCTGTGGACTCAGTGCACTGCATCCCAGTGGTGCCAGTGCACTCTCCAGACACACTGCAGTGCATCCCCAGTGGTGCCAGTGCACTCTCTGGACTCACTGCAGTGCATCCCAATGGTGCCAGTGCACTCTCTGGACTCACTGCAGTGCATCCCCAGTGGTGCCAGTGCACTCTCTGGACTCACTGCAGTGCATCCCCAGTGGTGCCAGTGCACTCTCTGGACTCACTGCACTCCATCCCCAGTGGTGCCAGTGCACTCTCTGGACTCACTGCAGTCCATCCCCAGTGGTGCCAGTGCACTCTCTGGACTCACTGCACTGCATCCACAGTGGTGCCAGTGCACTCTCTTTACTCACTGCACTGCATCCCCAGTGGTGCCAGTGCACTCTCTGGACTCACTGTACTGCATCCCCAGTGGTGCCAGTGCACTCTCTGGACTCACTGCACTGCATCCCCAGTGGTGCCAGTGCACTCTCTGGACTCACTGCACTGCATCCCCAGTGGTGCCACTGCACTCTCTGGACTCACTGCACTGCATCACCATTGGTGCCAGTGCACTCTTTCGAGTCACTGCAGTGCATCCCCAGTGGTGCCAGTGCACTCTCTGGACTCACTGCACTGCATCCCCAGTGGTGCCAGTGCACTCTCTGGACTCACTGCAGTGCATCCCCCGTGGTGCCAGTGCACTCTCTGGACTCACTGCACTGCATCCCCAGTGGTGCCAGTGCACTCTCTGGAATCACTGCAGTGCATCCCCAGTGGTGCCAGTGCACTCTCTGGACTCACTGCACTGCATCCGCAGTGGTGCCAGTGCACTCTCTGCACTCACTGCAGTGCATCCCCAGTGGTGCCAGTGCACTCTCTGAACTCACCGCACTTCATCCCCAGTTGTGTCAGTGCACTCTCTGGACTCACTGCACTGCATCCCCTGTGGTGCCAGTGCACTCTGTGGACTCATCGCATTGCATCCCCAGTGGTGCCAGTGCACTCTCTGGACTCACTGCACTGCATCCCCAGTGGTGCCAGTGCACTCTCTGCCCTCACTGCAGTGCAACCCCAGTGGTGCCAGTGCACTCTCTGCACTCACTGCACTGCATCCCCAGTGGTGCCAGTGCACTCTCTGCCCTCACTGCAGTGCATCCCCAGTGGTGCCAGTGCACTCTCTGGACTCACTGCACTGCATCCCCAGTGGTGCCAGTGCACTCTCTGGACTCACCGCATTGCATCCCCAGTGGTGCCAGTGCACTCTCTGGACTCACTGCACTGCGTCCCCAGTGGTGCCAGTGCACTCTCTGGAGTCACTGCACTGCATCCCCAGTGGTGCCAGTGCACTCTCTGGACTCACTGCACTGCATCCCCAGTGGTGACAGTGCACTCTCTGGACTCACTGCACTGCATCCCCCGTGGTGCCAGTGCACTCTCTGGACTCACTGCAGTGCATCCCCAGTGGTGCCACTGCACTCTCTGAAAACACCGGGGTGCACCCGCAGCGGTGCCAGTGCACTCTCTGCACTCACGGCACTGCATCCCCAGTGGTGCCAGTGCACTCTCTGGACTCACTGCAGTGTATCCCCTTTGGTGCCATTGCACTCTGTGGACTCAGTGCACTGCATCCCAGTGGTGCCAGTGCACTCTCTGGACTTACTGCAGTGCATCCCCAGTGGTGCCAGTGCACTCTCTGGACTCACTGCACTGCATCCCAATGGTGCCAGTGCACTCTCTGGACTCACTGCAGTGCATCCCCAGTGGTGCCAGTGCACTCTCTGGACTCACTGCATTCCCAGTGGTGCCAGGGCACTCTCTGGACTCACTGCACTGCATCCCCAGTGGTGCCTGTGAAGTCTCTGGACTCACTGCAGTGCATCCCCAATGGTGCCACTGTACTCTCTGGACTCACTGCACTGCATCCCCAGTGGTGCCACTGTACTCTCTGGACTCACTGCACTGCATCCCCAGTGGTGCCACTGTACTCTCTGGACTCACTACACTGCATCCCCAGTGGTGCCACTGTACTCTCTGGACTCACTACACTGCATCCCCAGTGGTGCCACTGTACTCTCTGGACTCACTGCACTGCATCCCCAGTGGTGCCACTGTACTCTCTGCACTCACTGCAGTGCATCCCCAGTGGTGCCAGTGCACTCTCTGAACTCACCGCACTTCATCCCCAGTGGTGTCAGTGCACTCTCTGGACTCACTGCACTGCATCCCCTGTGGTGCCAGTGCACTCTGTGGACTCATCGCATTGCATCCCCAGTGGTGCCACTGTACTCTCTGGACTCACTGCACTGCATCCCCAGTGGTGCCAGTGCACTCTCTGGACTCAGTGCACTGCATCCCCTTTTGTGCCAGTGCACTCTCTGCACTCACTGCACTGCATCCCCAGTGGTGCCAGTGCACTCTCTGGACTCACTGCAATGCATCCCCAGTGGTGCCTGTGAAGTCTCTGGTCTCACTGCACTGCATCCCCAGTGGTGCCAGTGCACTCTCTGGACTCACTGCATTCCCAGTGGTGCCAGGGCACTCTCTGGACTCACTGCACTGCATCACCAGTGGTGCCAGTGCACTCTCTGGACTCACTGCAGTGCATCCACAGTGGCGCCAGTGTACTCTCTTAACTCACTGCACTGCATCACCAGTAGTGCCAGTGCACTCTCTGGACTCACTGCACTGCATCCCCAATGGTGCCACTGCACTCTCTGGACTCACTGCACTGCATCCCCAGTGGTGCCAGTGCACTCTCTGGACTCACTGCAGTGCATTTCCAGTGGTGCCAGTGTAGTCTCTGGACTCACTGCACTGCATCCCCGGTTGTGCCAGTGCACTCTCTGGACTCACTGAACTGCATCCCCAAGGTGCCAGTGCACTCTCTGGACTCACTGCACTGCATCCCCAGTGGTGCCAGTGCACTCTCTGGACTCACTGCACTGCATCCCCAGTGGTGACAGTGCACTCTCTGGACTCACTGCTCTGCATCCCCCGTGGTGCCAGTGCACTCTCTGGACTCACTGCACTGCATCCCCAGTCGTGCCACTGCACTCTCTGAAAACACCGGGGTGCAACCGCAGCGGTGCCAGTGCACTCTCTGCACTCACGGCACTGCATCCCCTGTGGTGCCAGTGCACTCTCTGGACTCACTGCAGTGTATCACCTGTGGTGCCAGTGCACTCTGTGGACTCAGTGCACTGCATCCCAGTGGTGCCAGTGCACTCTCTGGACTCACTGCACTGCATCCCCAGTGGTGCCAGTGCACTCTCTGGACTCACTGCAGTGCATCCCCAGTGGTGCCAGTGCACTCTCTGGACTCACTGCACTGCATCCCCAGTGGTGCCAGTGCACTCTCTGGACTTGCCGGGGTGCATCCCCAGTGGTGCCAGTGCACTCTCTGGACTCACTGCAGTGCATCCCCAGTGGTGCCAGTGCACTCTCTGGACTCACTGCATTCCCAGTGGTGCCAGGGCACTCTCTGGACTCACTGCACTGCATCCCCAGTGGTGCCACTGTACTCTCTGTACTGACTGCACTGCATCCCCAGTGGTGCCAGTGCACTCTCTGTACTCACTGTACTGCATCCCCAGTGGTGCCAGTGCACTCTCTGGACTCACTGCACTGCATCCCCAGTGGTGCCAGTGCACTCTCTGGACTCACTGCACTGCATCCCCAGTGGTGCCAGTGCACTCTCTGGACTCACTGCAGTGCATCCCCAGTGGTGCCAGTGCACTCTCTGCACTCACTGCAGTGCATCCCCAGTGGTGCCAGTGCACTCTCTGGACTCACTGCACTGCATCCACAGTGGTGCCAGTGCACTGTCTGGACTCACTGCATTCCCAGTGGTGCCAGGGCACTCTCTGGACTCACTGCACTGCATCCCCAGTGGTGCCTGTGAAGTCTCTGGACTCACTGCAGTGCATCCCCAATGGTGCTAGTGCACTCTTTGGACTCACTGCACTGCATCCCCTGTGGTGCCACTGTACTCTCTGGACTCACTACACTGCATCCCCTGTGGTGCCAGTGCCCTCTGTGGACTCACTGCACTACATCCCCAGTGGTGCCAGTGCACTCTCTGGACTCACTGCAGTGCATCCCCAGTGGTGCCAGTGCACTCTCTGGACTCACTGCACTGCATCCCCAGTGGTGCCTGTGCACACTCTGGACTCACTGCAGTGCATCCCCAGTGGTGCTAGTGCACTCTCTGGACTCACTGCACTGCATCCCCTGTGCTGCGAGTGCACTCTCTCGACTCACTACTCTGCGTTACCATTGGTGCCAGTGCACTCTCTGGACTCATTGCAGTGCATCCCCAGTGGTGCCAATGCACTCTCTGGACTCACTGCACTGCATCCCCAGTGGTGCCTGTGAAGTCTCTGGACTCACTGCAGTGCATCCCCAGTGGTGCCAGTGCAATCTCAGGACTCACAGCAGTGCAGCTCCAGTTGGTGCCAGTGCACTCTCTGGATTCACTGCACTGCATCCCCAGTGCTGACAGTGCACTCTCTGGACTCACTGCACTGCATCCCCAGTGGTGCCAATGTACTCTCTGGACTCACTGCACTGCATCCCCAGTGGTGCCACTGCACTCTCTGGACTCACTGCAGTGCATCCCCAGTGGTGCCAGTGCACTCTCTGCACTCACTGCACTGCATCCCCAGTGGTGCCTGTGAAGTCTCTGGTCTCACTGCACTGCATCCCCAGTGGTGCCAGTGCACTCTCTGGACTCACTGCACTGCATCCCCATTGCTGACAGTGCCCTCTCTGGACTCAGTGCACTGCATCCCCAGTGGTGCCAGTGCACTCTCTGGACTCAATTCAGTGTATCCCCTGTGGTGCCAGTGCACTCTGTGGACTCAGTGCACTGCATCCCAGTGGTGCCAGTGCACTCTCCAGACACACTGCAGTGCATCCCCAGTGGTGCCAGTGCACTCTCTGGACTCACTGCAGTGCATCCCAATGGTGCCAGTGCACTCTCTGGACTCACTGCAGTGCATCCCCAGTGGTGCCAGTGCACTCTCTGGACTCACTGCAGTGCATCCCCAGTGGTGCCAGTGCACTCTCTGGACTCACTGCACTCCATCCCCAGTGGTGCCAGTGCACTCTCTGGACTCACTGCAGTCCATCCCCAGTGGTGCCAGTGCACTCTCTGGACTCACTGCACTGCATCCACAGTGGTGCCAGTGCACTCTCTTTACTCACTGCACTGCATCCCCAGTGGTGCCAGTGCACTCTCTGGACTCACTGTACTGCATCCCCAGTGGTGCCAGTGCACTCTCTGGACTCACTGCAGTGCATCCCCAGTGGTGCCAGTGCACTCTCTGGACTCACTGCACTGCATCCCCAGTGGTGCCACTGCACTCTCTGGACTCACTGCACTGCATCACCATTGGTGCCAGTGCACTCTTTCGAGTCACTGCAGTGCAACCCCAGTGGTGCCAGTGCACTCTCTGGACTCACTGTACTGCATCCCCAGTGGTGCCAGTGCACTCTCTGGACTCACTGCACTGCATCCCCAGTGGTGTTAGTGCACTCTCTGGACTCACTGCACTGCATCCCCAGTGGTGCCAGTGCACTCTCTGGACTCACTGCACTGCATCCCCAGTGGTGCCAGTGCACTCTCTGCACTCACTGCAGTGCAACCCCAGTGGTGCCAGTGCACTCTCTGGACTCACTGCACTGCATCCCCAGTGGTGCCAGTGCACTCTCTGGACTTGCCGGGGTGCATCCCCAGTGGTGCCAGTGCACTCTCTGGACTCACTGCAGTGCATCCCCAGTGGTGCCAGTGCACTCTCTGGACTCACTGCATTCCCAGTGGTGCCAGTGCACTCTCTGGACTCACTGCACTGCATCCCCAGTGGTGCCTGTGAAGTCTCTGGACTCACTGCAGTGCATCCCCAATGGAGCCAGTGCACTCTTTGGACTCACTGCACTGCATCCCCAGTGGTGCCACTGTACTCTCTGGACTCACTACACTGCATCCCCAGTGTTGCCAGTGCACTCTCTGGACTCACGGAAGTGCATCCCCAGTGGTGCCAGTGCACTCTCTGCACTCACTGCACTGCATCCCCAGTGGTGCCAGTGCACTCTCTGGACTCACTGCACTGCATCCCCAGTGGTGCCTGTGAAGTCTCTGGTCTCACTGCAGTGCATCCCCAGTGGTGCCAGTGCACTCTCTGGACTCACTGCACTGCATCCCCATTGATGACAGTGCCCTCTCTGGACTCAGTGCACTGCATCCCCAGTGGTGCCAGTTCACTCTCTGGACTAAATGCACTGCATCCCCAGTGGTACCAGTGGCTCTCTGGACTCATTGCACTGCATCACCAGTGGTGCCAGTGCACTCTCTGGACTCACTGCAGTGCATCCACAGTAGCGCCAGTGTACTCTCTTAACTCACTGCACTGCATCACCAGTGGTGCCAGTGCACTCTCTGGACTCACTGCACTGCATCCCCAATGGTGCCACTGCACTCTCTGGACTCACTGCACTGCATCCCCAGTGGTGCCAGTGCACTCTCTGGACTCACTGCAGTGCATTTCCAGTGGTGCCAGTGTAGTCTCTGGACTCACTGCACTGCATCCCCAGTTGTGCCAGTGCACTCTCTGGACTCACTGAACTGCATCCCCAAGGTGCCAGTGCACTCTCTGGACTCGCTGCACTGCATCCCCAGTGGTGCCAGTGCACCTCTGGACTCACTGCACTGCATCCCCAGTGGTGACAGTCCACTCTCTGGACTCACTGCACTGCATCCCCCTTGGTGCCAGTGCACTCTCTGGACTCACTGCAGTGCATCCCCAGTGGTGCCACTGCACTCTCTGAAAACACCGGGGTGCAACCGCAGCGGTGCCAGTGCACTCTCTGCACTCACGGCACTGCATCCCCAGTGGTGCCAGTGCACTCTCTGGACTCACTGCAGTGTATCCCCTGTGGTGCCAGTGCACTCTGTGGACTCAGTGCACTGCATCCCAGTGGTGCCAGTGCACTCTCTGGACTCACTGCAGTGCATCCCCAGTGGTGCCAGTGCACTCTCTGGACTCACTGCATTCCCAGTGGTGCCAGGGCACTCTCTGGACTCACTGCACTGCATCCCCAGTGGTGCCAGTGCACTCTCTGGACTCACTGCAGTGCATTTCCAGTGGTGCCAGTGTAGTCTCTGGACTCACTGCACTGCATCCCCAGTTGTGCCAGTGCACTCTCTGGACTCACTGAACTGCATCCCCAAGGTGCCAGTGCACTCTCTGGACTCACTGCACTGCATCCCCAGTGGTGCCAGTGCACTCTCTGGACTCACTGCATTGCATCCCCAGTGGTGACAGTGCACTCTCTGGACTCACTGCTCTGCATCCCCCGTGGTGCCAGTGCACTCTCTGGACTCACTGCACTGCATCCCCAGTGGTGCCACTGCACTCTCTGAAAACACCGGGGTGCAACCGCAGCGGTGCCAGTGCACTCTCTGCACTCACGGCACTGCATCCCCTGTGGTGCCAGTGCACTCTCTGGACTCACTGCAGTGTATCACCTGTGGTGCCAGTGCACTCTGTGGACTCAGTGCACTGCATCCCAGTGGTGCCAGTGCACTCTCTGGACTCACTGCACTGCATCCCCAGTGGTGCCAGTGCACTCTCTGGACTCACTGCACTGCATCCCAGTGGTGCCAGTGCACTCTCTGGACTCACTGCAGTGCATCCCCAGTGGTGCCAGTGCACTCTCTGGACTCACTGCACTGCATCCCCAGTGGTGCCAGTGCACTCTCTGGACTTGCCGGGGTGCATCCCCAGTGGTGCCAGTGCACTCTCTGGACTCACTGCAGTGCATCCCCAGTGGTGCCAGTGCACTCTCTGGACTCACTGCATTCCCAGTGGTGCCAGGGCACTCTCTGGACTCACTGCACTGCATCCCCAGTGGTGCCACTGTACTCTCTGTACTGACTGCACTGCATCCCCAGTGGTGCCAGTGCACTCTCTGGACTCACTGTACTGCATCCCCAGTGGTGCCAGTGCACTCTCTGGACTCACTGCACTGCATCCCCAGTGGTGCCAGTGCACTCTCTGGACTCACTGCACTGCATACCCAGTGGTGCCAGTGCACTCTCTGGACTCACTGCAGTGCATCCCCAGTGGTGCCAGTGCACTCTCTGCACTCACTGCAGTGCATCCCCAGTGGTGCCAGTGCACTCTCTGGACTCACTGCACTGCATCCACAGTGGTGCCAGTGCACTGTCTGGAATCACTGCATTCCCAGTGTTGCCAGGGCACTCTCTGGACTCACTGCACTGCATCCCCAGTGGTGCCTGTGAAGTCTCTGGACTCACTGCAGTGCATCCCCAATGGTGCTAGTGCACTCTTTGGACTCACTGCACTGCATCCCCAGTGGTGCCACTGTACTCTCTGGACTCACTACACTGCATCCCCTGTGGTGCCAGTGCCCTCTGTGGACTCACTGCACTACATCCCCAGTGGTGCCAGTGCACTCTCTGGACTCACTGCAGTGCATCCCCAGTGGTGCCAGTGCACTCTCTGGACTCACTGCACTGCATCCGCAGTGGTGCCTGTGCACACTCTGGACTCACTGCAGTGCATCCCCAGTGGTGCTAGTGCACTCTCTGGACTCACTGCACTGCATCCCCTGTGCTGCGAGTGCACTCTCTCGACTCACTGCTCTGCGTTACCATTGGTGCCAGTGCACTCTCTGGACTCATTGCAGTGCATCCCCAGTGGTGCCAATGCACTCTCTGGACTCACTGCACCCCATCCCCAGTGGTGCCTGTGAAGTCTCTGGACTCACTGCAGTGCAGCTCCAGTTGGTGCCAGTGCACTCTCTGGACTCACTGCACTGCATCCCCAGTGCTGACAGTGCACTATCTGGACTCACTGCACTGCATCCCCAGTGGTGCCAATGTACTCTCTGGACTCACTGCACTGCATCCCCAGTGGTGCCACTGCACTCTCTGGACTCACTGCAGTGCATCCCCAGTGGTGCCAGTGCACTCTCTGCACTCACTGCACTGCATCCCCAGTGGTGCTTGTGAAGTCTCTGGTCTCACTGCACTGCATCCCCAGTGGTGCCAGTGCACTCTCTGGACTCACTGCACTGCATCCCCATTGCTGACAGTGCCCTCTCTGGACTCAGTGCACTGCATCCCCAGTGGTGCCAGTGCACTCTCTGGACTCACTTCAGTGTATCCCCTGTGGTGCCAGTGCACTCTGTGGACTCAGTGCACTGCATCCCAGTGGTGCCAGTGCACTCTCCAGACACACTGCAGTGCATCCCCAGTGGTGCCAGTGCACTCTCTGGACTCACTGCAGTGCATCCCAATGGTGCCAGTGCACTCTCTGGACTCACTGCAGTGCATCCCCAGTGGTGCCAGTGCACTCTCTGGACTCACTGCAGTGCATCCCCAGTGGTGCCAGTGCACTCTCTGGACTCACTGCACTCCATCCCCAGTGGTGCCAGTGCACTCTCTGGACTCACTGCAGTCCATCCCCAGTGGTGCCAGTGCACTCTCTGGACTCACTGCACTGCATCCACAGTGGTGCCAGTGCACTCTCTTTACTCCCTGCACTGCATCCCCAGTGGTGCCAGTGCACTCTCTGGACTCACTGTACTGCATCCCCAGTGGTGCCAGTGCACTCTCTGGACTCACTGCACTGCATCCCCAGTGGTGCCAGTGCACTCTCTGGACTCACTGCACTGCATCCCCAGTGGTGCCACTGCACTCTCTGGACTCACTGCACTGCATCACCATTGGTGCCAGTGCACTCTTTCGAGTCACTGCAGTGCAACCCCAGTGGTGCCAGTGCACTCTCTGGACTCACTGTACTGCATCCCCAGTGGTGCCAGTGCACTCTCTGGACTCACTGCACTGCATCCCCAGTGGTGCCAGTGCACTCTCTGGACTCGCTGCACTGCATCCCCAGTGGTGCCAGTGCACTCTCTGCACTCACTGCAGTGCAACCCCAGTGGTGCCAGTGCACTCTCTGGACTCACTGCACTGCATCCCCAGTGGTGCCAGTGCACTCTCTGGACTTGCCGGGGTGCATCCCCAGTGGTGCCAGTGCACTCTCTGGACTCACTGCAGTGCATCCCCAGTGGTGCCAGTGCACTCTCTGGACTCACTGCATTCCCAGTGGTGCCAGTGCACTCTCTGGACTCACTGCACTGCATCCCCAGTGGTGCCTGTGAAGTCTCTGGACTCACTGCAGTGCATCCCCAATGGTGCCAGTGCACTCTTTGGACTCACTGCACTGCATCCCCAGTGGTGCCACTGTACTCTCTGGACTCACTACACTGCATCCCCAGTGTTGCCAGTGCACTCTCTGGACTCACTGCAGTGCATCCCCAGTGGTGCCAGTGCACTCTCTGGACTCACTGCACTGCATCCCCAGTGGTGTCAGTGCACTCTCTGGACTCACTGCAGTGCATCCCCTTTTGTGCCAGTGCACTCTCTGCACTCACTGCACTGCATCCCCAGTGGTGCCAGTGCACTCTCTGGACTCACTGCACTTCATCCCCAGTGGTGCCTGTGAAGTCTCTGGTCTCACTGCAGTGCATCCCCAGTGGTGCCAGTGCACTCTCTGGACTCACTGCACTGCATCCCCATTGATGACAGTGCCCTCTCTGGACTCAGTGCACTGCATCCCCAGTGGTGCCAGTTCACTCTCTGGACTAAATGCACTGCATCCCCAGTGGTACCAGTGGCTCTCTGGACTCATTGCACTGCATCACCAGTGGTGCCAGTGCACTCTCTGGACTCACTGCAGTGCATCCACAGTAGCGCCAGTGTACTCTCTTAACTCACTGCACTGCATCACCAGTGGTGCCAGTGCACTCTCTGGACTCACTGCACTGCATCCCCAATGGTGCCACTGCACTCTCTGGACTCACTGCACTGCATCCCCAGTGGTGCCAGTGCACTCTCTGGACTCACTGCAGTGCATTTCCAGTGGTGCCAGTGTAGTCTCTGGACTCACTGCACTGCATCCCCAGTTGTGCCAGTGCACTCTCTGGACTCACTGAACTGCATCCCCAAGGTGCCAGTGCACTCTCTGGACTCGCTGCACTGCATCCCCAGTGGTGCCAGTGCACTCTCTGGACTCACTGCACTGCATCCCCAGTGGTGACAGTCCACTCTCTGGACTCACTGCACTGCATCCCCCTTGGTGCCAGTGCACTCTCTGGACTCACTGCACTGCATCCCCAGTGGTGCCACTGCACTCTCTGAAAACACCGGGGTGCAACCGCAGCGGTGCCAGTGCACTCTCTGCACTCACGGCAGTGCATCCCCAGTGGTGCCAGTGCACTCTCTGGACTCACTGCAGTGCATCCCCTGTGGTGCCAGTGCACTCTGTGGACTCAGTGCACTGCATCCCAGTGGTGCCAGTGCACTCTCTGGACTCACTGCAGTGCATCCCCAGTGGTGCCAGTGCACTCTCTGGACTCACTGCACTGCATCCCAGTGGTGCCAGTGCACTCTCTGGACTCACTGCAGTGCATCCCCAGTGGTGCCAGTGCACTCTCTGGACTCACTGCACTGCATCCCCAGTGGTGCCAGTGCACTCTCTGGACTCACTGCAGTGCATCCGCAGTGGTGCCAGTGCACTCTCTGGACTCACTGCAGTCCATCCCCAGTGGTGCCAGTGCACTCTCTGGACTCACTGCACTGCATCCACATTCGTGCCAGTGAACTCTCTTTACTCACTGCACTGCATCCCCAGTGGTGCCAGTGCACTCTCTGGACTCACTGCACTGCATCCCCAGTGGTGCCAGTGCACTCTCTGGACTCACTGCACTGCATCCGCAGTGGTGCCAGTGCACTCTCTGCACTCACTGCACTGCATCCCCAGTGGTGCCAGTGCACTCTCTGGACTCACTGTACTGCATCCCCAGTGGTGCCAGTGCACTCTCTGGAGTCACTGCACTGCATCCCCAGTGGTGCCAGTGCACTCTCTGGACTCACTGCAGTGCATCCCCAGTGGTGCCAGTGCACTCTCTGGACTCACTGCAGTGCATCCCCAGTGGTGCCAGTGCACTCTGTGGACTCACTGCACTGCATCCTCAGTGGTGCCAGTGCACTCTCTGGACTCACTGCACTGCATCCCCAAGGTGCCATTGCACTCTCTGGACTCACTGCACTGCATCCCCAGTGGTGCCAGTGCACTCTCTGGACTCACTGCACTGCATCCCCAGTGGTGCCAGTGCACTCTCTGGAGTCACAGCACTGCATCAACAGTGGTGCCTCTGCACTCTCTGGACTCACTGCACTGCATCCCCAGTGGTGCCACTGCACTCTCTGAAAACACCGGGGTGCAACCGCAGCGGTGCCAGTGCACTCTCTGCACTCACGGCAGTGCATGCCCAGTGGTGCCAGTGCACTCTCTGGACTCACTGCAGTGTATCCCCTGTGGTGCCAGTGCACTCTCTGGACTCAGTGCACTGCATCCCAGTGGTGTCAGTGCACTCTCTGGACTCACTGCACTGCATCCCCAGTGGTGCCAGTGCACTCTCTGGACTCACTGCAGTGCATCCCCAGTGGTGCCACTGCACTCTCTGGACTCACTGCACTGCATCCCCAGTGGTGCCAGTGCACTCTCTGGACTCACTGCACTGCATCCCCAAGGTGCCAGTGCACTCTGTGGACTCACTGCACTGCATCCCCAGTGGTGCCTGTGAAATCTCTGGACTCACTGCAGCGCATCCCCAGTGGTGCCAGGGCACTCTCTGCAGACAATGCAGTGCATCCCCAAAGGTGACAGTGCACTCTCTGGACTCACTGTACTGCTCGAGCCGCGGCAGCCGCTCCAGCCGCGGTAGCCCCTCCAGCCTCGGCAGCCGCTCCAGCCGCGGCAGCCGCGGCAGCCGGTCCAGCCGCGGCAGCCGCTCCATCCGCTGCAGGCGCTCCAGCCGCGGCAGCCGTTCCAGTCGCTCCAGCCGCGTCAGCCGCTCCAACCGCGGCAGCCGCTCCAGCCGTGGCAGCCGCTCCCCTCGGTAGCGGCTTTAGCGGCTGCAGCGGCTGCCGCGGCTGCCGAGGCTGGAGCGGCTGCCGCTGGTGGAGCGGCTGCCGAGGCTGGAGGGGCTACCGCGGCTGGAGCGGCTGGAGGGGCTACCGCGGCTGGAGCGGCTGAGGCGGCTGGAGCGGATGCCGCGGCTGGAGCAGTGCAGTGAGCCCAGAGAGTCAACTGGCACCACTGGGGATGCAGTGAGTGAGTCCAGAGAGTGCACTGGCACCACAGGGGATGCAGTGCACTGAGTCCAGAGAGTGCACTCTCAGCACTGGGGATGCAGTGCAGTGAGTCCAGAGAGTGCACTGGCACCTTGGGGATGCACTGCATTGTCTGCAGGGAGTGCCCTGGCACCACTGGGGATGCACTGCAGTGAGTCCAGAGAGCGCACTGGCACCAGTGGGGATGCACTGCAGTGAGTAAAGAGAATGCACTGGCACCATTGGGGTTGCACTGCAGTGAGTACAGAGAGTGCACTGGCACCACTGGGGATGCAGTGCAGTGAGTCCAGAGAGTGCACTGGCACCTTGGGGATGCAGTGCAGTGAGTCCAGAGAGTGCACTGTCACCACTGGGGATGCAGTGCAGTGAGTCCAGAGAGTGCACTGGCGCCACTGGGGATGCACTGCAGTGAGTCCAGAGAGTGCACTGGCACCACTGGGATGCAGTGCACTGAGTCCAGAGAGTGGACTGGCAACACTGGGGATGCAGTGCAGTGAGTCCAGAGAGTGCACTGGCACCACTGGGATGCAGTGCACTGAGTCCACAGAGTGCACTGGCACCACAGGGGATGCAGTGCAGTGAGTCCAGAGAGTGCACTGGCACCGCTGCGGTTGCACCCCGGTGTTTTCAGAGAGTGCAGTGGCACCACTGGCGATTCAGTGCAGTGAGTCCAGAGAGTGCACTGTCACCACTGGGGATGCACTGCAGTGAGTCCAGAGAGTGCACTGTCACCACTGGGGATGCAGTGCAGTGAGTCCAGAGAGTGCACTGGCACCTTGGGGATGCAGTGCAGTGAGTCCAGAGAGTGCACTGGCTCCACTGGGGATGCACTGCAGTGAGTCCAGAGAGTGCACTGGCACCTTGGGGATGCAGTGCAGTGTGTCCACAGAGAGCACTGGCTCCACTGGGGATGCACTTCAGTGAGTCCAGAGAGTGCACTGGCACCACTGGGGATGCAGTGCAGTGAGTCCAGAGAGTGCACTGGCACCATTGGGATGCACTGCAGTGAGTCCAGAGAGTGCACTGGCACCACTGGGGATGCAGTGCAGTGAGTCCAGAGAGTGCAGTGGCACCATTGGGGATGCAGTGCAGTGAGTCCAGAGAGTGCACTGGCACCACTGGTGATGCAGTGCAATGAGTCCAGAGAGCCACTGGCACTTCTGGGGATGCACTGCAGTGAGTCCAGAGAGTGAACTGGCACCACTGGGGATGCAGTGCACTGAGTCCAGAGAGGGCACTGTCAGCAATGGGGATGCAGTGCAGTGAGTCCAGAGAGTGCACTGGCACTACTGGTGATCTCACTGCAGTGAGAATGTATCTGAATCCCCGGTGGTGCCAGTGCACTCTCTGGACTCACTGAACTGCATCCCCAGTGGTTCCAGTGCACTCTCTGGAGTAACTGCAGTGCATCCCCTGTGGTGCCAGTGCACTCTCTGGACTCACTGTACTGCATCCTCAGTGGTGCCAGTTGACTCTCTGGACTCACTGCACTGCTCCAGCCGCGGCATCCGCTCCAGCCGCCTCAGCCGCTCCAGCCGCGGTAGCCCCTCCAGCCGCGGCAGACGCTCTAGACGCTCCAGCCGCCGCAGCCGCTCCAGCCGCGGCAGCCGCGAAAGCCGCTACCGAGTGGAGCGGCTGCCACGGCTGGAGCGGCTGCCGCGGTTGGAGTTGCTGCCGCGGCTGGAGCGGCTGCCGCGGATGCCGCGGCTGGAGCGCCTTCGCGGTTGGAGCGGCTGCCGCGGCTGGAGCGGCTGGAGCGGCTGCCGGGTATGCCGCGGATGGAGCGGCTGCCGCGGCTGGACCGGCTGCCGAGGCTGGAGGGGCTAACGCGGCTGGAGCGGCTGCCGCGGCTCGAGCAGTACAGTGACTCCAGAGAGTGCACTGTCACCTTTGGGGATGCACTGCATTGTCTGCAGAGAGTGCCCTGGCACCACTGGGGATGCAGTGCAGTGAGTCCAGAGAGTGCACTGGCACCACTGGGGATGCACTGCAGTGAGTCCAGAGAGTGCACTGGCACCTAAGGGGATTCACTGCAAGGCGTCCAGAGAGTGCACTGGCACCACTGGGAATGCACTGCAGTGAGTACAGAGAGTGCACTGGCACCTAAGGGGCTGCACTGCAGTGAGACCAGAGAGTGCACTGGCACCACTTGGGCTGCACTGCGGTGAGTCCAGAGAGTGCACTGGCACCAGTGGGGATGCAGTGCACTGAGTCCAGAGAGTGCACTGGCACCACTGGTGATGCAGTGCAGTGAGTCCAGAGAGTGCACTGGCAGCACTGGGAATGCACTGCAGTGAGTCCAGAGAGTGCTCTGGCACCACTGGGGATGCAGTTCAGTGAGTCCAGAGAGTGCACTGGCACCACTGGGGATACACTGCAGTGACTCCAGAGAGTGCACAGGCACCACTGGGGATGCACTGCAGTGAGTCCAGAGAGTGCACTGGCACCACTGGGGATGCAGTGCAGTGAGTCCAGAGACTGCACTGGCACCAACTGGAGCTGAACTGCAGTGAGTCCTGAGATTGCACTGGCACCTCTGGGGATGCACTACAGTGAGTCCAGAGACTACACTGGCACCACTGGGGATGCAGTGCAGTGAGTCCAGAGAGTGCACTGGCACCACTGTTCATGAAGTGCAGTGAGTCCAAAGAGTGCACTGGCACCGCTGGGTATGCAGTGCATGAGTGCAGAGAGTCCACTGGCACCACTGAGGATGCAGTGCAGTGAGAACAGAGAGTGGACTGGCACCAGTGGGGATGGAGTGCAGTGAGTCCAGAGAGTGCACTGGCACCACTGGGGATGCAGTGCAGTGAGTCCAGAGAGTGCACTGGCTCCACTGGGGATGAACTGAAGTGAGTCCAGAGACTGCACAGGCACCACTGGGGATGCAGTGCAGTGACTCCAGAGAGTGCACTGGCACCACTGGGGATGCAGTGCAGTGACTCGAAAGAGTGCACTGGCACCACTGGGGATGCACTGCAGTGAGTCCAGAGAGTGCACTGGCAGCACTGGGGATGCACTGCAGTGAGTCCAGAGAGTGCACTGGCTCCACTGGGGATGCACTGCAGTGGGTCCAGAGAGTGCACTGGCACCACTGGGGATGCAGTGCAGTGAGTCCAGAGAGTGCACTGGCACCACTGGGGATGCAGTGCAGTGAGTCCAGAGAGTGCACTGGCACCACTGGGGATGCAATGCATTGAGTCCAGAGAGTGCACTGGCACCACTGGGGATGCACTACAGTGAGTCCAGAGAGTGCACTGGCACCACTGGGGATGCAGTGCAGTGACTCCAGAGAGTGCACTGGCACCACTGGGGATACACTGCAGTGACTCCAGAGAGTGCACAGGCACCACTGGGGATGCAGTGCTGTGACTCCAGAGAGTGCACTGGCACCACTGGGGATGCAGTGCAGTGAGTCCAGAGAGTGCACTGGCACCACTGGGGATGAAGTGCACTGAGTGCAGAGAGTGCACTGGCACCACTGGGGATGCAGTGCAGTGAGTCCAGAGAGTGCACTGGCACTACTGGCGATGCAGTGCAGTGAGTCCAGAGAGTGCACTGGCACTACTGGGGATGCACTGCAGTGAGTCCAGAGAGTGCTCTGGCACCACTGGGGATGCAGTGCAGTGAGTCCAGAGAGTGCACTGGCACCACTGGGGATGGACTGCAGTGAGTCCAGAGAGTGCACTGGCACCACTGGGGATGCACTGCAGTGAGTCCAGAGAGTGCACTGGCACCAGTGGGGATGCAGTACAGTGAGTCCTGAGATTGCACTGGCACCCCTGGGGATGCACTACAGTGAGTCCAGAGACTACACTGGCACCAATGGGGATGCAGTGCAGTGAGTCCAGAGAGTGCACTGGCACCACTCTTCATGCAGTGCAGTGAGTCCAAAGAGTGCACTGGCACCACTGGGTATGCAGTGCATGAGTGCAGAGAGTGCACTGGCACCACTGGGGATGCAGTGCAGTGAATCCAGAGAGTGCACTGGCACCAGTGGGGATGGAGTGCAGTGAGTCCAGAGAGTGCACTGGCACCAGTGTGGATGGAGTGCAGTGAGTCCAGAGAGTGCACTGGCTCCACTGGGAATGAACTGTAGTGAGTCCAGAGACTGCACAGGCACCACTGGGGATGCAGTGCAGTGAGTCCAGAGAGTGCTCTGGCACCACTGGGTATGCACTGCAGTGAGTCCAGAGAGTGCACTGGCACCACTGGGGATGCACTGCAGTGAGTCCAGAGACTGCACGGGCACCACTGGGGATGCAGTGCAGTTGAGTCCAGAGAGTGCACTGGCACCTTGGGGATGCAGTGCAGTGAGTCCAGAGAGTGCACTGGCACCACTGGGGATGCAGTGCGGTGAGTCCAGAGAGTGCACTGGCACCACTGGGGATGCACTGCAGTGAGTCCAGAGAGTGCACTGGCACCACTGGGGTTGCAGTGCAGTGAGTCCAGAGAGTGCACTGGCACCACTGGGAATGCAGTGCAGTGACTCAGAGAGTGCACTGGCACCACTGGGGATGCAGTGCAGTGAGTGCAGAGAGTGCACTGGCACCACTGGGGATGCGGTGCAGTGAGTCCAGAGAGTGCACTGGCACCACTGGGGATGCAGCGCAGTGAGTCCACAGAGTGCACTGGCACTACTGGGGATGCAGTGCAGTGAGTCCAGAGAGTGCACTGGCACCACTGCGGATGCACTGCAGTGAGTCCAGAGAGTGCACTAACACCACTGGGGATGCAGTGCAGTGAGTCCAGAGAGTGCACTGGCACCACTGGGGATGCAGTGCAGTGAGTCCAGAGAGTGCTCTGGCACCACTGGGGATGCACTGCAGTGAGTCCAGAGAGTGCACTGGCACCACAGGTGATGCAGTGCAGTGAGTCCAGAGAGTGCACTGGCACCACTGGGGATGCACCCCGGTGAGCCCAGAGATTGCACTGGCACCACTGGGGATGCACTGCAGTGAGTGCAGAGAGTGCACTGGCACCACTGGGGATGCAATGCAGTGAGGGCAGAGAGTTCACTGGGACCACTGGGGATGCAGTGCAGTGAGTCCAGAGAGTGCACTGGCACCACTGAGGATGCAGTGCAGTGACTCTAGAGAGTGCACTGGCACCACTGGGGATGCAGTGCAGTGAGTCCAGAGAGTGCACTGGCACCACTGGGGATGCAATGCGGTGAGTCCAGAGAGTGCACTGGCACCACTGGGGATGCAGTGCAGTGAGTCCAGAGAGTGCACTGGCACCACTGGGGATGCACTGCAGTGAGGTCCGAGAGTGCACTGGCACCACTGGGGATGCAGTGCAGTGAGTGCAGAGAGTGCACTGGCACCACTGGGGATGCACTGCAGTGAGGGCAGAGAGTACACTGGCACCACTGGGGATGCAGTGCAGTGAGTCCAGAGAGTGCACTGGCACCACTGGGGATGCAATGCGATGAGTCCACAGAGTGCACTGGCACCACAGGGGATGCAGTGCAGTGAGTCCAGAGAGTGCACTGACACCACTGGGGATGCAGTGCACTGAGTCCAGAGAGTGCACTGGCACCACTGGGGATGCAGTGCAGTGAGTCCAGAGAGTGCACTGGCACCACAGGTGATGCAGTGCAGTGAGTACAGAGACTGCACTGGCACCACAGGGGATGCACTGCAGTGATTCCAGAGAGTGCACTGGCACCACTGGGGATGCAGTGCAGTGAGTCCAGAGAGTGCACTGGCACCACTGGGGATGCAGTGCAGTGAGTCCAGAGAGTGCACTGGCACCACTGGGGATGCAGTGCAGTGAGTCTAGAGAGTGCACTGGCACCACTGGGGATGCACTGCAGTGACTCGAAAGAGTGCACTGGCACCACTGCGGATGCACTGCAGTGAGTCCGGAGAGTGCCCTGGCACCAATGGTGATGCAGTGCAGTGAGTCCAGAGAGTGCAGTGGCACCACTGGGGATGCAGTGCAGTGAGTCCAGAGAGTGCACTGGCACCACTGGGGATGCAATGCAGTGAGTCCAGAGAGTGCACTGGCACCACTGGGGATGCAGTGCACGGAGTCCAGAGAGTGCACTGGCACCACTGGGGATGCAGTGCAGTGAGTCCAGAGAGTGCACTGGCACCATGGCGATGCAGTGCAGTGAGTCCAGAGAGTGCACTGGCACCACTGGGGATGCAGTGCAGTGAGTCCAGAGAGTGCACTGGCACCACTGGGGATGTAGTACAGTGAGTCCAGAGAGTGCACTGACACCACTGGGGATGCAGTGCAGTGAGTCCAGAGAGTGCACTGGCACCGCTGTTCATGCAGTGCAGTGAGTCCAAAGAGTGCACTGGCACCACTGGGTATGCAGTGCATGAGTGCAGAGAGTCCACTGGCACCACTGGGGATGCAGTGCAGTGAGTGCAGAGAGTGCACTGGCACCAGTGGGGATGGAGTGCACTGAGTCCACAGAGTGCACTGGCACCACTGGGGATGCAGTGCAGTGAGTCCAGAGAGTGCACTGGCTCCACTGGGGATGAACTGTAGTGAGTCCAGAGACTGCACAGGCACCACTGGGGATGCAGTGCAGTGACTCCAGAGAGTGCACTGGCACCACTGGGGATGAACTGCAGTGAGTCCAGAGAGTGCACGGGCACCACTGGGGATGCAGTGCAGTGAGTCCAGAGAGTGCACTGGCACCACTGGGGATGCACTGCAGTGAGTCCAGAGAGTGCACTGGCAGCACTGTGGATGAACTGCAGTGAGTCCAGAGAGTGCACGGGCACCACTGGGGATGCACTGCAGTGAGTCCAGAGAGTGCACTGACACCACTGGGGATGCAGTGCAGTGATTCCGGAGAGTGCACTGGCACAACTGGGGATGCAGTGCAGTGAGTCCAGAGAGTGCACTGGCACCACTGGGGATGCACTGCAGTGAGTCCAGAGAGTGCACTGGCAGCATTGGGGTTGCAGTGCAGTGATTCCGGAGAGTGCACTGGCACCACTGGGGATGCAGTGCAGTGAGTCCAGAGAGTGCACTGGCACCACTGGGGATGCACTGCAGTGAGTCCAGAGAGTGCACTGGCAGCACTGGGTATGCACTGCAGTGAGTCCAGAGAGTGCACTGGCACCACTGGGGATGCACTGCAGTGACTCGAAAGAGTGCACTGGCACCACTGCGGATGCACTTCAGTGAGTCCGGAGAGTGCCCTGGCACCACTGGGGATGCAGTGCAGTGAGTGCAGAGAGTGCACTGGCACCACTGGGGATGCAGTGCAGTGAGTCCAGAGAGTGCACTGGCACCACTGGGGATGCAGCGCAGTGAGTCCAGAGAGTGCACAGGCACTACTGGGGATGCAGTGCAGTGAGTCCAGAGAGTGCACTGGCACCACTGCGGATGCAGTGCAGTGAGTCCAGAGAGTGCACTGGCACCACTGGGGATGCACTGCAGTGAGTCCAGAGAGTGCACTGGCACCACTGGGGATGCAGTGCAGTGAGTCCAGAGAGTGCACTGGCACCACTGGGGATGCACTGCAGTGAGTCCAGAGAGTGCACTGGCACCACTGGGGATGTACCCCGGTGAGCCCAGAGATTGCACTGGCACCACTGGGGATGTACTGCAGTGAGTGCAGAGAGTGCACTGGCACCACTGGGGATGCAGTGCAGTGAGTCCAGAGAGTGCCCTGGCACCACTGGGGATGCAGTGCAGTGAGTCCAGAGAGTGCACTGGCACCACTGAGGATGCAGTGCAGTGACTCCAGAGAGTGCACTGGCACCACTGGGGATGCAGTGCAGTGAGTGCAGAGAGTGCACTGGCACCACTGGGGATGCAATGCGGTGAGTCCAGAGAGTGCACTGGCACCACTGGGGATGCAGTGCAGTGAGTCCAGAGAGTGCACTGACACCACTGGGGATGCAGTGCGGTGAGTTCAGAGAGTGCAATGGCACCACTGGGGATGCAGTGCAGTGAGTGCAGAGAGTGCACTGGCACCACAGGTGATGCAGTGCAGTGAGTCCAGAGAGTGCACTGGCACCACAGGGGATGCACTGCAGTGATTCCAGAGAGTGCACTGGCACCACTGGGGATGCAGTGCAGTGAGTCCAGAGAGTGCACTGGCACCACTGGGGATGCACTGCAGTGAGTCCAGAGAGTGCACTGGCACCACTGGGGATGCAGTGCAGTGAGTCCAGAGAGTGCACTGGCACCTTGGGGATGCAGTGCAGTGAGTCCAGAGAGTGCACTGGCACCACTGGTGATGCAGTGCAGTGAGTCCAGAGAGTGCACTGGCACCACTGGGGATGCAGTGCAGTGACTCCAGAGAGTGCACTGGCACTTCTGGGGATGCAGTGCAGTAACTCCAGAGAGTGCACTGGCACCACTGGGGATGCACTGCAGTGAGTCCAGAGAGTGCACTGGCACCAGTGGGGATGCACTGCAGTGGGTCCAGAGAGTGCACTGGCACCACTGGGGATGCACTGCACTGAGTCCAGAGAGTGCACTGGCACCACTGGGTATGCAGTGCAGTGAGTCTAGAGAGTGCACTGGCACCACTGGGGATGCAGTACAGTGAGTCCAGAGAGTGCACTGGCACCACTGGGGATGCAGTGCAGTGAGTCCAGAGAGTGCACTGGCACCACTGGGATGCAGTGCAGTGAGTCCAGAGAGTGCACTGGCACCACTGGGGATGCAGTGCAGTGAGTCCAGAGAGTGCACTGGCACCACTGGTGATGCAGTACAGTGAGTCCAGTGAGTGCACTGGCACCACTGGGGATGCACTGCAGTGAGTCCAGTGAGTGCACTGGCACCACTGGGGATGCAGTGCAGTGAGTCCAGAGAGTGCAATGGCACCACTGGGGATGCACGTCAGTGAGTCCAGAGAGTGCACTCTCTGGACTTGCCGGGGTGCATCCCCAGTGGTGCCAGTGCACTGGGGATGCACGTCAGTGAGTCCAGAGAGTGCACTCTCTGGACTCACTGCAGTGCATCCCCAGTGGTGCCAGTGCACACTCTGGACTCACTGCACTGCATCCCCAGTGGTGCCAGTGCACTCTCTGGACTCACTGCAGTGCATCCCCAGTGGTGCCAGTGCACTCTCTGCACTCACTGCAGTGCATCCCCAGTGGTGCCAGTGCACTCTCTGGACTCACTGCACTGCATCCCCAGTGGTGCCAGTGCACTCTCTGGACTCACGGCAGTGCATCCCCAGTGGTGCCAGTGCACTCTCTGGACTCACGGCAGTGCATCCCCAGTGGTGCCAGTGCACTCTCTGGACTCACTGCAGTGCATCGCCAGTGGTGCCAGTGCCCTCTCTGGACTCACTGCACTGCATCCCCAGTGGTGCCAGTGCAGTCTCTGTGTTAGTGTTGGGGAGAATCGAATGGATGTTTTACTAATGTCTCTTAGGTAATGGGACCTACAGTATAATTAAGCATTGCCAAATGTACTTACATTATCAATTAATCTATGTATACTGGATACTTAGGGAGTACATTGAACAATCAAAAGAATCATTGAAGGGGAACCTTGGGAGGGAACAGGTACAACCTGACCTTGGATAAGGGCCTGGAAATGATGAAATGAGTTGAAGCAGAACCAAGAAGCAGAGGGAGCATGCGTCGAGTAAGAAAGGTGAAAAGTTTAGCGGAGAGGAAGACTCCTTACTTCATCTGCACGACCACCTGGACGACCACCAGAGTGCGCCACGCATGTGCAAAGGGGAGGGGAGCTAATTAGAATGAAAAGCGAGGCTGCTGTTGCAACCTGTAATGAATATGTATACCTGACGCAATATTGTATGTATAAATAATGGCTGGGAAGTAACGGGACTTGAAGCCAGATTTGGGCACCTGCCCCGGCTTCCAGCGCTGAATAAAGCACCTTCATATAATCACTTGGTGATTATGTGGTTGCTAGGCTAACATCTGGACTCACTGCAGTGCATCCCCAGTGGTGCCAGTGCACTCTCTGGAGTCACTGCAGTGCATCCCCAGTGGTGCCAGTGCACTCCCTGGACTCACTGCAGTGCATCCCCAGTGGTGCCAGTGCACTCTCTGGACTCACTGTATTGCATCCCCAGTGGTGCCAGTGCACTCTCTGGACTCACTGCAGTGCATACGCAGTGGTGCCAGTGCACTCTCTGGACTCACTGCAGTGCATCCCCAATCGTACCAGTGCACTCTCTGGACTCACTGCACTGCATCCCCAGTGGTACCAGTGCACTCTCTGGACTCACTGCACTGCATCCCCAGTGGTGCCAGTGCACTCTCTGGACTCACTGCACTGCATCCCCAGTGGTGCCAGTGCACTCTCTGGAGTCACTGCACTGCATCCCCAGTGGTGCCAGTGCACTCTCTGGACTTGCCGGGGTGCATCCCCAGTGGTGCCAGTGCACTCTCTGGAGTCACCCGGGTGCATCCCCAGAGGTGCCAGTGCACTCTCTGGACTCACTGCACTACATCCCCAGTGGTGCCAGTTCACTCTCTGGACTCACTGAACTGAATCCCCAGTGGTGCCAGTGCACTCTCTGGACTCACTGTACTGCATCACCAGTGGTGCCTGTGAAGTCTCTGGACTCACTGCAGTGCATCCCCAGTGGTGCCAGTGCAATCTCAGGACTCACAGCAGTGCAGCTCCAGTTGGTGCCAGTGCACTCTCTGGACTCACTGCACTGCATCCCCAGTGCTGACAGTGCACTCTCTGGACTCACTGCACTGCATCCCCAGTGGTGCCAGTGTACTCTCTGGACTCAGTGGACTGCATCCCCAGTGGTGCCAGTGCACTCTCTGGACTCACTGCAGTGCATCCCCAGTGGTGCCAGTGCACTCTCTGGACTCACTGCACTGCATCCCCAGTGGTGCCAGTGCACTCTCTGGACTAACTGCAGTGCATTCCCTTTTGTGCCAGTGCACTCTCTGCACTCACTGCACTGCATCCCCAGTGGTGCCAGTGAACTCTCTGGACTCACTGCACTGCATCCCCAGTGGTGCCTGTGAAGTCTCTGGTCT
Source organism: Anser cygnoides (assembly GCF_040182565.1). Classification (NCBI taxonomy): domain Eukaryota; kingdom Metazoa; phylum Chordata; class Aves; order Anseriformes; family Anatidae; genus Anser; species Anser cygnoides. The sequence continues at coordinate 246,773 of NW_027103072.1, read as the reverse complement.
CACTGCACTGCATCCCCAGTGGTGCCAGTGCACTCTCTGGACTCACTGCACTGCATCCCCATTGCTGACAGTGCCCTCTCTGGACTCAGTGCACTGCATCCCCAGTGGTGCCAGTTCACTCTCTGGACTCAGTGCACTGCATCCCCAGTGGTGCCAGTTCACTCTCTGGACTAAATGCACTGCATCCCCAGTGGTGCCAGTGGCTCTCTGGACTCACTGCAGTGCATCCCCAGTGGTGCCAGTGCACTCTCTGGACTCACTGCACTGCATCCCCAGTGGTGCCAGTGCACTCTCTGGACTCACGGCAGTGCATCCCCAGTGGTGCCAGTGCACTCTCTGGACTCACTGCAGTGCATCCCCAGTGGTGCCAGTGCACACTCTGGACTCACTGCACTGCATCCCCAGTGGTGCCAGTGCACTCTCTGGACTCACGGCAGTGCATCCCCAGTGGTGCCAGTGCACTCTCTGGACTCACGGCAGTGCATCCCCAGTGGTGCCAGTGCACTCTCTGGACTCACTGCAGTGCATCGCCAGTGGTGCCAGTGCCCTCTCTGGACTCACTGCACTGCATCCCCAGTGGTGCCAGTGCAGTCTCTGTGTTAGTGTTGGGGAGAATCGAATGGATGTTTTACTAATGTCTCTTAGGTAATGGGACCTACAGTATAATTAAGCATTGCCAAATGTACTTACATTATCAATTAATCTATGTATACTGGATACTTAGGGAGTACATTGAACAATCAAAAGAATCATTGAAGGGGAACCTTGGGAGGGAACAGGTACAACCTGACCTTGGATAAGGGCCTGGAAATGATGAAATGAGTTGAAGCAGAACCAAGAAGCGGAGGGAGCATGCGTCGAGTAAGAAAGGTGAAAAATTTAGCGCAGAGGAAGACTCCTTACTTCATCTGCACGACCACCTGGATGACCACCAGAGTGCGCCACGCATGTGCAAAGGGGAGGGGAGCTAATTAGAATGAAAAGCGAGGCTGCTGTTGCAACCTGTAATGAATATGTATACCTGACGCAATATTGTATGTATAAATAATGGCTGGGAAGTAACGGGACTTGAAGCCAGATTTGGGCACCTGCCCCGGCTTCCAGCGCTGAATAAAGCACCTTCATATAATCACTTGGTGATTATGTGGTTGCTAGGCTAACATCTGGACTCACTGCAGTGCATCCCCAGTGGTGCCAGTGCACTCTCTGGAGTCACTGCAGTGCATCCCCAGTGGTGCCAGTGCACTCCCTGGACTCACTGCAGTGCATCCCCAGTGGTGCCAGTGCACTCTCTGGACTCACTGCATTGCATCCCCAGTGGTGCCAGTGCACTCTCTGGACTCACTGCAGTGCATACGCAGTGGTGCCAGTGCACTCTCTGGACTCACTGCAGTGCATCCCCAATCGTACCAGTGCACTCTCTGGACTCACTGCACTGCATCCCCAGTGGTACCAGTGCACTCTCTGGACTCACTGCACTGCATCACCAGTGGTGCCAGTGCACTCTCTGGACTCACTGCACTGCATCCCCAGTGGTGCCAGTGCACTCTCTGGAGTCACTGCACTGCATCCCCAGTGGTGCCAGTGCACTCTCTGGACTTGCCGGGGTGCATCCCCAGTGGTGCCAGTGCACTCTCTGGAGTCACCCGGGTGCATCCCCAGAGGTGCCAGTGCACTCTCTGGACTCACTGCACTACATCCCCAGTGGTGCCAGTTCACTCTCTGGACTCACTGAACTGAATCCCCAGTGGTGCCAGTGCACTCTCTGGACTCACTGTACTGCATCACCAGTGGTGCCTGTGAAGTCTCTGGACTCACTGCAGTGCATCCCCAGTGGTGCCAGTGCAATCTCAGGACTCACAGCAGTGCAGCTCCAGTTGGTGCCAGTGCACTCTCTGGACTCACTGCACTGCATCCCCAGTGCTGACAGTGCACTCTCTGGACTCACTGCACTGCATCCCCAGTGGTGCCAGTGTACTCTCTGGACTCAGTGGACTGCATCCCCAGTGGTGCCACTGCACTCTCTGGACTCACTGCAGTGCATCCCCAGTGGTGCCAGTGCACTCTCTGGACTCACTGCACTGCATCCCCAGTGGTACCAGTGCACTCTCTGGACTAACTGCAGTGCATTCCCTTTTTTGCCAGTGCACTCTCTGCACTCACTGCACTGCATCCCCAGTGGTGCCAGTGAACTCTCTGGACTCACTGCACTGCATCCCCAGTGGTGCCTGTGAAGGTTCTGGTCTCACTGCACTGCATCCCCAGTGGTGCCAGTGCACTCTCTGGACTCACTGCACTGCATCCCCATTGCTGACAGTGCCCTCTCTGGACTCAGTGCACTGCATCCCCAGTGGTGCCAGTTCACTCTCTGGACTAAATGCACTGCATCCCCAGTGGTGCCAGTGGCTCTCTGGACTCATTGCACTGCATCCCCAGTGGTGCCAGTGCACTCTCTGGACTCACTGCAGTGCATCCACAGTGGCGCCAGTGTACTCTCTTAACTCACTGCACTGCATCACCAGTGGTGCCAGTGCACTCTCTGGACTCACTGCACTGCATCCCCAATGGTGCCACTGCACTCTCTGGACTCACTGCACTGCATCCCCAGTGGTGCCAGTGCACTCTCTGGACTCACTGCACTGCATCCCCAGTGGTGCCTGTGAAGTCTCTGGTCTCACTGCAGTGCATCCCCAGTGGTGCCAGTGCACTCTCTGGACTCATTGAACTGTATCCCCAAGGTGCCAGTGCACTCTCTGGACTCACTGCACTGCATCCCCAGTGGTGCCAGTGCACTCTCTGGACTCACTGCACTGCATCCCCAGTGGTGACAGTGCACTCTCTGGACTCACTGCACTGCATCCCCCGTGGTGCCAGTGCACTCTCTGGACTCACTGCACTGCATCCCCAGTGGTGCCACTGCACTCTGAAAACACCGGGGTGCAACCGCAGTGGTGCCAGTGCACTCTCTGCACTCACGGCACTGCATCCCCAGTGGTGCCAGTGCACTCTCTGGACTCACTGCAGTGTATCCCCTGTGGTGCCAGTGCACTCTGTGGACTCAGTGCACTGCATCCCAGTGGTGCCAGTGCACTCTCTGGACTCACTGCAGTGCATCCCCAGTGGTGCCAGTGCACTCTCTGGACTCACTGCACTGCATCCCAATGGTGCCAGTGCACTCTCTGGACTCACTGCAGTGCATACCCAGTGGTGCCAGTGCACTCTCTGGACTCACTGCAGTCCATCCCCAGTGGTGCCAGTGCACTCTCTGGACTCACTGCAGTCCATCCCCAGTGGTGCCAGTGCACTCTCTGGACTCACTGCACTGCATCCCCAGTGGTGCCAGTGCACTCTCTGGACTCACTGCACTGCATCCCCAGTGGTGCCAGTGCACTCTCTGGACTCACTGCACTGCATCCCCAGTGGTGCCAGTGCACTCTCTGGACTCACTGTACTGCATCCCCAGTGGTGCCAGTGCACTCTCTGGACTCACTGCAGTGCATCTCCAGTGGTGCCAGTGCACTCTCTGGACTCACCGGGGTGCATCCCCAGTGGTACCAGTGCACTCTCTGGACTCACTGCAGTGCATCCCCAGTGGTGCCAGTGCACTCTCTGGACTCACTGCACTGCATCCCCAGTGGTGACAGTGCACTCTCTGGACTTGCCGGGGTGCATCCCCAGTGGTGCCAGTGCACTCTCTGGACTCACTGCAGTGCATCCCCAGTGGTGCCAGTGCACACTCTGTACTCACTGCACTGCATCCCCAGTGGTGCCAGTGCACTCTCTGGACTCACTGCAGTGCATCCCCAGTGGTGCCAGTGCACTCTCTGCACTCACTGCAGTGCATCCCCAGTGGTGCCAGTGCACTCTCTGGACTCACTGCACTGCATCCCCAGTGGTGCCAGTGCACTCTCTGGACTCACTGCAGTGCATCCCCAGTGGTGCCAGTGCACTCTCTGGACTCACTGCAGTGCATCCCCAGTGGTGCCAGTGCACTCTCTGGACTCACTGCACTGCATCCCCAGTGGTGCCAGTGCACTCTCTGGACTCACGGCAGTGCATCCCCAGTGGTGCCAGTGCACTCTCTGGACCCACTGCAGTGCATCCCCACTGGTGCCAGTGCACTCTCTGGACTCACTGCACTGCATCCCCAGTGGTGCCAGTGCACTCTCTGGACTTGCCGGGGTGCATCCCCAGTGGTGCCAGTGCAGTCTCTGTGTTAGTGTTGGGGAGAATCGAATGGATGTTTTACTAATGTCTCTTAGGTAATGGGACCTACAGTATAATTAAGCATTGCCAAATGTACTTACATTATCAATTAATCTATGTATACTGGATACTTAGGGAGTACATTGAACAATCAAAAGAATCATTGAAGGGGAACCTTGGGAGGGAACAGGTACAACCTGACCTTGGATAAGGGCCTGGAAATGATGAAATGAGTTGAAGCAGAACCAAGAAGCGGAGGGAGCATGCGTCGAGTAAGAAAGGTGAAAAGTTTAGCGGAGAGGAAGACTCCTTACTTCATCTGCACGACCACCTGGACGACCACCAGAGTGCGCCACGCATGTGCAAAGGGGAGGGGAGCTAATTAGAATGAAAAGCGAGGCTGCTGTTGCAACCTGTAATGAATATGTATACCTGACAAAATATTGTATGTATAAATAATGGCTGGGAAATAACGGGACTTGAAGCCAGATTTGGGCACCTGCCCCGGCTTCCAGCGCTGAATAAAGCACCTTCATATAATCACTTGGTGATTATGTGGTTGCTAGGCTAACATCTGGACTCACTGCAGTGCATCCCCAGTGGTGCCAGTGCACTCTCTGGAGTCACTGCAGTGCATCCCCAGAGGTGCCAGTGCACTCCCTGGACTCACTGCATTGCATCCCCAGTGGTGCCAGTGCACTCTCTGGACTCACTGCATTGCATCCCCAGTGGTGCCAGTGCACTCTCTGGACTCACTGCAGTGCATACGCAGTGGTGCCAGTGCACTCTCTGCACTCACTGCAGTGCATCCCCAATCGTACCAGTGCACTCTCTGGACTCACTGCACTGCATCCCCAGTGGTACCAGTGCACTCTCTGGACTCACTGCACTGCATCCCCAGTGGTGCCAGTGCACTCTCTGGACTCACTGCACTGCATCCCCAGTGGTGCCAGTGCACTCTCTGGAGTCACTGCACTGCATCCCCAGTGGTGACAGTGCACTCTCTGGACTTGCCGGGGTGCATCCCCAGAGGTGCCAGTGCACTCTCTGGAGTCACCCGGGTGCATCCCCAGAGGTGCCAGTGCACTCTCTGGACTCACTGCACTACATCCCCAGTGGTGCGAGTTCACTCTCTGGACTCACTGAACTGAATCCCCAGTGGTGCCAGTGCACTCTCTGGACTCACTGTACTGCATCACCAGTGGTGCCTGTGAAGTCTCTGGACTCACTGCAGTGCATCCCCAGTGGTGCCAGTGCAATCTCAGGACTCACAGCAGTGCAGCTCCAGTTGGTGCCAGTGCACTCTCTGGACTCACTGCACTGCATCCCCAGTGCTGACAGTGCACTCTCTGGACTCACTGCACTGCATCCCCAGTGGTGCCAGTGTACTCTCTGGACTCAGTGGACTGCATCCCCAGTGGTGCCACTGCACTCTCTGGACTCACTGCAGTGCATCCCCAGTGGTGCCAGTGCACTCTCTGGACTCACTGCACTGCATCCCCAGTGGTGCCAGTGCACTCTCTGGACTCACTGCAGTGCATTCCCTTTTGTGCCAGTGCACTCTCTGGACTCACTGCACTGCATCCCCAGTGGTGCCAGTGAACTCTCTGGACTCACTGCACTGCATCCCCAGTGGTGCCTGTGAAGTCTCTGGTCTCACTGCACTGCATCCCCAGTGGTGCCAGTGCACTCTCTGGACTCACTGCAGTGTATCCCCTGTGGTGCCAGTGCACTCTGTGGACTCAGTGCACTGCATCCCAGTGGTGCCAGTGCACTCTCTGGACTCACTGCAGTGCATCCCCAGTGGTGCCAGTGCACTCTCTGGACTCACTGCACTGCATCCCAATGGTGCCAGTGCACTCTCCGGACTCACTGCAGTGCATCCCCAGTGGTGCCAGTGCACTCTCTGGACTCACTGCAGTGCATCCCCTGTGGTGCCAGTGCACTCTCTGGACTCACTGCAGTCCATCGCCAGTGGTGCCAGTGCACTCTCTGGACTCACTGCAGTCCATCCCCAGTGGTGCCAGTGCACTCTCTGGACTCACTGCACTGCATCCACAGTGGTGCCAGTGCACTCTCTTTACTCACTGCACTGCATCCCCAGTGGTGCCAGTGCACTCTCTGGACTCACTGCACTGCATCCCCAGTGGTGCCAGTGCACTCTCTGGACTCACTGCACTGCATCCCCAGTGGTGCCAGTGCACTCTCTGGACTCACTGCACTGCATCCCCAGTGGTGCCAGTGCACTCTCTGGACTCACTGTACTGCATCCCCAGTGGTGCCAGTGCACTCTCTGGACTCACTGCAGTGCATCTCCAGTGGTGCCAGTGCACTCTCTGGACTCACTGCAGTGCATCCCCAGTGGTGCCAGTGCACTCTCTGGACTCACTGAACTGCATCCCCAGTGGTGCCAGTGCACTCTCTGTACTCACTGCAGTGCATTCTCTTTTGTGCCAGTGCACTCTCTGCACTCACTGCACTGCATCCCCAGTGGTGCCAGTGCACTCTCTGGACTCACTGCACTGCATCCCCAGTGGTGCCTGTGAAGTCTCTGGTCTCACTGCACTGCATCCCCAGTGGTGCCAGTGCACTCTCTGGACTCACTGCACTGCATCCCCATTGCTGACAGTGCCCTCTCTGGACTCAGTGCACTGCATCCCCAGTGGTGCCAGTTCACTCTCTGGACTAAATGCACTGCATCCCCAGTGGTGCCAGTGGCTCTCTGGACTCATTGCACTGCATCACCAGTGGTGCCAGTGCACTCTCTGGACTCACTGCAGTGCATCCACAGTGGCGCCAGTGTACTCTCTTAACTCACTGCACTGCATCACCAGTGGTGCCAGTGCACTCTCTGGACTCACTGCACTGCATCCCCAATGGTGCCACTGCACTCTCTGGACTCACTGCACTGCATCCCCAGTGGTGCCAGTGCACTCTCTGGACTCACTGCACTGCATCACCAGTGGTGCCAGTGTACTCTGTGGACTCACTGCACTGCATCCCCAGTGGTGCCAGTGCACTCTCTGGACTCACTGAACTGTATCCCCAAGGTGCCAGTGCACTCTCTGGACTCACTGCACTGCATCCCCAGTGGTGCCAGTGCACTCTCTGGACTCACTGCACTGCATCCCCAGTGGTGCCAGTGCACTCTCTGGACTCTCTGCACTGCATCCCCCGTGGTGCCAGTGCACTCTCTGGACTCACTGCACTGCATCCCCAGTGGTGTCACTGCACTCTCTGAAAACACCGGGGTGCAACCGCAGCGGTGCCAGTGCACTCCCTGCACTCAGGGCACTGCATCCCCAGTGGTGCCAGTGCACTCTCTGGACTCACTGCAGTGTATCCCCTGTGGTGCCAGTGCACTCTGTGGACTCAGTGCACTGCATCCCAGTGGTGCCAGTGCACTCTCTGGACTCACTGCAGTGCATCCCCAGTGGTGCCAGTGCACTCTCTGGACTCACTGCAGTGCATCCCCAGTGGTGCCAGTGCACTCTCTGGACTCACTGCAGTGCATCCCCAGTGGTGCCAGTGCACTCTCTGGACTCACTGCACTGCATCCCCAGTGGTGCCAGTGCACTCTCTGGACTCACTGCAGTCCATCCCCAGTGGTACCAGTGCACTCTCTGGACTCACTGCACTGCATCCCCAGTGGTGCCAGTGCACTCTCTTTACTCACTGCAGTGCATCCCCAGTGGTGCCAGTGCACTCTCTGGACTCACTGCACTGCATCCCCAGTGGTGCCAGTGCACTCTCTGGACTCACTGCACTGCATCCCCAGTCGTGCCAGTGCACTCTCTGGACTCACTGCACTGCATCCCCAGTGGTGCCAGTGCACTCTCTGGACTCACTGCACTGCATCCCCAGTCGTGCCAGTGCACTCTCTGGACTCACTGTACTGCATCGCCAGTGGTGCCAGTGCACTCTCTGGACTCACTGCACTGCATCCCCAGTGGTGCCAGTGCCCTCTCTGGACTCACTGCAGTGCATGCCCAGTGGTGCCAGTGCAGTCTCTGTGTTAGTGTTGGGGAGAATCGAATGGATGTAATGTCTATTACGTAATGGGACCTACAGTATAATTAAGCATTGCCAAATGTACTTACATTATCAATTAATCTATGTATACTGGATACTTAGGGAGTACATTGAACAATCAAAAGAGTCATTGAAGGGGAACCTTGGAAGGGAACAGGTACAACCTGACCTTGGATAAGGGCCTGGAAATGATGAAATGAGTTGAAGCAGAACCAAGAAGCGGAGGGAGCATGCATCGAGTAAGAAAGGTGAAAAGTTTAGCGGAGAGGAAGACTCCTTACTTCATCTGGACGACCACCTGGACGACCACCAGAGTGCGCCACGCATGTGCAAAGGGGAGGGGAGCTAATTAGAATGAAAAGCGAGGCTGATGTTGCAACCTGTAATGAATATGTATACCTGACGCAATATTGTATGTATAAATAACGGCTGGGAAGTAACGGGACTTGAAGCCAGATTTGGGCACCTGCCCCGGCTTCCAGCGCTGAATAAAGCACCTTCATATAATCACTTGGTGATTATGTGGTTGCTACGCTAACATTTTGGCGACCCAGGTGGGACAGCGTGGGCACTGCTGAGGCGGCTCGTGTCTCGGTTTCGCTCCAGCCGGCACCGAGGGATTCTCGGGGAGCAGTCGACCACGACCGACCTCCGCTGCTCACGACGTACCACTGGAGTGGTAAGCAAAGGTGCTTTCAACTTTGGGTATTCGGTACCGATTTGGTTGCGAAAGCCTGCCGGTCAGACGCGGCGAAAGCCACGCTCGGTTGGGCAGGGAGCTCCCGGGGTAAGCCTAGGCGCCGTCCGTTAGACAGAGCGAAAGCTCTGCAGGTTCGGCATTGGTGGTTTGGTATTGGTAATTGTATTGGTTTGTGCTGAAGGGTCAGCACTTGGTATTATTGGTATGTAGTAAGCACGCTGCTGCTCCGGCAGCTTCTGGGAAAGCGTGCTGCTGCTCCGGCAGCTTTTGGGAGAGCACGCTGCTGCTCCGGCAGCTTTTGGGAGAGTGTGCTGCTGCTCCGGCAGCTTTTGGGAAAGCGTGCTGCTGCTCCGGCAGCTTTTGGGAGAGCACGCTGCTGCTCCGGCAGCTTCTGGGAAAGTGTGCTGCTGCTCCGGCAGCTTTTGGGAGAGCACGCTGCTGCTCCGGCAGCTTTTGGGAAAGCGTGCTGCTGCTCCGGCAGCTTGTGGGAGAGCACGCTGCTGCTCCGGCAGCTTTTGGGAGAGTGTGCTGCTGCTCCGGCAGCTTCTGGGAAAGCGTGCTGCTGCTCCGGCAGCTTTTGGGAGAGCACGCTGCTGCTCCGGCAGCTTTTGGGAGAGTGTGCTGCTGCTCCGGCAGCTTTTGGGAAAGCGTGCTGCTGCTCCGGCAGCTTTTGGGAGAGCACGCTGCTGCTCCGGCAGCTTCTGGGAAAGTGTGCTGCTGCTCCGGCAGCTTTTGGGAGAGCACGCTGCTGCTCCGGCAGCTTTTGGGAAAGCGTGCTGCTGCTCCGGCAGCTTCTGGGAGAGCACGCTGCTGCTCCGGCAGCTTTTGGGAGAGTGTGCTGCTGCTCCGGCAGCTTTTGGGAAAGCGTGCTGCTGCTCCGGCAGCTTTTGGGAGAGAACGCTGCTGCTCCGGCAGCTTTTGGGAAAGCATGCTGCTGCTCCGGCAGCTTCTGGGAGAGCACGCTGCTGCTCCGGCAGCTTTTGGGAGAGTGTGCTGCTGCTCCGGCAGCTTTTGGGAAAGCGTGCTGCTGCTCCGGTAGCTTTTGGGAAAGCGTGCTGCTGCTCCAGCAGCTTTTGGGAGAGCATGCTGCTGCTCTGGCAGCTTTTGGGAAAGCGTGCTGCTGCTCCGGCAGCTTCTGGGAGAGCACGCTGCTGCTCCGGCAGCTTTTGGGAGAGTGTGCTGCTGCTCCGGCAGCTTCTGGGAAAGTGTGCTGCTGCTCTGGCAGCTTTTGGGTTTGTATCATAAGCTCAAAATGAAAAAGATCAAAGGAATTCTGGGAAAAGATGTACCTATCCCGCGGACATCCCCGCTGGGGTGTTTGCTAGCACACTGGAAAGAGGGAGGTTTTGGTCAAGAAATGCGGAAAGGAAAGCTGATTGATTATTGTAATATTTGGTGGCCACAGTATAAACTAGAGGACCAAGAAACTTGGCCTGAGAATGGAACATTGCAATATAATACAATTTTACAATTGATGCTATTCTGTAAGCGGGAAGGAAAATATGATGAACTGCCGTATGTGGAATTATTCTTTTATTTGCGCCGAAAGCCTGAATGGCAGCATGCTTGTGGAATAATGGTGCTTGAGGTTTCAACTGAGGAACGTTGTTGTGCATGTACTAAGGAGGGACACTGTATACAGCATCAGGCAATAGAGAATAATAAGTATTATGGGGAAATGAATAATGGAAATATTGATTTGGAAGTTGCGCCGTCGGCTCCGCCGGAAGAGCCAGGACAGGGAGGGAAAAGAGAAAAGGAAGCTAGCAGTAGTGATGGAGAATCCCCGACTTTAGTCTCCCCTGTGTCACATAGGACCCGGCAACAGCGAAGGGCAGGAGAAACTATAAATGAACAGGGAGGGAAAATAATCGCTCCCCTCAGGCAAGGAGTGGGGACAGAAGGACCGGTATATGTTAAGGTGCCTTTTTCAGCTGGGGATTTAATGATATGGAAACAAGCAGCCGGCACCTACAGGGAAAACCCAGATAAAGTAGCTAGGGTAATGAAAATGATAATTAAAACCCAAAATCCCGATTGGGATGATCTCCAGGTGATCCTGGATACTTTGATGGACTCGACAGAAAAAGACGTGGTATTGCGGGCAGCCAGAGAGAGAGCCCGAGAAGATATACGTAATGGATTAGTGCTTGGAAATCTAGATCAAAACTTCCCCACCGAGGATCCCCAATGGGATTATAACACAGGGGATGGAATAAGGAGGCTGAAGAGATATCAAGATTGGGTACAAGTCGGGGTACAGAATGCCATGCCCCGGACTTATCAAAGGACTTCCAGCTGTTTGTGCATGAGAGACAACGATTGGCATTAGGAGTACTGACCCAGCGACTTGGGAGCTGGAAAAGACCTGTGGGGTATTTTTCTAAACAATTGGATGCAGTAAGCGCTGGATGGCCCTCGTGTTTAAGGGCCGTGGCAGCCACAGTCCTTTTAATACAGGAAGCCAGGAAGCTCACATTAGGGAAGCAAATTGAGTGTTCGTGCCACAGATGGTGACTACGGTATTGGAGCAAAAGGGGGGCCATTGGCTATGGCCCAGCCGAATGATGAAATATCAAGCTATACTAACTGAGCAAGATGATGTAATCTTAAGAACTACTAACTTATTGAACCCAGCAGTGTTTCTAGGAACAACTACGGAGGAAGGAGACCTCAGTCATGATTGCGTGGAGATCATCGAACATACCTATGCCAGCAGAACAGACTTAAAGGATCAGCCTCGGGGGAGACCGGATTGGGAACTTTTCACGGATGGAAGCAGCTTTGTGGAAAATGGGACTCGTTATGCAGGATACGCGGCAACTACATCAAAGGTAGTGATTGAGGCAAATTCCCTACCTCCGGGGACTTCAGCCCAACGAGCAGAAATAGTCGCCCTGACACGAGCCCTGGAACTAAGCGAGGGTAAGAACGTGAATATTTGGACAGATTCAAAATATGCATTCGGGGTAGTCCCCGTACATGGGGCATTATGGAAAGAAAGGGGAATGCTATCCTCACAAGGGACTAATATAAAATACCAGGAAGAAATATTGAAATTAATAACAGCTGTACAGAAACCCCAACAGGTGGCCATAATGCATTGTAAAGCTCATCAAGGAGGGGTGTCAGAGATTGCAGAAGGTAACAGACTGGCGGATTTGACGGCCCGGAAGGTTGCACGTGAAGTATGGAAAGTAATGGCTCTAATTCCATCGAAGGTAGGCCTCTCTTGTTTTAAATTACCTAAAGACCCAAAGTATTCAGCGGAAGATGAGAGACTTGCAAATTTGATGAAGGCCCAGAAGAATCCTGACGGGTGGTATGTGACTACGACAGGACAACTCATAGTACCTCCTATAATAATGCGAGAACTCTTACAAATAAACCATAATGAATGTCACTGGGGTGCAGAAGCAATGGTGACCTATTTGAAACGAGGTGTCATCTCGGTACACATGTTAACAATGGCAAAGTCAGTAATGTCAAAATGTGAGCTTTGCTTAAAGAATAATCCGGTAGCAAGGAAACATGCTGAGATGGGAAGAACTAGAGCTGGAATAGAGCCTGGAGATTACTGGCAAATAGACTTCGTGGAACTGCCTAAAGCAAGAGGTTATAAATACCGATTGGTAGGGGTTGATACTTTTTCAGGATGGCCAGAGGCCCTTCCCTGTCACACCAACTAAGCAAAGGAAACGGTAAAATGGTTACTACGGGAAATAATCCCTAGATTTGGTGTACCGTTGGGTATTTCTTCAGACAGGGGACCACATTTCATTGCCAACGTGGTCAAGGAGGTTAGTAGGTTACTGGGAATCACCCAGAACACCCTATCCCACTTACTCCACCCCCATCCTATAGTACTAGCGTTAACAAGCAGGCATAGAGGAATCAATAAGATAGTAGACTAACGAAGATGCGTTAAGATTATACTTACTAATCTCTATATCAAGTTATACTCACTAACCTCTACTAACCTGATTCAACCTAACAGTAATGAAAATACTTGCTCTTGGTATGAGTGAAGTATTTTCAAAGGGGGGGAATGTTAGTGTTGGGGAGAATCGAATGGATGTTTTACTAATGTCTCTTAGGTAATGGGACCTATCAGTATAATTAAGCATTGCCAAATGTACTTACATTATCAATTAATCTATGTATACTGGATACTTAGGGAGTACATTGAACAATCAAAAGAATCATTGAAGGGGAACCCTGGGAGGGAACAGGTACAACCTGACCTTGGATAAGGGCCTGGAAATGATGAAATGAGTTGAAGCAGAACCAAGAAGCGGAGGGAGCATGCGTCGAGTAAGAAAGGTGAAAAGTTTAGCGGAGAGGAAGACTCCTTACTTCATCTGGACGACCACCTGGACGACCACCAGAGTGCGCCACGCATGTGCAAAGGGGAGGGGAGCTAATTAGAATGAAAAGCGAGGCTGATGTTGCAACCCGTAATGAATATGTATACCTGACGCAATATTGTATGTATAAAAAAACGGCTGGGAAGTAACGGGACTTGAAGCCAGATTTGGGCACCTGCCCCGGCTTCCAGCGCTGAATAAAGCACCTTCATATAATCACTTGGTGGTTATGTGGTTGCTACGCTAACATTTTGGCGACCCAGGTGGGACAGCGTGGGCACTGCTGAGGCGGCTCGTGTCTCGGTTTCGCTCCAGCCGGCACCGAGGGATTCTCGGGGAGCAGTCGACCACGACCGACCTCCGCTGCTCACGACGTACCACTGGAGTGGTAAGCAAAGGTGCTTTCAACTTTGGGTATTCGGTACCGATTTGGTTGCGAAAGCCTGCCGGTCAGACGCGGCGAAAGCCACGCTCGGTTGGGCAGGGAGCTCCCGGGGTAAGCCTAGGCGCCGTCCGTTAGACAGAGCGAAAGCTCTGCAGGTTCGGCATTGGTGGTTTGGTATTGGTAATTGTATTGGTTTGTGCTGAAGGGTCAGCACTTGGTATTATTGGTATGTAGTAAGCACGCTGCTGCTCCGGCAGCTTCTGGGAAAGCGTGCTGCTGCTCCGGCAGCTTTTGGGAGAGCACGCTGCTGCTCCGGCAGCTTTTGGGAAAGCGTGCTGCTGCTCCGGCAGCTTCTGGGAGAGCACGCTGCTGCTCCGGCAGCTTTTGGGAGAGTGTGCTGCTGCTCCGGCAGCTTTTGGGAAAGCGTGCTGCTGCTCCGGCAGCTTTTGGGAGAGCACGCTGCTGCTCCGGCAGCTTCTGGGAAAGTGTGCTGCTGCTCTGGCAGCTTTTGGGTTTGTATCATAAGCTCAAAATGAAAAAGATCAAAGGAATTCTGGGAAAAGATGTACCTATCCCGCGGACATCCCCGCTGGGGTGTTTGCTAGCACACTGGAAAGAGGGAGGTTTTGGTCAAGAAATGCGGAAAGGAAAGCTGATTGATTATTGTAATATTTGGTGGCCACAGTATAAACTAGAGGACCAAGAAACTTGGCCTGAGAATGGAACATTGCAATATAATACAATTTTACAATTGATGCTATTCTGTAAGCGGGAAGGAAAATATGATGAACTGCCGTATGTGGAATTATTCTTTTATTTGCGCCGAAAGCCTGAATGGCAGCATGCTTGTGGAATAATGGTGCTTGAGGTTTCAACTGAGGAACGTTGTTGTGCATGTACTAAGGAGGGACACTGTATACAGCATCAGGCAATAGAGAATAATAAGTATTATGGGGAAATGAATAATGGAAATATTGATTTGGAAGTTGCGCCGTCGGCTCCGCCGGAAGAGCCAGGACAGGGAGGGAAAAGAGAAAAGGAAGCTAGCAGTAGTGATGGAGAATCCCCGACTTTAGTCTCCCCTGTGTCACATAGGACCCGGCAACAGCGAAGGGCAGGAGAAACTATAAATGAACAGGGAGGGAAAATAATCGCTCCCCTCAGGCAAGGAGTGGGGACAGAAGGACCGGTATATGTTAAGGTGCCTTTTTCAGCTGGGGATTTAATGATATGGAAACAAGCAGCCGGCACCTACAGGGAAAACCCAGATAAAGTAGCTAGGGTAATGAAAATGATAATTAAAACCCAAAATCCCGATTGGGATGATCTCCAGGTGATCCTGGATACTTTGATGGACTCGACAGAAAAAGACGTGGTATTGCGGGCAGCCAGAGAGAGAGCCCGAGAAGATATACGTAATGGATTAGTGCTTGGAAATCTAGATCAAAACTTCCCCACCGAGGATCCCCAATGGGATTATAACACAGGGGATGGAATAAGGAGGCTGAAGAGATATCAAGATTGGGTACAAGTCGGGGTACAGAATGCCATGCCCCGGACTTATCAAAGGACTTCCAGCTGTTTGTGCATGAGAGACAACGATTGGCATTAGGAGTACTGACCCAGCGACTTGGGAGCTGGAAAAGACCTGTGGGGTATTTTTCTAAACAATTGGATGCAGTAAGCGCTGGATGGCCCTCGTGTTTAAGGGCCGTGGCAGCCACAGTCCTTTTAATACAGGAAGCCAGGAAGCTCACATTAGGGAAGCAAATTGAGTGTTCGTGCCACAGATGGTGACTACGGTATTGGAGCAAAAGGGGGGCCATTGGCTATGGCCCAGCCGAATGATGAAATATCAAGCTATACTAACTGAGCAAGATGATGTAATCTTAAGAACTACTAACTTATTGAACCCAGCAGTGTTTCTAGGAACAACTACGGAGGAAGGAGACCTCAGTCATGATTGCGTGGAGATCATCGAACATACCTATGCCAGCAGAACAGACTTAAAGGATCAGCCTCGGGGGAGACCGGATTGGGAACTTTTCACGGATGGAAGCAGCTTTGTGGAAAATGGGACTCGTTATGCAGGATACGCGGCAACTACATCAAAGGTAGTGATTGAGGCAAATTCCCTACCTCCGGGGACTTCAGCCCAACGAGCAGAAATAGTCGCCCTGACACGAGCCCTGGAACTAAGCGAGGGTAAGAACGTGAATATTTGGACAGATTCAAAATATGCATTCGGGGTAGTCCCCGTACATGGGGCATTATGGAAAGAAAGGGGAATGCTATCCTCACAAGGGACTAATATAAAATACCAGGAAGAAATATTGAAATTAATAACAGCTGTACAGAAACCCCAACAGGTGGCCATAATGCATTGTAAAGCTCATCAAGGAGGGGTGTCAGAGATTGCAGAAGGTAACAGACTGGCGGATTTGACGGCCCGGAAGGTTGCACGTGAAGTATGGAAAGTAATGGCTCTAATTCCATCGAAGGTAGGCCTCTCTTGTTTTAAATTACCTAAAGACCCAAAGTATTCAGCGGAAGATGAGAGACTTGCAAATTTGATGAAGGCCCAGAAGAATCCTGACGGGTGGTATGTGACTACGACAGGACAACTCATAGTACCTCCTATAATAATGCGAGAACTCTTACAAATAAAACATAATGAATGTCACTGGGGTGCAGAAGCAATGGTGACCTATTTGAAACGAGGTGTCATCTCGGTACACATGTTAACAATGGCAAAGTCAGTAATGTCAAAATGTGAGCTTTGCTTAAAGAATAATCCGGTAGCAAGGAAACATGCTGAGATGGGAAGAACTAGAGCTGGAATAGAGCCTGGAGATTACTGGCAAATAGACTTCGTGGAACTGCCTAAAGCAAGAGGTTATAAATACCGATTGGTAGGGGTTGATACTTTTTCAGGATGGCCAGAGGCCCTTCCCTGTCACACCAACTAAGCAAAGGAAACGGTAAAATGGTTACTACGGGAAATAATCCCTAGATTTGGTGTACCGTTGGGTATTTCTTCAGACAGGGGACCACATTTCATTGCCAACGTGGTCAAGGAGGTTAGTAGGTTACTGGGAATCACCCAGAACACCCTATCCCACTTACTCCACCCCCATCCTATAGTACTAGCGTTAACAAGCAGGCATAGAGGAATCAATAAGATAGTAGACTAACGAAGATGCGTTAAGATTATACTTACTAATCTCTATATCAAGTTATACTCACTAACCTCTACTAACCTGATTCAACCTAACAGTAATGAAAATACTTGCTCTTGGTATGAGTGAAGTATTTTCAAAGGGGGGGAATGTTAGTGTTGGGGAGAATCGAATGGATGTTTTACTAATGTCTCTTAGGTAATGGGACCTATCAGTATAATTAAGCATTGCCAAATGTACTTACATTATCAATTAATCTATGTATACTGGATACTTAGGGAGTACATTGAACAATCAAAAGAATCATTGAAGGGGAACCTTGGGAGGGAACAGGTACAACCTGACCTTGGATAAGGGCCTGGAAATGATGAAATGAGTTGAAGCAGAACCAAGAAGCGGAGGGAGCATGCGTCGAGTAAGAAAGGTGAAAAGTTTAGCGGAGAGGAAGACTCCTTACTTCATCTGGACGACCACCTGGACGACCACCAGAGTGCGCCACGCATGTGCAAAGGGGAGGGGAGCTAATTAGAATGAAAAGCGAGGCTGCTGTTGCAACCTCTAATGAATATGTATACCTGACGCAATATTGTATGTATAAATAACGGCTGGGAAGTAACGGGACTTGAAGCCAGATTTGGGCACCTGCCCCGGCTTCCAGCGCTGAATAAAGCACCTTCATATAATCACTTGGTGGTTATGTGGTTGCTACGCTAACATTTTGGCGACCCAGGTGGGACAGCGTGGGCACTGCTGAGGCGGCTCGTGTCTCGGTTTCGCTCCAGCCGGCACCGAGGGATTCTCGGGGAGCAGTCGACCACGACCGACCTCCGCTGCTCACGACGTACCACTGGAGTGGTAAGCAAAGGTGCTTTCAACTTTGGGTATTCGGTACCGATTTGGTTGCGAAAGCCTGCCGGTCAGACGCGGCGAAAGCCACGCTCGGTTGGGCAGGGAGCTCCCGGGGTAAGCCTAGGCGCCGTCCGTTAGACAGAGCGAAAGCTCTGCAGGTTCGGCATTGGTGGTTTGGTATTGGTAATTGTATTGGTTTGTGCTGAAGGGTCAGCACTTGGTATTATTGGTATGTAGTAAGCACGCTGCTGCTCCGGCAGCTTCTGGGAAAGCGTGCTGCTGCTCCGGCAGCTTTTGGGAGAGCGTGCTGCTGCTCCGGCAGCTTCTGGGAGAGCACGCTGCTGCTCCGGCAGCTTTTGGGAGAGCACGCTGCTGCTCCGGGAGCTTTTGGGTTTGTATCATAAGCTCAAAATGAAAAAGATCAAAGGAATTCTGGGAAAAGATGTACCTATCCCGCGGACATCCCCGCTGGGGTGTTTGCTAGCACACTGGAAAGAGGGAGGTTTTGGTCAAGAAATGCGGAAAGGAAAGCTGATTGATTATTGTAATATTTGGTGGCCACAGTATAAGCTAGAGAACCAAGAAACTTGGCCTGAGAATGGAACATTGCAATATAATACAATTTTACAATTGATGCTATTCTGTAAGCGGGAAGGAAAATATGATGAACTGCCGTATGTGGAATTATTCTTTTATTTGCGCCGAAAGCCTGAATGGCAGCATGCTTGTGGAATAATGGTGCTTGAGGTTTCAACTGAGGAACGTTGTTGTGCATGTACTAAGGAGGGACACTGTATACAGCATCAGGCAATAGAGAATAATAAGTATTATGGGGAAATGAATAATGGAAATATTGATTTGGAAGTTGCGCCGTCGGCTCCGCCGGAAGAGCCAGGACAGGGAGGGAAAAGAGAAAAGGAAGCTAGCAGTAGTGATGGAGAATCCCCGACTTTAGTCTCCCCTGTGTCACATAGGACCCGGCAACAGCGAAGGGCAGGAGAAACTATAAATGAACAGGGAGGGAAAATAATCGCTCCCCTCAGGCAAGGAGTGGGGACAGAAGGACCGGTATATGTTAAGGTGCCTTTTTCAGCTGGGGATTTAATGATATGGAAACAAGCAGCCGGCACCTACAGGGAAAACCCAGATAAAGTAGCTAGGGTAATGAAAATGATAATTAAAACCCAAAATCCCGATTGGGATGATCTCCAGGTGATCCTGGATACTTTGATGGACTCGACAGAAAAAGACGTGGTATTGCGGGCAGCCAGAGAGAGAGCCCGAGAAGATATACGTAATGGATTAGTGCTTGGAAATCTAGATCAAAACTTCCCCACCGAGGATCCCCAATGGGATTATAACACAGGGGATGGAATAAGGAGGCTGAAGAGATATCAAGATTGGGTACAAGTCGGGGTACAGAATGCCATGCCCCGGACTTATCAAAGGACTTCCAGCTGTTTGTGCATGAGAGACAACGATTGGCATTAGGAGTACTGACCCAGCGACTTGGGAGCTGGAAAAGACCTGTGGGGTATTTTTCTAAACAATTGGATGCAGTAAGCGCTGGATGGCCCTCGTGTTTAAGGGCCGTGGCAGCCACAGTCCTTTTAATACAGGAAGCCAGGAAGCTCACATTAGGGAAGCAAATTGAGTGTTCGTGCCACAGATGGTGACTACGGTATTGGAGCAAAAGGGGGGCCATTGGCTATGGCCCAGCCGAATGATGAAATATCAAGCTATACTAACTGAGCAAGATGATGTAATCTTAAGAACTACTAACTTATTGAACCCAGCAGTGTTTCTAGGAACAACTACGGAGGAAGGAGACCTCAGTCATGATTGCGTGGAGATCATCGAACATACCTATGCCAGCAGAACAGACTTAAAGGATCAGCCTCGGGGGAGACCGGATTGGGAACTTTTCACGGATGGAAGCAGCTTTGTGGAAAATGGGACTCGTTATGCAGGATACGCGGCAACTACATCAAAGGTAGTGATTGAGGCAAATTCCCTACCTCCGGGGACTTCAGCCCAACGAGCAGAAATAGTCGCCCTGACACGAGCCCTGGAACTAAGCGAGGGTAAGAACGTGAATATTTGGACAGATTCAAAATATGCATTCGGGGTAGTCCCCGTACATGGGGCATTATGGAAAGAAAGGGGAATGCTATCCTCACAAGGGACTAATATAAAATACCAGGAAGAAATATTGAAATTAATAACAGCTGTACAGAAACCCCAACAGGTGGCCATAATGCATTGTAAAGCTCATCAAGGAGGGGTGTCAGAGATTGCAGAAGGTAACAGACTGGCGGATTTGACGGCCCGGAAGGTTGCACGTGAAGTATGGAAAGTAATGGCTCTAATTCCATCGAAGGTAGGCCTCTCTTGTTTTAAATTACCTAAAGACCCAAAGTATTCAGCGGAAGATGAGAGACTTGCAAATTTGATGAAGGCCCAGAAGAATCCTGACGGGTGGTATGTGACTACGACAGGACAACTCATAGTACCTCCTATAATAATGCGAGAACTCTTACAAATAAACCATAATGAATGTCACTGGGGTGCAGAAGCAATGGTGACCTATTTGAAACGAGGTGTCATCTCGGTACACATGTTAACAATGGCAAAGTCAGTAATGTCAAAATGTGAGCTTTGCTTAAAGAATAATCCGGTAGCAAGGAAACATGCTGAGATGGGAAGAACTAGAGCTGGAATAGAGCCTGGAGATTACTGGCAAATAGACTTCGTGGAACTGCCTAAAGCAAGAGGTTATAAATACCGATTGGTAGGGGTTGATACTTTTTCAGGATGGCCAGAGGCCCTTCCCTGTCACACCAACTAAGCAAAGGAAACGGTAAAATGGTTACTACGGGAAATAATCCCTAGATTTGGTGTACCGTTGGGTATTTCTTCAGACAGGGGACCACATTTCATTGCCAACGTGGTCAAGGAGGTTAGTAGGTTACTGGGAATCACCCAGAACACCCTATCCCACTTACTCCACCCCCATCCTATAGTACTAGCGTTAACAAGCAGGCATAGAGGAATCAATAAGATAGTAGACTAACGAAGATGCGTTAAGATTATACTTACTAATCTCTATATCAAGTTATACTCACTAACCTCTACTAACCTGATTCAACCTAACAGTAATGAAAATACTTGCTCTTGGTATGAGTGAAGTATTTTCAAAGGGGGGGAATGTTAGTGTTGGGGAGAATCGAATGGATGTTTTGCTAATGTCTCTTAGGTAATGGGACCTATCAGTATAATTAAGCATTGCCAAATGTACTTACATTATCAATTAATCTATGTATACTGGATACTTAGGGAGTACATTGAACAATCAAAAGAATCATTGAAAAGGAACCCTGGGAGGGAACAGGTACAACCTGACCTTGGATAAGGGCCTGGAAATGATGAAATGAGTTGAAGCAGAACCAAGAAGCGGAGGGAGCATGCGTCGAGTAAGAAAGGTGAAAAGTTTAGCGGAGAGGAAGACTCCTTACTTCATCTGGACGACCACCTGGACGACCACCAGAGTGCGCCACGCATGTGCAAAGGGGAGGGGAGCTAATTAGAATGAAAAGCGAGGCTGATGTTGCAACCCGTAATGAATATGTATACCTGACGCAATATTGTATATATAAAAAAACGGCTGGGAAGTAACGGGACTTGAAGCCAGATTTGGGCACCTGCCCCGGCTTCCAGCGCTGAATAAAGCACCTTCATATAATCACTTGGTGATTATGTGGTTGCTACGCTAATATCTGGACTCACTGCAGTGCATCCCCAGTGGTGCCAGTGCACTCTCTGGACTCACTGCAGTGCATCCCCAGCGGTGCCAATGCACTCTCTGGACTCACTGCAGTGCATCCCCAGTGGTGCCAGTGCATTTTCTGGACTCACTGCAGTGCATCCCCAGTGGTGCCAGTACACTCTCTGGACTCACTGTACTGCATCCCCAGTGGTGCCAGAGAACTCTCTGGAGTCACTGCAGTGCATCCCCAGTGGTGCTAGTGCACTGTCTGGAGTCACTGCGCTGCATCCCCAGTGGTTCCAGTGCACTCTCTGGACTCACTAACTGCATCCCCAGTGGTGCCAGAGAACTCTCTGGAGTCACTGCAGTGCATCCCCAGTGGTGCTAGTGCACCGTCTGGAGTCACTGCGCTGCATCCCCAGTGGTTCCAGTGCACTCTCTGGACTCACTGCACTGCAACTCCAGTGGTGCCAGTGCACTCTCTGGAGTCACTGCACTGCATCACCAGTGGTGACGGTGCACTCTCTGGACTCACTGCACTGCATCCCAGGTGGTGCCAGTGCACTCTCTGGACTCACTGCAGTGCATCGCCAGTGGTGCCAGTGCCCTCTCTGGACTCACTGCACTGCATCCCCAGTGGTGCCAGTGCAGTCTCTGTGTTAGTGTTGGGGAGAATCGAATGGATGTTTTACTAATGTCTCTTAGGTAATGGGACCTATCAGTATAATTAAGCATTGCCAAATGTACTTACATTATCAATTTATCTATGTATACTGGATACTTAGGGAGTACATTGAACAATCAAAAGAATTGGTGGTTATGTGGTTGCTACGCTAACATCTGGACTCACGGCACTGCATCCCCAGTGGTGCTAGTGCACTCTCTGGACCAACGGCACTGCATTCCCAGTGGTGTCAGTGCACTCTCTGGACTCACTGCACTGCATCCCCAGTGGTGCCAGGGCACTCTCTGGACTCACTGCAGTGCATCCCCAGTGCTGCCAGTGCACTCTCTGGACTCACTGAACTGCATTCCCAGTGGTGCCAGTGCACTCTCTGGACTCACCGGGGTGCATCCCCAATAGTGCCAGTGCCCTCTCTAGACTCACTGCAGTGCATCCCCAGTGGTGCCAGTGCACTCTCTGGACTCACTGCACTGCATTCCCAGTGGTGCCAGTGCACTCTCTGGACTCACTGCACTGCATCCCCAGTGGTGCCAGTGCACTCTCTGGACTCACTGCAGTGCATCCCCAGTGGTGCAAGTGCACTCTCTGGACTCACTGCACTGCATCCCCAGTGGTGCCACTGCACTCTCTGGACTCACTTCACTGCATCCCCAGAGGTGCCAGTGCACTCTCTGGACTCACTGCAGTGCATCCCCAGTGGTGCCAGTGAACTCTCTGGACTCACTGCACTGCATCCCCAGTGGTGCCAGTGCACTCTCTGGAAACACTGCACTGCATCCCCAGTGGTGCCAGTGCACTCTCTGCACTTACTGCAGTGCATCACCAGTGGTGCCAGTGCACTCTCTGGACTCACTGCACTGCATCCCCAGTGGTGCCAGTGCACTCTCTGGAAGAATGGCACTGCATCCCCAGTGGTGCCAGTGCACTCTCTGGACTCACGGCACTGCATCCCCGGTAGTGCCAGTGTACTCTCTGGACTTACTGCAGTGCATCCCCAGTGGTGCCAGTGCACGCTCTGGACTCACCGGGGTGCATCCCCAGTGGTGCCAGTGCACTCTCTGGACTTACTGCAGTGCATCCCCAGTGGTGCCAGTGCACGCTCTGGACTCACCGGGGTGCATCCCCAGTGGTGCCAGTGCACTCTCTGGACTCACTGCACTGCATCCCCAGTGGTGCCAGTGCACTCTCTGGAGTCACTGCAGTGCATCCCCAGCGGTGCCAATGCACTCTCTGGACTCACTGCAGTGCATCCCCAGTGGTGCCAGTGCATTTTCTGGACTCACTGCAGTGCATCCCCAGTGGTGCCAGTACACTCTCTGGACTCACTGTACTGCATCCCCAGTGGTGCCAGAGAACTCTCTGGAGTCACTGCAGTGCATCCCCAGTGGTGCTAGTGCACTGTCTGGAGTCACTGCGCTGCATCCCCAGTGGTTCCAGTGCACTCTCTGGACTCACTAACTGCATCCCCAGTGGTGCCAGAGAACTCTCTGGAGTCACTGCAGTGCATCCCCAGTGGTGCTAGTGCACTGTCTGGAGTCACTGCGCTGCATCCCCAGTGGTTCCAGTGCACTCTCTGGACTCACTGCACTGCAACTCCAGTGGTGCCAGTGCACTCTCTGGAGTCACTGCACTGCATCACCAGTGGTGACGGTGCACTCTCTGGACTCACTGCTCTGCATCCCCAGTGGTGCCAGTGCACTCTCTGGACTCACTGCACTGCATCCCCAATGGTGCCACTGCACTCTCTGGACTCACTGCACTGCATCCCCAGTGGTGCCAGTGCACTCTCTGGACTCACTGCACTGCATCCCCAGTGGTGCCTGTGAAGTCTCTGGTCTCACTGCAGTGCATCCCCAGTGGTGCCAGTGCACTCTCTGGACTCATTGAACTGTATCCCCAAGGTGCCAGTGCACTCTCTGGACTCACTGCACTGCATCCCCAGTGGTGCCAGTGCACTCTCTGGACTCACTGCACTGCATCCCCAGTGGTGACAGTGCACTCTCTGGACTCACTGCACTGCATCCCCCGTGGTGCCAGTGCACTCTCTGGACTCACTGCACTGCATCCCCAGTGGTGCCACTGCACTCTGAAAACACCGGGGTGCAACCGCAGTGGTGCCAGTGCACTCTCTGCACTCACGGCACTGCATCCCCAGTGGTGCCAGTGCACTCTCTGGACTCACTGCAGTGTATCCCCTGTGGTGCCAGTGCACTCTGTGGACTCAGTGCACTGCATCCCAGTGGTGCCAGTGCACTCTCTGGACTCACTGCAGTGCATCCCCAGTGGTGCCAGTGCACTCTCTGGACTCACTGCACTGCATCCCAATGGTGCCAGTGCACTCTCTGGACTCACTGCAGTGCATACCCAGTGGTGCCAGTGCACTCTCTGGACTCACTGCAGTCCATCCCCAGTGGTGCCAGTGCACTCTCTGGACTCACTGCAGTCCATCCCCAGTGGTGCCAGTGCACTCTCTGGACTCACTGCACTGCATCCCCAGTGGTGCCAGTGCACTCTCTGGACTCACTGCACTGCATCCCCAGTGGTGCCAGTGCACTCTCTGGACTCACTGCACTGCATCCCCAGTGGTGCCAGTGCACTCTCTGGACTCACTGTACTGCATCCCCAGTTGTGCCAATGCACTCTCTGGACTCACTGCAGTGCATCTCCAGTGGTGCCAGTGCACTCTCTGGACTCACCGGGGTGCATCCCCAGTGGTACCAGTGCACTCTCTGGACTCACTGCAGTGCATCCCCAGTGGTGCCAGTGCACTCTCTGGACTCACTGCACTGCATCCCCAGTGGTGACAGTGCACTCTCTGGACTTGCCGGGGTGCATCCCCAGTGGTGCCAGTGCACTCTCTGGACTCACTGCAGTGCATCCCCAGTGGTGCCAGTGCACACTCTGTACTCACTGCACTGCATCCCCAGTGGTGCCAGTGCACTCTCTGGACTCACTGCAGTGCATCCCCAGTGGTGCCAGTGCACTCTCTGCACTCACTGCAGTGCATCCCCAGTGGTGCCAGTGCACTCTCTGGACTCACTGCACTGCATCCCCAGTGGTGCCAGTGCACTCTCTGGACTCACTGCAGTGCATCCCCAGTGGTGCCAGTGCACTCTCTGGACTCACTGCAGTGCATCCCCAGTGGTGCCAGTGCACTCTCTGGACTCACTGCACTGCATCCCCAGTGGTGCCAGTGCACTCTCTGGACTCACGGCAGTGCATCCCCAGTGGTGCCAGTGCACTCTCTGGACCCACTGCAGTGCATCCCCACTGGTGCCAGTGCACTCTCTGGACTCACTGCACTGCATCCCCAGTGGTGCCAGTGCACTCTCTGGACTTGCCGGGGTGCATCCCCAGTGGTGCCAGTGCAGTCTCTGTGTTAGTGTTGGGGAGAATCGAATGGATGTTTTACTAATGTCTCTTAGGTAATGGGACCTACAGTATAATTAAGCATTGCCAAATGTACTTACATTATCAATTAATCTATGTATACTGGATACTTAGGGAGTACATTGAACAATCAAAAGAATCATTGAAGGGGAACCTTGGGAGGGAACAGGTACAACCTGACCTTGGATAAGGGCCTGGAAATGATGAAATGAGTTGAAGCAGAACCAAGAAGCGGAGGGAGCATGCGTCGAGTAAGAAAGGTGAAAAGTTTAGCGGAGAGGAAGACTCCTTACTTCATCTGCACGACCACCTGGACGACCACCAGAGTGCGCCACGCATGTGCAAAGGGGAGGGGAGCTAATTAGAATGAAAAGCGAGGCTGCTGTTGCAACCTGTAATGAATATGTATACCTGACAAAATATTGTATGTATAAATAATGGCTGGGAAATAACGGGACTTGAAGCCAGATTTGGGCACCTGCCCCGGCTTCCAGCGCTGAATAAAGCACCTTCATATAATCACTTGGTGATTATGTGGTTGCTAGGCTAACATCTGGACTCACTGCAGTGCATCCCCAGTGGTGCCAGTGCACTCTCTGGAGTCACTGCAGTGCATCCCCAGAGGTGCCAGTGCACTCCCTGGACTCACTGCATTGCATCCCCAGTGGTGCCAGTGCACTCTCTGGACTCACTGCATTGCATCCCCAGTGGTGCCAGTGCACTCTCTGGACTCACTGCAGTGCATACGCAGTGGTGCCAGTGCACTCTCTGCACTCACTGCAGTGCATCCCCAATCGTACCAGTGCACTCTCTGGACTCACTGCACTGCATCCCCAGTGGTACCAGTGCACTCTCTGGACTCACTGCACTGCATCCCCAGTGGTGCCAGTGCACTCTCTGGACTCACTGCACTGCATCCCCAGTGGTGCCAGTGCACTCTCTGGAGTCACTGCACTGCATCCCCAGTGGTGACAGTGCACTCTCTGGACTTGCCGGGGTGCATCCCCAGAGGTGCCAGTGCACTCTCTGGAGTCACCCGGGTGCATCCCCAGAGGTGCCAGTGCACTCTCTGGACTCACTGCACTACATCCCCAGTGGTGCGAGTTCACTCTCTGGACTCACTGAACTGAATCCCCAGTGGTGCCAGTGCACTCTCTGGACTCACTGTACTGCATCACCAGTGGTGCCTGTGAAGTCTCTGGACTCACTGCAGTGCATCCCCAGTGGTGCCAGTGCAATCTCAGGACTCACAGCAGTGCAGCTCCAGTTGGTGCCAGTGCACTCTCTGGACTCACTGCACTGCATCCCCAGTGCTGACAGTGCACTCTCTGGACTCACTGCACTGCATCCCCAGTGGTGCCAGTGTACTCTCTGGACTCAGTGGACTGCATCCCCAGTGGTGCCACTGCACTCTCTGGACTCACTGCAGTGCATCCCCAGTGGTGCCAGTGCACTCTCTGGACTCACTGCACTGCATCCCCAGTGGTGCCAGTGCACTCTCTGGACTCACTGCAGTGCATTCCCTTTTGTGCCAGTGCACTCTCTGGACTCACTGCACTGCATCCCCAGTGGTGCCAGTGAACTCTCTGGACTCACTGCACTGCATCCCCAGTGGTGCCTGTGAAGTCTCTGGTCTCACTGCACTGCATCCCCAGTGGTGCCAGTGCACTCTCTGGACTCACTGCAGTGTATCCCCTGTGGTGCCAGTGCACTCTGTGGACTCAGTGCACTGCATCCCAGTGGTGCCAGTGCACTCTCTGGACTCACTGCAGTGCATCCCCAGTGGTGCCAGTGCACTCTCTGGACTCACTGCACTGCATCCCAATGGTGCCAGTGCACTCTCCGGACTCACTGCAGTGCATCCCCAGTGGTGCCAGTGCACTCTCTGGACTCACTGCAGTGCATCCCCTGTGGTGCCAGTGCACTCTCTGGACTCACTGCAGTCCATCGCCAGTGGTGCCAGTGCACTCTCTGGACTCACTGCAGTCCATCCCCAGTGGTGCCAGTGCACTCTCTGGACTCACTGCACTGCATCCACAGTGGTGCCAGTGCACTCTCTTTACTCACTGCACTGCATCCCCAGTGGTGCCAGTGCACTCTCTGGACTCACTGCACTGCATCCCCAGTGGTGCCAGTGCACTCTCTGGACTCACTGCACTGCATCCCCAGTGGTGCCAGTGCACTCTCTGGACTCACTGCACTGCATCCCCAGTGGTGCCAGTGCACTCTCTGGACTCACTGTACTGCATCCCCAGTGGTGCCAGTGCACTCTCTGGACTCACTGCAGTGCATCTCCAGTGGTGCCAGTGCACTCTCTGGACTCACTGCAGTGCATCCCCAGTGGTGCCAGTGCACTCTCTGGACTCACTGAACTGCATCCCCAGTGGTGCCAGTGCACTCTCTGTACTCACTGCAGTGCATTCTCTTTTGTGCCAGTGCACTCTCTGCACTCACTGCACTGCATCCCCAGTGGTGCCAGTGCACTCTCTGGACTCACTGCACTGCATCCCCAGTGGTGCCTGTGAAGTCTCTGGTCTCACTGCACTGCATCCCCAGTGGTGCCAGTGCACTCTCTGGACTCACTGCACTGCATCCCCATTGCTGACAGTGCCCTCTCTGGACTCAGTGCACTGCATCCCCAGTGGTGCCAGTTCACTCTCTGGACTAAATGCACTGCATCCCCAGTGGTGCCAGTGGCTCTCTGGACTCATTGCACTGCATCACCAGTGGTGCCAGTGCACTCTCTGGACTCACTGCAGTGCATCCACAGTGGCGCCAGTGTACTCTCTTAACTCACTGCACTGCATCACCAGTGGTGCCAGTGCACTCTCTGGACTCACTGCACTGCATCCCCAATGGTGCCACTGCACTCTCTGGACTCACTGCACTGCATCCCCAGTGGTGCCAGTGCACTCTCTGGACTCACTGCACTGCATCACCAGTGGTGCCAGTGTACTCTGTGGACTCACTGCACTGCATCCCCAGTGGTGCCAGTGCACTCTCTGGACTCACTGAACTGTATCCCCAAGGTGCCAGTGCACTCTCTGGACTCACTGCACTGCATCCCCAGTGGTGCCAGTGCACTCTCTGGACTCACTGCACTGCATCCCCAGTGGTGCCAGTGCACTCTCTGGACTCTCTGCACTGCATCCCCCGTGGTGCCAGTGCACTCTCTGGACTCACTGCACTGCATCCCCAGTGGTGTCACTGCACTCTCTGAAAACACCGGGGTGCAACCGCAGCGGTGCCAGTGCACTCCCTGCACTCAGGGCACTGCATCCCCAGTGGTGCCAGTGCACTCTCTGGACTCACTGCAGTGTATCCCCTGTGGTGCCAGTGCACTCTGTGGACTCAGTGCACTGCATCCCAGTGGTGCCAGTGCACTCTCTGGACTCACTGCAGTGCATCCCCAGTGGTGCCAGTGCACTCTCTGGACTCACTGCAGTGCATCCCCAGTGGTGCCAGTGCACTCTCTGGACTCACTGCAGTGCATCCCCAGTGGTGCCAGTGCACTCTCTGGACTCACTGCACTGCATCCCCAGTGGTGCCAGTGCACTCTCTGGACTCACTGCAGTCCATCCCCAGTGGTACCAGTGCACTCTCTGGACTCACTGCACTGCATCCCCAGTGGTGCCAGTGCACTCTCTTTACTCACTGCAGTGCATCCCCAGTGGTGCCAGTGCACTCTCTGGACTCACTGCACTGCATCCCCAGTGGTGCCAGTGCACTCTCTGGACTCACTGCACTGCATCCCCAGTCGTGCCAGTGCACTCTCTGGACTCACTGCACTGCATCCCCAGTGGTGCCAGTGCACTCTCTGGACTCACTGCACTGCATCCCCAGTCGTGCCAGTGCACTCTCTGGACTCACTGTACTGCATCGCCAGTGGTGCCAGTGCACTCTCTGGACTCACTGCACTGCATCCCCAGTGGTGCCAGTGCCCTCTCTGGACTCACTGCAGTGCATGCCCAGTGGTGCCAGTGCAGTCTCTGTGTTAGTGTTGGGGAGAATCGAATGGATGTAATGTCTATTACGTAATGGGACCTACAGTATAATTAAGCATTGCCAAATGTACTTACATTATCAATTAATCTATGTATACTGGATACTTAGGGAGTACATTGAACAATCAAAAGAGTCATTGAAGGGGAACCTTGGAAGGGAACAGGTACAACCTGACCTTGGATAAGGGCCTGGAAATGATGAAATGAGTTGAAGCAGAACCAAGAAGCGGAGGGAGCATGCATCGAGTAAGAAAGGTGAAAAGTTTAGCGGAGAGGAAGACTCCTTACTTCATCTGGACGACCACCTGGACGACCACCAGAGTGCGCCACGCATGTGCAAAGGGGAGGGGAGCTAATTAGAATGAAAAGCGAGGCTGATGTTGCAACCTGTAATGAATATGTATACCTGACGCAATATTGTATGTATAAATAACGGCTGGGAAGTAACGGGACTTGAAGCCAGATTTGGGCACCTGCCCCGGCTTCCAGCGCTGAATAAAGCACCTTCATATAATCACTTGGTGATTATGTGGTTGCTACGCTAACATTTTGGCGACCCAGGTGGGACAGCGTGGGCACTGCTGAGGCGGCTCGTGTCTCGGTTTCGCTCCAGCCGGCACCGAGGGATTCTCGGGGAGCAGTCGACCACGACCGACCTCCGCTGCTCACGACGTACCACTGGAGTGGTAAGCAAAGGTGCTTTCAACTTTGGGTATTCGGTACCGATTTGGTTGCGAAAGCCTGCCGGTCAGACGCGGCGAAAGCCACGCTCGGTTGGGCAGGGAGCTCCCGGGGTAAGCCTAGGCGCCGTCCGTTAGACAGAGCGAAAGCTCTGCAGGTTCGGCATTGGTGGTTTGGTATTGGTAATTGTATTGGTTTGTGCTGAAGGGTCAGCACTTGGTATTATTGGTATGTAGTAAGCACGCTGCTGCTCCGGCAGCTTCTGGGAAAGCGTGCTGCTGCTCCGGCAGCTTTTGGGAGAGCACGCTGCTGCTCCGGCAGCTTTTGGGAGAGTGTGCTGCTGCTCCGGCAGCTTTTGGGAAAGCGTGCTGCTGCTCCGGCAGCTTTTGGGAGAGCACGCTGCTGCTCCGGCAGCTTCTGGGAAAGTGTGCTGCTGCTCCGGCAGCTTTTGGGAGAGCACGCTGCTGCTCCGGCAGCTTTTGGGAAAGCGTGCTGCTGCTCCGGCAGCTTCTGGGAGAGCACGCTGCTGCTCCGGCAGCTTTTGGGAGAGTGTGCTGCTGCTCCGGCAGCTTCTGGGAAAGCGTGCTGCTGCTCCGGCAGCTTTTGGGAGAGCACGCTGCTGCTCCGGCAGCTTTTGGGAGAGTGTGCTGCTGCTCCGGCAGCTTTTGGGAAAGCGTGCTGCTGCTCCGGCAGCTTTTGGGAGAGCACGCTGCTGCTCCGGCAGCTTCTGGGAAAGTGTGCTGCTGCTCCGGCAGCTTTTGGGAGAGCACGCTGCTGCTCCGGCAGCTTTTGGGAAAGCGTGCTGCTGCTCCGGCAGCTTCTGGGAGAGCACGCTGCTGCTCCGGCAGCTTTTGGGAGAGTGTGCTGCTGCTCCGGCAGCTTTTGGGAAAGCGTGCTGCTGCTCCGGCAGCTTTTGGGAGAGAACGCTGCTGCTCCGGCAGCTTTTGGGAAAGCATGCTGCTGCTCCGGCAGCTTCTGGGAGAGCACGCTGCTGCTCCGGCAGCTTTTGGGAGAGTGTGCTGCTGCTCCGGCAGCTTTTGGGAAAGCGTGCTGCTGCTCCGGTAGCTTTTGGGAAAGCGTGCTGCTGCTCCAGCAGCTTTTGGGAGAGCATGCTGCTGCTCTGGCAGCTTTTGGGAAAGCGTGCTGCTGCTCCGGCAGCTTCTGGGAGAGCACGCTGCTGCTCCGGCAGCTTTTGGGAGAGTGTGCTGCTGCTCCGGCAGCTTCTGGGAAAGTGTGCTGCTGCTCTGGCAGCTTTTGGGTTTGTATCATAAGCTCAAAATGAAAAAGATCAAAGGAATTCTGGGAAAAGATGTACCTATCCCGCGGACATCCCCGCTGGGGTGTTTGCTAGCACACTGGAAAGAGGGAGGTTTTGGTCAAGAAATGCGGAAAGGAAAGCTGATTGATTATTGTAATATTTGGTGGCCACAGTATAAACTAGAGGACCAAGAAACTTGGCCTGAGAATGGAACATTGCAATATAATACAATTTTACAATTGATGCTATTCTGTAAGCGGGAAGGAAAATATGATGAACTGCCGTATGTGGAATTATTCTTTTATTTGCGCCGAAAGCCTGAATGGCAGCATGCTTGTGGAATAATGGTGCTTGAGGTTTCAACTGAGGAACGTTGTTGTGCATGTACTAAGGAGGGACACTGTATACAGCATCAGGCAATAGAGAATAATAAGTATTATGGGGAAATGAATAATGGAAATATTGATTTGGAAGTTGCGCCGTCGGCTCCGCCGGAAGAGCCAGGACAGGGAGGGAAAAGAGAAAAGGAAGCTAGCAGTAGTGATGGAGAATCCCCGACTTTAGTCTCCCCTGTGTCACATAGGACCCGGCAACAGCGAAGGGCAGGAGAAACTATAAATGAACAGGGAGGGAAAATAATCGCTCCCCTCAGGCAAGGAGTGGGGACAGAAGGACCGGTATATGTTAAGGTGCCTTTTTCAGCTGGGGATTTAATGATATGGAAACAAGCAGCCGGCACCTACAGGGAAAACCCAGATAAAGTAGCTAGGGTAATGAAAATGATAATTAAAACCCAAAATCCCGATTGGGATGATCTCCAGGTGATCCTGGATACTTTGATGGACTCGACAGAAAAAGACGTGGTATTGCGGGCAGCCAGAGAGAGAGCCCGAGAAGATATACGTAATGGATTAGTGCTTGGAAATCTAGATCAAAACTTCCCCACCGAGGATCCCCAATGGGATTATAACACAGGGGATGGAATAAGGAGGCTGAAGAGATATCAAGATTGGGTACAAGTCGGGGTACAGAATGCCATGCCCCGGACTTATCAAAGGACTTCCAGCTGTTTGTGCATGAGAGACAACGATTGGCATTAGGAGTACTGACCCAGCGACTTGGGAGCTGGAAAAGACCTGTGGGGTATTTTTCTAAACAATTGGATGCAGTAAGCGCTGGATGGCCCTCGTGTTTAAGGGCCGTGGCAGCCACAGTCCTTTTAATACAGGAAGCCAGGAAGCTCACATTAGGGAAGCAAATTGAGTGTTCGTGCCACAGATGGTGACTACGGTATTGGAGCAAAAGGGGGGCCATTGGCTATGGCCCAGCCGAATGATGAAATATCAAGCTATACTAACTGAGCAAGATGATGTAATCTTAAGAACTACTAACTTATTGAACCCAGCAGTGTTTCTAGGAACAACTACGGAGGAAGGAGACCTCAGTCATGATTGCGTGGAGATCATCGAACATACCTATGCCAGCAGAACAGACTTAAAGGATCAGCCTCGGGGGAGACCGGATTGGGAACTTTTCACGGATGGAAGCAGCTTTGTGGAAAATGGGACTCGTTATGCAGGATACGCGGCAACTACATCAAAGGTAGTGATTGAGGCAAATTCCCTACCTCCGGGGACTTCAGCCCAACGAGCAGAAATAGTCGCCCTGACACGAGCCCTGGAACTAAGCGAGGGTAAGAACGTGAATATTTGGACAGATTCAAAATATGCATTCGGGGTAGTCCCCGTACATGGGGCATTATGGAAAGAAAGGGGAATGCTATCCTCACAAGGGACTAATATAAAATACCAGGAAGAAATATTGAAATTAATAACAGCTGTACAGAAACCCCAACAGGTGGCCATAATGCATTGTAAAGCTCATCAAGGAGGGGTGTCAGAGATTGCAGAAGGTAACAGACTGGCGGATTTGACGGCCCGGAAGGTTGCACGTGAAGTATGGAAAGTAATGGCTCTAATTCCATCGAAGGTAGGCCTCTCTTGTTTTAAATTACCTAAAGACCCAAAGTATTCAGCGGAAGATGAGAGACTTGCAAATTTGATGAAGGCCCAGAAGAATCCTGACGGGTGGTATGTGACTACGACAGGACAACTCATAGTACCTCCTATAATAATGCGAGAACTCTTACAAATAAACCATAATGAATGTCACTGGGGTGCAGAAGCAATGGTGACCTATTTGAAACGAGGTGTCATCTCGGTACACATGTTAACAATGGCAAAGTCAGTAATGTCAAAATGTGAGCTTTGCTTAAAGAATAATCCGGTAGCAAGGAAACATGCTGAGATGGGAAGAACTAGAGCTGGAATAGAGCCTGGAGATTACTGGCAAATAGACTTCGTGGAACTGCCTAAAGCAAGAGGTTATAAATACCGATTGGTAGGGGTTGATACTTTTTCAGGATGGCCAGAGGCCCTTCCCTGTCACACCAACTAAGCAAAGGAAACGGTAAAATGGTTACTACGGGAAATAATCCCTAGATTTGGTGTACCGTTGGGTATTTCTTCAGACAGGGGACCACATTTCATTGCCAACGTGGTCAAGGAGGTTAGTAGGTTACTGGGAATCACCCAGAACACCCTATCCCACTTACTCCACCCCCATCCTATAGTACTAGCGTTAACAAGCAGGCATAGAGGAATCAATAAGATAGTAGACTAACGAAGATGCGTTAAGATTATACTTACTAATCTCTATATCAAGTTATACTCACTAACCTCTACTAACCTGATTCAACCTAACAGTAATGAAAATACTTGCTCTTGGTATGAGTGAAGTATTTTCAAAGGGGGGGAATGTTAGTGTTGGGGAGAATCGAATGGATGTTTTGCTAATGTCTCTTAGGTAATGGGACCTATCAGTATAATTAAGCATTGCCAAATGTACTTACATTATCAATTAATCTATGTATACTGGATACTTAGGGAGTACATTGAACAATCAAAAGAATCATTGAAAAGGAACCCTGGGAGGGAACAGGTACAACCTGACCTTGGATAAGGGCCTGGAAATGATGAAATGAGTTGAAGCAGAACCAAGAAGCGGAGGGAGCATGCGTCGAGTAAGAAAGGTGAAAAGTTTAGCGGAGAGGAAGACTCCTTACTTCATCTGGACGACCACCTGGACGACCACCAGAGTGCGCCACGCATGTGCAAAGGGGAGGGGAGCTAATTAGAATGAAAAGCGAGGCTGATGTTGCAACCCGTAATGAATATGTATACCTGACGCAATATTGTATATATAAAAAAACGGCTGGGAAGTAACGGGACTTGAAGCCAGATTTGGGCACCTGCCCCGGCTTCCAGCGCTGAATAAAGCACCTTCATATAATCACTTGGTGATTATGTGGTTGCTACGCTAATATCTGGACTCACTGCAGTGCATCCCCAGTGGTGCCAGTGCACTCTCTGGACTCACTGCAGTGCATCCCCAGCGGTGCCAATGCACTCTCTGGACTCACTGCAGTGCATCCCCAGTGGTGCCAGTGCATTTTCTGGACTCACTGCAGTGCATCCCCAGTGGTGCCAGTACACTCTCTGGACTCACTGTACTGCATCCCCAGTGGTGCCAGAGAACTCTCTGGAGTCACTGCAGTGCATCCCCAGTGGTGCTAGTGCACTGTCTGGAGTCACTGCGCTGCATCCCCAGTGGTTCCAGTGCACTCTCTGGACTCACTAACTGCATCCCCAGTGGTGCCAGAGAACTCTCTGGAGTCACTGCAGTGCATCCCCAGTGGTGCTAGTGCACCGTCTGGAGTCACTGCGCTGCATCCCCAGTGGTTCCAGTGCACTCTCTGGACTCACTGCACTGCAACTCCAGTGGTGCCAGTGCACTCTCTGGAGTCACTGCACTGCATCACCAGTGGTGACGGTGCACTCTCTGGACTCACTGCACTGCATCCCAGGTGGTGCCAGTGCACTCTCTGGACTCACTGCAGTGCATCGCCAGTGGTGCCAGTGCCCTCTCTGGACTCACTGCACTGCATCCCCAGTGGTGCCAGTGCAGTCTCTGTGTTAGTGTTGGGGAGAATCGAATGGATGTTTTACTAATGTCTCTTAGGTAATGGGACCTATCAGTATAATTAAGCATTGCCAAATGTACTTACATTATCAATTTATCTATGTATACTGGATACTTAGGGAGTACATTGAACAATCAAAAGAATTGGTGGTTATGTGGTTGCTACGCTAACATCTGGACTCACGGCACTGCATCCCCAGTGGTGCTAGTGCACTCTCTGGACCAACGGCACTGCATTCCCAGTGGTGTCAGTGCACTCTCTGGACTCACTGCACTGCATCCCCAGTGGTGCCAGGGCACTCTCTGGACTCACTGCAGTGCATCCCCAGTGCTGCCAGTGCACTCTCTGGACTCACTGAACTGCATTCCCAGTGGTGCCAGTGCACTCTCTGGACTCACCGGGGTGCATCCCCAATAGTGCCAGTGCCCTCTCTAGACTCACTGCAGTGCATCCCCAGTGGTGCCAGTGCACTCTCTGGACTCACTGCACTGCATTCCCAGTGGTGCCAGTGCACTCTCTGGACTCACTGCACTGCATCCCCAGTGGTGCCAGTGCACTCTCTGGACTCACTGCAGTGCATCCCCAGTGGTGCAAGTGCACTCTCTGGACTCACTGCACTGCATCCCCAGTGGTGCCACTGCACTCTCTGGACTCACTTCACTGCATCCCCAGAGGTGCCAGTGCACTCTCTGGACTCACTGCAGTGCATCCCCAGTGGTGCCAGTGAACTCTCTGGACTCACTGCACTGCATCCCCAGTGGTGCCAGTGCACTCTCTGGAAACACTGCACTGCATCCCCAGTGGTGCCAGTGCACTCTCTGCACTTACTGCAGTGCATCACCAGTGGTGCCAGTGCACTCTCTGGACTCACTGCACTGCATCCCCAGTGGTGCCAGTGCACTCTCTGGAAGAATGGCACTGCATCCCCAGTGGTGCCAGTGCACTCTCTGGACTCACGGCACTGCATCCCCGGTAGTGCCAGTGTACTCTCTGGACTTACTGCAGTGCATCCCCAGTGGTGCCAGTGCACGCTCTGGACTCACCGGGGTGCATCCCCAGTGGTGCCAGTGCACTCTCTGGACTTACTGCAGTGCATCCCCAGTGGTGCCAGTGCACGCTCTGGACTCACCGGGGTGCATCCCCAGTGGTGCCAGTGCACTCTCTGGACTCACTGCACTGCATCCCCAGTGGTGCCAGTGCACTCTCTGGAGTCACTGCAGTGCATCCCCAGCGGTGCCAATGCACTCTCTGGACTCACTGCAGTGCATCCCCAGTGGTGCCAGTGCATTTTCTGGACTCACTGCAGTGCATCCCCAGTGGTGCCAGTACACTCTCTGGACTCACTGTACTGCATCCCCAGTGGTGCCAGAGAACTCTCTGGAGTCACTGCAGTGCATCCCCAGTGGTGCTAGTGCACTGTCTGGAGTCACTGCGCTGCATCCCCAGTGGTTCCAGTGCACTCTCTGGACTCACTAACTGCATCCCCAGTGGTGCCAGAGAACTCTCTGGAGTCACTGCAGTGCATCCCCAGTGGTGCTAGTGCACTGTCTGGAGTCACTGCGCTGCATCCCCAGTGGTTCCAGTGCACTCTCTGGACTCACTGCACTGCAACTCCAGTGGTGCCAGTGCACTCTCTGGAGTCACTGCACTGCATCACCAGTGGTGACGGTGCACTCTCTGGACTCACTGCTCTGCATCCCCAGTGGTGCCAGTGCACTCTCTGGACTCACTGCAGTGCATCGCCAGTGGTGCCAGTGCCCTCTCTGGACTCACTGCACTGCATCCCCAGTGGTGCCAGTGCAGTCTCTGTGTTAGTGTTGGGGAGAATCGAATGGATGTTTTACTAATGTCTCTTAGGTAATGGGACCTACAGTATAATTAAGCATTGCCAAATGTACTTACATTATCAATTAATCTATGTATACTGGATACTTAGGGAGTACATTGAACAATCAAAAGAATCATTGAAGGGGAACCTTGGGAGGGAACAGGTACAACCTGACCTTGGATAAGGGCCTGGAAATGATGAAATGAGTTGAAGCAGAACCAAGAAGCGGAGGGAGCATGCGTCGAGTAAGAAAGGTGAAAAGTTTAGCGGAGAGGAAGACTCCTTACTTCATCTGGACGACCACCTGGACGACCACCAGAGTGCGCCACGCATGTGCAAAGGGGAGGGGAGCTAATTAGAATGAAAAGCGAGGCTGCTGTTGCAACCTGTAATGAATATGTATACCTGACGCAATATTGTATGTATAAATAACGGCTGGGAAGTAACGGGACTTGAAGCCAGATTTGGGCACCTGCCCCGGCTTCCAGCGCTGAATAAAGCACCTTCATATAATCACTTGGTGGTTATGTGGTTGCTACGCTAACATTTTGGCGACCCAGGTGGGACAGCGTGGGCACTGCTGAGGCGGCTCGTGTCTCGGTTTCGCTCCAGCCGGCACCGAGGGATTCTCGGGGAGCAGTCGACCACGACCGACCTCCGCTGCTCACGACGTACCACTGGAGTGGTAAGCAAAGGTGCTTTCAACTTTGGGTATTCGGTACCGATTTGGTTGCGAAAGCCTGCCGGTCAGACGCGGCGAAAGCCACGCTCGGTTGGGCAGGGAGCTCCCGGGGTAAGCCTAGGCGCCGTCCGTTAGACAGAGCGAAAGCTCTGCAGGTTCGGCATTGGTGGTTTGGTATTGGTAATTGTATTGGTTTGTGCTGAAGGGTCAGCACTTGGTATTATTGGTATGTAGTAAGCACGCTGCTGCTCCGGCAGCTTCTGGGAAAGCGTGCTGCTGCTCCGGCAGCTTTTGGGAGAGCACGCTGCTGCTCCGGCAGCTTTTGGGAAAGCGTGCTGCTGCTCCGGCAGCTTCTGGGAGAGCACGCTGCTGCTCCGGCAGCTTTTGGGAGAGTGTGCTGCTGCTCCGGCAGCTTTTGGGAAAGCGTGCTGCTGCTCCGGCAGCTTTTGGGAGAGCACGCTGCTGCTCCGGCAGCTTCTGGGAAAGTGTGCTGCTGCTCTGGCAGCTTTTGGGTTTGTATCATAAGCTCAAAATGAAAAAGATCAAAGGAATTCTGGGAAAAGATGTACCTATCCCGCGGACATCCCCGCTGGGGTGTTTGCTAGCACACTGGAAAGAGGGAGGTTTTGGTCAAGAAATGCGGAAAGGAAAGCTGATTGATTATTGTAATATTTGGTGGCCACAGTATAAGCTAGAGGACCAAGAAACTTGGCCTGAGAATGGAACATTGCAATATAATACAATTTTACAATTGATGCTATTCTGTAAGCGGGAAGGAAAATATGATGAACTGCCGTATGTGGAATTATTCTTTTATTTGCGCCGAAAGCCTGAATGGCAGCATGCTTGTGGAATAATGGTGCTTGAGGTTTCAACTGAGGAACGTTGTTGTGCATGTACTAAGGAGGGACACTGTATACAGCATCAGGCAATAGAGAATAATAAGTATTATGGGGAAATGAATAATGGAAATATTGATTTGGAAGTTGCGCCGTCGGCTCCGCCGGAAGAGCCAGGACAGGGAGGGAAAAGAGAAAAGGAAGCTAGCAGTAGTGATGGAGAATCCCCGACTTTAGTCTCCCCTGTGTCACATAGGACCCGGCAACAGCGAAGGGCAGGAGAAACTATAAATGAACAGGGAGGGAAAATAATCGCTCCCCTCAGGCAAGGAGTGGGGACAGAAGGACCGGTATATGTTAAGGTGCCTTTTTCAGCTGGGGATTTAATGATATGGAAACAAGCAGCCGGCACCTACAGGGAAAACCCAGATAAAGTAGCTAGGGTAATGAAAATGATAATTAAAACCCAAAATCCCGATTGGGATGATCTCCAGGTGATCCTGGATACTTTGATGGACTCGACAGAAAAAGACGTGGTATTGCGGGCAGCCAGAGAGAGAGCCCGAGAAGATATACGTAATGGATTAGTGCTTGGAAATCTAGATCAAAACTTCCCCACCGAGGATCCCCAATGGGATTATAACACAGGGGATGGAATAAGGAGGCTGAAGAGATATCAAGATTGGGTACAAGTCGGGGTACAGAATGCCATGCCCCGGACTTATCAAAGGACTTCCAGCTGTTTGTGCATGAGAGACAACGATTGGCATTAGGAGTACTGACCCAGCGACTTGGGAGCTGGAAAAGACCTGTGGGGTATTTTTCTAAACAATTGGATGCAGTAAGCGCTGGATGGCCCTCGTGTTTAAGGGCCGTGGCAGCCACAGTCCTTTTAATACAGGAAGCCAGGAAGCTCACATTAGGGAAGCAAATTGAGTGTTCGTGCCACAGATGGTGACTACGGTATTGGAGCAAAAGGGGGGCCATTGGCTATGGCCCAGCCGAATGATGAAATATCAAGCTATACTAACTGAGCAAGATGATGTAATCTTAAGAACTACTAACTTATTGAACCCAGCAGTGTTTCTAGGAACAACTACGGAGGAAGGAGACCTCAGTCATGATTGCGTGGAGATCATCGAACATACCTATGCCAGCAGAACAGACTTAAAGGATCAGCCTCGGGGGAGACCGGATTGGGAACTTTTCACGGATGGAAGCAGCTTTGTGGAAAATGGGACTCGTTATGCAGGATACGCGGCAACTACATCAAAGGTAGTGATTGAGGCAAATTCCCTACCTCCGGGGACTTCAGCCCAACGAGCAGAAATAGTCGCCCTGACACGAGCCCTGGAACTAAGCGAGGGTAAGAACGTGAATATTTGGACAGATTCAAAATATGCATTCGGGGTAGTCCCCGTACATGGGGCATTATGGAAAGAAAGGGGAATGCTATCCTCACAAGGGACTAATATAAAATACCAGGAAGAAATATTGAAATTAATAACAGCTGTACAGAAACCCCAACAGGTGGCCATAATGCATTGTAAAGCTCATCAAGGAGGGGTGTCAGAGATTGCAGAAGGTAACAGACTGGCGGATTTGACGGCCCGGAAGGTTGCACGTGAAGTATGGAAAGTAATGGCTCTAATTCCATCGAAGGTAGGCCTCTCTTGTTTTAAATTACCTAAAGACCCAAAGTATTCAGCGGAAGATGAGAGACTTGCAAATTTGATGAAGGCCCAGAAGAATCCTGACGGGTGGTATGTGACTACGACAGGACAACTCATAGTACCTCCTATAATAATGCGAGAACTCTTACAAATAAACCATAATGAATGTCACTGGGGTGCAGAAGCAATGGTGACCTATTTGAAACGAGGTGTCATCTCGGTACACATGTTAACAATGGCAAAGTCAGTAATGTCAAAATGTGAGCTTTGCTTAAAGAATAATCCGGTAGCAAGGAAACATGCTGAGATGGGAAGAACTAGAGCTGGAATAGAGCCTGGAGATTACTGGCAAATAGACTTCGTGGAACTGCCTAAAGCAAGAGGTTATAAATACCGATTGGTAGGGGTTGATACTTTTTCAGGATGGCCAGAGGCCCTTCCCTGTCACACCAACTAAGCAAAGGAAACGGTAAAATGGTTACTACGGGAAATAATCCCTAGATTTGGTGTACCGTTGGGTATTTCTTCAGACAGGGGACCACATTTCATTGCCAACGTGGTCAAGGAGGTTAGTAGGTTACTGGGAATCACCCAGAACACCCTATCCCACTTACTCCACCCCCATCCTATAGTACTAGCGTTAACAAGCAGGCATAGAGGAATCAATAAGATAGTAGACTAACGAAGATGCGTTAAGATTATACTTACTAATCTCTATATCAAGTTATACTCACTAACCTCTACTAACCTGATTCAACCTAACAGTAATGAAAATACTTGCTCTTGGTATGAGTGAAGTATTTTCAAAGGGGGGGAATGTTAGTGTTGGGGAGAATCGAATGGATGTTTTACTAATGTCTCTTAGGTAATGGGACCTATCAGTATAATTAAGCATTGCCAAATGTACTTACATTATCAATTAATCTATGTATACTGGATACTTAGGGAGTACATTGAACAATCAAAAGAATCATTGAAGGGGAACCCTGGGAGGGAACAGGTACAACCTGACCTTGGATAAGGGCCTGGAAATGATGAAATGAGTTGAAGCAGAACCAAGAAGCGGAGGGAGCATGCGTCGAGTAAGAAAGGTGAAAAGTTTAGCGGAGAGGAAGACTCCTTACTTCATCTGGACGACCACCTGGACGACCACCAGAGTGCGCCACGCATG
Organism: Anser cygnoides; assembly: GCF_040182565.1. NCBI lineage: Eukaryota > Metazoa > Chordata > Aves > Anseriformes > Anatidae > Anser > Anser cygnoides. The sequence goes on along the minus strand of NW_027103072.1, from coordinate 205,036 downwards.
TGCAAAGGGGAGGGGAGCTAATTAGAATGAAAAGCGAGGCTGATGTTGCAACCCGTAATGAATATGTATACCTGACGCAATATTGTATGTATAAAAAAACGGCTGGGAAGTAACGGGACTTGAAGCCAGATTTGGGCACCTGCCCCGGCTTCCAGCGCTGAATAAAGCACCTTCATATAATCACTTGGTGATTATGTGGTTGCTACGCTAATATCTGGACTCACTGCAGTGCATCCCCAGTGGTGCCAGTGCACTCTCTGGACTCACTGCAGTGCATCCCCAGCGGTGCCAATGCACTCTCTGGACTCACTGCAGTGCATCCCCAGTGGTGCCAGTGCACTTTCTGGACTCACTGCAGTGCATCCCCAGTGGTGCCAGTGCATTTTCTGGACTCACTGCAGTGCATCCCCAGTGGTGCCAGAGAACTCTCTGGAGTCACTGCAGTGCATCCCCAGTGGTGCTAGTGCACTGTCTGGAGTCACTGCGCTGCATCCCCAGTGGTGCTAGTGCACTGTCTGGAGTCACTGCGCTGCATCCCCAGTGGTGCCAGAGAACTCTCTGGAGTCACTGCAGTGCATCCCCAGTGGTGCTAGTGCACCGTCTGGAGTCACTGCGCTGCATCCCCAGTGGTTCCAGTGCACTCTCTGGACTCACTGCACTGCAACTCCAGTGGTGCCAGTGCACTCTCTGGAGTCACTGCACTGCATCACCAGTGGTGACGGTGCACTCTCTGGACTCACTGCACTGCATCCCAGGTGGTGCCAGTGCACTCTCTGGACTCACTGCTCTGCATCCCCAGTGGTGCCAGTGCACTCTCTGGACTCACTGCAGTGCATCGCCAGTGGTGCCAGTGCCCTCTCTGGACTCACTGCACTGCATCCCCAGTGGTGCCAGTGCAGTCTCTGTGTTAGTGTTGGGGAGAATCGAATGGATGTTTTACTAATGTCTCTTAGGTAATGGGACCTACAGTATAATTAAGCATTGCCAAATGTACTTACATTATCAATTAATCTATGTATACTGGATACTTAGGGAGTACATTGAACAATCAAAAGAATCATTGAAGGGGAACCTTGGGAGGGAACAGGTACAACCTGACCTTGGATAAGGGCCTGGAAATGATGAAATGAGTTGAAGCAGAACCAAGAAGCGGAGGGAGCATGCGTCGAGTAAGAAAGGTGAAAAGTTTAGCGGAGAGGAAGACTCCTTACTTCATCTGGACGACCACCTGGACGACCACCAGAGTGCGCCACGCATGTGCAAAGGGGAGGGGAGCTAATTAGAATGAAAAGCGAGGCTGCTGTTGCAACCTCTAATGAATATGTATACCTGACGCAATATTGTATGTATAAATAACGGCTGGGAAGTAACGGGACTTGAAGCCAGATTTGGGCACCTGCCCCGGCTTCCAGAGCTGAATAAAGCACCTTCATATAATCACTTGGTGGTTATGTGGTTGCTACGCTAACATTTTGGCGACCCAGGTGGGACAGCGTGGGCACTGCTGAGGCGGCTCGTGTCTCGGTTTCGCTCCAGCCGGCACCGAGGGATTCTCGGGGAGCAGTCGACCACGACCGACCTCCGCTGCTCACGACGTACCACTGGAGTGGTAAGCAAAGGTGCTTTCAACTTTGGGTATTCGGTACCGATTTGGTTGCGAAAGCCTGCCGGTCAGACGCGGCGAAAGCCACGCTCGGTTGGGCAGGGAGCTCCCGGGGTAAGCCTAGGCGCCGTCCGTTAGACAGAGCGAAAGCTCTGCAGGTTCGGCATTGGTGGTTTGGTATTGGTAATTGTATTGGTTTGTGCTGAAGGGTCAGCACTTGGTATTATTGGTATGTAGTAAGCACGCTGCTGCTCCGGCAGCTTCTGGGAAAGCGTGCTGCTGCTCCGGCAGCTTTTGGGAGAGCACGCTGCTGCTCCGGCAGCTTTTGGGAAAGCGTGCTGCTGCTCCGGCAGCTTCTGGGAGAGCACGCTGCTGCTCCGGCAGCTTTTGGGAGAGTGTGCTGCTGCTCCGGCAGCTTTTGGGAAAGCGTGCTGCTGCTCCGGCAGCTTTTGGGAGAGCACGCTGCTGCTCCGGCAGCTTCTGGGAAAGTGTGCTGCTGCTCTGGCAGCTTTTGGGTTTGTATCATAAGCTCAAAATGAAAAAGATCAAAGGAATTCTGGGAAAAGATGTACCTATCCCGCGGACATCCCCGCTGGGGTGTTTGCTAGCACACTGGAAAGAGGGAGGTTTTGGTCAAGAAATGCGGAAAGGAAAGCTGATTGATTATTGTAATATTTGGTGGCCACAGTATAAGCTAGAGGACCAAGAAACTTGGCCTGAGAATGGAACATTGCAATATAATACAATTTTACAATTGATGCTATTCTGTAAGCGGGAAGGAAAATATGATGAACTGCCGTATGTGGAATTATTCTTTTATTTGCGCCGAAAGCCTGAATGGCAGCATGCTTGTGGAATAATGGTGCTTGAGGTTTCAACTGAGGAACGTTGTTGTGCATGTACTAAGGAGGGACACTGTATACAGCATCAGGCAATAGAGAATAATAAGTATTATGGGGAAATGAATAATGGAAATATTGATTTGGAAGTTGCGCCGTCGGCTCCGCCGGAAGAGCCAGGACAGGGAGGGAAAAGAGAAAAGGAAGCTAGCAGTAGTGATGGAGAATCCCCGACTTTAGTCTCCCCTGTGTCACATAGGACCCGGCAACAGCGAAGGGCAGGAGAAACTATAAATGAACAGGGAGGGAAAATAATCGCTCCCCTCAGGCAAGGAGTGGGGACAGAAGGACCGGTATATGTTAAGGTGCCTTTTTCAGCTGGGGATTTAATGATATGGAAACAAGCAGCCGGCACCTACAGGGAAAACCCAGATAAAGTAGCTAGGGTAATGAAAATGATAATTAAAACCCAAAATCCCGATTGGGATGATCTCCAGGTGATCCTGGATACTTTGATGGACTCGACAGAAAAAGACGTGGTATTGCGGGCAGCCAGAGAGAGAGCCCGAGAAGATATACGTAATGGATTAGTGCTTGGAAATCTAGATCAAAACTTCCCCACCGAGGATCCCCAATGGGATTATAACACAGGGGATGGAATAAGGAGGCTGAAGAGATATCAAGATTGGGTACAAGTCGGGGTACAGAATGCCATGCCCCGGACTTATCAAAGGACTTCCAGCTGTTTGTGCATGAGAGACAACGATTGGCATTAGGAGTACTGACCCAGCGACTTGGGAGCTGGAAAAGACCTGTGGGGTATTTTTCTAAACAATTGGATGCAGTAAGCGCTGGATGGCCCTCGTGTTTAAGGGCCGTGGCAGCCACAGTCCTTTTAATACAGGAAGCCAGGAAGCTCACATTAGGGAAGCAAATTGAGTGTTCGTGCCACAGATGGTGACTACGGTATTGGAGCAAAAGGGGGGCCATTGGCTATGGCCCAGCCGAATGATGAAATATCAAGCTATACTAACTGAGCAAGATGATGTAATCTTAAGAACTACTAACTTATTGAACCCAGCAGTGTTTCTAGGAACAACTACGGAGGAAGGAGACCTCAGTCATGATTGCGTGGAGATCATCGAACATACCTATGCCAGCAGAACAGACTTAAAGGATCAGCCTCGGGGGAGACCGGATTGGGAACTTTTCACGGATGGAAGCAGCTTTGTGGAAAATGGGACTCGTTATGCAGGATACGCGGCAACTACATCAAAGGTAGTGATTGAGGCAAATTCCCTACCTCCGGGGACTTCAGCCCAACGAGCAGAAATAGTCGCCCTGACACGAGCCCTGGAACTAAGCGAGGGTAAGAACGTGAATATTTGGACAGATTCAAAATATGCATTCGGGGTAGTCCCCGTACATGGGGCATTATGGAAAGAAAGGGGAATGCTATCCTCACAAGGGACTAATATAAAATACCAGGAAGAAATATTGAAATTAATAACAGCTGTACAGAAACCCCAACAGGTGGCCATAATGCATTGTAAAGCTCATCAAGGAGGGGTGTCAGAGATTGCAGAAGGTAACAGACTGGCGGATTTGACGGCCCGGAAGGTTGCACGTGAAGTATGGAAAGTAATGGCTCTAATTCCATCGAAGGTAGGCCTCTCTTGTTTTAAATTACCTAAAGACCCAAAGTATTCAGCGGAAGATGAGAGACTTGCAAATTTGATGAAGGCCCAGAAGAATCCTGACGGGTGGTATGTGACTACGACAGGACAACTCATAGTACCTCCTATAATAATGCGAGAACTCTTACAAATAAACCATAATGAATGTCACTGGGGTGCAGAAGCAATGGTGACCTATTTGAAACGAGGTGTCATCTCGGTACACATGTTAACAATGGCAAAGTCAGTAATGTCAAAATGTGAGCTTTGCTTAAAGAATAATCCGGTAGCAAGGAAACATGCTGAGATGGGAAGAACTAGAGCTGGAATAGAGCCTGGAGATTACTGGCAAATAGACTTCGTGGAACTGCCTAAAGCAAGAGGTTATAAATACCGATTGGTAGGGGTTGATACTTTTTCAGGATGGCCAGAGGCCCTTCCCTGTCACACCAACTAAGCAAAGGAAACGGTAAAATGGTTACTACGGGAAATAATCCCTAGATTTGGTGTACCGTTGGGTATTTCTTCAGACAGGGGACCACATTTCATTGCCAACGTGGTCAAGGAGGTTAGTAGGTTACTGGGAATCACCCAGAACACCCTATCCCACTTACTCCACCCCCATCCTATAGTACTAGCGTTAACAAGCAGGCATAGAGGAATCAATAAGATAGTAGACTAACGAAGATGCGTTAAGATTATACTTACTAATCTCTATATCAAGTTATACTCACTAACCTCTACTAACCTGATTCAACCTAACAGTAATGAAAATACTTGCTCTTGGTATGAGTGAAGTATTTTCAAAGGGGGGGAATGTTAGTGTTGGGGAGAATCGAATGGATGTTTTACTAATGTCTCTTAGGTAATGGGACCTATCAGTATAATTAAGCATTGCCAAATGTACTTACATTATCAATTAATCTATGTATACTGGATACTTAGGGAGTACATTGAACAATCAAAAGAATTGGTGGTTATGTGGTTGCTACGCTAACATCTGGACTCACGGCACTGCATCCCCAGTGGTGCTAGTGCACTCTCTGGACCAACGGCACTGCATTCCCAGTGGTGTCAGTGCACTCTCTGGACTCACTGCACTGCATCCCCAGTGGTGCCAGGGCACTCTCTGGACTCACTGCAGTGCATCCCCAGTGCTGCCAGTGCACTCTCTGGACTCACTGAACTGCATTCCCAGTGGTGCCAGTGCACTCTCTGGACTCACCGGGGTGCATCCCCAATAGTGCCAGTGCCCTCTCTAGACTCACTGCAGTGCATCCCCAGTGGTGCCAGTGCACTCTCTGGACTCACTGCACTGCATTCCCAGTGGTGCCAGTGCACTCTCTGGACTCACTGCGCTGCATCCCCAGTGGTGCCAGTGCACTCTCTGGACTCACTGCAGTGCATCCCCAGTGGTGCAAGTGCACTCTCTGGACTCACTGCACTGCATCCCCAGTGGTGCCACTGCACTCTCTGGACTCACTACACTGCATCCCCAGAGGTACCAGTGCACTCTCTGGACTCACTGCAGTGCATCCCCAGTGGTGCCAGTGCACTCTCTGGACTCACTGCACTGCATCCCCAGTGGTGCCAGTGCACTCTCTGGACACACTGCACTGCATCCCCAGTGGTGCCAGTGCACTCTCTGCACTTACTGCAGTGCATCACCAGTGGTGCCAGTGCACTCTCTGGACTCACTGCACTGCATCCCCAGTGGTGCCAGTGCACTCTCTGCACTCACGGCACTGCATCCCCAGTGGTGCCAGTGCACTCTCTGGACTCACGGCACTGCATCCCCGGTGGTGCCAGTGTACTCTCTGGACTTACTGCAGTGCATCCCCAGTGGTGCCAGTGCACGCTCTGGACTCACCGGGGTGCATCCCCAGTGGTGCCAGTGCACGCTCTGGACTCACTGCAGTGCATCCCCAGTGGTGCCAGTGCACTCTCTGGACTTACTGCAGTGCATCCCCAGTGGTGCCAGTGCACGCTCTGGACTCACCAGGGTGCATCCCCAGTGGTGCCAGTGCACTCTCAGGACTCACAGCAGTGCATCCCCAGTGGTGCCAGTGCACTCTCTGGACTCACTGCACTGCATCCCCAGTGGTGCCAGTGCACTCTCTGGAGTCACTGCAGTGCATCCCCAGCGGTGCCAATGCACTCTCTGGACTCACTGCAGTGCATCCCCAGTGGTGCCAGTGCATTTTCTGGACTCACTGCAGTGCATCCCCAGTGGTGCCAGTACACTCTCTGGACTCACTGTACTGCATCCCCAGTGGTGCCAGAGAACTCTCTGGAGTCACTGCAGTGCATCCCCAGTGGTGCTAGTGCACTGTCTGGAGTCACTGCGCTGCATCCCCAGTGGTTCCAGTGCACTCTCTGGACTCACTGCACTGCAACTCCAGTGGTGCCAGTGCACTCTCTGGAGTCACTGTACTGCATCACCAGTGGTGACGGTGCACTCTCTGGACTCACTGCTCTGCATCCCCAGTGGTGCCAGTGCACTCTCTGGACTCACTGCAGTGCATCGCCAGTGGTGCCAGTGCCCTCTCTGGACTCACTGCACTGCATCCCCAGTGGTGCCAGTGCAGTCTCTGTGTTAGTGTTGGGGAGAATCGAATGGATGTTTTACTAATGTCTCTTAGGTAATGGGACCTACAGTATAATTAAGCATTGCCAAATGTACTTACATTATCAATTAATCTATGTATACTGGATACTTAGGGAGTACATTGAACAATCAAAAGAATCATTGAAGGGGAACCTTGGGAGGGAACAGGTACAACCTGACCTTGGATAAGGGCCTGGAAATGATGAAATGAGTTGAAGCAGAACCAAGAAGCGGAGGGAGCATGCGTCGAGTAAGAAAGGTGAAAAGTTTAGCGGAGAGGAAGACTCCTTACTTCATCTGGACGACCACCTGGACGACCACCAGAGTGCGCCACGCATGTGCAAAGGGGAGGGGAGCTAATTAGAATGAAAAGCGAGGCTGCTGTTGCAACCTGTAATGAATATGTATACCTGACGCAATATTGTATGTATAAATAACGGCTGGGAAGTAACGGGACTTGAAGCCAGATTTGGGCACCTGCCCCGGCTTCCAGCGCTGAATAAAGCACCTTCATATAATCACTTGGTGGTTATGTGGTTGCTACGCTAACATTTTGGCGACCCAGGTGGGACAGCGTGGGCACTGCTGAGGCGGCTCGTGTCTCGGTTTCGCTCCAGCCGGCACCGAGGGATTCTCGGGGAGCAGTCGACCACGACCGACCTCCGCTGCTCACGACGTACCACTGGAGTGGTAAGCAAAGGTGCTTTCAACTTTGGGTATTCGGTACCGATTTGGTTGCGAAAGCCTGCCGGTCAGACGCGGCGAAAGCCACGCTCGGTTGGGCAGGGAGCTCCCGGGGTAAGCCTAGGCGCCGTCCGTTAGACAGAGCGAAAGCTCTGCAGGTTCGGCATTGGTGGTTTGGTATTGGTAATTGTATTGGTTTGTGCTGAAGGGTCAGCACTTGGTATTATTGGTATGTAGTAAGCACGCTGCTGCTCCGGCAGCTTCTGGGAAAGCGTGCTGCTGCTCCGGCAGCTTTTGGGAGAGCACGCTGCTGCTCCGGCAGCTTTTGGGAAAGCGTGCTGCTGCTCCGGCAGCTTCTGGGAGAGCACGCTGCTGCTCCGGCAGCTTTTGGGAGAGTGTGCTGCTGCTCCGGCAGCTTTTGGGAAAGCGTGCTGCTGCTCCGGCAGCTTTTGGGAGAGCACGCTGCTGCTCCGGCAGCTTCTGGGAAAGTGTGCTGCTGCTCTGGCAGCTTTTGGGTTTGTATCATAAGCTCAAAATGAAAAAGATCAAAGGAATTCTGGGAAAAGATGTACCTATCCCGCGGACATCCCCGCTGGGGTGTTTGCTAGCACACTGGAAAGAGGGAGGTTTTGGTCAAGAAATGCGGAAAGGAAAGCTGATTGATTATTGTAATATTTGGTGGCCACAGTATAAGCTAGAGGACCAAGAAACTTGGCCTGAGAATGGAACATTGCAATATAATACAATTTTACAATTGATGCTATTCTGTAAGCGGGAAGGAAAATATGATGAACTGCCGTATGTGGAATTATTCTTTTATTTGCGCCGAAAGCCTGAATGGCAGCATGCTTGTGGAATAATGGTGCTTGAGGTTTCAACTGAGGAACGTTGTTGTGCATGTACTAAGGAGGGACACTGTATACAGCATCAGGCAATAGAGAATAATAAGTATTATGGGGAAATGAATAATGGAAATATTGATTTGGAAGTTGCGCCGTCGGCTCCGCCGGAAGAGCCAGGACAGGGAGGGAAAAGAGAAAAGGAAGCTAGCAGTAGTGATGGAGAATCCCCGACTTTAGTCTCCCCTGTGTCACATAGGACCCGGCAACAGCGAAGGGCAGGAGAAACTATAAATGAACAGGGAGGGAAAATAATCGCTCCCCTCAGGCAAGGAGTGGGGACAGAAGGACCGGTATATGTTAAGGTGCCTTTTTCAGCTGGGGATTTAATGATATGGAAACAAGCAGCCGGCACCTACAGGGAAAACCCAGATAAAGTAGCTAGGGTAATGAAAATGATAATTAAAACCCAAAATCCCGATTGGGATGATCTCCAGGTGATCCTGGATACTTTGATGGACTCGACAGAAAAAGACGTGGTATTGCGGGCAGCCAGAGAGAGAGCCCGAGAAGATATACGTAATGGATTAGTGCTTGGAAATCTAGATCAAAACTTCCCCACCGAGGATCCCCAATGGGATTATAACACAGGGGATGGAATAAGGAGGCTGAAGAGATATCAAGATTGGGTACAAGTCGGGGTACAGAATGCCATGCCCCGGACTTATCAAAGGACTTCCAGCTGTTTGTGCATGAGAGACAACGATTGGCATTAGGAGTACTGACCCAGCGACTTGGGAGCTGGAAAAGACCTGTGGGGTATTTTTCTAAACAATTGGATGCAGTAAGCGCTGGATGGCCCTCGTGTTTAAGGGCCGTGGCAGCCACAGTCCTTTTAATACAGGAAGCCAGGAAGCTCACATTAGGGAAGCAAATTGAGTGTTCATGCCACAGATGGTGACTACGGTATTGGAGCAAAAGGGGGGCCATTGGCTATGGCCCAGCCGAATGATGAAATATCAAGCTATACTAACTGAGCAAGATGATGTAATCTTAAGAACTACTAACTTATTGAACCCAGCAGTGTTTCTAGGAACAACTACGGAGGAAGGAGACCTCAGTCATGATTGCGTGGAGATCATCGAACATACCTATGCCAGCAGAACAGACTTAAAGGATCAGCCTCGGGGGAGACCGGATTGGGAACTTTTCACGGATGGAAGCAGCTTTGTGGAAAATGGGACTCGTTATGCAGGATACGCGGCAACTACATCAAAGGTAGTGATTGAGGCAAATTCCCTACCTCCGGGGACTTCAGCCCAACGAGCAGAAATAGTCGCCCTGACACGAGCCCTGGAACTAAGCGAGGGTAAGAACGTGAATATTTGGACAGATTCAAAATATGCATTCGGGGTAGTCCCCGTACATGGGGCATTATGGAAAGAAAGGGGAATGCTATCCTCACAAGGGACTAATATAAAATACCAGGAAGAAATATTGAAATTAATAACAGCTGTACAGAAACCCCAACAGGTGGCCATAATGCATTGTAAAGCTCATCAAGGAGGGGTGTCAGAGATTGCAGAAGGTAACAGACTGGCGGATTTGACGGCCCGGAAGGTTGCACGTGAAGTATGGAAAGTAATGGCTCTAATTCCATCGAAGGTAGGCCTCTCTTGTTTTAAATTACCTAAAGACCCAAAGTATTCAGCGGAAGATGAGAGACTTGCAAATTTGATGAAGGCCCAGAAGAATCCTGACGGGTGGTATGTGACTACGACAGGACAACTCATAGTACCTCCTATAATAATGCGAGAACTCTTACAAATAAAACATAATGAATGTCACTGGGGTGCAGAAGCAATGGTGACCTATTTGAAACGAGGTGTCATCTCGGTACACATGTTAACAATGGCAAAGTCAGTAATGTCAAAATGTGAGCTTTGCTTAAAGAATAATCCGGTAGCAAGGAAACATGCTGAGATGGGAAGAACTAGAGCTGGAATAGAGCCTGGAGATTACTGGCAAATAGACTTCGTGGAACTGCCTAAAGCAAGAGGTTATAAATACCGATTGGTAGGGGTTGATACTTTTTCAGGATGGCCAGAGGCCCTTCCCTGTCACACCAACTAAGCAAAGGAAACGGTAAAATGGTTACTACGGGAAATAATCCCTAGATTTGGTGTACCGTTGGGTATTTCTTCAGACAGGGGACCACATTTCATTGCCAACGTGGTCAAGGAGGTTAGTAGGTTACTGGGAATCACCCAGAACACCCTATCCCACTTACTCCACCCCCATCCTATAGTACTAGCGTTAACAAGCAGGCATAGAGGAATCAATAAGATAGTAGACTAACGAAGATGCGTTAAGATTATACTTACTAATCTCTATATCAAGTTATACTCACTAACCTCTACTAACCTGATTCAACCTAACAGTAATGAAAATACTTGCTCTTGGTATGAGTGAAGTATTTTCAAAGGGGGGAAATGTTAGTGTTGGGGAGAATCGAATGGATGTTTTACTAATGTCTCTTAGGTAATGGGACCTATCAGTATAATTAAGCATTGCCAAATGTACTTACATTATCAATTAATCTATGTATACTGGAAACTTAGGGAGTACATTGAACAATCAAAAGAATCATTGAAGGGGAACCCTGGGAGGGAACAGGTACAACCTGACCTTGGATAAGGGCCTGGAAATGATGAAATGAGTTGAAGCAGAACCAAGAAGCGGAGGGAGCATGCGTCGAGTAAGAAAGGTGAAAAGTTTAGCGGAGAGGAAGACTCCTTACTTCATCTGGATGACCACCTGGACGACCACCAGAGTGCGCCACGCATGTGCAAAGGGGAGGGGAGCTAATTAGAATGAAAAGCGAGGCTGCTGTTGCAACCTGTAATGAATATGTATACCTGACGCAATATTGTATGTATAAATAACGGCTGGGAAGTAACGGGACTTGAAGCCAGATTTGGGCACCTGCCCCGGCTTCCAGCGCTGAATAAAGCACCTTCATATAATCACTTGGTGGTTATGTGGTTGCTACGCTAACATTTTGGCGACCCAGGTGGGACAGCGTGGGCACTGCTGAGGCGGCTCGTGTCTCGGTTTCGCTCCAGCCGGCACCGAGGGATTCTCGGGGAGCAGTCGACCACGACCGACCTCCGCTGCTCACGACGTACCACTGGAGTGGTAAGCAAAGGTGCTTTCAACTTTGGGTATTTGGTACCGATTTGGTTGCGAAAGCCTGCCGGACAGACGCGGCGAAAGCCACGCTCGGTTGGGCAGGGAGCTCCTGGGGTAAGCCTAGGCGCCGTCCGTTAGACAGAGCGAAAGCTCTGCAGGTTCGGCATTGGTGGTTTGGTATTGGTAATTGTATTGGTTTGTGCTGAAGGGTCAGCACTTGGTATTATTGGTATGTAGTAAGCACGCTGCTGCTCCGGCAGCTTCTGGGAAAGCGTGCTGCTGCTCCGGCAGCTTTTGGGAGAGCACGCTGCTGCTCCGGCAGCTTTTTGGGAAAGCGTGCTGCTGCTCCGGCAGCTTCTGGGAGAGCACGCTGCTGCTCCGGCAGCTTTTGGGAGAGTGTGCTGCTGCTCCGGCAGCTTTTGGGAAAGCGTGCTGCTGCTCCGGCAGCTTTTGGGAGAGCACGCTGCTGCTCCGGCAGCTTCTGGGAAAGTGTGCTGCTGCTCTGGCAGCTTTTGGGTTTGTATCATAAGCTCAAAATGAAAAAGATCAAAGGAATTCTGGGAAAAGATGTACAGCAGCTGCCCCGGCTTCCAGCGCTGAATAAAGCACCTTCATATAATCAATTGGTAGTTATGTGGTTGCTACGCTAACATCTGGACTCACGGCACTGCATCCCCAGTGGTGCCAGTGCACTCTCTGGACCAACGGCACTGCATTCCCAGTGGTGTCAGTGCACTCTCTGGACTCACTGCACTGCATCCCCAGTGGTGCCAGGGCACTCTCTGGACTCACTGCACTGCATCCCCAGTGCTGCCAGTGCACTCTCTGGACTCACTGCACTGCATCCCCAGTGGTGCCAGTGGACTATCTGGACCCACTGCACTGAATTCCCAGTGGTGCCAGTGCACTCTCTGGACTCACTGCACTGCATCCCCAGTGGTGCCAGTGCACTCTCTGGATTCACGGCACTGCATCCCCGGTGGTGCCAGTGCACTCTCTGGACTCACTGCGCTGCATCCCCAGTGGTGCCAGTGCACTCTCTGGACTCACGGCACTGCATCCCCATTGGTGCCAGTGCACTCTCTGGACTCACTGCACTGCATCCCCAGTGGTTCCAGTGCACTCTCTGGACTCACTGCACTGCATCCCCAATCGTACCAGTGCACTCTCTGGACTCACTGCACTGCATCCCCAGTGGTGCCAGTGCAATCTCTGATGTCACTGCAGTGCATACCTAGTGGTGCCAGTGCACTCTCTGGACTCACTGCACTGCATCCCCAGTGGTGCCAGTGCACTCTCTGGACTCACTGCACTGCATCACCAGTGGTGCCAGTGCACTCTCTGGACTCACTGCAGTGCATCCCGGGTGGTGCCAGTGCACTCTCTGGACTCACCGGGGTGCATCCCCAGTGGTGCCAGCGCACTCTCTGGACTCACTGCAGTGCATCCCCAGTGGTGACAGTGCACTCTCTGGACTCACTGCACTGCATCCCCAGTGGTGCCAGTGCACTCTCTGGACTCATTGCACTGAACCCCCAGTGGTGGCAGTGTACTCTCTGGACTCACTGCATTGCATCCCCAGTGGTGCCAGTGCACTCTCGGGACTCGCCGGGGTGCATCCCCTGTGGTGCCAGTGCACACTCTGGACTCACTGCACTGCATCATCTGTGGTGCCAGTGCACTCTCTGGACTCACTGCACTGCATCCCCAGTGGTGCCAGTGCACTCTCTGGACTCACTGCAGTGCATCCCCAGTGGTGCCAGTGCACTCTCTGGACTCACTGCACTGCATCCCCAGTGGTGCTAGTGCACTCTCTGGACTCACTGCACTGCATCCCCAGTGGTGCCAGTTCACTCTCTGGACTTGCCGGGGTGCATCCCCAGTGGTGCCAGTTCACTCTCTGGACTCACGGCACTGCATCCCCAGTGGTGCCAGTGCACTCTCTGGACTCACTGCACTGCATCCCCAGTGGTGCCAGTGCACTCTCTGGACTCACTGCACTGCATCCCCAGTGGTGCCAGTGCACTCTCTGGACTCACTGCACTGCATCCCCAGTGGTGCCAGTGCACTCTCTGGACTCACTGCACTGCATCCCCAGTGGTGCCAGTGCACTCTCTGGACTCACTGCAGTGCATCACCAATGGTGCCAGTGCACTCTCTGGACTCACTGCAGTGCATGCCCAGTGGTGCCAGTGCACTCTCTGGACTTGCAGGGGTGCATCCTCAGTGGTGCCATTGCACTCTCTGGACTCACCGGGGTGCATCCCCAGTGGTGCCAGTGCACTCTCTGGACTCATTGCACTGCATCCCCAGTGGTGCCAGTGCACTCTCTGGACTCACCGCACTGCATCCCCAGTGGTGCCAGTGCACTCTCTGAGCTCACTGCACTGCATCCCCAGTGGTGCCAGTGCACTCTCTGGACTCACTGCACTGCATCCCCAGTGGTGCCAGAGCACTCTCTGGACTCACTGCACTGCATCACCAATGGTGCCAGTGCACTCTTTGGACTCACTGCAATGCATCCCCAGTGGTGCCAGTGCACTCTCTGGACTCACTGCACTCCAACCCCACTGGTGCCAGTCCACTCTCTGGACTCGCTGCAGTGCATCCCCAGTGGTGCCAGTGCACTCTCTGGAGTCACTGCACTGCATCCCCAGTGGTGCATGTGCACTCTCTGGATTCACTGCACTGCATCACCAGTGGTGCCAGTGCACTCCCTGGACTCACTGCACTGCATCCCCAGTGGTGCCAGTGCACTCTCTGGACTCACTGCAGTGGATCCCCCGTGGTGCCAGTGCACTCTCTGGACTCACTGCACTGCATCCCCAGTGGTGCCAGCGCACTCTCTGGACGCACTGGACTGCATCCACAGTGGTGCCAGTGCTCTCTTTGGACTCACCGGGGTGCATCCCCAGTTGTGCCAGTGCACGCTCTGGACTCACTGCAGTGCATCCCCAGTGGTGCCAGTGAACTCTGTGGACGCACTGAAGTGCATCCCCAGTGGAGCCAGTGCACTCTCTGGACTCACTGCACTGCATCCCCAGTGGTGCCAGTGAACTCTCTGGACTCACTGCACTGCATCCCCAGTGGTGCCAGTGCACTCTCTGGACTCACTGCACTGCATCCCCAGTGGTGCCAGTGCACTCTCTGGACTTACTGCACTGTATCCCCAGTGGTGCCAGTGCACTCTCTGGACTCACTGCACTGCATCCCCAGTGGTGCCAGTGATCTCTCTGGAGTCACTGCACTGCATCCCCAGTGGTGCAAGTGCACTCTCTGGACTCACTGCACTGCATCCCCAGTGGTGCAAGTGCACTCTCTGGACTCACTGCACTGCATCCCCAGTGGTGCCAGTGCACTCTCTGGACTCACTGCATTCCATCCCCAGTGGTGCCAGTGCACTCTCTGGACTCACTGCACTGCATCCCCAGTGGTGCCAGTGCACTCTCTGGACTCACTGCACTGCACCCCCAGTGGTGCCAGTGCACTCTCTGGACTCGCTGCACTACATCCCCAGTGGTGCCAGTGCACTCTCAGGATTCACTGCACTGCATCCCCAGTGGTGCCAGTGCACTCTCTGGACTCACTGCACTGCATCCCCAGTGGTGCCAGTGCACTCTCTGGATTCAGTGCACTGCATCCCCAGTGGATCCAGTGCTCTCTCTGGACTCACCGGGGTGCATAGCTAGTTGTGCCAGTGCACTCTCTGGACTCACTACCGTGCATCCCCAGTTGTGCCAGTGCACTCTCTGGACTCACTGCACTGCATCCCCAGTGGTGCCAGTGCACTCTCTGGACTCACTGCACTGCATCCCCAGTGGTGCCAGTGCACTCTCTGGACTCACTGCACTGCATCCTCAGTGGTGCCAGTGCACTCTCTGGACTCACCCGGGTGCATCCCCAGTGGTGCCAGTGCACTCTCTGGACTCACTGCACTGCATCCCCAGTGGTGCCAGTGCACTCTCTGGACTTACTGCACTGTATCTCCAGTGGTGCCAGTGCACTCTGTGGACTCACTGCACTGCATCCCCAGTGGTGCCAGTGCACTCTCTGGACTCACTGCACTGCATCCCCAGTGGTGCCAGTGCACTCTCTGGACTCACTGCAGTGCATCCCCAGTGGTGCCAGTGCACTCTCCGGACTCACTGCAGTGCATCCCCAGTGGTGCCAGTGCACTCTCTGGACTCACTGCACTGCATCCCCAGTGGTGCCAGTGCACTCTCAGGACTCACCGGGGTGCATTCCCAGTGGTGCCAGTGCACTCTCTGGACTCACTGCACTGCATCCCCAGTGGTGCCAGTGCACTCTCTGGACTCACTGCACTGCATACCCAGTGCTGCCAGTGCACTCTCTGGACTCACTGCAGTGCATCCCCAGTGGTGCCAGTGCACTCTCTGGAGTCACTGCACTGCATCCCTTGTGGTGCAAGTGCACTCTCTGGATTCACTGCACTGCATCCCCAGTGGTGCCAGTGCACTCCCTGGACTCACTGCACTGCATCCCCAGTGGTACCAGTGCACTCTCTGGACTCACTGCAGTGGATCCCCCGTGGTGCCAGTGCACTCTCTGGACTCACTGCACTGCATCCCCAGTGGTGCCAGCGCACTCTCTGGACGCACTGGACTGCATCCACAGTGGTGCCAGTGCACTCTCTGGACTCACCGGGGTGCATCCCCAGTGGTGCCAGTGCACTCTCTGGACTCACAGCACTGCATCACCAGTGGTGCCAGTGCACTCACTGGACTCACTACACTGCATCCCCAGTGGTGCTAGTGCACTCTCTGGACTCACTGCACCGCATCCCCAGGGGTTCCACTGCAGTGTCTGGACTCACTGCACTGCATCCCCAGTGGTGCCAGTGCACTCTCTGGACTCACCCGGGTGCATCCCCAGTGGTGCCAGTGCACTCTCTGGACTCACTGCACTACATCTCCAGTGGTGCCAGTGCACTCTCTGGACTCGCTGCACTGCATCCCCAGTCGTGCCAGTGCACTCTCTGGACTTGCTGCACTGCATCCCCAGTGGTGCCAGTGCACTCTCTGGACTCACTGCAGTGCATCCCCAGTGGTGCCAGTGCACTCACTGGACTCACTGGGGTGCATCCCCAGTGGTGCCAGTGCACTCTCTGGACTCACTGCACTGCATCCCCAGTGGTGCCAGTGCACTCTCTGGACTCACTGCACTGCATCCCCAGTGGTGCCAGTGCACTCTCTGCACTCACGGCACTGCATCCCCAGTGGTGCCAGTGCACTCTCTGGAGTCACTGCACAGCATCACCAGTGGTGCCAGTGCACTCTCTGGACTCACTGCAGTGCATCCCCAGTGGTGCCAGTGCACTCTCAGGACTCACTGCACTGCATCCCCAGTGGTGCCAGTGCACTCTCTGGACTCACTGCACTGCATCCCCAGTGGTGCCAGTGCACTCTCGGGACTCGCCGGGGTGCATCCCCTGTGGTGCCAGTGCACACTCTGGACTCACTGCACTGCATCATCTGTGGTGCCAGTGCACTCTCTGGACTCACTGCACTGAATCCCCAGTGGTGCCAGTGCACTCTCTGGACTCACTGCAGTGCATCCCCAGTGGTGCCAGTGCACTCTCTGGACTCACTGCAGTGCATCCCCAGTGGTGCTAGTGCACTCTCTGGACTCACTGCACTGCATCCCCAGTGGTGCCAGTTCACTCTCTGGACTTGCCGGGGTGCATCCCCAGTGGTGCCAGTTCACTCTCTGGACTCACGGCACTGCATCCCCAGTGGTGCCAGTGCACTCTCTGGACTCACTGCACTGCATCCCCAGTGGTGCCAGTGCACTCTCTGGACTCACTGCAATGCATCCCCAGTGGTGCCAGTGCACTCTCTGGACTCACTGCACTGCATCCCCAGTGGTGCCAGTGCACTCTCTGGACTCACTGCACTGCATCCCCAGTGGTGCCAGTGCACTCTCTGGACTCACTGCAGTGCATCACCAGTGGTGCCAGTGCACTCTCTGGACTCACTGCAGTGCATGACCAGTGGTGCCAGTGCACTCTCTGGACTTGCAGGGGTGCATCCCCAGTGGTGCCATTGCACTCTCTGGACTCACCGGGGTGCATCCCCAGTGGTGCCAGTGCACTCTCTGGACTCATTGCACTTCATCACCAGTGGTGCCAGTGCACTCTCTGGACTCACCGCACTGCATCCCCAGTGGTGCCAGTGCACTCTCTGAGCTCACTGCACTGCATCCCCAGTGGTGCCAGTGCACTCTCTGGACTCACTGCACTGCATCACCAATGGTGCCAGTGCACTCTTTGGACTCACTGCAATGCATCCCCAGTGGTGCCAGTGCACTCTCTGCACTCACGGCACTGCATCCCCAGTGGTGCCAGTGCACTCTCTGGAGTCACTGCACAGCATCACCAGTGGTGCCAGTGCACTCTCTGGACTCACTGCAGTGCATCCCCAGTGGTGCCAGTGCACTCTCAGGACTCACTGCACTGCATCCCCAGTGGTGCCAGTGCACTCTCTGGACTCACTGCACTGCATCCCCAGTGGTGCCAGTGCACTCTCGGGACTCGCCGGGGTGCATCCCCTGTGGTGCCAGTGCACACTCTGGACTCACTGCACTGCATCATCTGTGGTGCCAGTGCACTCTCTGGACTCACTGCACTGAATCCCCAGTGGTGCCAGTGCACTCTCTGGACTCACTGCAGTGCATCCCCAGTGGTGCCAGTGCACTCTCTGGACTCACTGCAGTGCATCCCCAGTGGTGCTAGTGCACTCTCTGGACTCACTGCACTGCATCCCCAGTGGTGCCAGTTCACTCTCTGGACTTGCCGGGGTGCATCCCCAGTGGTGCCAGTTCACTCTCTGGACTCACGGCACTGCATCCCCAGTGGTGCCAGTGCACTCTCTGGACTCACTGCACTGCATCCCCAGTGGTGCCAGTGCACTCTCTGGACTCACTGCAATGCATCCCCAGTGGTGCCAGTGCACTCTCTGGACTCACTGCACTGCATCCCCAGTGGTGCCAGTGCACTCTCTGGACTCACTGCACTGCATCCCCAGTGGTGCCAGTGCACTCTCTGGACTCACTGCAGTGCATCACCAGTGGTGCCAGTGCACTCTCTGGACTCACTGCAGTGCATGACCAGTGGTGCCAGTGCACTCTCTGGACTTGCAGGGGTGCATCCCCAGTGGTGCCATTGCACTCTCTGGACTCACCGGGGTGCATCCCCAGTGGTGCCAGTGCACTCTCTGGACTCATTGCACTTCATCACCAGTGGTGCCAGTGCACTCTCTGGACTCACCGCACTGCATCCCCAGTGGTGCTAGTGCACTCTCTGGACTCACTGCACTGCATCCCCAGTGGTGCCAGTTCACTCTCTGGACTTGCCGGGGTGCATCCCCAGTGGTGCCAGTTCACTCTCTGGACTCACGGCACTGCATCCCCATTGGTGCCAGTGCACTCTCTGGACTCACTGCACTGCATCCCCAGTGGTTCCAGTGCACTCTCTGGACTCACTGCACTGCATCCCCAATCGTACCAGTGCACTCTCTGGACTCACTGCACTGCATCCCCAGTGGTGCCAGTGCAATCTCTGATGTCACTGCAGTGCATACCTAGTGGTGCCAGTGCACTCTCTGGACTCACTGCACTGCATCCCCAGTGGTGCCAGTGCACTCTCTGGACTCACTGCACTGCATCACCAGTGGTGCCAGTGCACTCTCTGGACTCACTGCAGTGCATCCCCAGTGGTGCCAGTGCACTCTCTGGACTCACCGGGGTGCATCCCCAGTGGTGCCAGCGCACTCTCTGGACTCACTGCAGTGCATCCCCAGTGGTGACAGTGCACTCTCTGGACTCACTGCACTGCATCCCCAGTGGTGCCAGTGCACTCTCTGGACTCATTGCACTGAACCCCCAGTGGTGGCAGTGTACTCTCTGGACTCACTGCATTGCATCCCCAGTGGTGCCAGTGCACTCTCGGGACTCGCCGGGGTGCATCCCCTGTGGTGCCAGTGCACACTCTGGACTCACTGCACTGCATCATCTGTGGTGCCAGTGCACTCTCTGGACTCACTGCACTGCATCCCCAGTGGTGCCAGTGCACTCTCTGGACTCACTGCAGTGCATCCCCAGTGGTGCCAGTGCACTCTCTGGACTCACTGCACTGCATCCCCAGTGGTGCTAGTGCACTCTCTGGACTCACTGCACTGCATCCCCAGTGGTGCCAGTTCACTCTCTGGACTTGCCGGGGTGCATCCCCAGTGGTGCCAGTTCACTCTCTGGACTCACGGCACTGCATCCCCAGTGGTGCCAGTGCACTCTCTGGACTCACTGCACTGCATCCCCAGTGGTGCCAGTGCACTCTCTGGACTCACTGCACTGCATCCCCAGTGGTGCCAGTGCACTCTCTGGACTCACTGCACTGCATCCCCAGTGGTGCCAGTGCACTCTCTGGACTCACTGCACTGCATCCCCAGTGGTGCCAGTGCACTCTCTGGACTCACTGCAGTGCATCACCAATGGTGCCAGTGCACTCTCTGGACTCACTGCAGTGCATGCCCAGTGGTGCCAGTGCACTCTCTGGACTTGCAGGGGTGCATCCTCAGTGGTGCCATTGCACTCTCTGGACTCACCGGGGTGCATCCCCAGTGGTGCCAGTGCACTCTCTGGACTCATTGCACTGCATCCCCAGTGGTGCCAGTGCACTCTCTGGACTCACCGCACTGCATCCCCAGTGGTGCCAGTGCACTCTCTGAGCTCACTGCACTGCATCCCCAGTGGTGCCAGTGCACTCTCTGGACTCACTGCACTGCATCCCCAGTGGTGCCAGAGCACTCTCTGGACTCACTGCACTGCATCACCAATGGTGCCAGTGCACTCTTTGGACTCACTGCAATGCATCCCCAGTGGTGCCAGTGCACTCTCTGGACTCACTGCACTCCATCCCCACTGGTGCCAGTCCACTCTCTGGACTCGCTGCAGTGCATCCCCAGTGGTGCCAGTGCACTCTCTGGAGTCACTGCACTGCATCCCCAGTGGTGCATGTGCACTCTCTGGATTCACTGCACTGCATCACCAGTGGTGCCAGTGCACTCCCTGGACTCACTGCACTGCATCCCCAGTGGTGCCAGTGCACTCTCTGGACTCACTGCAGTGGATCCCCCGTGGTGCCAGTGCACTCTCTGGACTCACTGCACTGCATCCCCAGTGGTGCCAGCGCACTCTCTGGACGCACTGGACTGCATCCACAGTGGTGCCAGTGCTCTCTTTGGACTCACCGGGGTGCATCCCCAGTTGTGCCAGTGCACGCTCTGGACTCACTGCAGTGCATCCCCAGTGGTGCCAGTGAACTCTGTGGACGCACTGAAGTGCATCCCCAGTGGAGCCAGTGCACTCTCTGGACTCACTGCACTGCATCCCCAGTGGTGCCAGTGAACTCTCTGGACTCACTGCACTGCATCCCCAGTGGTGCCAGTGCACTCTCTGGACTCACTGCACTGCATCCCCAGTGGTGCCAGTGCACTCTCTGGACTTACTGCACTGTATCCCCAGTGGTGCCAGTGCACTCTCTGGACTCACTGCACTGCATCCCCAGTGGTGCCAGTGATCTCTCTGGAGTCACTGCACTGCATCCCCAGTGGTGCAAGTGCACTCTCTGGACTCACTGCACTGCATCCCCAGTGGTGCAAGTGCACTCTCTGGACTCACTGCACTGCATCCCCAGTGGTGCCAGTGCACTCTCTGGACTCACTGCATTCCATCCCCAGTGGTGCCAGTGCACTCTCTGGACTCACTGCACTGCATCCCCAGTGGTGCCAGTGCACTCTCTGGACTCACTGCACTGCACCCCCAGTGGTGCCAGTGCACTCTCTGGACTCGCTGCACTACATCCCCAGTGGTGCCAGTGCACTCTCAGGATTCACTGCACTGCATCCCCAGTGGTGCCAGTGCACTCTCTGGACTCACTGCACTGCATCCCCAGTGGTGCCAGTGCACTCTCTGGATTCAGTGCACTGCATCCCCAGTGGATCCAGTGCTCTCTCTGGACTCACCGGGGTGCATAGCTAGTTGTGCCAGTGCACTCTCTGGACTCACTACCGTGCATCCCCAGTTGTGGCAGTGCACTCTCTGGACTCACTGCACTGCATCCCCAGTGGTGCCAGTGCACTCTCTGGACTCACTGCACTGCATCCCCAGTGGTGCCAGTGCACTCTCTGGACTCACTGCACTGCATCCTCAGTGGTGCCAGTGCACTCTCTGGACTCACCCGGGTGCATCCCCAGTGGTGCCAGTGCACTCTCTGGACTCACTGCACTGCATCCCCAGTGGTGCCAGTGCACTCTCTGGACTTACTGCACTGTATCTCCAGTGGTGCCAGTGCACTCTGTGGACTCACTGCACTGCATCCCCAGTGGTGCCAGTGCACTCTCTGGACTCACTGCACTGCATCCCCAGTGGTGCCAGTGCACTCTCTGGACTCACTGCAGTGCATCCCCAGTGGTGCCAGTGCACTCTCCGGACTCACTGCAGTGCATCCCCAGTGGTGCCAGTGCACTCTCTGGACTCACTGCACTGCATCCCCAGTGGTGCCAGTGCACTCTCAGGACTCACCGGGGTGCATTCCCAGTGGTGCCAGTGCACTCTCTGGACTCACTGCACTGCATCCCCAGTGGTGCCAGTGCACTCTCTGGACTCACTGCACTGCATACCCAGTGCTGCCAGTGCACTCTCTGGACTCACTGCAGTGCATCCCCAGTGGTGCCAGTGCACTCTCTGGAGTCACTGCACTGCATCCCTTGTGGTGCAAGTGCACTCTCTGGATTCACTGCACTGCATCCCCAGTGGTGCCAGTGCACTCCCTGGACTCACTGCACTGCATCCCCAGTGGTACCAGTGCACTCTCTGGACTCACTGCAGTGGATCCCCCGTGGTGCCAGTGCACTCTCTGGACTCACTGCACTGCATCCCCAGTGGTGCCAGCGCACTCTCTGGACGCACTGGACTGCATCCACAGTGGTGCCAGTGCACTCTCTGGACTCACCGGGGTGCATCCCCAGTGGTGCCAGTGCACTCTCTGGACTCACAGCACTGCATCACCAGTGGTGCCAGTGCACTCACTGGACTCACTACACTGCATCCCCAGTGGTGCTAGTGCACTCTCTGGACTCACTGCACCGCATCCCCAGGGGTTCCACTGCAGTGTCTGGACTCACTGCACTGCATCCCCAGTGGTGCCAGTGCACTCTCTGGACTCACCCGGGTGCATCCCCAGTGGTGCCAGTGCACTCTCTGGACTCACTGCACTACATCTCCAGTGGTGCCAGTGCACTCTCTGGACTCGCTGCACTGCATCCCCAGTCGTGCCAGTGCACTCTCTGGACTTGCTGCACTGCATCCCCAGTGGTGCCAGTGCACTCTCTGGACTCACTGCAGTGCATCCCCAGTGGTGCCAGTGCACTCACTGGACTCACTGGGGTGCATCCCCAGTGGTGCCAGTGCACTCTCTGGACTCACTGCACTGCATCCCCAGTGGTGCCAGTGCACTCTCTGGACTCACTGCACTGCATCCCCAGTGGTGCCAGTGCACTCTCTGCACTCACGGCACTGCATCCCCAGTGGTGCCAGTGCACTCTCTGGAGTCACTGCACAGCATCACCAGTGGTGCCAGTGCACTCTCTGGACTCACTGCAGTGCATCCCCAGTGGTGCCAGTGCACTCTCAGGACTCACTGCACTGCATCCCCAGTGGTGCCAGTGCACTCTCTGGACTCACTGCACTGCATCCCCAGTGGTGCCAGTGCACTCTCGGGACTCGCCGGGGTGCATCCCCTGTGGTGCCAGTGCACACTCTGGACTCACTGCACTGCATCATCTGTGGTGCCAGTGCACTCTCTGGACTCACTGCACTGAATCCCCAGTGGTGCCAGTGCACTCTCTGGACTCACTGCAGTGCATCCCCAGTGGTGCCAGTGCACTCTCTGGACTCACTGCAGTGCATCCCCAGTGGTGCTAGTGCACTCTCTGGACTCACTGCACTGCATCCCCAGTGGTGCCAGTTCACTCTCTGGACTTGCCGGGGTGCATCCCCAGTGGTGCCAGTTCACTCTCTGGACTCACGGCACTGCATCCCCAGTGGTGCCAGTGCACTCTCAGGACTCACTGCACTGCATCCCCAGTGGTGCCAGTGCACTCTCTGGACTCACTGCAATGCATCCCCAGTGGTGCCAGTGCACTCTCTGGACTCACTGCACTGCATCCCCAGTGGTGCCAGTGCACTCTCTGGACTCACTGCACTGCATCCCCAGTGGTGCCAGTGCACTCTCTGGACTCACTGCAGTGCATCACCAGTGGTGCCAGTGCACTCTCTGGACTCACTGCAGTGCATGACCAGTGGTGCCAGTGCACTCTCTGGACTTGCAGGGGTGCATCCCCAGTGGTGCCATTGCACTCTCTGGACTCACCGGGGTGCATCCCCAGTGGTGCCAGTGCACTCTCTGGACTCATTGCACTTCATCACCAGTGGTGCCAGTGCACTCTCTGGACTCACCGCACTGCATCCCCAGTGGTGCCAGTGCACTCTCTGAGCTCACTGCACTGCATCCCCAGTGGTGCCAGTGCACTCTCTGGACTCACTGCACTGCATCACCAATGGTGCCAGTGCACTCTTTGGACTCACTGCAATGCATCCCCAGTGGTGCCAGTGCACTCTCTGCACTCACGGCACTGCATCCCCAGTGGTGCCAGTGCACTCTCTGGAGTCACTGCACAGCATCACCAGTGGTGCCAGTGCACTCTCTGGACTCACTGCAGTGCATCCCCAGTGGTGCCAGTGCACTCTCAGGACTCACTGCACTGCATCCCCAGTGGTGCCAGTGCACTCTCTGGACTCACTGCACTGCATCCCCAGTGGTGCCAGTGCACTCTCGGGACTCGCCGGGGTGCATCCCCTGTGGTGCCAGTGCACACTCTGGACTCACTGCACTGCATCATCTGTGGTGCCAGTGCACTCTCTGGACTCACTGCACTGAATCCCCAGTGGTGCCAGTGCACTCTCTGGACTCACTGCAGTGCATCCCCAGTGGTGCCAGTGCACTCTCTGGACTCACTGCAGTGCATCCCCAGTGGTGCTAGTGCACTCTCTGGACTCACTGCACTGCATCCCCAGTGGTGCCAGTTCACTCTCTGGACTTGCCGGGGTGCATCCCCAGTGGTGCCAGTTCACTCTCTGGACTCACGGCACTGCATCCCCAGTGGTGCCAGTGCACTCTCTGGACTCACTGCACTGCATCCCCAGTGGTGCCAGTGCACTCTCTGGACTCACTGCAATGCATCCCCAGTGGTGCCAGTGCACTCTCTGGACTCACTGCACTGCATCCCCAGTGGTGCCAGTGCACTCTCTGGACTCACTGCACTGCATCCCCAGTGGTGCCAGTGCACTCTCTGGACTCACTGCAGTGCATCACCAGTGGTGCCAGTGCACTCTCTGGACTCACTGCAGTGCATGACCAGTGGTGCCAGTGCACTCTCTGGACTTGCAGGTGTGCATCCCCAGTGGTGCCATTGCACTCTCTGGACTCACCGGGGTGCATCCCCAGTGGTGCCAGTGCACTCTCTGGACTCATTGCACTTCATCACCAGTGGTGCCAGTGCACTCTCTGGACTCACCGCACTGCATCCCCAGTGGTGCCAGTGCACTCTCTGAGCTCACTGCACTGCATCCCCAGTGGTGCCAGTGCACTCTCTGGACTCACTGCACTGCATCACCAATGGTGCCAGTGCACTCTTTGGACTCACTGCAATGCATCCCCAGTGGTGCCAGTGCACTCTCTGGACTCACTGCACTGCATCCCCAGGGGTGCCAGTGCCCTCTGTGGACTCACTGCACTGCATCCCCAGTGGTGCCAGTGCACTCTCTGGACTCACTGCACTGCATACCCAGTGGTGCCAGTGCACTCTCAGGACTCACCGGGGTGCATCCCCAGTGGTGCCAGTGCACTCTCTGGACTCGCTGCAGTGCATCCCCAGTGGTGCCAGTGCACTCTCTGGACTCGCTGCAGTGCATCCCCAGTGGTGCCAGTGCACTCTCTGGAGTCACTGCACTGCATCCCCAGTGGTGCATGTGCACTCTCTGGATTCACTGCACTGCATCACCAGTGGTGCCAGTGCACTCTCTGGACTCACTGCAGTGCATCCCCAGTGGTGCCAGTGCACTCTCAGGACTCACTGCACTGCATCCCCAATGGTGCCAGTGCACTCCCTGGACTCACTGCACTGCATCCCCAGTGGTGCCAGTGCACTCTCTGGACTCACTGCAGTGGATCCCCCGTGGTGCCAGTGCACTCCCTGGACTCACTGCACTGCATCCCCAGTGGTGCCAGCGCACTCTGTGGACGCACTGGACTGCATCCACAGTGGTGCCAGTGCTCTCTTTGGACTCACCGGGGTGCATCCCCAGTGGTGCCAGTGAACTCTCTGGACTCACTGAAGTGCATCCCCAGTGGAGCCAGTGCACTCTCTGGACTCACTGCACTGCATCCCCAGTGGTGCCAGTGAACTCTCTGGACTCACTGCACTGCATCCCCAGTGGTGCCAGTGCACTCTCTGGACTCACTGCACTGCATCCCCAGTGGTGCCAGTGCACTCTCTGGACTTACTGCACTGTATCCCCAGTGGTGCCAGTGCACTCTCTGGACTCACTGCACTGCATCCCCAGTGGTGCCAGTGATCTCTCTGGAGTCACTGCACTGCATCCCCAGTGGTGCAAGTGCACTCTCTGGACTCACTGGACTGCATCCCCAGTGGTGCAAGTGCACTCTCTGGACTCACTGCACTGCATCCCCAGTGGTGCCAGTACACTCTCTGGACTCACTGCATTCCATCCCCAGTGGTGCCAGTGCACTGTCTGGACTCACTGCACTGCATCCCCAGTGGTGCCAGTGCACTCTCTGGACTCACTGCACTGCACCCCCAGTGGTGCCAGTGCACTCTCTGGACTCACCGGGGTGCATCCCCAGTGGTGCCAGTGCACTCTCAGGATTCACTGCACTGCATCCCCAGTGGTGCCAGTGCACTCTCTGGACTCACTGCACTGCATCCCCAGTGGTGCCAGTGCACTCTCTGGACTCACTGCACTGCATCCCCAGTGGTGCCAGTGCACTCTCTGCACTCACGGCACTGCATCCCCAGTGGTGCCAGTGCACTCTCTGGAGTCACTGCACTGCATCACCAGTGGTGCCAGTGCACTCTCTGGACTCACTGCAGTGCATCCCCAGTGGTGCCAGTGCACTCTCAGGACTCACTGCACTGCATCCCCAGTGGTGCCAGTGCACTCTCTGGACTCACTGCACTGCATCCCCAGTGGTGCCAGTGCACTCTCTGGACTCGCTGCAGTGCATCCCCAGTGGTGCCAGTGCACTCTCTGGACTCACTGCACTGCATCCCCAGTGGTGCCAGTGCACTCTCTGGACTCACTGAAGTGGATCCCCCGTGGTGCAGTGCACTCTCTGGACTCACTGCAGTGCATCCCCAGTGGTGCCAGTGCACTCTCTGGAGTCACTGCACTGCATCCCCAGTGGTGCCAGTGCACTCTCTGGACTCACTGCACTGCATCCCCAGTGGTGCCAGTGCACTCTCTGGACTCACTGCACTGCATCCCCAGTGGTGCCAGTGCACTCTCTGGACTCACCGGGGTGCATCCCCAGTGGTGCCAGTGCACTCTCTGGACTCACTGCACTGCATCCCCAGTGGTGCCAGTGCACTCTCTGGACTCACTGCACTGCATCCCCAGTGGTGCCAGTGCACTCTCTGGACTCGCTGCACTGCATCCCCAGTGGTGCCAGTGCACTCTCTGGAGTCACTGAAGTGGATCCCCCGTGGTGCCAGTGCACTCTCTGGACTCACTGCACTGCATCCCCAGTCGTGCCAGTGCACTCTCTGGACTTGCTGCACTGCATCCCCAGTGGTGCCAGTGCACTCTCTGGACTCACTGCAGTGCATCCCCAGTGGTGCCAGTGCACTCACTGGACTCACTGGGGTGCATCCCCAGTGGTGCCAGTGCACTCTCTGGACTCACTGCACTGCATCCCCAGTGGTGCCAGTGCACTCTCTGGACTCACTGCACTGCAACCCCAGTGGTGCCAGTGCACTCTCTGCACTCACGGCACTGCATCCCCAGTGGTGCCAGTGCACTCTCTGGAGTCACTGCACTGCATCACCAGTGGTGCCAGTGCACTCTCTGGACTCACTGCAGTGCATCCCCAGTGGTGCCAGTGCACTCTCAGGACTCACTGCACTGCATCCCCAGTGGTGCCAGTGCACTCTCTGGACTCACTGCACTGCATCCCCAGTGGTGCCAGTGCACTCTCTGGACTCGCTGCAGTGCATCCCCAGTAGTGCCAGTGCACTCTCTGGACTCGCTGCACTGCATCCCCAGTGGTGCCAGTGCACTCTCTGGACTCACTGAAGTGGATCCCCCGTGGTGCAGTGCACTCTCTGGACTCACTGCAGTGCATCCCCAGTGGTGCCAGTGCACTCTCTGGAGTCACTGCACTGCATCCCCAGTGGTGCCAGTGCACTCTCTGGACTCACTGCAGTGCATCCCCAGTGGTGCCAGTGCACTCTCTGGACTCACTGCACTGCATCCCCAGTGGTGCCAGTGCACTCTCTGGACTCACCGGTGTGCATCCCCAGTGGTGCCAGTGCACTCTCTGGACTCACTGCACTGCATCCCCAGTGGTGCCAGTGCACTCTCTGGACTCACTGCAGTGCATCCCCTGTGGTGCCAGTGCACTCTCTGGACTCGCTGCACTGCATCCCCAGTGGTGCCAGTGCACTCTCTGGAGTCACTGAAGTGGATCCCCAGTGGTGCCAGTGCACTCTCTGGACTCACTGCACTGCATCCCCAGTGGTGCCAGTGCACGCTCTGGACTCACCGGGGTGCATCCCCAGTGGTGCCAGTGCACTCTCTGGACTTACTGCAGTGCATCCCCAGTGGTGCCAGTGCACGCTCTGGACTCACCGGGGTGCATCCCCAGTGGTGCCAGTGCACTCTCTGGACTCACTGCAGTGCATCCCCAGTGGTGCCAGTGCACTCTCTGGACTCACTGCACTGCATCCCCAGTGGTGCCAGTGCACTCTCTGGAGTCACTGCAGTGCATCCCCAGCGGTGCCAATGCACTCTCTGGACTCACTGCAGTGCATCCCCAGTGGTGCCAGTGCATTTTCTGGACTCACTGCAGTGCATCCCCAGTGGTGCCAGTACACTCTCTGGACTCACTGTACTGCATCCCCAGTGGTGCCAGAGAACTCTCTGGAGTCACTGCAGTGCATCCCCAGTGGTGCTAGTGCACTGTCTGGAGTCACTGCGCTGCATCCCCAGTGGTTCCAGTGCACTCTCTGGACTCACTAACTGCATCCCCAGTGGTGCCAGAGAACTCTCTGGAGTCACTGCAGTGCATCCCCAGTGGTGCTAGTGCACTGTCTGGAGTCACTGCGCTGCATCCCCAGTGGTTCCAGTGCACTCTCTGGACTCACTGCACTGCAACTCCAGTGGTGCCAGTGCACTCTCTGGAGTCACTGCACTGCATCACCAGTGGTGACGGTGCACTCTCTGGACTCACTGCTCTGCATCCCCAGTGGTGCCAGTGCACTCTCTGGACTCACTGCAGTGCATCGCCAGTGGTGCCAGTGCCCTCTCTGGACTCACTGCACTGCATCCCCAGTGGTGCCAGTGCAGTCTCTGTGTTAGTGTTGGGGAGAATCGAATGGATGTTTTACTAATGTCTCTTAGGTAATGGGACCTACAGTATAATTAAGCATTGCCAAATGTACTTACATTATCAATTAATCTATGTATACTGGATACTTAGGGAGTACATTGAACAATCAAAAGAATCATTGAAGGGGAACCTTGGGAGGGAACAGGTACAACCTGACCTTGGATAAGGGCCTGGAAATGATGAAATGAGTTGAAGCAGAACCAAGAAGCGGAGGGAGCATGCGTCGAGTAAGAAAGGTGAAAAGTTTAGCGGAGAGGAAGACTCCTTACTTCATCTGGACGACCACCTGGACGACCACCAGAGTGCGCCACGCATGTGCAAAGGGGAGGGGAGCTAATTAGAATGAAAAGCGAGGCTGCTGTTGCAACCTCTAATGAATATGTATACCTGACGCAATATTGTATGTATAAATAACGGCTGGGAAGTAACGGGACTTGAAGCCAGATTTGGGCACCTGCCCCGGCTTCCAGCGCTGAATAAAGCACCTTCATATAATCACTTGGTGGTTATGTGGTTGCTACGCTAACATTTTGGCGACCCAGGTGGGACAGCGTGGGCACTGCTGAGGCGGCTCGTGTCTCGGTTTCGCTCCAGCCGGCACCGAGGGATTCTCGGGGAGCAGTCGACCACGACCGACCTCCGCTGCTCACGACGTACCACTGGAGTGGTAAGCAAAGGTGCTTTCAACTTTGGGTATTCGGTACCGATTTGGTTGCGAAAGCCTGCCGGTCAGACGCGGCGAAAGCCACGCTCGGTTGGGCAGGGAGCTCCCGGGGTAAGCCTAGGCGCCGTCCGTTAGACAGAGCGAAAGCTCTGCAGGTTCGGCATTGGTGGTTTGGTATTGGTAATTGTATTGGTTTGTGCTGAAGGGTCAGCACTTGGTATTATTGGTATGTAGTAAGCACGCTGCTGCTCCGGCAGCTTCTGGGAAAGCGTGCTGCTGCTCCGGCAGCTTTTGGGAGAGCGTGCTGCTGCTCCGGCAGCTTCTGGGAGAGCACGCTGCTGCTCCGGCAGCTTTTGGGAGAGCACGCTGCTGCTCCGGGAGCTTTTGGGTTTGTATCATAAGCTCAAAATGAAAAAGATCAAAGGAATTCTGGGAAAAGATGTACCTATCCCGCGGACATCCCCGCTGGGGTGTTTGCTAGCACACTGGAAAGAGGGAGGTTTTGGTCAAGAAATGCGGAAAGGAAAGCTGATTGATTATTGTAATATTTGGTGGCCACAGTATAAGCTAGAGAACCAAGAAACTTGGCCTGAGAATGGAACATTGCAATATAATACAATTTTACAATTGATGCTATTCTGTAAGCGGGAAGGAAAATATGATGAACTGCCGTATGTGGAATTATTCTTTTATTTGCGCCGAAAGCCTGAATGGCAGCATGCTTGTGGAATAATGGTGCTTGAGGTTTCAACTGAGGAACGTTGTTGTGCATGTACTAAGGAGGGACACTGTATACAGCATCAGGCAATAGAGAATAATAAGTATTATGGGGAAATGAATAATGGAAATATTGATTTGGAAGTTGCGCCGTCGGCTCCGCCGGAAGAGCCAGGACAGGGAGGGAAAAGAGAAAAGGAAGCTAGCAGTAGTGATGGAGAATCCCCGACTTTAGTCTCCCCTGTGTCACATAGGACCCGGCAACAGCGAAGGGCAGGAGAAACTATAAATGAACAGGGAGGGAAAATAATCGCTCCCCTCAGGCAAGGAGTGGGGACAGAAGGACCGGTATATGTTAAGGTGCCTTTTTCAGCTGGGGATTTAATGATATGGAAACAAGCAGCCGGCACCTACAGGGAAAACCCAGATAAAGTAGCTAGGGTAATGAAAATGATAATTAAAACCCAAAATCCCGATTGGGATGATCTCCAGGTGATCCTGGATACTTTGATGGACTCGACAGAAAAAGACGTGGTATTGCGGGCAGCCAGAGAGAGAGCCCGAGAAGATATACGTAATGGATTAGTGCTTGGAAATCTAGATCAAAACTTCCCCACCGAGGATCCCCAATGGGATTATAACACAGGGGATGGAATAAGGAGGCTGAAGAGATATCAAGATTGGGTACAAGTCGGGGTACAGAATGCCATGCCCCGGACTTATCAAAGGACTTCCAGCTGTTTGTGCATGAGAGACAACGATTGGCATTAGGAGTACTGACCCAGCGACTTGGGAGCTGGAAAAGACCTGTGGGGTATTTTTCTAAACAATTGGATGCAGTAAGCGCTGGATGGCCCTCGTGTTTAAGGGCCGTGGCAGCCACAGTCCTTTTAATACAGGAAGCCAGGAAGCTCACATTAGGGAAGCAAATTGAGTGTTCGTGCCACAGATGGTGACTACGGTATTGGAGCAAAAGGGGGGCCATTGGCTATGGCCCAGCCGAATGATGAAATATCAAGCTATACTAACTGAGCAAGATGATGTAATCTTAAGAACTACTAACTTATTGAACCCAGCAGTGTTTCTAGGAACAACTACGGAGGAAGGAGACCTCAGTCATGATTGCGTGGAGATCATCGAACATACCTATGCCAGCAGAACAGACTTAAAGGATCAGCCTCGGGGGAGACCGGATTGGGAACTTTTCACGGATGGAAGCAGCTTTGTGGAAAATGGGACTCGTTATGCAGGATACGCGGCAACTACATCAAAGGTAGTGATTGAGGCAAATTCCCTACCTCCGGGGACTTCAGCCCAACGAGCAGAAATAGTCGCCCTGACACGAGCCCTGGAACTAAGCGAGGGTAAGAACGTGAATATTTGGACAGATTCAAAATATGCATTCGGGGTAGTCCCCGTACATGGGGCATTATGGAAAGAAAGGGGAATGCTATCCTCACAAGGGACTAATATAAAATACCAGGAAGAAATATTGAAATTAATAACAGCTGTACAGAAACCCCAACAGGTGGCCATAATGCATTGTAAAGCTCATCAAGGAGGGGTGTCAGAGATTGCAGAAGGTAACAGACTGGCGGATTTGACGGCCCGGAAGGTTGCACGTGAAGTATGGAAAGTAATGGCTCTAATTCCATCGAAGGTAGGCCTCTCTTGTTTTAAATTACCTAAAGACCCAAAGTATTCAGCGGAAGATGAGAGACTTGCAAATTTGATGAAGGCCCAGAAGAATCCTGACGGGTGGTATGTGACTACGACAGGACAACTCATAGTACCTCCTATAATAATGCGAGAACTCTTACAAATAAACCATAATGAATGTCACTGGGGTGCAGAAGCAATGGTGACCTATTTGAAACGAGGTGTCATCTCGGTACACATGTTAACAATGGCAAAGTCAGTAATGTCAAAATGTGAGCTTTGCTTAAAGAATAATCCGGTAGCAAGGAAACATGCTGAGATGGGAAGAACTAGAGCTGGAATAGAGCCTGGAGATTACTGGCAAATAGACTTCGTGGAACTGCCTAAAGCAAGAGGTTATAAATACCGATTGGTAGGGGTTGATACTTTTTCAGGATGGCCAGAGGCCCTTCCCTGTCACACCAACTAAGCAAAGGAAACGGTAAAATGGTTACTACGGGAAATAATCCCTAGATTTGGTGTACCGTTGGGTATTTCTTCAGACAGGGGACCACATTTCATTGCCAACGTGGTCAAGGAGGTTAGTAGGTTACTGGGAATCACCCAGAACACCCTATCCCACTTACTCCACCCCCATCCTATAGTACTAGCGTTAACAAGCAGGCATAGAGGAATCAATAAGATAGTAGACTAACGAAGATGCGTTAAGATTATACTTACTAATCTCTATATCAAGTTATACTCACTAACCTCTACTAACCTGATTCAACCTAACAGTAATGAAAATACTTGCTCTTGGTATGAGTGAAGTATTTTCAAAGGGGGGGAATGTTAGTGTTGGGGAGAATCGAATGGATGTTTTGCTAATGTCTCTTAGGTAATGGGACCTATCAGTATAATTAAGCATTGCCAAATGTACTTACATTATCAATTAATCTATGTATACTGGATACTTAGGGAGTACATTGAACAATCAAAAGAATCATTGAAAAGGAACCCTGGGAGGGAACAGGTACAACCTGACCTTGGATAAGGGCCTGGAAATGATGAAATGAGTTGAAGCAGAACCAAGAAGCGGAGGGAGCATGCGTCGAGTAAGAAAGGTGAAAAGTTTAGCGGAGAGGAAGACTCCTTACTTCATCTGGACGACCACCTGGACGACCACCAGAGTGCGCCACGCATGTGCAAAGGGGAGGGGAGCTAATTAGAATGAAAAGCGAGGCTGATGTTGCAACCCGTAATGAATATGTATACCTGACGCAATATTGTATATATAAAAAAACGGCTGGGAAGTAACGGGACTTGAAGCCAGATTTGGGCACCTGCCCCGGCTTCCAGCGCTGAATAAAGCACCTTCATATAATCACTTGGTGATTATGTGGTTGCTACGCTAATATCTGGACTCACTGCAGTGCATCCCCAGTGGTGCCAGTGCACTCTCTGGACTCACTGCAGTGCATCCCCAGCGGTGCCAGTGCACTCTCTGGACTCACTGCAGTGCATCCCCAGTGGTGCCAGTGCACTCTCTGGACTCACTGCAGTGCATCCCCAGTGGTGCCAGTGCACTCTCTGGACTCACTGCACTGCATCCCCAGTGGTGCCAGTGCACTCTCTGCACTCACGGCACTGCATCCCCAGTGGTGCCAGTGCACTCTCTGGAGTCACTGCACTGCATCACCAGTGGTGCCAGTGCACTCTCTGGACTCACTGCAGTGCATCCCCAGTGGTGCCAGTGCACTCTCAGGACTCACTGCACTGCATCCCCAGTGGTGCCAGTGCACTCTCTGGACTCACTGCACTGCATCCCCAGTGGTGCCAGTGCACTCTCTGGACTCGCTGCAGTGCATCCCCAGTGGTGCCAGTGCACTCTCTGGACTCGCTGCACTGCATCCCCAGTGGTGCCAGTGCACTCTCTGGACTCACGGCACTGCATCCCCAGTGGTGCCAGTGCACTCTCTGGAGTCACTGCACTGCATCCCCAGTGGTGCCAGTGCACTCTCTGGACTCACTGCACTGCATCCCCAGTGGTGCCAGTGCACTCTCTGCACTCACTGCACTGCATCCCCAGTGGTGCCAGTGCACTCTCTGGACTCACTGCACTGCATCCCCAGTGGTGCCAGTGCACTCTCTGGACTCACCCGGGTGCATCCCCAGTGGTGCTAGTGCACTCTCTGGACTCACTGCACTGCATCCCCAGTGGTACCAGTGCTCTCTCTGGACTCACTGCACTGCATCCCCAGTGGTGCCAGTGCACTCTCTGGACTCACTGCACTGCATCCCCAGTGGTGCCAGTGCACTCTCTGGACTCACTGCACTGCATACCCAGTGCTGCCAGTGCACTCTCTGGACTCGCTGCACTGCATCCCCAGTGGTACCAGTGCACTCTCTGGAGTCACTGCACTGCATCCCCAGTGGTGCAAGTGCACTCTCTGGATTCACTGCACTGCATCCCCAGTGGTGCCAGTGCACTCTCTGGACTCACTGCACTGCATCCCCAGTGGTGCCAGTGCACTCCCTGGACTCACTGCACTGCATCCCCCGTGGTGCCAGTGCACTCTCTGGACTCACTGCACTGCATCCCCAGTGGTGCCAGCGCACTCTCTGGACGCACTGGACTGCATCCACAGTGGTGCCAGTGCACTCTCTGGACTCACCGGGGTGCATCCCCAGTGGTGCCAGTGCACTCTCTGGACTCACTGCACTGCATCCCCAGTGGTGCCAGTGCACTCACTGGACTCACTGCACTGCATCCCCAGTGGTGCCAGTGCACTCTCTGGACTCGCTGCACTGCATCCCCAGTCGTGCCAGTGCACTCTCTGGACTTGCTGCACTGCATCCCCAGTGGTGCCAGTGCACTCTCTGGACTCACTGCAGTGCATCCCCAGTGGTGCCAGTGCACTCACTGGACTCACCGGTGTGCATCCCCAGTGGTGCCAGTGCACTCTCTGGACTCACTGCACTGCATCCCCAGTGGTGCCAGTGCACTCTCTGGACTCACTGCACTGCATCCCCAGTGGTGCCAGTGCACTCTCTGGACTCACCGGGGTGCATCCCCAGTGGTGCCAGTGCACTCTCTGGAGTCACTGCACTGCATCACCAGTGGTGCCAGTGCACTCTCTGGACTCACTGCACTGCATCCCCAGTGGTGCCAGTGCACTCTCTGGACTAACTGCACTGCATCCCCAGTGGTGCCAGTGCACTCCATGGACTCACTGCACTGCATCCCCAGTGGTGCCAGTGCACTCTCTGGACTCACTGCACTGCATCCCCAGTGGTGCCAGTGCACTCTCTGGACTCGCTGCAGTGCATCCCCAGTCGTGCCAGTGCACTCTCTGGACTCACTGCACTGCATCCCCAGTGGTGCCAGTGCACTCTCTGGACTCACTGAAGTGGATCCCCCGTGGTGCCAGTGCACTCTCTGGACTCACTGCACTGCATCCCCAGTGGTGCCAGTGCACTCTCTGGAGTCACTGCACTGCATCCCCAGTGGTGCCAGTGCACTCTCTGGACTAACTGCACTGCATCCCCAGTGGTGCCAGTGCACTCTCTGCACTCACTGCACTGCATCCCCAGTGGTGCCAGTGCACTCTCTGGACTCACCGGGGTGCATCCCCAGTGGTGCCAGTGCACTCTCTGGACTAACTGCACTGCATCCCCAGTGGTGCCAGTGCACTCTCTGGACTCACTGCAGTGCATCCCCAGTGGTGCCAGTGCACTCTCTGGACTCGCTGCACTGCATCCCCAGTGGTGCCAGTGCACTCTCTGGAGTCACTGAAGTGGATCCCCCGTGGTGCCAGTGCACTCTCTGGACTCACTGCACTGCATCCCCAGTGGTGCCAGTGCACCCTCTGGACTCACTGCACTGCATTACCAGTGGTGCCAGTGCACTCTCTGGGCTCACTGCAGTGCATCCCCAGTCGTGCCAGTGCACTCTGGACTCACTGCACTGCATCCCCAGGGGTGCCAGTGCACTCCATGGACTCACTGCACAGCATCCCCAGTGGTGCCAGTGCACTCTCTGGACTCACTGCACTGCATCCCCAGTGGTGCCAGTGCACTCTCTGGACTCACTGAAGTGCATCCCCAGTTTTGCAAGTGCACTCTCTGGACTCACTGCAGTGCATCCCCAATGGTGCCAGTGCACTCTCTGGACTCACTGCACTATATGCCCAGTGGTGCCAGTGCACTCTCAGGACTCACCGGGGTGCATCCCCAGTGGTGCCAGTGCACTCTCTGGAGTCACTGCACTGCATCCCCAGTGGTGCATGTGCACTCTCTGGATTCACTGCACTGCATCACCAGTGGTGCCAGTGCACTCCCTGGACTCACTGCACTGCATCCCCAGTGGTGCCAGTGCACTCTCTGGACTCACTGCAGTGGATCCCCCGTGGTGCCAGTGCACTCTCTGGACTCACTGCACTGCATCCCCAGTGGTGCCAGCGCACTCTCTGGACGCACTGGACTGCATCCACAGTGGTGCCAGTGCTCTCTTTGGACTCACCGGGGTGCATCCCCAGTTGTGCCAGTGCACGCTCTGGACTCACTGCAGTGCATCCCCAGTGGTGCCAGTGAACTCTCTGGACTCACTGAAGTGCATCCCCAGTGGAGCCAGTGCACTCTCTGGACTCACTGCACTGCATCCCCAGTGGTGCCAGTGAACTCTCAGGACTCACTGCACTGTATCACCAGTGGTGCCAGTGCACTCTCTGGACTCACTGCACTGCATCCCCAGTGGTGCCAGTACACTCTCTGGACTCACTGCACTGCATCCCCAGTGGTGCCAGTGATCTCTCTGGAGTCACTGCACTGCATCCCCAGTGGTGCAAGTGCACTCTCTGGACTCACTGCACTGCATCCCCAGTGGTGCAACTGCACTCTCTGGACTCACTGCACTGCATCCCCAGTGGTGCCAGTACACTCTCTGGACTCACTGCATTCCATCCCCAGTGGTGCCAGTGCACTGTCTGGAGTCACTGCACTGCATCCCCAGTGGTGCCAGTGCACTCTCTGGACTCACTGCACTGCACCCCCAGTGGTGCCAGTGCACTCTCTGGACTCGCTGCACTACATCCCCAGTGGTGCCAGTGCACTCTCAGGATTCACTGCACTGCATCCCCAGTGGTGCCAGTGCACTCTCTGGACTCACTGCACTGCATCCCCAGTGGTGCCAGTGCACTCTCTGGATTCAGTGCACTGCATCCCCAGTGGTTCCAGTGCTCTCTCTGGACTCACCGGGGTGCATAGCTAGTTGTGCCAGTGCACTCTCTGGACTCACTACCGTGCATCCCCAGTTGTGCCAGTGCACTCTCTGGACTCACTGCACTGCATCCCCAGTGGTGCCAGTGCACTCTCTGGACTCACTGCACTGCATCCCCAGTGGTGCCAGTGCACTCTCTGGACTCACCCGGGTGCATCCCCAGTTTTGCAAGTGCACTCTCTGGACTCACTGCACTTCATCCCCAGTGGTACCAGTGCTCTCTCTGGACTCACTGCACTGCATCCCCAGTGGTGCCAGTGCACTCTCTGGACTCACTGCACTGCACCCCCAGTGGTGCCAGTGCACTCTCTGGACTCGCTGCACTACATCCCCAGTGGTGCCAGTGCACTCTCAGGATTCACTGCACTGCATCCCCAGTGGTGCCAGTGCACTCTCTGGACTCACTGCACTGCATCCCCAGTGGTGCCAGTGCACTCTCTGGATTCAGTGCACTGCATCCCCAGTGGTTCCAGTGCTCTCTCTGGACTCACCGGGGTGCATAGCTAGTTGTGCCAGTGCACTCTCTGGACTCACTACCGTGCATCCCCAGTTGTGCCAGTGCACTCTCTGGACTCACTGCACTGCATCCCCAGTGGTGCCAGTGCACTCTCTGGACTCACTGCACTGCATCCCCAGTGGTGCCAGTGCACTCTCTGGACTCACCCGGGTGCATCCCCAGTTTTGCAAGTGCACTCTCTGGACTCACTGCACTGCATCCCCAGTGGTACCAGTGCTCTCTCTGGACTCACTGCACTGCATCCCCAGTGGTGCCAGTGCACTCTCTGGACTCACTGCACTGCATCCCCAGTGGTGACAGTGCACTCTCTGGACTCACTGCACCGCATCCCCAGTGGTGCCAGTGCACTCTCTGGACTCACTGCACTGCATCCCCAGTGGTGCCAGTGCACTCTCTGGACTCACTGCACTGCAGCACAAGTGGTGCCAGTGCACTCTCTGGACTCACTACACTGCAACCCAGTGGTGCCAGTGCACTCTCTGGACTCACTGCACTGCATCCCCAGTGGTGCCAGTGCACTCTCTGGACTCGCTGCACTGCATCCCCAGTCGTGCCAGTGCACTCTCTGGACTCGCTGCACTGCATCCCCAGTGGTGCCAGTGCACTCTCTGGACTCACTGCACTGCATCCCCAGTGGTGCCAGTGCACTCTCTGGACTCACTGCACTGCATCCGCAGTGGTGCCAGTGCACTCTCTGGACTCACTGCAGTGCATCCCCAGTGGTGCCAGTGCACTCACTGGACTCACCGGTGTGCATCCGCAGTGATGCCAGTGCACTCTCTGGACTCACTGCACTGCATCCCCAGTGGTGCCAGTGCACTCTCTGGACTCACTGCACTGCATCCCCAGTGGTGCCAGTGCACTCTCTGGACTCACCGGGGTGCATCCCCAGTGGTGCCAGTGCACTCTCTGGAGTCACTGCACTGCATCACCAGTGGTGCCAGTGCACTCTCTGGACTCACTGCAGTGCATCCCCAGTGGTGCCAGTGCACTCTCTGGACTAACTGCACTGCATCCCCAGTGGTGCCAGTGCACTCCATGGACTCACTGCACTGCATCCCCAGTGGTGCCAGTGCACTCTCTGGACTCACTGCACTGCATCCCCAGTGGTGCCAGTGCACTCTCTGGACTCGCTGCAGTGCATCCCCAGTGGTGCCAGTGCACTCTCTGGACTCACTGCACTGCATCCCCAGTGGTGCCAGTGCACTCTCTGGACTCACTGAAGTGGATCCCCCGTGGTGCCATTGCACTCTCTGGACTCACTGCACTGCATCCCCAGTGGTGCCAGTGCACTCTCTGCACTCACGGCACTGCATCCCCAGTGGTGCCAGTGCACTCTCTGGAGTCACTGCACTGCATCACCAGTGGTGCCAGTGCACTCTCTGGACTCACTGCAGTGCATCCCCAGTGGTGCCAGTGCACTCTCAGGACTCACTGCACTGCATCCCCAGTGCTGACAGTGCACTCTCTGGACTCACTGCACTGCATCCGCAGTGGTGCCAGTGCACTCTCTGGACTCGCTGCAGTGCATCCCCAGTGGTGCCAGTGCACTCTCTGGACTCGCTGCACTGCATCCCCAGTGGTGCCAGTGCACTCTCTGGACTCACTGAAGTGGATCCCCCGTGGTGCAGTGCACTCTCTGGACTCACTGCAGTGCATCCCCAGTGGTGCCAGTGCACTCTCTGGAGTCACTGCACTGCATCCCCAGTGGTGCCAGTGCACTCTCTGGACTCACTGCACTGCATCCCCAGTGGTGCCAGTGCACTCTCTGGACTCACTGCACTGCATCCCCAGTGGTGCCAGTGCACTCTCTGGACTCACTGCACTGCATCCCCAGTGGTGCCAGTGCACTCTCTGGACTCACCCGGGTGCATCCCCAGTGGTGCTAGTGCACTCTCTGGACTCACTGCACTGCATCCCCAGTGGTACCAGTGCTCTCTCTGGACTCACTGCACTGCATCCCCAGTGGTGCCAGTGCACTCTCTGGACTCACTGCACTGCATCCCCAGTGGTGCCAGTGCACTCTCTGGACTCACTTAAGTGCATCCCCAGTTTTGCAAGTGCACTCTCTGGACTCACTGCAGTGCATCCCCAATGGTGCCAGTGCACTCTCTGGACTCACTGCACTATATGCCCAGTGGTGCCAGTGCACTCTCTGGACTCACTGCACTGCATCCCCAGTGGTGACAGTGCACTCTCTGGACTCACTGCACCGCATCCCCAGTGGTGCCAGTGCACTCTCTGGACTCACTGCACTGCATCCCCAGTGGTGCCAGTGCACTCTCTGGACTCACTGCACTGCAGCACAAGTGGTGCCAGTGCACTCTCTGGACTCACTACACTGCAACCCAGTGGTGCCAGTGCACTCTCTGGACTCACTGCACTGCATCCCCAGTGGTGCCAGTGCACTCTCTGGACTCACTGCACTGCATCCCCAGTCGTGCCAGTGCACTCTCTGGACTCGCTGCACTGCATCCCCAGTGGTGCCAGTGCACTCTCTGGACTCACTGCAGTGCATCCCCAGTGGTGCCAGTGCACTCACGGGACTCACCGGGGTGCATCCCCAGTGGTGCCAGTGCACTCTCTGGACTCACTGCACTGCATCCCCAGTCGTGCCAGTTCACTCTCTGGACTCACTGCACTGCATCCCCAGTGGTGCCAGTGCACTCTCTGGAGTCACTACCGTGCATCCCCAGATGTGCCAGTGCACTCCATGGACTCACTGCACAGCATCCCCAGTGGTGCCAGTGCACTCTCTGGACTCACCCGGGTGCATCCCCAGTTGTGCCAGTGCACTCTCTGGACTCACTGCACTGCATCCCCAGTGGTACCAGTGCACTCTCTGGACTCACTGCACTGCATCCCCAGTTTTGCAAGTGCACTCTCTGGAGTCACTGCACTGCATCCCCAGTGGCGCCAGTGCACTCTCTGGACTCACTGCACTGCATCCCCAGTGGTGCCAGTGCACTCTCTGGACTAACTGCACTGCATCCCCAGTGGTGCCAGTGCACTCTCTAGAGTCACTACCGTGCATCCCCAGTTGTGCCAGTGCACTCTCTGGACTCACTGCACTGCATTCCCAGTGGTGTCAGTGCACTCTCTGGACTCAACCGGGTGCATCCCCAGTGGTGCCAGTGCACTCTCTGGACTCACTGCACTGCATCACCAGTGGTACCAGTGCACTCTCTGGACTCACTGCACTGCATCCCCAGTGGTGCCAGTGCACTCTCTGGACTCACTGCACTGCATCCCCAGTGGTGCCAGTGCACTCTCTGGACTCACTGCACTGCATCCCCAGTGGTGCCAGTGCACTCTCTGGAGTCACTGCACTGCATCCCCAGTGGTGCCAGTGCACTCTCAGGACTCACCGGCGTGCATCCCCAGTGGTGCCAGTGCACTCTCTGGACTCACTGCACTGCATCCCCAGTGGTGCCAGTGCACTCTCTGGACTCACTGCAGTGCATCCCCAGTGGTGCCAGTGCACTCTCTGGACTCGCTGCACTGCATCCCCAGTGGTGCCAGTGCACTCTCTGGACTCACTGCAGTGCATCCCCAGTGGCGCCAGTGCACTCTCTGGACTCACTGCACTGCATTACCGGTGGTGCCAGTGCACTCTCTGGGCTCACTGCACAGCATCCCCAGTGGTGCCCGTGCACTCTGGACTCACTGCACTGCATCCCCAGGGGTGCCAGTGCACTCTCAGGACTCACCGGCGTGCATCCCCAGTGGTGCCAGTGCACTCTCTGGACTCACTGCACAGCATCCCAGGTGGTGCCAGTGCACTCTCTGGACTCACTGCACAGCATCCCCAGTGGTGCCAGTGCACTCTCTGGACTCACTGCACTGCATCCCCAGTGGTGCCTGTGCACTCTCTGGACTCACTGAAGTGCATCCCCAGTTTTGCAAGTGCACTCTCTGGACTCACTGCACTGCATCCCCAGTGGTGCCAGTGCACTCTCTGGACTCGCTGCACTGCATCCCCAGTCGTGCCAGTGCACTCTCTGGACTCGCTGCACTGCATCCCCAGTGGTGCCAGTGCACTCTCTGGACTCACTGCAGTGCATCCCCAGTGGTGCCAGTGCACTCACTGGACTCACCGGGGTGCATCCCCAGTGGTGCCAGTGCACTCTCTGGACTCACTGCACTGCATCCCCAGTCGTGCCAGTGCACTCTCTGGACTCACTGCACTGCATCCCCAGTGGTGCCAGTGCACTCTCTGGAGTCACTACCGTGCATCCCCAGTTGTGCCAGTGCACTCTCTGGACTCACTGCACTGCATTCCCAGTGGTGCCAGTGCACTCTCTGGACTCACCCGGGTGCATCCCCAGTGGTGACAGTGCACTCTCTGGACTCACTGCACTGCATCCCCAGTGGTACCAGTGCACTCTCTGGACTCACTGCACTGCATCCCCAGTGGTGCCAGTGCACTCTCTGGAGTCACTGCACTGCATCCCCAGTGGTGCCAGTGCACTCTCTGGACTCACTGTACTGCATCCCCAGTGGTGCCAGTGCACTCTCTGGACTCGATGCACTGCATCCCCAGTCGTGCCAGTGCACTCTCTGGACTCGCTGCACTGCATCCCCAGTGGTGCCAGT
Organism: Anser cygnoides; assembly: GCF_040182565.1. Classification (NCBI taxonomy): domain Eukaryota; kingdom Metazoa; phylum Chordata; class Aves; order Anseriformes; family Anatidae; genus Anser; species Anser cygnoides. The sequence continues at coordinate 162,424 of NW_027103072.1, read as the reverse complement.
GCAGTCTCTGGACTCACTGCAGTGCATCCCCAGTGGTGCCAGTGCACTCTCTGGACTCACCCGGGTGCATCCCCAGTGGTGCCAGTGCACTCTCTGGACTCACTGCACTGCATCCCCAGTGGTACCAGTGCACTCTCTGGACTCACTGCACTGCATCCCCAGTGGTGCCAGTGCACTCTCTGGACTCACTGCACTGCATCCCCAGTGGAGCCAGTGCACTCTCTGGACTCACTGCACTGCATCCCCAGTGGTGCCAGTGCACTCTCTGGACTAACTGCACTGCATCCCCAGTGGTGCCAGTGCACTCTCAGGACTCGCTGCACTGCATCCCCAGTGGAGCCAGTGCACTCTCTGGACTCACTGCAGTGCATCCCCAGTGTTGCCAGTGCACTCTCTGGACTATCTGCACTGAATCCCCAGTGGTGCCAGTGCACTCTCTGGACTCGCTGCACTGCATCCCCAGTGGTGCCAGTGCACTCTCTGGACTCACTGCACTGCATTACCAGTGGTGCCAGTGCACTCTCTGGACTCGTTGCACTGCATCCCCAGTGGTGCCAGTGCACTCTCTGGACGCACTGGACTGCATCCACAGTGGTGCCAGTGCACTCTCTGGACTCACTGCACTGCATCCCCAGTGGTGCCAGTGCACTCTCTGGACTCACTGCACTGCATTACCAGTGGTGCCAGTGCACTCTCTGGGCTCACTGCAGTGCATCCCCAGTGGTGCCAGTGCACTCCATGGACTCACTGCACAGCATCCCCAGTGGTGCCAGTGCACTCTCTGGACTCACTGCACTGCATCACCAGTGGTGCCAGTGCACTCTCTGGACTCACTGCACTGCATCACCAGTGGTTCCAGTGCAGTGTCTGGACTCACTGCACTGCATCCCCAGTGGTGCCAGTGCACTCTCTGGACTCACTGCACTGCAACCCAGTGGTGCCAGTGCACTCTCTGGACTCACTGCACCGCATCCCCAGTGGTTCCAGTGCAGTGTCTGGACTCACTGCACTGCATCCCCAGTGGTGCCAGTGCACTCTCTGGACTCACTGCACTGCATCCCCAGTGGTGCCAGTGCACTCTCTGCACTCACTGCACTGCATCCCCAGTGGTGCCAGTGCACTCTCTGGACACTCTGCACTGCATCCCCAGTCGTGCCAGTGCACTCTCTGGACTCGCTGCACTGCATCCGCAGTGGTGCCAGTGCACTCTCTGGACTCACTGCAGTGCATCCCCAGTGGTGCCAGTGCACTCCCTGGACTCACCGGGGTGCATCCCCAGTGGTGCCAGTGCACTCTCTGGACTCACTGCACTGCATCCCCAGTCGTGCCAGTGCACTCTCTGGACTCACTGCACTGCATCCCCAGTGGTAACAGTGCACTCTCTGGACTCACTGCACTGCATCCCCAGTGGTGCCCGTGCACTCTCTGGAGTCACTGCACTGCATCCCCAGTGGTGCCAGTGCACTCTCTGGACTCACTGCACTGCATCCCCAGTGGTGCCAGTGCACTCTCTGGACTAACTGCACTGCATCCCCAGTGGTGCCAGTGCACTCTCTAGAGTCACTACCGTGCATCCCCAGTTGTGCCAGTGCACTCTCTGGACTCACTGCACTGCATTCCCAGTGGTGTCAGTGCACTCTCTGGACTCAACCGGGTGCATCCCCAGTGGTGCCAGTGCACTCTCTGGACTCACTGCACTGCATCACCAGTGGTACCAGTGCACTCTCTGGACTCGCTGCACTGCATCCCCAGTGGTGCCAGTGCACTCTCTGGACTCACTGCAGTGCATCCCCAGTGGTGCCAGTGCACTCTCTGGACTCACTGCACTGCATCCCCAGTGGTGCCAGTGCACTCTCTGGACTCACTGCAGTGCATCCCCAGTGGTGCCAGTGCACTCTCTGGACTCGCTGCACTGCATCCCCAGTGGTGCCAGTGCACTCTCTGGACTCACTGCAGTGCATCCCCAGTGGCGCCAGTGCACTCTCTGGACTCACTGCACTGCATTACCGGTGGTGCCAGTGCACTCTCTGGGCTCACTGCACAGCATCCCCAGTGGTGCCCGTGCACTCTGGACTCACTGCACTGCATCCCCAGGGGTGCCAGTGCACTCTCAGGACTCACCGGCGTGCATCCCCAGTGGTGCCAGTGCACTCTCTGGACTCACTGCACAGCATCCCCAGTGGTGCCAGTGCACTCTCTGGACTCACTGCACAGCATCCCCAGTGGTGCCAGTGCACTCTCTGGACTCACTGCACTGCATCCCCAGTGGTGCCTGTGCACTCTCTGGACTCACTGAAGTGCATCCCCAGTTTTGCAAGTGCACTCTCTGGACTCACTGCACTGCATCCCCAGTGGTGCCAGTGCACTCTCTGGACTCGCTGCACTGCATCCCCAGTCGTGCCAGTGCACTCTCTGGACTCGCTGCACTGCATCCCCAGTGGTGCCAGTGCACTCTCTGGACTCACTGCACTGCATCCCCAGTCGTGCCAGTGCACTCACTGGACTCACCGGGGTGCATCCCCAGTGGTGCCAGTGCACTCTCTGGACTCACTGCACTGCATCCCCAGTCGTGCCAGTGCACTCTCTGGACTCACTGCACTGCATCCCCAGTGGTGCCAGTGCACTCTCTGGAGTCACTACCGTGCATCCCCAGTTGTGCCAGTGCACTCTCTGGACTCACTGCACTGCATTCCCAGTGGTGCCAGTGCACTCTCTGGACTCACCCGGGTGCATCCCCAGTGGTGACAGTGCACTCTCTGGACTCACTGCACTGCATCCCCAGTGGTACCAGTGCACTCTCTGGACTCACTGCACTGCATCCCCAGTGGTGCCAGTGCACTCTCTGGAGTCACTGCACTGCATCCCCAGTGGTGCCAGTGCACTCTCTGGACTCACTGTACTGCATCCCCAGTGGTGCTAGTGCACTCTCTGGACTCACTGCACTGCATCCCCAGTCGTGCCAGTGCACTCTCTGGACTCGCTGCACTGCATCCCCAGTGGTGCCAGTGCACTCTCTGGACTCACTGCAGTGCATCCCCAGTGGTGCCAGTGCACTCTCTGGACTCACCCGGGTGCATCCCCAGTGGTGCCAGTGCACTCTCTGGACTCACTGCACTGCATCCCCAGTGGTACCAGTGCACTCTCTGGACTCACTGCACTGCATCCCCAGTGGTGCCAGTGCACTCTCTGGACTCACTGCACTGCATCCCCAGTGGAGCCAGTGCACTCTCTGGACTCACTGCACTGCATCCCCAGTGGTGCCAGTGCACTCTCTGGACTAACTGCACTGCATCACCAGTGGTGCCAGTGCACTCTCAGGACTCGCTGCACTGCATCCCCAGTGGAGCCAGTGCACTCTCTGGACTCACTGCAGTGCATCCCCAGTGTTGCCAGTGCACTCTCTGGACTAACTGCACTGAATCCCCAGTGGTGCCAGTGCACTCTCTGGACTCGCTGCACTGCATCCCCAGTGGTGCCAGTGCACTCTCTGGACTCACTGCACTGCATTACCAGTGGTGCCAGTGCACTCTCTGGACTCACTGCACTGCATCCCCAGTGGTGCCAGTGCACTCTCTGGACGCACTGGACTGCATCCACAGTGGTGCCAGTGCACTCTCTGGACTCACTGCACTGCATCCCCAGTGGTGCCAGTGCACTCTCTGGACTCACTGCACTGCATTACCAGTGGTGCCAGTGCACTCTCTGGGCTCACTGCAGTGCATCCCCAGTGGTGCCAGTGCACTCCATGGACTCACTGCACAGCATCCCCAGTGGTGCCAGTGCACTCTCTGGACTCACTGCACTGCATCACCAGTGGTGCCAGTGCACTCTCTGGACTCACTGCACTGCATCACCAGTGGTTCCAGTGCAGTGTCTGGACTCACTGCACTGCATCCCCAGTGGTGCCAGTGCACTCTCTGGACTCACTGCACTGCAACCCAGTGGTGCCAGTGCACTCTCTGGACTCACTGCACCGCATCCCCAGTGGTTCCAGTGCAGTGTCTGGACTCACTGCACTGCATCCCCAGTGGTGCCAGTGCACTCTCTGGACTCACTGCACTGCATCCCCAGTGGTGCCAGTGCACTCTCTGCACTCACTGCACTGCATCCCCAGTGGTGCCAGTGCACTCTCTGGACACTCTGCACTGCATCCCCAGTCGTGCCAGTGCACTCTCTGGACTCGCTGCACTGCATCCGCAGTGGTGCCAGTGCACTCTCTGGACTCACTGCAGTGCATCCCCAGTGTTCCCCGAGCACTCTCTGGACTCACTGCAGTGCATCCCCAGTGGTGCCAGTGCACTCTCTGGACTCACTGCACTGCATCCCCAGTCGTGCCAGTGCACTCTCTGGACTCACTGCACTGCATCCCCAGTGGTAACAGTGCACTCTCTGGACTCACTGCACTGCATCCCCAGTGGTGCCCGTGCACTCTCTGGAGTCACTGCACTGCATCCCCAGTGGTGCCAGTGCACTCTCTGGACTCACTGCACTGCATCCCCAGTGGTGCCAGTGCACTCTCTGGACTCACTGCACTGCATCCCCAGTGGTGCCAGTGCACTGTCTGGACTCGCTGCAATGCATCCCCAGTGGTGCCAGTGCACTCTCTGGACTCGCTGCACTGCATCCCCAGTGGTGCCAGGCACTCTCTGGAGTCACTGAAGTGGATCCCCCGTGGTGCCAGTGCACTCTCTGGACTCACTGCATTGCATCCCCAGTGGTGCCAGTGCACTCTCTGGACGCACTGGACTGCATCCCCAGTGGTGCCAGTGCACTCTCTGGACTCACTGCACTGCATCCCCAGTGGTGCCAGTGCACTCTCTGGACTCACTGCACTGCATCCCCAGTGGTGCCAGTGCACTCTCTGGGCTCACTGCAGTGCATCCCCAGTGGTGCCAGTGCACTCTGGACTCACTGCACTGCATCCCCAGGGGTGCCAGTGCACTCCAAGGACTCACTGCACAGCATCCCCAGTGGTGCCAGTGCACTCTCTGGACTCACTGCACTGCATCCCCAGTGGTGCCAGTGCACTCTCTGGACTCACTGAAGTGCATCCCCAGTTTTGCAAGTGCACTCTCTGGACTCACTGCACTGCATCCCCAGGGGTGCCAGTGCACTCCAAGGACTCACTGCACCGCATCCCCAGTGGTTCCAGTGCACTCTCTGGACTCACTGCACTGCATCCCCAGTGGTGCCAGTGCACTCTCTGGACTCACTGCACTGCATTCCCAGTGCTGCCAGTGCACTCTCTGGACTCACTGCACTGCATCCCCAGTGGTGCCAGTGCACTCTCTGGACTCGCTGCACTGCATCCCCAGTCGTGCCAGTGCACTCTCTGGACTCACTGCAGTGCATCCCCAGTGGTGCCAGTGCACTCACTGGACTCACCGGGGTGCATCCCCAGTGGTGCCAGTGCACTCTCTGGACTCACTGCACTGCATCCCCAGTCGTGCCAGTGCACTCTCTGGACTCACTGCACTGCATTCCCAGTGGTGCCAGTGCACTCTCTGGAGACACTACCGTGCATCCCCAGTTGTGCCAGTGCACTCTCTGGACTCACTGCAGTGCATCCCCAGTGGTGCCAGTGCACTCTCTGGACTCACCCGGGTGCATCCCCAGTGGTGCCAGTGCACTCTCTGGACTCACTGCACTGCATCCCCAGTGGTGCCAGTGCACTCTCTGGATTCACTCCACTGCATACCCAGTGGTGCCAGTGCTCTCTCTGGACTCACCGGGGTGCCTCCCCAGTTGTGCCAGTACACTCTCTGGACTCACTGCACTGCATCCCCAGTGGTTCCAGTGCACTCTCTGGACTCACTGCACTGAATCCCCAGTGGTGCCAGTGCACTCTCTGGATTCACTGCACTGCATCCCCAGTGGTGCCAGTGAACTCTCTGGACTCACTGCACTGCATCCCCAGTGGTGCCAGTGCACTCTCTGGATTCACTGAAGTGGATCCCCCTTGGTGCCAGTGCACTCTCTGGACTCACTGCACTGCATCCCCAGTGGCGCCAGTGCACTCTCTGGAGTCACTGCACTGCATCCCCAGTGGTGCCAGTGCACTCTCTGGACTCACTGCACTGCATCCCCAGTGGTGCCAGTGCACTCTCTGCACTCACTGCACTGCATCCCCAGTGGTGCCAGTGCACTCTCTGGACTCACCGGGGTGCATCCCCAGTGGTGCCAGTGCACTCTCTGGACTAACTGCACTGCATCCCCAGTGGTGCCAGTGCACTCTCTGGACTCACTGCAGTGCATCCCCAGTGGTGCCAGTGCACTCTCTGGACTCACTGCACTGCATCCCCAGTGGTGCCAGTGCACTCTCAGGACTCACCGGCGTGCATCCCCAGTGGTGCCAGTGCACTCTCTGGACTCACTGCACTGCATCCCCAGTGGTGCCAGTGCACCCTCTGGACTCACTGCACTGCATTACCAGTGGTGCCAGTGCACTCTCTGGGCTCACTGCAGTGCATCCCCAGTCGTGCCAGTGACTCTGGACTCACTGCACTGCATCCCCAGGGGTGCCAGTGCACTCCATGGACTCACTGCACAGCATCCCCAGTGGTGCCAGTGCACTCTCTGGACTCACTGCACTGCATCCCCAGTGGTGCCAGTGCACTCTCTGGACTCACTGAAGTGCATCCCCAGTTTTGCAAGTGCACTCTCTGGACTCACTGCAGTGCATCCCCAATGGTGCCAGTGCACTCTCTGGACTCACTGCACTATATGCCCAGTGGTGCCAGTGCACTCTCTGGACTCACTGCACTGCATCCCCAGTGGTGCCAGTGCACTCTCTGGACTCACTGCACTGCATCACCACTGGTGCCAGTGCACTCTCTGGACTCACTGCACCGCATCCCCAGTGGTGCCAGTGCACTCTCTGGACTCACTGCACTGCATCACCAGTGGTGCCAGTGCACTCTCTGGACTCACTGCACTGCAGCACAAGTGGTGCCAGTGCACTCTCTGGACTCACTACACTGCAACCCAGTGGTGCCAGTGCACTCTCTGGACTCACTGCACTGCATCCCCAGTGGTGCCAGTGCACTCTCTGGACTCACTGCACTGCATCCCCAGTGGTGCCAGTGCACTCTCTGGACTCGCTGCACTGCATCTCCAGTCGTGCCAGTGCACTCTCTGGACTCGCTGCACTGCATCCCCAGTGGTGCCAGTGCACTCTCTGGACTCACTGCAGTGCATCCCCAGTGGTGCCAGTGCACTCACTGGACTCACCGGGGTGCATCCCCAGTGGTGCCAGTGCACTCTCTGGACTCACTGCACTGCATCCCCATTCGTGCCAGTTCACTCTCTGGACTCACTGCACTGCATCCCCAGTGGTGCCACTGCACTCTCTGGAGTCACTACCGTGCATCCCCAGTTGTGCCAGTGCACTCCATGGACTCACTGCACAGCATCCCCAGTGGTGCCAGTGCACTCTCTGGACTCACCCGGGTGCATCCCCAGTTGTGCCAGTGCACTCTCTGGACTCACTGCACTGCATCCCCAGTGGTACCAGTGCACTCTCTGGACTCACTGCACTGCATCCCCAGTGGTGCCAGTGCACTCTCTGGAGTCACTGCACTGCATCCCCAGTGGCGCCAGTGCACTCTCTGGACTCACTGCACTGCATCCCCAGTGGTGCCAGTGCACTCTCTGGACTAACTGCACTGCATCCCCAGTGGCGCCAGTGCACTCTCTGGAGTCACTACCGTGCATCCCCAGTTGTGCCAGTGCACTCTCTGGACTCACTGCACTGCATTCCCAGTGGTGTCAGTGCACTCTCTGGACTCAACCGGGTGCATCCCCAGTGGTGCCAGTGCACTCTCTGGACTCACTGCACTGCATCACCAGTGGTACCAGTGCACTCTCTGGACTCACTGCACTGCATCCCCAGTGGTGCCAGTGCACTCTCTGGAGTCACTGCACTGCATCAACAGTGGTGACAGTGCACTCTCTGGACTCACTGCACTGCATCCCCAGTGGTGCCAGTGCACTCTCTGGAGTCACTGCACTGCATCCCCAGTGGTGCCAGTGCACTCTCAGGACTCACCGGCGTGCATCCCCAGTGGTGCCAGTGCACTCTCTGGACTCACTGCACTGCATCCCCAGTGGTGCCAGTGCACTCTCTGGACTCACTGCAGTGCATCCCCAGTGGTGCCAGTGCACTCTCTGGACTCGCTGCACTGCATCCCCAGTGGTGCCAGTGCACTCTCTGGACTCACTGCAGTGCATCCCCAGTGGCGCCAGTGCACTCTCTGGACTCACTGCACTGCATTACCGGTGGTGCCAGTGCACTCTCTGGGCTCACTGCACAGCATCCCCAGTGGTGCCAGTGCACTCTGGACTCACTGCACTGCATCCCCAGGGGTGCCAGTGCACTCTCAGGACTCACCGGCGTGCATCCCCAGTGGTGCCAGTGCACTCTCTGGACTCACTGCACAGCATCCCCAGTGGTGCCAGTGCACTCTCTGGACTCACTGCACAGCATCCCCAGTGGTGCCAGTGCACTCTCTGGACTCACTGCACTGCATCCCCAGTGGTGCCTGTGCACTCTCTGGACTCACTGAAGTGCATCCCCAGTTTTGCAAGTGCACTCTCTGGACTCACTGCACTGCATCCCCAGTGGTGCCAGTGCACTCTCTGGACTCATTGCACTGCATCCCCAGTCGTGCCAGTGCACTCTCTGGACTCGCTGCACTGCATCCCCAGTGGTGCCAGTGCACTCTCTGGACTCACTGCAGTGCATCCCCAGTGGTGCCAGTGCACTCACTGGACTCACCGGGGTGCATCCCCAGTGGTGCCAGTGCACTCTCTGGACTCACTGCACTGCATCCCCAGTCGTGCCAGTGCACTCTCTGGACTCACTGCACTGCATCCCCAGTGGTGCCAGTGCACTCTCTGGAGTCACTACCGTGCATCCCCAGTTGTGCCAGTGCACTCTCTGGACTCACTGCACTGCATTCCCAGTGGTGCCAGTGCACTCTCTGGACTCACCCGGGTGCATCCCCAGTGGTGACAGTGCACTCTCTGGACTCACTGCACTGCATCCCCAGTGGTACCAGTGCACTCTCTGGACTCACTGCACTGCATCCCCAGTGGTGCCAGTGCACTCTCTGGAGTCACTGCACTGCATCCCCAGTGGTGCCAGTGCACTCTCTGGACTCACTGCACTGCATCCCCAGTGGTGCCAGTGCACTCTCTGGACTCGATGCACTGCATCCCCAGTCGTGCCAGTGCACTCTCTGGACTCGCTGCACTGCATCCCCAGTGGTGCCAGTGCACTCTCTGGACTCACTGCAGTGCATCCCCAGTGGTGCCAGTGCACTCTCTGGACTCACCCGGGTGCATCCCCAGTGGTGCCAGTGCACTCTCTGGACTCACTGCACTGCATCCCCAGTGGTACCAGTGCACTCTCTGGACTCACTGCACTGCATCCCCAGTGGTGCCAGTGCACTCTCTGGACTCGCTGCACTGCATCCCCAGTGGAGCCAGTGCACTCTCTGGACTCACTGCACTGCATCCCCAGTGGTGCCAGTGCACTCTCTGGACTAACTGCACTGCATCCCCAGTGGTGCCAGTGCACTCTCAGGACTCGCTGCACTGCATCCCCAGTGGAGCCAGTGCACTCTCTGGACTCACTGCAGTGCATCCCCAGTGGTGCCAGTGCACTCTCTGGACTAACTGCACTGAATCCCCAGTGGTGCCAGTGCACTCTCTGGACTCGCTGCACTGCATCCCCAGTGGTGCCAGTGCACTCTCTGGACTCACTGCACTGCATTACCAGTGGTGCCAGTGCACTCTCTGGACTCACTGCACTGCATCCCCAGTGGTGCCAGTGCACTCTCTGGACGCACTGGACTGCATCCACAGTGGTGCCAGTGCACTCTCTGGACGCACTGCACTGCATCCCCAGTGGTGCCAGTGCACTCTCTGGACTCACTGCACTGCATTACCAGTGGTGCCAGTGCACTCTCTGGGCTCACTGCAGTGCATCCCCAGTGGTGCCAGTGCACTCCATGGACTCACTGCACAGCATCCCCAGTGGTGCCAGTGCACTCTCTGGACTCACTGCACTGCATCACCAGTGGTGCCAGTGCACTCTCTGGACTCACTGCACTGCATCACCAGTGGTTCCAGTGCAGTGTCTGGACTCACTGCACTGCATCCCCAGTGGTGCCAGTGCACTCTCTGGACTCACTGCACTGCAACCCAGTGGTGCCAGTGCACTCTCTGGACTCACTGCACCGCATCCCCAGTGGTTCCAGTGCAGTGTCTGGACTCACTGCACTGCATCCCCAGTGGTGCCAGTGCACTCTCTGGACTCACTGCACTGCATCCCCAGTGGTGCCAGTGCACTCTCTGCACTCACTGCACTGCATCCCCAGTGGTGCCAGTGCACTCTCTGGACACTCTGCACTGCATCCCCAGTCGTGCCAGTGCACTCTCTGGACTCGCTGCACTGCATCCGCAGTGGTGCCAGTGCACTCTCTGGACTCACTGCAGTGCATCCCCAGTGGTGCCAGTGCACTCCCTGGACTCACCGGGGTGCATCCCCAGTGGTGCCAGTGCACTCTCTGGACTCACTGCACTGCATCCCCAGTCGTGCCAGTGCACTCTCTGGACTCACTGCACTGCATCCCCAGTGGTACCAGTGCACTCTCTGGACTCACTGCACTGCATCCCCAGTGGTGCCCGTGCACTCTCTGGAGTCACTGCACTGCATCCCCAGTGGTGCCAGTGCACTCTCTGGACTCCCTGCACTGCATCCCCAGTGGTGCCAGTGCACTCTCAGGACTCACTGCACTGCATCCCCAGTGGTGCCAGTGCACTCTCTGGACTCACTGCACTGCATCCCCAGTGGAGCCAGTGCACTCTCTGGACTCGCTGCAGTGCATCCCCAGTGGTGCCAGTGCACTCTCTGGACTCGCTGCACTGCATCCCCAGTGGTGCCAGTGCACTCTCTGGATTCACTGAAGTGGATCCCCCGTGGTGCCAGTGCACTCTCTGGACTCACTGCATTGCATCCCCAGTGGTGCCAGTGCACTCTCTGGACGCACTGGACTGCATCCCCAGTAATGCCAGTGCACTCTCTGGACTCACTGCACTGCATCCCCAGTGGTGCCAGTGCACTCTCTGGACTCACTGCACTGCATCCCCAGTGGTGCCAGTGCACTCTCTGGGCTCACTGCAGTGCATCCCCAGTGGTGCCAGTGCACTCTGGACTCACTGCACTGCATCCCCAGGGGTGCCAGTGCACTCCAAGGACTCACTGCACAGCATCCCCAGTGGTGCCAGTGCACTCTCTGGACTCACTGCACTGCATCCCCAGTGGTGCCAGTGCACTCTCTGGACTCACTGAAGTGCATCCCCAGTTTTGCAAGTGCACTCTCTGGACTCACTGCACTGCATCCCCAGGGGTGCCAGTGCACTCCAAGGACTCACTGCACCGCATCCCCAGTGGTTCCAGTGCAGTGTCTGGACTCACTGCACTGCATCCCCAGTGGTGCCAGTGCACTCTCTGGACTCACTGCACTGCATCCCCAGTGGTGCCAGTGCACTCTCTGGACTCGCTGCACTGCATCCCCAGTGGTGCCAGTGCACTCTCTGGACTCGCTGCACTGCATCCCCAGTGGTGCCAGTGCACTCTCTGGACTCACTGCACTGCATCCCCAGTCGTGCCAGTGCACTCTCTGGACTCACTGCACTGCACTCCCAGTGGTGCCAGTGCACTCTCTGGAGACACTACCGTGCATCCCCAGTTGTGCCAGTGCACTCTCTGGACTCACTGCACTGCATCCCCAGTGGTGCCAGTGCACTCTCTGGACTCACCCGGGTGCATCCCCAGTGGTGCCAGTGCACTCTCTGGACTCACTGCACTGCATCCCCAGTGGTGCCAGTGCACTCTCTGGACTCACTCCACTGCATACCCAGTGGTGCCAGTGCTCTCTCTGGACTCACCGGGGTGCCTCCCCAGTTGTGCCAGTGCACTCTCTGGACTCACTGCACTGCATCCCCAGTGGTTCCAGTGCACTCTCTGGACTCACTGCACTGAATCCCCAGTGGTGCCAGTGCACTCTCTGGATTCACTGCACTGCATCCCCAGTGGTGCCAGTGAACTCTCTGGTCTCACTGCACTGCATCCCCAGTGGTGCCAGTGCACTCTCTGGACTCACTGCACAGCATCCCCAGTGGTGCCAGTGCACTCTGGACTCACTGCACTGCATCCCCAGGGGTGCCAGTGCACTCTCAGGACTCACCGGCGTGCATCCCCAGTGGTGCCAGTGCACTCTCTGGACTCACTGCACAGCATCCCCAGTGGTGCCAGTGCACTCTCTGGACTCACTGCACAGCATCCCCAGTGGTGCCAGTGCACTCTCTGGACTCACTGCACTGCATCCCCAGTGGTGCCTGTGCACTCTCTGGACTCACTGAAGTGCATCCCCAGTTTTGCAAGTGCACTCTCTGGACTCACTGCACTGCATCCCCAGTGGTGCCAGTGCACTCTCTGGACTCGCTGCACTGCATCCCCAGTCGTGCCAGTGCACTCTCTGGACTCGCTGCACTGCATCCCCAGTGGTGCCAGTGCACTCTCTGGACTCACTGCACTGCATCCCCAGTCGTGCCAGTGCACTCACTGGACTCACCGGGGTGCATCCCCAGTGGTGCCAGTGCACTCTCTGGACTCACTGCACTGCATCCCCAGTCGTGCCAGTGCACTCTCTGGACTCACTGCACTGCATCCCCAGTGGTGCCAGTGCACTCTCTGGAGTCACTACCGTGCATCCCCAGTTGCGCCAGTGCACTCTCTGGACTCACTGCACTGCATTCCCAGTGGTGCCAGTGCACTCTCTGGACTCACTGCAGTGCATCCCCAGTGGTGACAGTGCACTCTCTGGACTCACTGCACTGCATCCCCAGTGGTACCAGTGCACTCTCTGGACTCACTGCACTGCATCCCCAGTGGTGCCAGTGCACTCTCTGGAGTCACTGCACTGCATCCCCAGTGGTGCCAGTGCACTCTCTGGACTCACTGCACTGCATCCCCAGTGGTGCCAGTGCACTCTCTGGACTCACTGCACTGCATCCCCAGTGGTGCCAGTGCACTCTCTGGACTAACTGCACTGCATCCCCAGTGGTGCCAGTGCACTCTCTGGACTCACTGCACTGCATCCCCAGTGGTGCCAGTGCACTCTCTGGACTCACTGCACTGCATCCCCAGTGGTGCCAGTGCACTCTCTGGACTCACCCGGGTGCATCCCCAGTGGTGCCAGTGCACTCTCTGGACTCACTGCACTGCATCCCCAGTGGTACCAGTGCACTCTCTGGACTCACTGCACTGCATCCCCAGTGGTGCCAGTGCACTCTCTGGACTCACTGCACTGCATCCCCAGTGGAGCCAGTGCACTCTCTGGACTCACTGCACTGCATCCCCAGTGGTGCCAGTGCACTCTCTGGACTAACTGCACTGCATCCCCAGTGGTGCCAGTGCACTCTCAGGACTCGCTGCACTGCATCCCCAGTGGAGCCAGTGCACTCTCTGGACTCACTGCAGTGCATCCCCAGTGTTGCCAGTGCACTCTCTGGAGTCACTGCACTGCATCCCCAGTGGTGCCAGTGCACTCTCTGGACTCGCTGCACTGCATCCCCAGTGGTGCCAGTGCACTCTCTGGACTCACTGCACTGCATTACCAGTGGTGCCAGTGCACTCTCTGGACTCGCTGCACTGCATCCCCAGTGGTGCCATTGCACTCTCTGGACGCACTGGACTGCATCCACAGTGGTGCCAGTGCACTCTCTGGACTCACTGCACTGCATCCCCAGTGGTGCCAGTGCACTCTCTGGACTCACTGCACTATATCAACAGTGGTGCCACTGCACTCTCTGGACTCACTGCACTGCATCCCCAGTGGTGCCAGTGCACTCTCTGGACTCACTGCACTGCATCCCCAGTGGTGCCAGTGCACTCTCTGGACTCACTGTACCGCATCAGCAGTGGTGCCAGTGCACTCTCTGGACTCACTGCACTGCATCACCAGTGGTGACAGTGGACTCTCTGGACTCACTACACTGCAACCCAGTGGTGCCAGTGCACTCTCTGGACTCACTACACTGCAACCCAGAGGTGCCAGTGCACTCTCTGGACTCACTGCACCGCATCCCCAGTGGTTCCAGTGCAGTGTCTGGACTCACTGCACTGCATCCCCAGTGGTGCCAGTGCACTCTCTGGACTCACTGCACTGCATCCCCAGTGGTGCCAGTGCACTCTCTGGACTCGCTGCACTGCATCCCCAGTCGTGCCAGTGCACTCTCTGGACTCACTGCACTGCATCCCCAGTGGTGCCAGTGCACTCTCTGGACTCACTGCAGTGCATCCCCAGTGGTGCCAGTGCACTCACTGGACTCACCGGGGTGCATCCCCAGTGGTGCCTGTGCACTCTCTGGACTCGCTGCACTGCATCCCCAGTCGTGCCAGTGCACTCTCTGGACTCACTGCACTGCATTCCCAGTGGTGCCAGTGCACTCTCTGGAGACACTACCGTGCATCCCCAGTTGTGCCAGTGCACTCTCTGGACTCACTGCACTGCATTCCCAGTGGTGCCAGTGCACTCTCTGGACTCACCCGGGTGCATCCCCAGTGGTGCCAGTGCACTCTCTGGACTCACTGCACTGCATCCCCAGTGGTGCCAGTGCACTCTCTGGACTCACTCCACTGCATACCCAGTGGTGCCAGTGCTCTCTCTGGACTCACCGGGGTGCCTCCCCAGTTGTGCCAGTGCACTCTCTGGACTCACTGCACTGCATCCCCAGTGGTGCCAGTGCACTCTCTGGACTCACTGCACTGAATCCCCAGTGGTGCCAGTGCACTCTCTGGATTCACTGCACTGCATCCCCAGTGGTGCCAGTGAACTCTCTGGACTCACTGCACTGCATCCCCAGTGGTGCCAGTGCACTCTCTGGACTCACTGCACTGCATCCCCAGTGGTGCCAGTGCACTCTCTGGACTTACTGCACTGTATCCCCAGTGGTGCCAGTGCACTCTCTGGACTCACTGCACTGCATCCCCAGTGGTGCCAGTGAACTCTCTGGAGTCACTGCACTGCATTCCCAGTGGTGCCAGTGCACTCTCTGGACTCACTGCACTGCATCCCCATTGGTGCCAGTGCACTCTCTGGACTCACTGCACTGCATCCCCAGTGGTGCCAGTGCACTCTCTGGATTCACTGCACTGCATCCCCAGTGGTGCCAGTGCACTCTCTGGACTCACTGCACTGCATCCCCAGTGGTGCCAGTACACTCTCTGGACTCACTGCACCGCATCCCCAGTGGTGCCAGTGAACTCTCTGGACTCACTGCACCGCATCCCCAGTGGTGCCAGTGCACTCTCTGGACTCACTGCACCGCACCCCCAGTGGTGCCAGTGCACTCTCTGGACTCGCTGCACTGCATCCCCAGTGGTGCCAGTGCACTCTCTGGATTCACTGCACTGCATCCCCAGTGGTGCCAGTGCACTCTCTGGACTCACTGCAGTGCATTCTCTTTTGTGCCAGTGCACTCTCTGCACTCACTGCACTGCATCCCCAGTGGTGCCAGTGCACTCTCTGGACTCACTGCACTGCATCCCCAGTGGTGCCTGTGAAGTCTCTGGTCTCACTGCACTGCATCCCCAGTGGTGCCAGTGCACTCTCTGGACTCACTGCACTGCATCCCCATTGCTGACAGTGCCCTCTCTGGACTCAGTGCACTGCATCCCCAGTGGTGCCAGTTCACTCTCTGGACTAAATGCACTGCATCCCCAGTGGTGCCAGTGGCTCTCTGGACTCATTGCACTGCATCACCAGTGGTGCCAGTGCACTCTCTGGACTCACTGCTCTGCATCCCCAGTGGTGCCAGTGCACTCTCTGGACTCACTGCACTGCATCCCCAGTGGTGCCAGTGCAGTCTCTGTGTTAGTGTTGGGGAGAATCGAATGGATGTTTTACTAATGTCTCTTAGGTAATGGGACCTATCAGTATAATTAAGCATTGCCAAATGTACTTACATTATCAATTAATCTATGTATACTGGATACTTAGGGAGTACATTGAACAATCAAAAGAATTGGTATTTATGTGGTTGCTACGCTAACATCTGGACTCACGGCACTGCATCCCCAGTGGTGCTAGTGCACTCTCTGGACCAACGGCACTGCATTCCCAGTGGTGTCAGTGCACTCTCTGGACTCACTGCACTGCATCCCCAGTGGTGCCAGGGCACTCTCTGGACTCACTGCAGTGCATCCCCAGTGCTGCCAGTGCACTCTCTGGACTCACTGAACTGCATTCCCAGTGGTGCCAGTGCACTCTCTGGACTCACCGGGGTGCATCCCCAATAGTGCCAGTGCCCTCTCTAGACTCACTGCAGTGCATCCCCAGTGGTGCCAGTGCACTCTCTGGACTCACTGCACTGCATTCCCAGTGGTGCCAGTGCACTCTCTGGACTCACTGCACTGCATCCCCAGTGGTGCCAGTGCACTCTCTGGACTCACTGCAGTGCATCCCCAGTGGTGCAAGTGCACTCTCTGGACTCACTGCACTGCATCCCCAGTGGTGCCACTGCACTCTCTGGACTCACTACACTGCATCCCCAGTGGTGCCAGTGCACTCTCTGGACTCACTGCACTGCATCCCCAGTGGTGCCAGTGAACTCTCTGGACTCACTGCACTGCATCCCCAGTGGTGCCAGTGCACTCTCTGGACACACTGCACTGCATCCCCAGTGGTGCCAGTGAACTCTCTGGACTCACTGCACTGCATCCCCAGTGGTGCCAGTGCACTCTCTGGAAGAATGGCACTGCATCCCCAGTGGTGCCAGTGCACTCTCTGGACTCACGGCACTGCATCCCCGGTAGTGCCAGTGTACTCTCTGGACTTACTGCAGTGCATCCCCAGTGGTGCCAGTGCACGCTCTGGACTCACCGGGGTGCATCCCCAGTGGTGCCAGTGCACTCTCTGGACTTACTGCAGTGCATCCCCAGTGGTGCCAGTGCACGCTCTGGACTCACCGGGGTGCATCCCCAGTGGTGCCAGTGCACTCTCTGGACTCACTGCACTGCATCCCCAGTGGTGCCAGTGCACTCTCTGGACTCACTGCACTGCATCCCCAGCGGTGCCAATGCACTCTCTGGACTCACTGCAGTGCATCCCCAGTGGTGCCAGTGCATTTTCTGGACTCACTGCAGTGCATCCCCAGTGGTGCCAGTACACTCTCTGGACTCACTGTACTGCATCCCCAGTGGTGCCAGAGAACTCTCTGGAGTCACTGCAGTGCATCCCCAGTGGTGCTAGTGCACTGTCTGGAGTCACTGCGCTGCATCCCCAGTGGTTCCAGTGCACTCTCTGGACTCACTAACTGCATCCCCAGTGGTGCCAGAGAACTCTCTGGAGTCACTGCAGTGCATCCCCAGTGGTGCCAGTGCACTGTCTGGAGTCACTGCGCTGCATCCCCAGTGGTTCCAGTGCACTCTCTGGACTCACTGCACTGCAACTCCAGTGGTGCCAGTGCACTCTCTGGAGTCACTGCACTGCATCACCAGTGGTGACGGTGCACTCTCTGGACTCACTGCTCTGCATCCCCAGTGGTGCCAGTGCACTCTCTGGACTCACTGCAGTGCATCGCCAGTGGTGCCAGTGCCCTCTCTGGACTCACTGCACTGCATCCCCAGTGGTGCCAGTGCAGTCTCTGTGTTAGTGTTGGGGAGAATCGAATGGATGTTTTACTAATGTCTCTTAGGTAATGGGACCTACAGTATAATTAAGCATTGCCAAATGTACTTACATTATCAATTAATCTATGTATACTGGATACTTAGGGAGTACATTGAACAATCAAAAGAATCATTGAAGGGGAACCTTGGGAGGGAACAGGTACAACCTGACCTTGGATAAGGGCCTGGAAATGATGAAATGAGTTGAAGCAGAACCAAGAAGCGGAGGGAGCATGCGTCGAGTAAGAAAGGTGAAAAGTTTAGCGGAGAGGAAGACTCCTTACTTCATCTGGACGACCACCTGGACGACCACCAGAGTGCGCCACGCATGTGCAAAGGGGAGGGGAGCTAATTAGAATGAAAAGCGAGGCTGCTGTTGCAACCTGTAATGAATATGTATACCTGACGCAATATTGTATGTATAAATAACGGCTGGGAAGTAACGGGACTTGAAGCCAGATTTGGGCACCTGCCCCGGCTTCCAGCGCTGAATAAAGCACCTTCATATAATCACTTGGTGGTTATGTGGTTGCTACGCTAACATTTTGGCGACCCAGGTGGGACAGCGTGGGCACTGCTGAGGCGGCTCGTGTCTCGGTTTCGCTCCAGCCGGCACCGAGGGATTCTCGGGGAGCAGTCGACCACGACTGACCTCCGCTGCTCACGACGTACCACTGGAGTGGTAAGCAAAGGTGCTTTCAACTTTGGGTATTCGGTACCGATTTGGTTGCGAAAGCCTGCCGGTCAGACGCGGCGAAAGCCACGCTCGGTTGGGCAGGGAGCTCCCGGGGTAAGCCTAGGCGCCGTCCGTTAGACAGAGCGAAAGCTCTGCAGGTTCGGCATTGGTGGTTTGGTATTGGTAATTGTATTGGTTTGTGCTGAAGGGTCAGCACTTGGTATTATTGGTATGTAGTAAGCACGCTGCTGCTCCGGCAGCTTCTGGGAAAGCGTGCTGCTGCTCCGGCAGCTTTTGGGAGAGCACGCTGCTGCTCCGGCAGCTTTTGGGAAAGCGTGCTGCTGCTCCGGCAGCTTCTGGGAGAGCACGCTGCTGCTCCGGCAGCTTTTGGGAGAGTGTGCTGCTGCTCCGGCAGCTTTTGGGAAAGCGTGCTGCTGCTCCGGCAGCTTTTGGGAGAGCACGCTGCTGCTCCGGCAGCTTCTGGGAAAGTGTGCTGCTGCTCTGGCAGCTTTTGGGTTTGTATCATAAGCTCAAAATGAAAAAGATCAAAGGAATTCTGGGAAAAGATGTACCTATCCCGCGGACATCCCCGCTGGGGTGTTTGCTAGCACACTGGAAAGAGGGAGGTTTTGGTCAAGAAATGCGGAAAGGAAAGCTGATTGATTATTGTATTATTTGGTGGCCACAGTATAAGCTAGAGGACCAAGAAACTTGGCCTGAGAATGGAACATTGCAATATAATACAATTTTACAATTGATGCTATTCTGTAAGCGGGAAGGAAAATATGATGAACTGCCGTATGTGGAATTATTCTTTTATTTGCGCCGAAAGCCTGAATGGCAGCATGCTTGTGGAATAATGGTGCTTGAGGTTTCAACTGAGGAACGTTGTTGTGCATGTACTAAGGAGGGACACTGTATACAGCATCAGGCAATAGAGAATAATAAGTATTATGGGGAAATGAATAATGGAAATATTGATTTGGAAGTTGCGCCGTCGGCTCCGCCGGAAGAGCCAGGACAGGGAGGGAAAAGAGAAAAGGAAGCTAGCAGTAGTGATGGAGAATCCCCGACTTTAGTCTCCCCTGTGTCACATAGGACCCGGCAACAGCGAAGGGCAGGAGAAACTATAAATGAACAGGGAGGGAAAATAATCGCTCCCCTCAGGCAAGGAGTGGGGACAGAAGGACCGGTATATGTTAAGGTGCCTTTTTCAGCTGGGGATTTAATGATATGGAAACAAGCAGCCGGCACCTACAGGGAAAACCCAGATAAAGTAGCTAGGGTAATGAAAATGATAATTAAAACCCAAAATCCCGATTGGGATGATCTCCAGGTGATCCTGGATACTTTGATGGACTCGACAGAAAAAGACGTGGTATTGCGGGCAGCCAGAGAGAGAGCCCGAGAAGATATACGTAATGGATTAGTGCTTGGAAATCTAGATCAAAACTTCCCCACCGAGGATCCCCAATGGGATTATAACACAGGGGATGGAATAAGGAGGCTGAAGAGATATCAAGATTGGGTACAAGTCGGGGTACAGAATGCCATGCCCCGGACTTATCAAAGGACTTCCAGCTGTTTGTGCATGAGAGACAACGATTGGCATTAGGAGTACTGACCCAGCGACTTGGGAGCTGGAAAAGACCTGTGGGGTATTTTTCTAAACAATTGGATGCAGTAAGCGCTGGATGGCCCTCGTGTTTAAGGGCCGTGGCAGCCACAGTCCTTTTAATACAGGAAGCCAGGAAGCTCACATTAGGGAAGCAAATTGAGTGTTCGTGCCACAGATGGTGACTACGGTATTGGAGCAAAAGGGGGGCCATTGGCTATGGCCCAGCCGAATGATGAAATATCAAGCTATACTAACTGAGCAAGATGATGTAATCTTAAGAACTACTAACTTATTGAACCCAGCAGTGTTTCTAGGAACAACTACGGAGGAAGGAGACCTCAGTCATGATTGCGTGGAGATCATCGAACATACCTATGCCAGCAGAACAGACTTAAAGGATCAGCCTCGGGGGAGACCGGATTGGGAACTTTTCACGGATGGAAGCAGCTTTGTGGAAAATGGGACTCGTTATGCAGGATACGCGGCAACTACATCAAAGGTAGTGATTGAGGCAAATTCCCTACCTCCGGGGACTTCAGCCCAACGAGCAGAAATAGTCGCCCTGACACGAGCCCTGGAACTAAGCGAGGGTAAGAACGTGAATATTTGGACAGATTCAAAATATGCATTCGGGGTAGTCCCCGTACATGGGGCATTATGGAAAGAAAGGGGAATGCTATCCTCACAAGGGACTAATATAAAATACCAGGAAGAAATATTGAAATTAATAACAGCTGTACAGAAACCCCAACAGGTGGCCATAATGCATTGTAAAGCTCATCAAGGAGGGGTGTCAGAGATTGCAGAAGGTAACAGACTGGCGGATTTGACGGCCCGGAAGGTTGCACGTGAAGTATGGAAAGTAATGGCTCTAATTCCATCGAAGGTAGGCCTCTCTTGTTTTAAATTACCTAAAGACCCAAAGTATTCAGCGGAAGATGAGAGACTTGCAAATTTGATGAAGGCCCAGAAGAATCCTGACGGGTGGTATGTGACTACGACAGGACAACTCATAGTACCTCCTATAATAATGCGAGAACTCTTACAAATAAAACATAATGAATGTCACTGGGGTGCAGAAGCAATGGTGACCTATTTGAAACGAGGTGTCATCTCGGTACACATGTTAACAATGGCAAAGTCAGTAATGTCAAAATGTGAGCTTTGCTTAAAGAATAATCCGGTAGCAAGGAAACATGCTGAGATGGGAAGAACTAGAGCTGGAATAGAGCCTGGAGATTACTGGCAAATAGACTTCGTGGAACTGCCTAAAGCAAGAGGTTATAAATACCGATTGGTAGGGGTTGATACTTTTTCAGGATGGCCAGAGGCCCTTCCCTGTCACACCAACTAAGCAAAGGAAACGGTAAAATGGTTACTACGGGAAATAATCCCTAGATTTGGTGTACCGTTGGGTATTTCTTCAGACAGGGGACCACATTTCATTGCCAACGTGGTCAAGGAGGTTAGTAGGTTACTGGGAATCACCCAGAACACCCTATCCCACTTACTCCACCCCCATCCTATAGTACTAGCGTTAACAAGCAGGCATAGAGGAATCAATAAGATAGTAGACTAACGAAGATGCGTTAAGATTATACTTACTAATCTCTATATCAAGTTATACTCACTAACCTCTACTAACCTGATTCAACCTAACAGTAATGAAAATACTTGCTCTTGGTATGAGTGAAGTATTTTCAAAGGGGGGGAATGTTAGTGTTGGGGAGAATCGAATGGATGTTTTACTAATGTCTCTTAGGTAATGGGACCTATCAGTATAATTAAGCATTGCCAAATGTACTTACATTATCAATTAATCTATGTATACTGGATACTTAGGGAGTACATTGAACAATCAAAAGAATCATTGAAGGGGAACCCTGGGAGGGAACAGGTACAACCTGACCTTGGATAAGGGCCTGGAAATGATGAAATGAGTTGAAGCAGAACCAAGAAGCGGAGGGAGCATGCGTCGAGTAAGAAAGGTGAAAAGTTTAGCGGAGAGGAAGACTCCTTACTTCATCTGGACGACCACCTGGACGACCACCAGAGTGCGCCACGCATGTGCAAAGGGGAGGGGAGCTAATTAGAATGAAAAGCGAGGCTGATGTTGCAACCCGTAATGAATATGTATACCTGACGCAATATTGTATGTATAAAAAAACGGCTGGGAAGTAACGGGACTTGAAGCCAGATTTGGGCACCTGCCCCGGCTTCCAGCGCTGAATAAAGCACCTTCATATAATCACTTGGTGGTTATGTGGTTGCTACGCTAACATTTTGGCGACCCAGGTGGGACAGCGTGGGCACTGCTGAGGCGGCTCGTGTCTCGGTTTCGCTCCAGCCGGCACCGAGGGATTCTCGGGGAGCAGTCGACCACGACCGACCTCCGCTGCTCACGACGTACCACTGGAGTGGTAAGCAAAGGTGCTTTCAACTTTGGGTATTCGGTACCGATTTGGTTGCGAAAGCCTGCCGGTCAGACGCGGCGAAAGCCACGCTCGGTTGGGCAGGGAGCTCCCGGGGTAAGCCTAGGCGCCGTCCGTTAGACAGAGCGAAAGCTCTGCAGGTTCGGCATTGGTGGTTTGGTATTGGTAATTGTATTGGTTTGTGCTGAAGGGTCAGCACTTGGTATTATTGGTATGTAGTAAGCACGCTGCTGCTCCGGCAGCTTCTGGGAAAGCGTGCTGCTGCTCCGGCAGCTTTTGGGAGAGCACGCTGCTGCTCCGGCAGCTTTTGGGAAAGCGTGCTGCTGCTCCGGCAGCTTCTGGGAGAGCACGCTGCTGCTCCGGCAGCTTTTGGGAGAGTGTGCTGCTGCTCCGGCAGCTTTTGGGAAAGCGTGCTGCTGCTCCGGCAGCTTTTGGGAGAGCACGCTGCTGCTCCGGCAGCTTCTGGGAAAGTGTGCTGCTGCTCTGGCAGCTTTTGGGTTTGTATCATAAGCTCAAAATGAAAAAGATCAAAGGAATTCTGGGAAAAGATGTACCTATCCCGCGGACATCCCCGCTGGGGTGTTTGCTAGCACACTGGAAAGAGGGAGGTTTTGGTCAAGAAATGCGGAAAGGAAAGCTGATTGATTATTGTAATATTTGGTGGCCACAGTATAAACTAGAGGACCAAGAAACTTGGCCTGAGAATGGAACATTGCAATATAATACAATTTTACAATTGATGCTATTCTGTAAGCGGGAAGGAAAATATGATGAACTGCCGTATGTGGAATTATTCTTTTATTTGCGCCGAAAGCCTGAATGGCAGCATGCTTGTGGAATAATGGTGCTTGAGGTTTCAACTGAGGAACGTTGTTGTGCATGTACTAAGGAGGGACACTGTATACAGCATCAGGCAATAGAGAATAATAAGTATTATGGGGAAATGAATAATGGAAATATTGATTTGGAAGTTGCGCCGTCGGCTCCGCCGGAAGAGCCAGGACAGGGAGGGAAAAGAGAAAAGGAAGCTAGCAGTAGTGATGGAGAATCCCCGACTTTAGTCTCCCCTGTGTCACATAGGACCCGGCAACAGCGAAGGGCAGGAGAAACTATAAATGAACAGGGAGGGAAAATAATCGCTCCCCTCAGGCAAGGAGTGGGGACAGAAGGACCGGTATATGTTAAGGTGCCTTTTTCAGCTGGGGATTTAATGATATGGAAACAAGCAGCCGGCACCTACAGGGAAAACCCAGATAAAGTAGCTAGGGTAATGAAAATGATAATTAAAACCCAAAATCCCGATTGGGATGATCTCCAGGTGATCCTGGATACTTTGATGGACTCGACAGAAAAAGACGTGGTATTGCGGGCAGCCAGAGAGAGAGCCCGAGAAGATATACGTAATGGATTAGTGCTTGGAAATCTAGATCAAAACTTCCCCACCGAGGATCCCCAATGGGATTATAACACAGGGGATGGAATAAGGAGGCTGAAGAGATATCAAGATTGGGTACAAGTCGGGGTACAGAATGCCATGCCCCGGACTTATCAAAGGACTTCCAGCTGTTTGTGCATGAGAGACAACGATTGGCATTAGGAGTACTGACCCAGCGACTTGGGAGCTGGAAAAGACCTGTGGGGTATTTTTCTAAACAATTGGATGCAGTAAGCGCTGGATGGCCCTCGTGTTTAAGGGCCGTGGCAGCCACAGTCCTTTTAATACAGGAAGCCAGGAAGCTCACATTAGGGAAGCAAATTGAGTGTTCGTGCCACAGATGGTGACTACGGTATTGGAGCAAAAGGGGGGCCATTGGCTATGGCCCAGCCGAATGATGAAATATCAAGCTATACTAACTGAGCAAGATGATGTAATCTTAAGAACTACTAACTTATTGAACCCAGCAGTGTTTCTAGGAACAACTACGGAGGAAGGAGACCTCAGTCATGATTGCGTGGAGATCATCGAACATACCTATGCCAGCAGAACAGACTTAAAGGATCAGCCTCGGGGGAGACCGGATTGGGAACTTTTCACGGATGGAAGCAGCTTTGTGGAAAATGGGACTCGTTATGCAGGATACGCGGCAACTACATCAAAGGTAGTGATTGAGGCAAATTCCCTACCTCCGGGGACTTCAGCCCAACGAGCAGAAATAGTCGCCCTGACACGAGCCCTGGAACTAAGCGAGGGTAAGAACGTGAATATTTGGACAGATTCAAAATATGCATTCGGGGTAGTCCCCGTACATGGGGCATTATGGAAAGAAAGGGGAATGCTATCCTCACAAGGGACTAATATAAAATACCAGGAAGAAATATTGAAATTAATAACAGCTGTACAGAAACCCCAACAGGTGGCCATAATGCATTGTAAAGCTCATCAAGGAGGGGTGTCAGAGATTGCAGAAGGTAACAGACTGGCGGATTTGACGGCCCGGAAGGTTGCACGTGAAGTATGGAAAGTAATGGCTCTAATTCCATCGAAGGTAGGCCTCTCTTGTTTTAAATTACCTAAAGACCCAAAGTATTCAGCGGAAGATGAGAGACTTGCAAATTTGATGAAGGCCCAGAAGAATCCTGACGGGTGGTATGTGACTACGACAGGACAACTCATAGTACCTCCTATAATAATGCGAGAACTCTTACAAATAAAACATAATGAATGTCACTGGGGTGCAGAAGCAATGGTGACCTATTTGAAACGAGGTGTCATCTCGGTACACATGTTAACAATGGCAAAGTCAGTAATGTCAAAATGTGAGCTTTGCTTAAAGAATAATCCGGTAGCAAGGAAACATGCTGAGATGGGAAGAACTAGAGCTGGAATAGAGCCTGGAGATTACTGGCAAATAGACTTCGTGGAACTGCCTAAAGCAAGAGGTTATAAATACCGATTGGTAGGGGTTGATACTTTTTCAGGATGGCCAGAGGCCCTTCCCTGTCACACCAACTAAGCAAAGGAAACGGTAAAATGGTTACTACGGGAAATAATCCCTAGATTTGGTGTACCGTTGGGTATTTCTTCAGACAGGGGACCACATTTCATTGCCAACGTGGTCAAGGAGGTTAGTAGGTTACTGGGAATCACCCAGAACACCCTATCCCACTTACTCCACCCCCATCCTATAGTACTAGCGTTAACAAGCAGGCATAGAGGAATCAATAAGATAGTAGACTAACGAAGATGCGTTAAGATTATACTTACTAATCTCTATATCAAGTTATACTCACTAACCTCTACTAACCTGATTCAACCTAACAGTAATGAAAATACTTGCTCTTGGTATGAGTGAAGTATTTTCAAAGGGGGGGAATGTTAGTGTTGGGGAGAATCGAATGGATGTTTTACTAATGTCTCTTAGGTAATGGGACCTATCAGTATAATTAAGCATTGCCAAATGTACTTACATTATCAATTAATCTATGTATACTGGATACTTAGGGAGTACATTGAACAATCAAAAGAATCATTGAAAAGGAACCCTGGGAGGGAACAGGTACAACCTGACCTTGGATAAGGGCCTGGAAATGATGAAATGAGTTGAAGCAGAACCAAGAAGCGGAGGGAGCATGCGTCGAGTAAGAAAGGTGAAAAGTTTAGCGGAGAGGAAGACTCCTTACTTCATCTGGACGACCACCTGGACGACCACCAGAGTGCGCCACGCATGTGCAAAGGGGAGGGGAGCTAATTAGAATGAAAAGCGAGGCTGATGTTGCAACCCGTAATGAATATGTATACCTGACGCAATATTGTATATATAAAAAAACGGCTGGGAAGTAACGGGACTTGAAGCCAGATTTGGGCACCTGCCCCGGCTTCCAGCGCTGAATAAAGCACCTTCATATAATCACTTGGTGATTATGTGGTTGCTACGCTAATATCTGGACTCACTGCAGTGCATCCCCAGTGGTGCCAGTGCACTCTCTGGACTCACTGCAGTGCATCCCCAGCGGTGCCAATGCACTCTCTGGACTCACTGCAGTGCATCCCCAGTGGTGCCAGTGCATTTTCTGGACTCACTGCAGTGCATCCCCAGTGGTGCCAGTACACTCTCTGGACTCACTGTACTGCATCCCCAGTGGTGCCAGAGAACTCTCTGGAGTCACTGCAGTGCATCCCCAGTGGTGCTAGTGCACTGTCTGGAGTCACTGCGCTGCATCCCCAGTGGTTCCAGTGCACTCTCTGGACTCACTAACTGCATCCCCAGTGGTGCCAGAGAACTCTCTGGAGTCACTGCAGTGCATCCCCAGTGGTGCTAGTGCACCGTCTGGAGTCACTGCGCTGCATCCCCAGTGGTTCCAGTGCACTCTCTGGACTCACTGCACTGCAACTCCAGTGGTGCCAGTGCACTCTCTGGAGTCACTGCACTGCATCACCAGTGGTGACGGTGCACTCTCTGGACTCACTGCACTGCATCCCCAGTGGTGCCAGTGCACTCTCTGGACTCACTGCTCTGCATCCCCAGTGGTGCCAGTGCACTCTCTGGACTCACTGCACTGCATCCCCAGTGGTGCCAGTGCAGTCTCTGTGTTAGTGTTGGGGAGAATCGAATGGATGTTTTACTAATGTCTCTTAGGTAATGGGACCTATCAGTATAATTAAGCATTGCCAAATGTACTTACATTATCAATTAATCTATGTATACTGGATACTTAGGGAGTACATTGAACAATCAAAAGAATTGGTATTTATGTGGTTGCTACGCTAACATCTGGACTCACGGCACTGCATCCCCAGTGGTGCTAGTGCACTCTCTGGACCAACGGCACTGCATTCCCAGTGGTGTCAGTGCACTCTCTGGACTCACTGCACTGCATCCCCAGTGGTGCCAGGGCACTCTCTGGACTCACTGCAGTGCATCCCCAGTGCTGCCAGTGCACTCTCTGGACTCACTGAACTGCATTCCCAGTGGTGCCAGTGCACTCTCTGGACTCACCGGGGTGCATCCCCAATAGTGCCAGTGCCCTCTCTAGACTCACTGCAGTGCATCCCCAGTGGTGCCAGTGCACTCTCTGGACTCACTGCACTGCATTCCCAGTGGTGCCAGTACACTCTCTGGACTCACTGCACTGCATCCCCAGTGGTGCCAGTGCACTCTCTGGACTCACTGCAGTGCATCCCCAGTGGTGCAAGTGCACTCTCTGGACTCACTGCACTGCATCCCCAGTGGTGCCACTGCACTCTCTGGACTCACTACACTGCATCCCCAGTGGTGCCAGTGCACTCTCTGGACTCACTGCAGTGCATCCCCAGTGGTGCCAGTGAACTCTCTGGACTCACTGCACTGCATCCCCAGTGGTGCCAGTGCACTCTCTGGACACACTGCACTGCATCCCCAGTGGTGCCAGTGCACTCTCTGCACTTACTGCAGTGCATCACCAGTGGTGCCAGTGCACTCTCTGGACTCACTGCACTGCATCCCCAGTGGTGCCAGTGCACTCTCTGGAAGAATGGCACTGCATCCCCAGTGGTGCCAGTGCACTCTCTGGACTCACGGCACTGCATCCCCGGTAGTGCCAGTGTACTCTCTGGACTTACTGCAGTGCATCCCCAGTGGTGCCAGTGCACGCTCTGGACTCACCGGGGTGCATCCCCAGTGGTGCCAGTGCACTCTCTGGACTTACTGCAGTGCATCCCCAGTGGTGCCAGTGCACGCTCTGGACTCACCGGGGTGCATCCCCAGTGGTGCCAGTGCACTCTCTGGACTCACTGCACTGCATCCCCAGTGGTGCCAGTGCACTCTCTGGACTCACTGCACTGCATCCCCAGCGGTGCCAATGCACTCTCTGGACTCACTGCAGTGCATCCCCAGTGGTGCCAGTGCATTTTCTGGACTCACTGCAGTGCATCCCCAGTGGTGCCAGTACACTCTCTGGACTCACTGTACTGCATCCCCAGTGGTGCCAGAGAACTCTCTGGAGTCACTGCAGTGCATCCCCAGTGGTGCTAGTGCACTGTCTGGAGTCACTGCGCTGCATCCCCAGTGGTTCCAGTGCACTCTCTGGACTCACTAACTGCATCCCCAGTGGTGCCAGAGAACTCTCTGGAGTCACTGCAGTGCATCCCCAGTGGTGCTAGTGCACTGTCTGGAGTCACTGCGCTGCATCCCCAGTGGTTCCAGTGCACTCTCTGGACTCACTGCACTGCAACTCCAGTGGTGCCAGTGCACTCTCTGGAGTCACTGCACTGCATCACCAGTGGTGACGGTGCACTCTCTGGACTCACTGCTCTGCATCCCCAGTGGTGCCAGTGCACTCTCTGGACTCACTGCAGTGCATCGCCAGTGGTGCCAGTGCCCTCTCTGGACTCACTGCACTGCATCCCCAGTGGTGCCAGTGCAGTCTCTGTGTTAGTGTTGGGGAGAATCGAATGGATGTTTTACTAATGTCTCTTAGGTAATGGGACCTACAGTATAATTAAGCATTGCCAAATGTACTTACATTATCAATTAATCTATGTATACTGGATACTTAGGGAGTACATTGAACAATCAAAAGAATCATTGAAGGGGAACCTTGGGAGGGAACAGGTACAACCTGACCTTGGATAAGGGCCTGGAAATGATGAAATGAGTTGAAGCAGAACCAAGAAGCGGAGGGAGCATGCGTCGAGTAAGAAAGGTGAAAAGTTTAGCGGAGAGGAAGACTCCTTACTTCATCTGGACGACCACCTGGACGACCACCAGAGTGCGCCACGCATGTGCAAAGGGGAGGGGAGCTAATTAGAATGAAAAGCGAGGCTGCTGTTGCAACCTGTAATGAATATGTATACCTGACGCAATATTGTATGTATAAATAACGGCTGGGAAGTAACGGGACTTGAAGCCAGATTTGGGCACCTGCCCCGGCTTTCAGCGCTGAATAAAGCACCTTCATATAATCACTTGGTGGTTATGTGGTTGCTACGCTAACATTTTGGCGACCCAGGTGGGACAGCGTGGGCACTGCTGAGGCGGCTCGTGTCTCGGTTTCGCTCCAGCCGGCACCGAGGGATTCTCGGGGAGCAGTCGACCACGACCGACCTCCGCTGCTCACGACGTACCACTGGAGTGGTAAGCAAAGGTGCTTTCAACTTTGGGTATTCGGTACCGATTTGGTTGCGAAAGCCTGCCGGTCAGACGCGGCGAAAGCCACGCTCGGTTGGGCAGGGAGCTCCCGGGGTAAGCCTAGGCGCCGTCCGTTAGACAGAGCGAAAGCTCTGCAGGTTCGGCATTGGTGGTTTGGTATTGGTAATTGTATTGGTTTGTGCTGAAGGGTCAGCACTTGGTATTATTGGTATGTAGTAAGCACGCTGCTGCTCCGGCAGCTTCTGGGAAAGCGTGCTGCTGCTCCGGCAGCTTTTGGGAGAGCACGCTGCTGCTCCGGCAGCTTTTGGGAAAGCGTGCTGCTGCTCCGGCAGCTTCTGGGAGAGCACGCTGCTGCTCCGGCAGCTTTTGGGAGAGTGTGCTGCTGCTCCGGCAGCTTTTGGGAAAGCGTGCTGCTGCTCCGGCAGCTTTTGGGAGAGCACGCTGCTGCTCCGGCAGCTTCTGGGAAAGTGTGCTGCTGCTCTGGCAGCTTTTGGGTTTGTATCATAAGCTCAAAATGAAAAAGATCAAAGGAATTCTGGGAAAAGATGTACCTATCCCGCGGACATCCCCGCTGGGGTGTTTGCTAGCACACTGGAAAGAGGGAGGTTTTGGTCAAGAAATGCGGAAAGGAAAGCTGATTGATTATTGTAATATTTGGTGGCCACAGTATAAACTAGAGGACCAAGAAACTTGGCCTGAGAATGGAACATTGCAATATAATACAATTTTACAATTGATGCTATTCTGTAAGCGGGAAGGAAAATATGATGAACTGCCGTATGTGGAATTATTCTTTTATTTGCGCCGAAAGCCTGAATGGCAGCATGCTTGTGGAATAATGGTGCTTGAGGTTTCAACTGAGGAACGTTGTTGTGCATGTACTAAGGAGGGACACTGTATACAGCATCAGGCAATAGAGAATAATAAGTATTATGGGGAAATGAATAATGGAAATATTGATTTGGAAGTTGCGCCGTCGGCTCCGCCGGAAGAGCCAGGACAGGGAGGGAAAAGAGAAAAGGAAGCTAGCAGTAGTGATGGAGAATCCCCGACTTTAGTCTCCCCTGTGTCACATAGGACCCGGCAACAGCGAAGGGCAGGAGAAACTATAAATGAACAGGGAGGGAAAATAATCGCTCCCCTCAGGCAAGGAGTGGGGACAGAAGGACCGGTATATGTTAAGGTGCCTTTTTCAGCTGGGGATTTAATGATATGGAAACAAGCAGCCGGCACCTACAGGGAAAACCCAGATAAAGTAGCTAGGGTAATGAAAATGATAATTAAAACCCAAAATCCCGATTGGGATGATCTCCAGGTGATCCTGGATACTTTGATGGACTCGACAGAAAAAGACGTGGTATTGCGGGCAGCCAGAGAGAGAGCCCGAGAAGATATACGTAATGGATTAGTGCTTGGAAATCTAGATCAAAACTTCCCCACCGAGGATCCCCAATGGGATTATAACACAGGGGATGGAATAAGGAGGCTGAAGAGATATCAAGATTGGGTACAAGTCGGGGTACAGAATGCCATGCCCCGGACTTATCAAAGGACTTCCAGCTGTTTGTGCATGAGAGACAACGATTGGCATTAGGAGTACTGACCCAGCGACTTGGGAGCTGGAAAAGACCTGTGGGGTATTTTTCTAAACAATTGGATGCAGTAAGCGCTGGATGGCCCTCGTGTTTAAGGGCCGTGGCAGCCACAGTCCTTTTAATACAGGAAGCCAGGAAGCTCACATTAGGGAAGCAAATTGAGTGTTCGTGCCACAGATGGTGACTACGGTATTGGAGCAAAAGGGGGGCCATTGGCTATGGCCCAGCCGAATGATGAAATATCAAGCTATACTAACTGAGCAAGATGATGTAATCTTAAGAACTACTAACTTATTGAACCCAGCAGTGTTTCTAGGAACAACTACGGAGGAAGGAGACCTCAGTCATGATTGCGTGGAGATCATCGAACATACCTATGCCAGCAGAACAGACTTAAAGGATCAGCCTCGGGGGAGACCGGATTGGGAACTTTTCACGGATGGAAGCAGCTTTGTGGAAAATGGGACTCGTTATGCAGGATACGCGGCAACTACATCAAAGGTAGTGATTGAGGCAAATTCCCTACCTCCGGGGACTTCAGCCCAACGAGCAGAAATAGTCGCCCTGACACGAGCCCTGGAACTAAGCGAGGGTAAGAACGTGAATATTTGGACAGATTCAAAATATGCATTCGGGGTAGTCCCCGTACATGGGGCATTATGGAAAGAAAGGGGAATGCTATCCTCACAAGGGACTAATATAAAATACCAGGAAGAAATATTGAAATTAATAACAGCTGTACAGAAACCCCAACAGGTGGCCATAATGCATTGTAAAGCTCATCAAGGAGGGGTGTCAGAGATTGCAGAAGGTAACAGACTGGCGGATTTGACGGCCCGGAAGGTTGCACGTGAAGTATGGAAAGTAATGGCTCTAATTCCATCGAAGGTAGGCCTCTCTTGTTTTAAATTACCTAAAGACCCAAAGTATTCAGCGGAAGATGAGAGACTTGCAAATTTGATGAAGGCCCAGAAGAATCCTGACGGGTGGTATGTGACTACGACAGGACAACTCATAGTACCTCCTATAATAATGCGAGAACTCTTACAAATAAACCATAATGAATGTCACTGGGGTGCAGAAGCAATGGTGACCTATTTGAAACGAGGTGTCATCTCGGTACACATGTTAACAATGGCAAAGTCAGTAATGTCAAAATGTGAGCTTTGCTTAAAGAATAATCCGGTAGCAAGGAAACATGCTGAGATGGGAAGAACTAGAGCTGGAATAGAGCCTGGAGATTACTGGCAAATAGACTTCGTGGAACTGCCTAAAGCAAGAGGTTATAAATACCGATTGGTAGGGGTTGATACTTTTTCAGGATGGCCAGAGGCCCTTCCCTGTCACACCAACTAAGCAAAGGAAACGGTAAAATGGTTACTACGGGAAATAATCCCTAGATTTGGTGTACCGTTGGGTATTTCTTCAGACAGGGGACCACATTTCATTGCCAACGTGGTCAAGGAGGTTAGTAGGTTACTGGGAATCACCCAGAACACCCTATCCCACTTACTCCACCCCCATCCTATAGTACTAGCGTTAACAAGCAGGCATAGAGGAATCAATAAGATAGTAGACTAACGAAGATGCGTTAAGATTATACTTACTAATCTCTATATCAAGTTATACTCACTAACCTCTACTAACCTGATTCAACCTAACAGTAATGAAAATACTTGCTCTTGGTATGAGTGAAGTATTTTCAAAGGGGGGGAATGTTAGTGTTGGGGAGAATCGAATGGATGTTTTACTAATGTCTCTTAGGTAATGGGACCTATCAGTATAATTAAGCATTGCCAAATGTACTTACATTATCAATTAATCTATGTATACTGGATACTTAGGGAGTACATTGAACAATCAAAAGAATCATTGAAGGGGAACCCTGGGAGGGAACAGGTACAACCTGACCTTGGATAAGGGCCTGGAAATGATGAAATGAGTTGAAGCAGAACCAAGAAGCGGAGGGAGCATGCGTCGAGTAAGAAAGGTGAAAAGTTTAGCGGAGAGGAAGACTCCTTACTTCATCTGGACGACCACCTGGACGACCACCAGAGTGCGCCACGCATGTGCAAAGGGGAGGGGAGCTAATTAGAATGAAAAGCGAGGCTGATGTTGCAACCCGTAATGAATATGTATACCTGACGCAATATTGTATGTATAAAAAAACGGCTGGGAAGTAACGGGACTTGAAGCCAGATTTGGGCACCTGCCCCGGCTTCCAGCGCTGAATAAAGCACCTTCATATAATCACTTGGTGATTATGTGGTTGCTACGCTAATATCTGGACTCACTGCAGTGCATCCCCAGTGGTGCCAGTGCACTCTCTGGACTCACTGCACTGCATCCCCAGCGGTGCCAATGCACTCTCTGGACTCACTGCAGTGCATCCCCAGTGGTGCCAGTGCATTTTCTGGACTCACTGCAGTGCATCCCCAGTGGTGCCAGTACACTCTCTGGACTCACTGTACTGCATCCCCAGTGGTGCCAGAGAACTCTCTGGAGTCACTGCAGTGCATCCCCAGTGGTGCTAGTGCACTGTCTGGAGTCACTGCGCTGCATCCCCAGTGGTTCCAGTGCACTCTCTGGACTCACTAACTGCATCCCCAGTGGTGCCAGAGAACTCTCTGGAGTCACTGCAGTGCATCCCCAGTGGTGCTAGTGCACTGTCTGGAGTCACTGCGCTGCATCCCCAGTGGTTCCAGTGCACTCTCTGGACTCACTGCACTGCAACTCCAGTGGTGCCAGTGCACTCTCTGGAGTCACTGCACTGCATCACCAGTGGTGACGGTGCACTCTCTGGACTCACTGCACTGCATCCCAGGTGGTGCCAGTGCACTCTCTGGACTCACTGCTCTGCATCCCCAGTGGTGCCAGTGCACTCTCTGGACTCACTGCAGTGCATCGCCAGTGGTGCCAGTGCCCTCTCTGGACTCACTGCACTGCATCCCCAGTGGTGCCAGTGCAGTCTCTGTGTTAGTGTTGGGGAGAATCGAATGGATGTTTTACTAATGTCTCTTAGGTAATGGGACCTACAGTATAATTAAGCATTGCCAAATGTACTTACATTATCAATTAATCTATGTATACTGGATACTTAGGGAGTACATTGAACAATCAAAAGAATCATTGAAGGGGAACCTTGGGAGGGAACAGGTACAACCTGACCTTGGATAAGGGCCTGGAAATGATGAAATGAGTTGAAGCAGAACCAAGAAGCGGAGGGAGCATGCGTCGAGTAAGAAAGGTGAAAAGTTTAGCGGAGAGGAAGACTCCTTACTTCATCTGGACGACCACCTGGACGACCACCAGAGTGCGCCACGCATGTGCAAAGGGGAGGGGAGCTAATTAGAATGAAAAGCGAGGCTGATGTTGCAACCTGTAATGAATATGTATACCTGACGCAATATTGTATGTATAAATAACGGCTGGGAAGTAACGGGACTTGAAGCCAGATTTGGGCACCTGCCCCGGCTTCCAGCGCTGAATAAAGCACCTTCATATAATCACTTGGTGGTTATGTGGTTGCTACGCTAACATTTTGGCGACCCAGGTGGGACAGCGTGGGCACTGCTGAGGCGGCTCGTGTCTCGGTTTCGCTCCAGCCGGCACCGAGGGATTCTCGGGGAGCAGTCGACCACGACCGACCTCCGCTGCTCACGACGTACCACTGGAGTGGTAAGCAAAGGTGCTTTCAACTTTGGGTATTCGGTACCGATTTGGTTGCGAAAGCCTGCCGGTCAGACGCGGCGAAAGCCACGCTCGGTTGGGCAGGGAGCTCCCGGGGTAAGCCTAGGCGCCGTCCGTTAGACAGAGCGAAAGCTCTGCAGGTTCGGCATTGGTGGTTTGGTATTGGTAATTGTATTGGTTTGTGCTGAAGGGTCAGCACTTGGTATTATTGGTATGTAGTAAGCACGCTGCTGCTCCGGCAGCTTCTGGGAAAGCGTGCTGCTGCTCCGGCAGCTTTTGGGAGAGCACGCTGCTGCTCCGGCAGCTTTTGGGAAAGCGTGCTGCTGCTCCGGCAGCTTCTGGGAGAGCACGCTGCTGCTCCGGCAGCTTTTGGGAGAGTGTGCTGCTGCTCCGGCAGCTTTTGGGAAAGCGTGCTGCTGCTCCGGCAGCTTTTGGGAGAGCACGCTGCTGCTCCGGCAGCTTCTGGGAAAGTGTGCTGCTGCTCTGGCAGCTTTTGGGTTTGTATCATAAGCTCAAAATGAAAAAGATCAAAGGAATTCTGGGAAAAGATGTACCTATCCCGCGGACATCCCCGCTGGGGTGTTTGCTAGCACACTGGAAAGAGGGAGGTTTTGGTCAAGAAATGCGGAAAGGAAAGCTGATTGATTATTGTAATATTTGGTGGCCACAGTATAAACTAGAGGACCAAGAAACTTGGCCTGAGAATGGAACATTGCAATATAATACAATTTTACAATTGATGCTATTCTGTAAGCGGGAAGGAAAATATGATGAACTGCCGTATGTGGAATTATTCTTTTATTTGCGCCGAAAGCCTGAATGGCAGCATGCTTGTGGAATAATGGTGCTTGAGGTTTCAACTGAGGAACGTTGTTGTGCATGTACTAAGGAGGGACACTGTATACAGCATCAGGCAATAGAGAATAATAAGTATTATGGGGAAATGAATAATGGAAATATTGATTTGGAAGTTGCGCCGTCGGCTCCGCCGGAAGAGCCAGGACAGGGAGGGAAAAGAGAAAAGGAAGCTAGCAGTAGTGATGGAGAATCCCCGACTTTAGTCTCCCCTGTGTCACATAGGACCCGGCAACAGCGAAGGGCAGGAGAAACTATAAATGAACAGGGAGGGAAAATAATCGCTCCCCTCAGGCAAGGAGTGGGGACAGAAGGACCGGTATATGTTAAGGTGCCTTTTTCAGCTGGGGATTTAATGATATGGAAACAAGCAGCCGGCACCTACAGGGAAAACCCAGATAAAGTAGCTAGGGTAATGAAAATGATAATTAAAACCCAAAATCCCGATTGGGATGATCTCCAGGTGATCCTGGATACTTTGATGGACTCGACAGAAAAAGACGTGGTATTGCGGGCAGCCAGAGAGAGAGCCCGAGAAGATATACGTAATGGATTAGTGCTTGGAAATCTAGATCAAAACTTCCCCACCGAGGATCCCCAATGGGATTATAACACAGGGGATGGAATAAGGAGGCTGAAGAGATATCAAGATTGGGTACAAGTCGGGGTACAGAATGCCATGCCCCGGACTTATCAAAGGACTTCCAGCTGTTTGTGCATGAGAGACAACGATTGGCATTAGGAGTACTGACCCAGCGACTTGGGAGCTGGAAAAGACCTGTGGGGTATTTTTCTAAACAATTGGATGCAGTAAGCGCTGGATGGCCCTCGTGTTTAAGGGCCGTGGCAGCCACAGTCCTTTTAATACAGGAAGCCAGGAAGCTCACATTAGGGAAGCAAATTGAGTGTTCGTGCCACATATGGTGACTACGGTATTGGAGCAAAAGGGGGGCCATTGGCTATGGCCCAGCCGAATGATGAAATATCAAGCTATACTAACTGAGCAAGATGATGTAATCTTAAGAACTACTAACTTATTGAACCCAGCAGTGTTTCTAGGAACAACTACGGAGGAAGGAGACCTCAGTCATGATTGCGTGGAGATCATCGAACATACCTATGCCAGCAGAACAGACTTAAAGGATCAGCCTCGGGGGAGACCGGATTGGGAACTTTTCACGGATGGAAGCAGCTTTGTGGAAAATGGGACTCGTTATGCAGGATACGCGGCAACTACATCAAAGGTAGTGATTGAGGCAAATTCCCTACCTCCGGGGACTTCAGCCCAACGAGCAGAAATAGTCGCCCTGACACGAGCCCTGGAACTAAGCGAGGGTAAGAACGTGAATATTTGGACAGATTCAAAATATGCATTCGGGGTAGTCCCCGTACATGGGGCATTATGGAAAGAAAGGGGAATGCTATCCTCACAAGGGACTAATATAAAATACCAGGAAGAAATATTGAAATTAATAACAGCTGTACAGAAACCCCAACAGGTGGCCATAATGCATTGTAAAGCTCATCAAGGAGGGGTGTCAGAGATTGCAGAAGGTAACAGACTGGCGGATTTGACGGCCCGGAAGGTTGCACGTGAAGTATGGAAAGTAATGGCTCTAATTCCATCGAAGGTAGGCCTCTCTTGTTTTAAATTACCTAAAGACCCAAAGTATTCAGCGGAAGATGAGAGACTTGCAAATTTGATGAAGGCCCAGAAGAATCCTGACGGGTGGTATGTGACTACGACAGGACAACTCATAGTACCTCCTATAATAATGCGAGAACTCTTACAAATAAACCATAATGAATGTCACTGGGGTGCAGAAGCAATGGTGACCTATTTGAAACGAGGTGTCATCTCGGTACACATGTTAACAATGGCAAAGTCAGTAATGTCAAAATGTGAGCTTTGCTTAAAGAATAATCCGGTAGCAAGGAAACATGCTGAGATGGGAAGAACTAGAGCTGGAATAGAGCCTGGAGATTACTGGCAAATAGACTTCGTGGAACTGCCTAAAGCAAGAGGTTATAAATACCGATTGGTAGGGGTTGATACTTTTTCAGGATGGCCAGAGGCCCTTCCCTGTCACACCAACTAAGCAAAGGAAACGGTAAAATGGTTACTACGGGAAATAATCCCTAGATTTGGTGTACCGTTGGGTATTTCTTCAGACAGGGGACCACATTTCATTGCCAACGTGGTCAAGGAGGTTAGTAGGTTACTGGGAATCACCCAGAACACCCTATCCCACTTACTCCACCCCCATCCTATAGTACTAGCGTTAACAAGCAGGCATAGAGGAATCAATAAGATAGTAGACTAACGAAGATGCGTTAAGATTATACTTACTAATCTCTATATCAAGTTATACTCACTAACCTCTACTAACCTGATTCAACCTAACAGTAATGAAAATACTTGCTCTTGGTATGAGTGAAGTATTTTCAAAGGGGGGGAATGTTAGTGTTGGGGAGAATCGAATGGATGTTTTACTAATGTCTCTTAGGTAATGGGACCTATCAGTATAATTAAGCATTGCCAAATGTACTTACATTATCAATTAATCTATGTATACTGGATACTTAGGGAGTACATTGAACAATCAAAAGAATCATTGAAAAGGAACCCTGGGAGGGAACAGGTACAACCTGACCTTGGATAAGGGCCTGGAAATGATGAAATGAGTTGAAGCAGAACCAAGAAGCGGAGGGAGCATGCGTCGAGTAAGAAAGGTGAAAAGTTTAGCGGAGAGGAAGACTCCTTACTTCATCTGGACGACCACCTGGACGACCACCAGAGTGCGCCACGCATGTGCAAAGGGGAGGGGAGCTAATTAGAATGAAAAGCGAGGCTGCTGTTGCAACCTGTAATGAATATGTATACCTGACGCAATATTGTATGTATAAATAATGGCTGGGAAGTAACGGGACTTGAAGCCAGATTTGGGCACCTGCCCCGGCTTCCAGCGCTGAATAAAGCACCTTCATATAATCACTTGGTGATTATGTGGTTGCTACGCTAATATCTGGACTCACTGCAGTGCATCCCCAGTGGTGCCAGTGCACTCTCTGGACTCACTGCAGTGCATCCCCAGCGGTGCCAATGCACTCTCTGGACTCACTGCAGTGCATCCCCAGTGGTGCCAGTGCATTTTCTGGACTCACTGCAGTGCATCCCCAGTGGTGCCAGTACACTCTCTGGACTCACTGTACTGCATCCCCAGTGGTGCCAGAGAACTCTCTGGAGTCACTGCAGTGCATCCCCAGTGGTGCTAGTGCACTGTCTGGAGTCACTGCGCTGCATCCCCAGTGGTTCCAGTGCACTCTCTGGACTCACTAACTGCATCCCCAGTGGTGCCAGAGAACTCTCTGGAGTCACTGCAGTGCATCCCCAGTGGTGCTAGTGCACCGTCTGGAGTCACTGCGCTGCATCCCCAGTGGTTCCAGTGCACTCTCTGGACTCACTGCACTGCAACTCCAGTGGTGCCAGTGCACTCTCTGGAGTCACTGCACTGCATCACCAGTGGTGACGGTGCACTCTCTGGACTCACTGCACTGCATCCCAGGTGGTGCCAGTGCACTCTCTGGACTCACTGCAGTGCATCGCCAGTGGTGCCAGTGCCCTCTCTGGACTCACTGCACTGCATCCCCAGTGGTGCCAGTGCAGTCTCTGTGTTAGTGTTGGGGAGAATCGAATGGATGTTTTACTAATGTCTCTTAGGTAATGGGACCTATCAGTATAATTAAGCATTGCCAAATGTACTTACATTATCAATTAATCTATGTATACTGGATACTTAGGGAGTACATTGAACAATCAAAAGAATTGGTGGTTATGTGGTTGCTACGCTAACATCTGGACTCACGGCACTGCATCCCCAGTGGTGCTAGTGCACTCTCTGGACCAACGGCACTGCATTCCCAGTGGTGTCAGTGCACTCTCTGGACTCACTGCACTGCATCCCCAGTGGTGCCAGGGCACTCTCTGGACTCACTGCAGTGCATCCCCAGTGCTGCCAGTGCACTCTCTGGACTCACTGAACTGCATTCCCAGTGGTGCCAGTGCACTCTCTGGACTCACCGGGGTGCATCCCCAATAGTGCCAGTGCCCTCTCTAGACTCACTGCAGTGCATCCCCAGTGGTGCCAGTGCACTCTCTGGACTCACTGCACTGCATTCCCAGTGGTGCCAGTGCACTCTCTGGACTCCCTGCGCTGCATCCCCAGTGGTGCCAGTGCACTCTCTGGACTCACTGCAGTGCATCCCCAGTGGTGCAAGTGCACTCTCTGGACTCACTGCACTGCATCCCCAGTGGTGCCACTGCACTCTCTGGACTCACTACACTGCATCCCCAGAGGTGCCAGTGCACTCTCTGGACTCACTGGAGTGCATCCCCAGTGGTGCCAGTGCACTCTCTGGACTCACTGCACTGCATCCCCAGTGGTGCCAGTGCACTCTCTGGACACACTGCACTGCATCCCCAGTGGTGCCAGTGCACTCTCTGCACTTACTGCAGTGCATCACCAGTGGTGCCAGTGTACTCTCTGGACTTACTGCACTGCATCCCCAGTGGTGCCAGTGCACTCTCTGCACTCACGGCACTGCATCCCCAGTGGTGCCAGTGCACTCTCTGGACTCACGGCACTGCATCCCCGGTGGTGCCAGTGTACTCTCTGGACTTACTGCAGTGCATCCCCAGTGGTGCCAGTGCACGCTCTGGACTCACCGGGGTGCATCCCCAGTCGTGCCAGTGCACTCTCTGGACTCACTGCAGTGCATCCCCAGTGGTGCCAGTGCACTCTCTGGACTCACTGCTCTGCATCCCCAGTGGTGCCAGTGCACTCTCTGGACTCACTGCACTGCATCCCCAGTGGTGCCAGTGCAGTCTCTGTGTTAGTGTTGGGGAGAATCGAATGGATGTTTTACTAATGTCTCTTAGCTAATGGGACCTATCAGTATAATTAAGCATTGCCAAATGTACTTACATTATCAATTAATCTATGTATACTGGATACTTAGGGAGTACATTGAACAATCAAAAGAATTGGTATTTATGTGGTTGCTACGCTAACATCTGGACTCACGGCACTGCATCCCCAGTGGTGCTAGTGCACTCTCTGGACCAACGGCACTGCATTCCCAGTGGTGTCAGTGCACTCTCTGGACTCACTGCACTGCATCCCCAGTGGTGCCAGGGCACTCTCTGGACTCACTGCAGTGCATCCCCAGTGCTGCCAGTGCACTCTCTGGACTCACTGAACTGCATTCCCAGTGGTGCCAGTGCACTCTCTGGACTCACCGGGGTGCATCCCCAATAGTGCCAGTGCCCTCTCTAGACTCACTGCAGTGCATCCCCAGTGGTGCCAGTGCACTCTCTGGACTCACTGCACTGCATTCCCAGTGGTGCCAGTGCACTCTCTGGACTCACTGCACTGCATCCCCAGTGGTGCCAGTGCACTCTCTGGACTCACTGCAGTGCATCCCCAGTGGTGCAAGTGCACTCTCTGGACTCACTGCACTGCATCCCCAGTGGTGCCACTGCACTCTCTGGACTCACTACACTGCATCCCCAGTGGTGCCAGTGCACTCTCTGGACTCACTGCAGTGCATCCCCAGTGGTGCCAGTGAACTCTCTGGACTCACTGCACTGCATCCCCAGTGGTGCCAGTGCACTCTCTGGACACACTGCACTGCATCCCCAGTGGTGCCAGTGCACTCTCTGCACTTACTGCAGTGCATCACCAGTGGTGCCAGTGCACTCTCTGGACTCACTGCACTGCATCCCCAGTGGTGCCAGTGCACTCTCTGGAAGAATGGCACTGCATCCCCAGTGGTGCCAGTGCACTCTCTGGACTCACGGCACTGCATCCCCGGTAGTGCCAGTGTACTCTCTGGACTTACTGCAGTGCATCCCCAGTGGTGCCAGTGCACGCTCTGGACTCACCGGGGTGCATCCCCAGTGGTGCCAGTGCACTCTCTGGACTTACTGCAGTGCATCCCCAGTGGTGCCAGTGCACGCTCTGGACTCACCGGGGTGCATCCCCAGTGGTGCCAGTGCACTCTCTGGACTCACTGCACTGCATCCCCAGTGGTGCCAGTGCACTCTCTGGACTCACTGAACTGCATTCCCAGTGGTGCCAGTGCACTCTCTGGACTCACCGGGGTGCATCCCCAATAGTGCCAGTGCCCTCTCTAGACTCACTGCAGTGCATCCCCAGTGGTGCCAGTGCACTCTCTGGACTCACTGCACTGCATTCCCAGTGGTGCCAGTGCACTCTCTGGACTCCCTGCGCTGCATCCCCAGTGGTGCCAGTGCACTCTCTGGACTCACTGCAGTGCATCCCCAGTGGTGCAAGTGCACTCTCTGGACTCACTGCACTGCATCCCCAGTGGTGCCACTGCACTCTCTGGACTCACTACACTGCATCCCCAGAGGTGCCAGTGCACTCTCTGGACTCACTGGAGTGCATCCCCAGTGGTGCCAGTGCACTCTCTGGACTCACTGCACTGCATCCCCAGTGGTGCCAGTGCACTCTCTGGACACACTGCACTGCATCCCCAGTGGTGCCAGTGCACTCTCTGCACTTACTGCAGTGCATCACCAGTGGTGCCAGTGTACTCTCTGGACTTACTGCACTGCATCCCCAGTGGTGCCAGTGCACTCTCTGCACTCACGGCACTGCATCCCCAGTGGTGCCAGTGCACTCTCTGGACTCACGGCACTGCATCCCCGGTGGTGCCAGTGTACTCTCTGGACTTACTGCAGTGCATCCCCAGTGGTGCCAGTGCACGCTCTGGACTCACCGGGGTGCATCCCCAGTCGTGCCAGTGCACTCTCTGGACTCACTGCAGTGCATCCCCAGTGGTGCCAGTGCACTCTCTGGACTCACTGCTCTGCATCCCCAGTGGTGCCAGTGCACTCTCTGGACTCACTGCACTGCATCCCCAGTGGTGCCAGTGCAGTCTCTGTGTTAGTGTTGGGGAGAATCGAATGGATGTTTTACTAATGTCTCTTAGGTAATGGGACCTATCAGTATAATTAAGCATTGCCAAATGTACTTACATTATCAATTAATCTATGTATACTGGATACTTAGGGAGTACATTGAACAATCAAAAGAATTGGTATTTATGTGGTTGCTACGCTAACATCTGGACTCACGGCACTGCATCCCCAGTGGTGCTAGTGCACTCTCTGGACCAACGGCACTGCATTCCCAGTGGTGTCAGTGCACTCTCTGGACTCACTGCACTGCATCCCCAGTGGTGCCAGGGCACTCTCTGGACTCACTGCAGTGCATCCCCAGTGCTGCCAGTGCACTCTCTGGACTCACTGAACTGCATTCCCAGTGGTGCCAGTGCACTCTCTGGACTCACCGGGGTGCATCCCCAATAGTGCCAGTGCCCTCTCTAGACTCACTGCAGTGCATCCCCAGTGGTGCCAGTGCACTCTCTGGACTCACTGCACTGCATTCCCAGTGGTGCCAGTGCACTCTCTGGACTCACTGCACTGCATCCCCAGTGGTGCCAGTGCACTCTCTGGACTCACTGCAGTGCATCCCCAGTGGTGCAAGTGCACTCTCTGGACTCACTGCACTGCATCCCCAGTGGTGCCACTGCACTCTCTGGACTCACTACACTGCATCCCCAGTGGTGCCAGTGCACTCTCTGGACTCACTGCAGTGCATCCCCAGTGGTGCCAGTGAACTCTCTGGACTCACTGCACTGCATCCCCAGTGGTGCCAGTGCACTCTCTGGACACACTGCACTGCATCCCCAGTGGTGCCAGTGCACTCTCTGCACTTACTGCAGTGCATCACCAGTGGTGCCAGTGCACTCTCTGGACTCACTGCACTGCATCCCCAGTGGTGCCAGTGCACTCTCTGGAAGAATGGCACTGCATCCCCAGTGGTGCCAGTGCACTCTCTGGACTCACGGCACTGCATCCCCGGTAGTGCCAGTGTACTCTCTGGACTTACTGCAGTGCATCCCCAGTGGTGCCAGTGCACGCTCTGGACTCACCGGGGTGCATCCCCAGTGGTGCCAGTGCACTCTCTGGACTTACTGCAGTGCATCCCCAGTGGTGCCAGTGCACGCTCTGGACTCACCGGGGTGCATCCCCAGTGGTGCCAGTGCACTCTCTGGACTCACTGCACTGCATCCCCAGTGGTGCCAGTGCACTCTCTGGACTCACT
Source organism: Anser cygnoides (assembly GCF_040182565.1). Classification (NCBI taxonomy): domain Eukaryota; kingdom Metazoa; phylum Chordata; class Aves; order Anseriformes; family Anatidae; genus Anser; species Anser cygnoides. The sequence goes on along the minus strand of NW_027103072.1, from coordinate 118,556 downwards.
GCACTGCATCCCCAGCGGTGCCAGTGCACTCTCTGGACTCACTGCAGTGCATCCCCAGTGGTGCCAGTGCATTTTCTGGACTCACTGCAGTGCATCCCCAGTGGTGCCAGTACACTCTCTGGACTCACTGTACTGCATCCCCAGTGGTGCCAGAGAACTCTCTGGAGTCACTGCAGTGCATCCCCAGTGGTGCTAGTGCACTGTCTGGAGTCACTGCGCTGCATCCCCAGTGGTTCCAGTGCACTCTCTGGACTCACTAACTGCATCCCCAGTGGTGCCAGAGAACTCTCTGGAGTCACTGCAGTGCATCCCCAGTGGTGCTAGTGCACTGTCTGGAGTCACTGCGCTGCATCCCCAGTGGTTCCAGTGCACTCTCTGGACTCACTGCACTGCAACTCCAGTGGTGCCAGTGCACTCTCTGGAGTCACTGCACTGCATCACCAGTGGTGACGGTGCACTCTCTGGACTCACTGCTCTGCATCCCCAGTGGTGCCAGTGCACTCTCTGGACTCACTGCAGTGCATCGCCAGTGGTGCCAGTGCCCTCTCTGGACTCACTGCACTGCATCCCCAGTGGTGCCAGTGCAGTCTCTGTGTTAGTGTTGGGGAGAATCGAATGGATGTTTTACTAATGTCTCTTAGGTAATGGGACCTACAGTATAATTAAGCATTGCCAAATGTACTTACATTATCAATTAATCTATGTATACTGGATACTTAGGGAGTACATTGAACAATCAAAAGAATCATTGAAGGGGAACCTTGGGAGGGAACAGGTACAACCTGACCTTGGATAAGGGCCTGGAAATGATGAAATGAGTTGAAGCAGAACCAAGAAGCGGAGGGAGCATGCGTCGAGTAAGAAAGGTGAAAAGTTTAGCGGAGAGGAAGACTCCTTACTTCATCTGGACGACCACCTGGACGACCACCAGAGTGCGCCACGCATGTGCAAAGGGGAGGGGAGCTAATTAGAATGAAAAGCGAGGCTGCTGTTGCAACCTCTAATGAATATGTATACCTGACGCAATATTGTATGTATAAATAACGGCTGGGAAGTAACGGGACTTGAAGCCAGATTTGGGCACCTGCCCCGGCTTTCAGCGCTGAATAAAGCACCTTCATATAATCACTTGGTGGTTATGTGGTTGCTACGCTAACATTTTGGCGACCCAGGTGGGACAGCGTGGGCACTGCTGAGGCGGCTCGTGTCTCGGTTTCGCTCCAGCCGGCACCGAGGGATTCTCGGGGAGCAGTCGACCACGACCGACCTCCGCTGCTCACGACGTACCACTGGAGTGGTAAGCAAAGGTGCTTTCAACTTTGGGTATTCGGTACCGATTTGGTTGCGAAAGCCTGCCGGTCAGACGCGGCGAAAGCCACGCTCGGTTGGGCAGGGAGCTCCCGGGGTAAGCCTAGGCGCCGTCCGTTAGACAGAGCGAAAGCTCTGCAGGTTCGGCATTGGTGGTTTGGTATTGGTAATTGTATTGGTTTGTGCTGAAGGGTCAGCACTTGGTATTATTGGTATGTAGTAAGCACGCTGCTGCTCCGGCAGCTTCTGGGAAAGCGTGCTGCTGCTCCGGCAGCTTTTGGGAGAGCACGCTGCTGCTCCGGCAGCTTTTGGGAAAGCGTGCTGCTGCTCCGGCAGCTTCTGGGAGAGCACGCTGCTGCTCCGGCAGCTTTTGGGAGAGTGTGCTGCTGCTCCGGCAGCTTTTGGGAAAGCGTGCTGCTGCTCCGGCAGCTTTTGGGAGAGCACGCTGCTGCTCCGGCAGCTTCTGGGAAAGTGTGCTGCTGCTCTGGCAGCTTTTGGGTTTGTATCATAAGCTCAAAATGAAAAAGATCAAAGGAATTCTGGGAAAAGATGTACCTATCCCGCGGACATCCCCGCTGGGGTGTTTGCTAGCACACTGGAAAGAGGGAGGTTTTGGTCAAGAAATGCGGAAAGGAAAGCTGATTGATTATTGTAATATTTGGTGGCCACAGTATAAGCTAGAGGACCAAGAAACTTGGCCTGAGAATGGAACATTGCAATATAATACAATTTTACAATTGATGCTATTCTGTAAGCGGGAAGGAAAATATGATGAACTGCCGTATGTGGAATTATTCTTTTATTTGCGCCGAAAGCCTGAATGGCAGCATGCTTGTGGAATAATGGTGCTTGAGGTTTCAACTGAGGAACGTTGTTGTGCATGTACTAAGGAGGGACACTGTATACAGCATCAGGCAATAGAGAATAATAAGTATTATGGGGAAATGAATAATGGAAATATTGATTTGGAAGTTGCGCCGTCGGCTCCGCCGGAAGAGCCAGGACAGGGAGGGAAAAGAGAAAAGGAAGCTAGCAGTAGTGATGGAGAATCCCCGACTTTAGTCTCCCCTGTGTCACATAGGACCCGGCAACAGCGAAGGGCAGGAGAAACTATAAATGAACAGGGAGGGAAAATAATCGCTCCCCTCAGGCAAGGAGTGGGGACAGAAGGACCGGTATATGTTAAGGTGCCTTTTTCAGCTGGGGATTTAATGATATGGAAACAAGCAGCCGGCACCTACAGGGAAAACCCAGATAAAGTAGCTAGGGTAATGAAAATGATAATTAAAACCCAAAATCCCGATTGGGATGATCTCCAGGTGATCCTGGATACTTTGATGGACTCGACAGAAAAAGACGTGGTATTGCGGGCAGCCAGAGAGAGAGCCCGAGAAGATATACGTAATGGATTAGTGCTTGGAAATCTAGATCAAAACTTCCCCACCGAGGATCCCCAATGGGATTATAACACAGGGGATGGAATAAGGAGGCTGAAGAGATATCAAGATTGGGTACAAGTCGGGGTACAGAATGCCATGCCCCGGACTTATCAAAGGACTTCCAGCTGTTTGTGCATGAGAGACAACGATTGGCATTAGGAGTACTGACCCAGCGACTTGGGAGCTGGAAAAGACCTGTGGGGTATTTTTCTAAACAATTGGATGCAGTAAGCGCTGGATGGCCCTCGTGTTTAAGGGCCGTGGCAGCCACAGTCCTTTTAATACAGGAAGCCAGGAAGCTCACATTAGGGAAGCAAATTGAGTGTTCGTGCCACAGATGGTGACTACGGTATTGGAGCAAAAGGGGGGCCATTGGCTATGGCCCAGCCGAATGATGAAATATCAAGCTATACTAACTGAGCAAGATGATGTAATCTTAAGAACTACTAACTTATTGAACCCAGCAGTGTTTCTAGGAACAACTACGGAGGAAGGAGACCTCAGTCATGATTGCGTGGAGATCATCGAACATACCTATGCCAGCAGAACAGACTTAAAGGATCAGCCTCGGGGGAGACCGGATTGGGAACTTTTCACGGATGGAAGCAGCTTTGTGGAAAATGGGACTCGTTATGCAGGATACGCGGCAACTACATCAAAGGTAGTGATTGAGGCAAATTCCCTACCTCCGGGGACTTCAGCCCAACGAGCAGAAATAGTCGCCCTGACACGAGCCCTGGAACTAAGCGAGGGTAAGAACGTGAATATTTGGACAGATTCAAAATATGCATTCGGGGTAGTCCCCGTACATGGGGCATTATGGAAAGAAAGGGGAATGCTATCCTCACAAGGGACTAATATAAAATACCAGGAAGAAATATTGAAATTAATAACAGCTGTACAGAAACCCCAACAGGTGGCCATAATGCATTGTAAAGCTCATCAAGGAGGGGTGTCAGAGATTGCAGAAGGTAACAGACTGGCGGATTTGACGGCCCGGAAGGTTGCACGTGAAGTATGGAAAGTAATGGCTCTAATTCCATCGAAGGTAGGCCTCTCTTGTTTTAAATTACCTAAAGACCCAAAGTATTCAGCGGAAGATGAGAGACTTGCAAATTTGATGAAGGCCCAGAAGAATCCTGACGGGTGGTATGTGACTACGACAGGACAACTCATAGTACCTCCTATAATAATGCGAGAACTCTTACAAATAAACCATAATGAATGTCACTGGGGTGCAGAAGCAATGGTGACCTATTTGAAACGAGGTGTCATCTCGGTACACATGTTAACAATGGCAAAGTCAGTAATGTCAAAATGTGAGCTTTGCTTAAAGAATAATCCGGTAGCAAGGAAACATGCTGAGATGGGAAGAACTAGAGCTGGAATAGAGCCTGGAGATTACTGGCAAATAGACTTCGTGGAACTGCCTAAAGCAAGAGGTTATAAATACCGATTGGTAGGGGTTGATACTTTTTCAGGATGGCCAGAGGCCCTTCCCTGTCACACCAACTAAGCAAAGGAAACGGTAAAATGGTTACTACGGGAAATAATCCCTAGATTTGGTGTACCGTTGGGTATTTCTTCAGACAGGGGACCACATTTCATTGCCAACGTGGTCAAGGAGGTTAGTAGGTTACTGGGAATCACCCAGAACACCCTATCCCACTTACTCCACCCCCATCCTATAGTACTAGCGTTAACAAGCAGGCATAGAGGAATCAATAAGATAGTAGACTAACGAAGATGCGTTAAGATTATACTTACTAATCTCTATATCAAGTTATACTCACTAACCTCTACTAACCTGATTCAACCTAACAGTAATGAAAATACTTGCTCTTGGTATGAGTGAAGTATTTTCAAAGGGGGGGAATGTTAGTGTTGGGGAGAATCGAATGGATGTTTTACTAATGTCTCTTAGGTAATGGGACCTATCAGTATAATTAAGCATTGCCAAATGTACTTACATTATCAATTAATCTATGTATACTGGATACTTAGGGAGTACATTGAACAATCAAAAGAATCATTGAAAAGGAACCCTGGGAGGGAACAGGTACAACCTGACCTTGGATAAGGGCCTGGAAATGATGAAATGAGTTGAAGCAGAACCAAGAAGCGGAGGGAGCATGCGTCGAGTAAGAAAGGTGAAAAGTTTAGCGGAGAGGAAGACTCCTTACTTCATCTGGACGACCACCTGGACGACCACCAGAGTGCGCCACGCATGTGCAAAGGGGAGGGGAGCTAATTAGAATGAAAAGCGAGGCTGATGTTGCAACCCGTAATGAATATGTATACCTGACGCAATATTGTATATATAAAAAAACGGCTGGGAAGTAACGGGACTTGAAGCCAGATTTGGGCACCTGCCCCGGCTTCCAGCGCTGAATAAAGCACCTTCATATAATCACTTGGTGATTATGTGGTTGCTACGCTAATATCTGGACTCACTGCAGTGCATCCCCAGTGGTGCCAGTGCACTCTCTGGACTCACTGCAGTGCATCCCCAGCGGTGCCAATGCACTCTCTGGACTCACTGCAGTGCATCCCCAGTGGTGCCAGTGCATTTTCTGGACTCACTGCAGTGCATCCCCAGTGGTGCCAGTACACTCTCTGGACTCACTGTACTGCATCCCCAGTGGTGCCAGAGAACTCTCTGGAGTCACTGCAGTGCATCCCCAGTGGTGCTAGTGCACTGTCTGGAGTCACTGCGCTGCATCCCCAGTGGTTCCAGTGCACTCTCTGGACTCACTAACTGCATCCCCAGTGGTGCCAGAGAACTCTCTGGAGTCACTGCAGTGCATCCCCAGTGGTGCTAGTGCACCGTCTGGAGTCACTGCGCTGCATCCCCAGTGGTTCCAGTGCACTCTCTGGACTCACTGCACTGCAACTCCAGTGGTGCCAGTGCACTCTCTGGAGTCACTGCACTGCATCACCAGTGGTGACGGTGCACTCTCTGGACTCACTGCACTGCATCCCCAGTGGTGCCAGTGCACTCTCTGGACTCACTGCTCTGCATCCCCAGTGGTGCCAGTGCACTCTCTGGACTCACTGCACTGCATCCCCAGTGGTGCCAGTGCAGTCTCTGTGTTAGTGTTGGGGAGAATCGAATGGATGTTTTACTAATGTCTCTTAGGTAATGGGACCTATCAGTATAATTAAGCATTGCCAAATGTACTTACATTATCAATTAATCTATGTATACTGGATACTTAGGGAGTACATTGAACAATCAAAAGAATTGGTATTTATGTGGTTGCTACGCTAACATCTGGACTCACGGCACTGCATCCCCAGTGGTGCTAGTGCACTCTCTGGACCAACGGCACTGCATTCCCAGTGGTGTCAGTGCACTCTCTGGACTCACTGCACTGCATCCCCAGTGGTGCCAGGGCACTCTCTGGACTCACTGCAGTGCATCCCCAGTGCTGCCAGTGCACTCTCTGGACTCACTGAACTGCATTCCCAGTGGTGCCAGTGCACTCTCTGGACTCACCGGGGTGCATCCCCAATAGTGCCAGTGCCCTCTCTAGACTCACTGCAGTGCATCCCCAGTGGTGCCAGTGCACTCTCTGGACTCACTGCACTGCATTCCCAGTGGTGCCAGTACACTCTCTGGACTCACTGCACTGCATCCCCAGTGGTGCCAGTGCACTCTCTGGACTCACTGCAGTGCATCCCCAGTGGTGCAAGTGCACTCTCTGGACTCACTGCACTGCATCCCCAGTGGTGCCACTGCACTCTCTGGACTCACTACACTGCATCCCCAGTGGTGCCAGTGCACTCTCTGGACTCACTGCAGTGCATCCCCAGTGGTGCCAGTGAACTCTCTGGACTCACTGCACTGCATCCCCAGTGGTGCCAGTGCACTCTCTGGACACACTGCACTGCATCCCCAGTGGTGCCAGTGCACTCTCTGCACTTACTGCAGTGCATCACCAGTGGTGCCAGTGCACTCTCTGGACTCACTGCACTGCATCCCCAGTGGTGCCAGTGCACTCTCTGGAAGAATGGCACTGCATCCCCAGTGGTGCCAGTGCACTCTCTGGACTCACGGCACTGCATCCCCGGTAGTGCCAGTGTACTCTCTGGACTTACTGCAGTGCATCCCCAGTGGTGCCAGTGCACGCTCTGGACTCACCGGGGTGCATCCCCAGTGGTGCCAGTGCACTCTCTGGACTTACTGCAGTGCATCCCCAGTGGTGCCAGTGCACGCTCTGGACTCACCGGGGTGCATCCCCAGTGGTGCCAGTGCACTCTCTGGACTCACTGCACTGCATCCCCAGTGGTGCCAGTGCACTCTCTGGACTCACTGCACTGCATCCCCAGCGGTGCCAATGCACTCTCTGGACTCACTGCAGTGCATCCCCAGTGGTGCCAGTGCATTTTCTGGACTCACTGCAGTGCATCCCCAGTGGTGCCAGTACACTCTCTGGACTCACTGTACTGCATCCCCAGTGGTGCCAGAGAACTCTCTGGAGTCACTGCAGTGCATCCCCAGTGGTGCTAGTGCACTGTCTGGAGTCACTGCGCTGCATCCCCAGTGGTTCCAGTGCACTCTCTGGACTCACTAACTGCATCCCCAGTGGTGCCAGAGAACTCTCTGGAGTCACTGCAGTGCATCCCCAGTGGTGCTAGTGCACTGTCTGGAGTCACTGCGCTGCATCCCCAGTGGTTCCAGTGCACTCTCTGGACTCACTGCACTGCAACTCCAGTGGTGCCAGTGCACTCTCTGGAGTCACTGCACTGCATCACCAGTGGTGACGGTGCACTCTCTGGACTCACTGCTCTGCATCCCCAGTGGTGCCAGTGCACTCTCTGGACTCACTGCAGTGCATCGCCAGTGGTGCCAGTGCCCTCTCTGGACTCACTGCACTGCATCCCCAGTGGTGCCAGTGCAGTCTCTGTGTTAGTGTTGGGGAGAATCGAATGGATGTTTTACTAATGTCTCTTAGGTAATGGGACCTACAGTATAATTAAGCATTGCCAAATGTACTTACATTATCAATTAATCTATGTATACTGGATACTTAGGGAGTACATTGAACAATCAAAAGAATCATTGAAGGGGAACCTTGGGAGGGAACAGGTACAACCTGACCTTGGATAAGGGCCTGGAAATGATGAAATGAGTTGAAGCAGAACCAAGAAGCGGAGGGAGCATGCGTCGAGTAAGAAAGGTGAAAAGTTTAGCGGAGAGGAAGACTCCTTACTTCATCTGGACGACCACCTGGACGACCACCAGAGTGCGCCACGCATGTGCAAAGGGGAGGGGAGCTAATTAGAATGAAAAGCGAGGCTGCTGTTGCAACCTGTAATGAATATGTATACCTGACGCAATATTGTATGTATAAATAACGGCTGGGAAGTAACGGGACTTGAAGCCAGATTTGGGCACCTGCCCCGGCTTTCAGCGCTGAATAAAGCACCTTCATATAATCACTTGGTGGTTATGTGGTTGCTACGCTAACATTTTGGCGACCCAGGTGGGACAGCGTGGGCACTGCTGAGGCGGCTCGTGTCTCGGTTTCGCTCCAGCCGGCACCGAGGGATTCTCGGGGAGCAGTCGACCACGACCGACCTCCGCTGCTCACGACGTACCACTGGAGTGGTAAGCAAAGGTGCTTTCAACTTTGGGTATTCGGTACCGATTTGGTTGCGAAAGCCTGCCGGTCAGACGCGGCGAAAGCCACGCTCGGTTGGGCAGGGAGCTCCCGGGGTAAGCCTAGGCGCCGTCCGTTAGACAGAGCGAAAGCTCTGCAGGTTCGGCATTGGTGGTTTGGTATTGGTAATTGTATTGGTTTGTGCTGAAGGGTCAGCACTTGGTATTATTGGTATGTAGTAAGCACGCTGCTGCTCCGGCAGCTTCTGGGAAAGCGTGCTGCTGCTCCGGCAGCTTTTGGGAGAGCACGCTGCTGCTCCGGCAGCTTTTGGGAAAGCGTGCTGCTGCTCCGGCAGCTTCTGGGAGAGCACGCTGCTGCTCCGGCAGCTTTTGGGAGAGTGTGCTGCTGCTCCGGCAGCTTTTGGGAAAGCGTGCTGCTGCTCCGGCAGCTTTTGGGAGAGCACGCTGCTGCTCCGGCAGCTTCTGGGAAAGTGTGCTGCTGCTCTGGCAGCTTTTGGGTTTGTATCATAAGCTCAAAATGAAAAAGATCAAAGGAATTCTGGGAAAAGATGTACCTATCCCGCGGACATCCCCGCTGGGGTGTTTGCTAGCACACTGGAAAGAGGGAGGTTTTGGTCAAGAAATGCGGAAAGGAAAGCTGATTGATTATTGTAATATTTGGTGGCCACAGTATAAACTAGAGGACCAAGAAACTTGGCCTGAGAATGGAACATTGCAATATAATACAATTTTACAATTGATGCTATTCTGTAAGCGGGAAGGAAAATATGATGAACTGCCGTATGTGGAATTATTCTTTTATTTGCGCCGAAAGCCTGAATGGCAGCATGCTTGTGGAATAATGGTGCTTGAGGTTTCAACTGAGGAACGTTGTTGTGCATGTACTAAGGAGGGACACTGTATACAGCATCAGGCAATAGAGAATAATAAGTATTATGGGGAAATGAATAATGGAAATATTGATTTGGAAGTTGCGCCGTCGGCTCCGCCGGAAGAGCCAGGACAGGGAGGGAAAAGAGAAAAGGAAGCTAGCAGTAGTGATGGAGAATCCCCGACTTTAGTCTCCCCTGTGTCACATAGGACCCGGCAACAGCGAAGGGCAGGAGAAACTATAAATGAACAGGGAGGGAAAATAATCGCTCCCCTCAGGCAAGGAGTGGGGACAGAAGGACCGGTATATGTTAAGGTGCCTTTTTCAGCTGGGGATTTAATGATATGGAAACAAGCAGCCGGCACCTACAGGGAAAACCCAGATAAAGTAGCTAGGGTAATGAAAATGATAATTAAAACCCAAAATCCCGATTGGGATGATCTCCAGGTGATCCTGGATACTTTGATGGACTCGACAGAAAAAGACGTGGTATTGCGGGCAGCCAGAGAGAGAGCCCGAGAAGATATACGTAATGGATTAGTGCTTGGAAATCTAGATCAAAACTTCCCCACCGAGGATCCCCAATGGGATTATAACACAGGGGATGGAATAAGGAGGCTGAAGAGATATCAAGATTGGGTACAAGTCGGGGTACAGAATGCCATGCCCCGGACTTATCAAAGGACTTCCAGCTGTTTGTGCATGAGAGACAACGATTGGCATTAGGAGTACTGACCCAGCGACTTGGGAGCTGGAAAAGACCTGTGGGGTATTTTTCTAAACAATTGGATGCAGTAAGCGCTGGATGGCCCTCGTGTTTAAGGGCCGTGGCAGCCACAGTCCTTTTAATACAGGAAGCCAGGAAGCTCACATTAGGGAAGCAAATTGAGTGTTCGTGCCACAGATGGTGACTACGGTATTGGAGCAAAAGGGGGGCCATTGGCTATGGCCCAGCCGAATGATGAAATATCAAGCTATACTAACTGAGCAAGATGATGTAATCTTAAGAACTACTAACTTATTGAACCCAGCAGTGTTTCTAGGAACAACTACGGAGGAAGGAGACCTCAGTCATGATTGCGTGGAGATCATCGAACATACCTATGCCAGCAGAACAGACTTAAAGGATCAGCCTCGGGGGAGACCGGATTGGGAACTTTTCACGGATGGAAGCAGCTTTGTGGAAAATGGGACTCGTTATGCAGGATACGCGGCAACTACATCAAAGGTAGTGATTGAGGCAAATTCCCTACCTCCGGGGACTTCAGCCCAACGAGCAGAAATAGTCGCCCTGACACGAGCCCTGGAACTAAGCGAGGGTAAGAACGTGAATATTTGGACAGATTCAAAATATGCATTCGGGGTAGTCCCCGTACATGGGGCATTATGGAAAGAAAGGGGAATGCTATCCTCACAAGGGACTAATATAAAATACCAGGAAGAAATATTGAAATTAATAACAGCTGTACAGAAACCCCAACAGGTGGCCATAATGCATTGTAAAGCTCATCAAGGAGGGGTGTCAGAGATTGCAGAAGGTAACAGACTGGCGGATTTGACGGCCCGGAAGGTTGCACGTGAAGTATGGAAAGTAATGGCTCTAATTCCATCGAAGGTAGGCCTCTCTTGTTTTAAATTACCTAAAGACCCAAAGTATTCAGCGGAAGATGAGAGACTTGCAAATTTGATGAAGGCCCAGAAGAATCCTGACGGGTGGTATGTGACTACGACAGGACAACTCATAGTACCTCCTATAATAATGCGAGAACTCTTACAAATAAAACATAATGAATGTCACTGGGGTGCAGAAGCAATGGTGACCTATTTGAAACGAGGTGTCATCTCGGTACACATGTTAACAATGGCAAAGTCAGTAATGTCAAAATGTGAGCTTTGCTTAAAGAATAATCCGGTAGCAAGGAAACATGCTGAGATGGGAAGAACTAGAGCTGGAATAGAGCCTGGAGATTACTGGCAAATAGACTTCGTGGAACTGCCTAAAGCAAGAGGTTATAAATACCGATTGGTAGGGGTTGATACTTTTTCAGGATGGCCAGAGGCCCTTCCCTGTCACACCAACTAAGCAAAGGAAACGGTAAAATGGTTACTACGGGAAATAATCCCTAGATTTGGTGTACCGTTGGGTATTTCTTCAGACAGGGGACCACATTTCATTGCCAACGTGGTCAAGGAGGTTAGTAGGTTACTGGGAATCACCCAGAACACCCTATCCCACTTACTCCACCCCCATCCTATAGTACTAGCGTTAACAAGCAGGCATAGAGGAATCAATAAGATAGTAGACTAACGAAGATGCGTTAAGATTATACTTACTAATCTCTATATCAAGTTATACTCACTAACCTCTACTAACCTGATTCAACCTAACAGTAATGAAAATACTTGCTCTTGGTATGAGTGAAGTATTTTCAAAGGGGGGGAATGTTAGTGTTGGGGAGAATCGAATGGATGTTTTACTAATGTCTCTTAGGTAATGGGACCTATCAGTATAATTAAGCATTGCCAAATGTACTTACATTATCAATTAATCTATGTATACTGGATACTTAGGGAGTACATTGAACAATCAAAAGAATCATTGAAGGGGAACCCTGGGAGGGAACAGGTACAACCTGACCTTGGATAAGGGCCTGGAAATGATGAAATGAGTTGAAGCAGAACCAAGAAGCGGAGGGAGCATGCGTCGAGTAAGAAAGGTGAAAAGTTTAGCGGAGAGGAAGACTCCTTACTTCATCTGGACGACCACCTGGACGACCACCAGAGTGCGCCACGCATGTGCAAAGGGGAGGGGAGCTAATTAGAATGAAAAGCGAGGCTGATGTTGCAACCCGTAATGAATATGTATACCTGACGCAATATTGTATGTATAAAAAAACGGCTGGGAAGTAACGGGACTTGAAGCCAGATTTGGGCACCTGCCCCGGCTTCCAGCGCTGAATAAAGCACCTTCATATAATCACTTGGTGATTATGTGGTTGCTACGCTAATATCTGGACTCACTGCAGTGCATCCCCAGTGGTGCCAGTGCACTCTCTGGACTCACTGCAGTGCATCCCCAGCGGTGCCAATGCACTCTCTGGACTCACTGCAGTGCATCCCCAGTGGTGCCAGTGCATTTTCTGGACTCACTGCAGTGCATCCCCAGTGGTGCCAGTACACTCTCTGGACTCACTGTACTGCATCCCCAGTGGTGCCAGAGAACTCTCTGGAGTCACTGCAGTGCATCCCCAGTGGTGCTAGTGCACTGTCTGGAGTCACTGCGCTGCATCCCCAGTGGTTCCAGTGCACTCTCTGGACTCACTAACTGCATCCCCAGTGGTGCCAGAGAACTCTCTGGAGTCACTGCAGTGCATCCCCAGTGGTGCTAGTGCACCGTCTGGAGTCACTGCGCTGCATCCCCAGTGGTTCCAGTGCACTCTCTGGACTCACTGCACTGCAACTCCAGTGGTGCCAGTGCACTCTCTGGAGTCACTGCACTGCATCACCAGTGGTGACGGTGCACTCTCTGGACTCACTGCACTGCATCCCAGGTGGTGCCAGTGCACTCTCTGGACTCACTGCTCTGCATCCCCAGTGGTGCCAGTGCACTCTCTGGACTCACTGCAGTGCATCGCCAGTGGTGCCAGTGCCCTCTCTGGACTCACTGCACTGCATCCCCAGTGGTGCCAGTGCAGTCTCTGTGTTAGTGTTGGGGAGAATCGAATGGATGTTTTACTAATGTCTCTTAGGTAATGGGACCTACAGTATAATTAAGCATTGCCAAATGTACTTACATTATCAATTAATCTATGTATACTGGATACTTAGGGAGTACATTGAACAATCAAAAGAATCATTGAAGGGGAACCTTGGGAGGGAACAGGTACAACCTGACCTTGGATAAGGGCCTGGAAATGATGAAATGAGTTGAAGCAGAACCAAGAAGCGGAGGGAGCATGCGTCGAGTAAGAAAGGTGAAAAGTTTAGCGGAGAGGAAGACTCCTTACTTCATCTGGACGACCACCTGGACGACCACCAGAGTGCGCCACGCATGTGCAAAGGGGAGGGGAGCTAATTAGAATGAAAAGCGAGGCTGCTGTTGCAACCTGTAATGAATATGTATACCTGACGCAATATTGTATGTATAAATAACGGCTGGGAAGTAACGGGACTTGAAGCCAGATTTGGGCACCTGCCCCGGCTTCCAGCGCTGAATAAAGCACCTTCATATAATCACTTGGTGGTTATGTGGTTGCTACGCTAACATTTTGGCGACCCAGGTGGGACAGCGTGGGCACTGCTGAGGCGGCTCGTGTCTCGGTTTCGCTCCAGCCGGCACCGAGGGATTCTCGGGGAGCAGTCGACCACGACCGACCTCCGCTGCTCACGACGTACCACTGGAGTGGTAAGCAAAGGTGCTTTCAACTTTGGGTATTCGGTACCGATTTGGTTGCGAAAGCCTGCCGGTCAGACGCGGCGAAAGCCACGCTCGGTTGGGCAGGGAGCTCCCGGGGTAAGCCTAGGCGCCGTCCGTTAGACAGAGCGAAAGCTCTGCAGGTTCGGCATTGGTGGTTTGGTATTGGTAATTGTATTGGTTTGTGCTGAAGGGTCAGCACTTGGTATTATTGGTATGTAGTAAGCACGCTGCTGCTCCGGCAGCTTCTGGGAAAGCGTGCTGCTGCTCCGGCAGCTTTTGGGAGAGCACGCTGCTGCTCCGGCAGCTTTTGGGAAAGCGTGCTGCTGCTCCGGCAGCTTCTGGGAGAGCACGCTGCTGCTCCGGCAGCTTTTGGGAGAGTGTGCTGCTGCTCCGGCAGCTTTTGGGAAAGCGTGCTGCTGCTCCGGCAGCTTTTGGGAGAGCACGCTGCTGCTCCGGCAGCTTCTGGGAAAGTGTGCTGCTGCTCTGGCAGCTTTTGGGTTTGTATCATAAGCTCAAAATGAAAAAGATCAAAGGAATTCTGGGAAAAGATGTACCTATCCCGCGGACATCCCCGCTGGGGTGTTTGCTAGCACACTGGAAAGAGGGAGGTTTTGGTCAAGAAATGCGGAAAGGAAAGCTGATTGATTATTGTAATATTTGGTGGCCACAGTATAAGCTAGAGGACCAAGAAACTTGGCCTGAGAATGGAACATTGCAATATAATACAATTTTACAATTGATGCTATTCTGTAAGCGGGAAGGAAAATATGATGAACTGCCGTATGTGGAATTATTCTTTTATTTGCGCCGAAAGCCTGAATGGCAGCATGCTTGTGGAATAATGGTGCTTGAGGTTTCAACTGAGGAACGTTGTTGTGCATGTACTAAGGAGGGACACTGTATACAGCATCAGGCAATAGAGAATAATAAGTATTATGGGGAAATGAATAATGGAAATATTGATTTGGAAGTTGCGCCGTCGGCTCCGCCGGAAGAGCCAGGACAGGGAGGGAAAAGAGAAAAGGAAGCTAGCAGTAGTGATGGAGAATCCCCGACTTTAGTCTCCCCTGTGTCACATAGGACCCGGCAACAGCGAAGGGCAGGAGAAACTATAAATGAACAGGGAGGGAAAATAATCGCTCCCCTCAGGCAAGGAGTGGGGACAGAAGGACCGGTATATGTTAAGGTGCCTTTTTCAGCTGGGGATTTAATGATATGGAAACAAGCAGCCGGCACCTACAGGGAAAACCCAGATAAAGTAGCTAGGGTAATGAAAATGATAATTAAAACCCAAAATCCCGATTGGGATGATCTCCAGGTGATCCTGGATACTTTGATGGACTCGACAGAAAAAGACGTGGTATTGCGGGCAGCCAGAGAGAGAGCCCGAGAAGATATACGTAATGGATTAGTGCTTGGAAATCTAGATCAAAACTTCCCCACCGAGGATCCCCAATGGGATTATAACACAGGGGATGGAATAAGGAGGCTGAAGAGATATCAAGATTGGGTACAAGTCGGGGTACAGAATGCCATGCCCCGGACTTATCAAAGGACTTCCAGCTGTTTGTGCATGAGAGACAACGATTGGCATTAGGAGTACTGACCCAGCGACTTGGGAGCTGGAAAAGACCTGTGGGGTATTTTTCTAAACAATTGGATGCAGTAAGCGCTGGATGGCCCTCGTGTTTAAGGGCCGTGGCAGCCACAGTCCTTTTAATACAGGAAGCCAGGAAGCTCACATTAGGGAAGCAAATTGAGTGTTCGTGCCACATATGGTGACTACGGTATTGGAGCAAAAGGGGGGCCATTGGCTATGGCCCAGCCGAATGATGAAATATCAAGCTATACTAACTGAGCAAGATGATGTAATCTTAAGAACTACTAACTTATTGAACCCAGCAGTGTTTCTAGGAACAACTACGGAGGAAGGAGACCTCAGTCATGATTGCGTGGAGATCATCGAACATACCTATGCCAGCAGAACAGACTTAAAGGATCAGCCTCGGGGGAGACCGGATTGGGAACTTTTCACGGATGGAAGCAGCTTTGTGGAAAATGGGACTCGTTATGCAGGATACGCGGCAACTACATCAAAGGTAGTGATTGAGGCAAATTCCCTACCTCCGGGGACTTCAGCCCAACGAGCAGAAATAGTCGCCCTGACACGAGCCCTGGAACTAAGCGAGGGTAAGAACGTGAATATTTGGACAGATTCAAAATATGCATTCGGGGTAGTCCCCGTACATGGGGCATTATGGAAAGAAAGGGGAATGCTATCCTCACAAGGGACTAATATAAAATACCAGGAAGAAATATTGAAATTAATAACAGCTGTACAGAAACCCCAACAGGTGGCCATAATGCATTGTAAAGCTCATCAAGGAGGGGTGTCAGAGATTGCAGAAGGTAACAGACTGGCGGATTTGACGGCCCGGAAGGTTGCACGTGAAGTATGGAAAGTAATGGCTCTAATTCCATCGAAGGTAGGCCTCTCTTGTTTTAAATTACCTAAAGACCCAAAGTATTCAGCGGAAGATGAGAGACTTGCAAATTTGATGAAGGCCCAGAAGAATCCTGACGGGTGGTATGTGACTACGACAGGACAACTCATAGTACCTCCTATAATAATGCGAGAACTCTTACAAATAAAACATAATGAATGTCACTGGGGTGCAGAAGCAATGGTGACCTATTTGAAACGAGGTGTCATCTCGGTACACATGTTAACAATGGCAAAGTCAGTAATGTCAAAATGTGAGCTTTGCTTAAAGAATAATCCGGTAGCAAGGAAACATGCTGAGATGGGAAGAACTAGAGCTGGAATAGAGCCTGGAGATTACTGGCAAATAGACTTCGTGGAACTGCCTAAAGCAAGAGGTTATAAATACCGATTGGTAGGGGTTGATACTTTTTCAGGATGGCCAGAGGCCCTTCCCTGTCACACCAACTAAGCAAAGGAAACGGTAAAATGGTTACTACGGGAAATAATCCCTAGATTTGGTGTACCGTTGGGTATTTCTTCAGACAGGGGACCACATTTCATTGCCAACGTGGTCAAGGAGGTTAGTAGGTTACTGGGAATCACCCAGAACACCCTATCCCACTTACTCCACCCCCATCCTATAGTACTAGCGTTAACAAGCAGGCATAGAGGAATCAATAAGATAGTAGACTAACGAAGATGCGTTAAGATTATACTTACTAATCTCTATATCAAGTTATACTCACTAACCTCTACTAACCTGATTCAACCTAACAGTAATGAAAATACTTGCTCTTGGTATGAGTGAAGTATTTTCAAAGGGGGGGAATGTTAGTGTTGGGGAGAATCGAATGGATGTTTTACTAATGTCTCTTAGGTAATGGGACCTATCAGTATAATTAAGCATTGCCAAATGTACTTACATTATCAATTAATCTATGTATACTGGATACTTAGGGAGTACATTGAACAATCAAAAGAATCATTGAAGGGGAACCCTGGGAGGGAACAGGTACAACCTGACCTTGGATAAGGGCCTGGAAATGATGAAATGAGTTGAAGCAGAACCAAGAAGCGGAGGGAGCATGCGTCGAGTAAGAAAGGTGAAAAGTTTAGCGGAGAGGAAGACTCCTTACTTCATCTGGACGACCACCTGGACGACCACCAGAGTGCGCCACGCATGTGCAAAGGGGAGGGGAGCTAATTAGAATGAAAAGCGAGGCTGATGTTGCAACCCGTAATGAATATGTATACCTGACGCAATATTGTATGTATAAAAAAACGGCTGGGAAGTAACGGGACTTGAAGCCAGATTTGGGCACCTGCCCCGGCTTCCAGCGCTGAATAAAGCACCTTCATATAATCACTTGGTGATTATGTGGTTGCTACGCTAATATCTGGACTCACTGCAGTGCATCCCCAGTGGTGCCAGTGCACTCTCTGGACTCACTGCACTGCATCCCCAGCGGTGCCAATGCACTCTCTGGACTCACTGCAGTGCATCCCCAGTGGTGCCAGTGCATTTTCTGGACTCACTGCAGTGCATCCCCAGTGGTGCCAGTACACTCTCTGGACTCACTGTACTGCATCCCCAGTGGTGCCAGAGAACTCTCTGGAGTCACTGCAGTGCATCCCCAGTGGTGCTAGTGCACTGTCTGGAGTCACTGCGCTGCATCCCCAGTGGTTCCAGTGCACTCTCTGGACTCACTAACTGCATCCCCAGTGGTGCCAGAGAACTCTCTGGAGTCACTGCAGTGCATCCCCAGTGGTGCTAGTGCACTGTCTGGAGTCACTGCGCTGCATCCCCAGTGGTTCCAGTGCACTCTCTGGACTCACTGCACTGCAACTCCAGTGGTGCCAGTGCACTCTCTGGAGTCACTGCACTGCATCACCAGTGGTGACGGTGCACTCTCTGGACTCACTGCACTGCATCCCAGGTGGTGCCAGTGCACTCTCTGGACTCACTGCTCTGCATCCCCAGTGGTGCCAGTGCACTCTCTGGACTCACTGCAGTGCATCGCCAGTGGTGCCAGTGCCCTCTCTGGACTCACTGCACTGCATCCCCAGTGGTGCCAGTGCAGTCTCTGTGTTAGTGTTGGGGAGAATCGAATGGATGTTTTACTAATGTCTCTTAGGTAATGGGACCTACAGTATAATTAAGCATTGCCAAATGTACTTACATTATCAATTAATCTATGTATACTGGATACTTAGGGAGTACATTGAACAATCAAAAGAATCATTGAAGGGGAACCTTGGGAGGGAACAGGTACAACCTGACCTTGGATAAGGGCCTGGAAATGATGAAATGAGTTGAAGCAGAACCAAGAAGCGGAGGGAGCATGCGTCGAGTAAGAAAGGTGAAAAGTTTAGCGGAGAGGAAGACTCCTTACTTCATCTGGACGACCACCTGGACGACCACCAGAGTGCGCCACGCATGTGCAAAGGGGAGGGGAGCTAATTAGAATGAAAAGCGAGGCTGATGTTGCAACCTGTAATGAATATGTATACCTGACGCAATATTGTATGTATAAATAACGGCTGGGAAGTAACGGGACTTGAAGCCAGATTTGGGCACCTGCCCCGGCTTCCAGCGCTGAATAAAGCACCTTCATATAATCACTTGGTGGTTATGTGGTTGCTACGCTAACATTTTGGCGACCCAGGTGGGACAGCGTGGGCACTGCTGAGGCGGCTCGTGTCTCGGTTTCGCTCCAGCCGGCACCGAGGGATTCTCGGGGAGCAGTCGACCACGACCGACCTCCGCTGCTCACGACGTACCACTGGAGTGGTAAGCAAAGGTGCTTTCAACTTTGGGTATTCGGTACCGATTTGGTTGCGAAAGCCTGCCGGTCAGACGCGGCGAAAGCCACGCTCGGTTGGGCAGGGAGCTCCCGGGGTAAGCCTAGGCGCCGTCCGTTAGACAGAGCGAAAGCTCTGCAGGTTCGGCATTGGTGGTTTGGTATTGGTAATTGTATTGGTTTGTGCTGAAGGGTCAGCACTTGGTATTATTGGTATGTAGTAAGCACGCTGCTGCTCCGGCAGCTTCTGGGAAAGCGTGCTGCTGCTCCGGCAGCTTTTGGGAGAGCACGCTGCTGCTCCGGCAGCTTTTGGGAAAGCGTGCTGCTGCTCCGGCAGCTTCTGGGAGAGCACGCTGCTGCTCCGGCAGCTTTTGGGAGAGTGTGCTGCTGCTCCGGCAGCTTTTGGGAAAGCGTGCTGCTGCTCCGGCAGCTTTTGGGAGAGCACGCTGCTGCTCCGGCAGCTTCTGGGAAAGTGTGCTGCTGCTCTGGCAGCTTTTGGGTTTGTATCATAAGCTCAAAATGAAAAAGATCAAAGGAATTCTGGGAAAAGATGTACCTATCCCGCGGACATCCCCGCTGGGGTGTTTGCTAGCACACTGGAAAGAGGGAGGTTTTGGTCAAGAAATGCGGAAAGGAAAGCTGATTGATTATTGTAATATTTGGTGGCCACAGTATAAACTAGAGGACCAAGAAACTTGGCCTGAGAATGGAACATTGCAATATAATACAATTTTACAATTGATGCTATTCTGTAAGCGGGAAGGAAAATATGATGAACTGCCGTATGTGGAATTATTCTTTTATTTGCGCCGAAAGCCTGAATGGCAGCATGCTTGTGGAATAATGGTGCTTGAGGTTTCAACTGAGGAACGTTGTTGTGCATGTACTAAGGAGGGACACTGTATACAGCATCAGGCAATAGAGAATAATAAGTATTATGGGGAAATGAATAATGGAAATATTGATTTGGAAGTTGCGCCGTCGGCTCCGCCGGAAGAGCCAGGACAGGGAGGGAAAAGAGAAAAGGAAGCTAGCAGTAGTGATGGAGAATCCCCGACTTTAGTCTCCCCTGTGTCACATAGGACCCGGCAACAGCGAAGGGCAGGAGAAACTATAAATGAACAGGGAGGGAAAATAATCGCTCCCCTCAGGCAAGGAGTGGGGACAGAAGGACCGGTATATGTTAAGGTGCCTTTTTCAGCTGGGGATTTAATGATATGGAAACAAGCAGCCGGCACCTACAGGGAAAACCCAGATAAAGTAGCTAGGGTAATGAAAATGATAATTAAAACCCAAAATCCCGATTGGGATGATCTCCAGGTGATCCTGGATACTTTGATGGACTCGACAGAAAAAGACGTGGTATTGCGGGCAGCCAGAGAGAGAGCCCGAGAAGATATACGTAATGGATTAGTGCTTGGAAATCTAGATCAAAACTTCCCCACCGAGGATCCCCAATGGGATTATAACACAGGGGATGGAATAAGGAGGCTGAAGAGATATCAAGATTGGGTACAAGTCGGGGTACAGAATGCCATGCCCCGGACTTATCAAAGGACTTCCAGCTGTTTGTGCATGAGAGACAACGATTGGCATTAGGAGTACTGACCCAGCGACTTGGGAGCTGGAAAAGACCTGTGGGGTATTTTTCTAAACAATTGGATGCAGTAAGCGCTGGATGGCCCTCGTGTTTAAGGGCCGTGGCAGCCACAGTCCTTTTAATACAGGAAGCCAGGAAGCTCACATTAGGGAAGCAAATTGAGTGTTCGTGCCACATATGGTGACTACGGTATTGGAGCAAAAGGGGGGCCATTGGCTATGGCCCAGCCGAATGATGAAATATCAAGCTATACTAACTGAGCAAGATGATGTAATCTTAAGAACTACTAACTTATTGAACCCAGCAGTGTTTCTAGGAACAACTACGGAGGAAGGAGACCTCAGTCATGATTGCGTGGAGATCATCGAACATACCTATGCCAGCAGAACAGACTTAAAGGATCAGCCTCGGGGGAGACCGGATTGGGAACTTTTCACGGATGGAAGCAGCTTTGTGGAAAATGGGACTCGTTATGCAGGATACGCGGCAACTACATCAAAGGTAGTGATTGAGGCAAATTCCCTACCTCCGGGGACTTCAGCCCAACGAGCAGAAATAGTCGCCCTGACACGAGCCCTGGAACTAAGCGAGGGTAAGAACGTGAATATTTGGACAGATTCAAAATATGCATTCGGGGTAGTCCCCGTACATGGGGCATTATGGAAAGAAAGGGGAATGCTATCCTCACAAGGGACTAATATAAAATACCAGGAAGAAATATTGAAATTAATAACAGCTGTACAGAAACCCCAACAGGTGGCCATAATGCATTGTAAAGCTCATCAAGGAGGGGTGTCAGAGATTGCAGAAGGTAACAGACTGGCGGATTTGACGGCCCGGAAGGTTGCACGTGAAGTATGGAAAGTAATGGCTCTAATTCCATCGAAGGTAGGCCTCTCTTGTTTTAAATTACCTAAAGACCCAAAGTATTCAGCGGAAGATGAGAGACTTGCAAATTTGATGAAGGCCCAGAAGAATCCTGACGGGTGGTATGTGACTACGACAGGACAACTCATAGTACCTCCTATAATAATGCGAGAACTCTTACAAATAAACCATAATGAATGTCACTGGGGTGCAGAAGCAATGGTGACCTATTTGAAACGAGGTGTCATCTCGGTACACATGTTAACAATGGCAAAGTCAGTAATGTCAAAATGTGAGCTTTGCTTAAAGAATAATCCGGTAGCAAGGAAACATGCTGAGATGGGAAGAACTAGAGCTGGAATAGAGCCTGGAGATTACTGGCAAATAGACTTCGTGGAACTGCCTAAAGCAAGAGGTTATAAATACCGATTGGTAGGGGTTGATACTTTTTCAGGATGGCCAGAGGCCCTTCCCTGTCACACCAACTAAGCAAAGGAAACGGTAAAATGGTTACTACGGGAAATAATCCCTAGATTTGGTGTACCGTTGGGTATTTCTTCAGACAGGGGACCACATTTCATTGCCAACGTGGTCAAGGAGGTTAGTAGGTTACTGGGAATCACCCAGAACACCCTATCCCACTTACTCCACCCCCATCCTATAGTACTAGCGTTAACAAGCAGGCATAGAGGAATCAATAAGATAGTAGACTAACGAAGATGCGTTAAGATTATACTTACTAATCTCTATATCAAGTTATACTCACTAACCTCTACTAACCTGATTCAACCTAACAGTAATGAAAATACTTGCTCTTGGTATGAGTGAAGTATTTTCAAAGGGGGGGAATGTTAGTGTTGGGGAGAATCGAATGGATGTTTTACTAATGTCTCTTAGGTAATGGGACCTATCAGTATAATTAAGCATTGCCAAATGTACTTACATTATCAATTAATCTATGTATACTGGATACTTAGGGAGTACATTGAACAATCAAAAGAATCATTGAAAAGGAACCCTGGGAGGGAACAGGTACAACCTGACCTTGGATAAGGGCCTGGAAATGATGAAATGAGTTGAAGCAGAACCAAGAAGCGGAGGGAGCATGCGTCGAGTAAGAAAGGTGAAAAGTTTAGCGGAGAGGAAGACTCCTTACTTCATCTGGACGACCACCTGGACGACCACCAGAGTGCGCCACGCATGTGCAAAGGGGAGGGGAGCTAATTAGAATGAAAAGCGAGGCTGCTGTTGCAACCTGTAATGAATATGTATACCTGACGCAATATTGTATGTATAAATAATGGCTGGGAAGTAACGGGACTTGAAGCCAGATTTGGGCACCTGCCCCGGCTTCCAGCGCTGAATAAAGCACCTTCATATAATCACTTGGTGATTATGTGGTTGCTACGCTAATATCTGGACTCACTGCAGTGCATCCCCAGTGGTGCCAGTGCACTCTCTGGACTCACTGCAGTGCATCCCCAGCGGTGCCAATGCACTCTCTGGACTCACTGCAGTGCATCCCCAGTGGTGCCAGTGCATTTTCTGGACTCACTGCAGTGCATCCCCAGTGGTGCCAGTACACTCTCTGGACTCACTGTACTGCATCCCCAGTGGTGCCAGAGAACTCTCTGGAGTCACTGCAGTGCATCCCCAGTGGTGCTAGTGCACTGTCTGGAGTCACTGCGCTGCATCCCCAGTGGTTCCAGTGCACTCTCTGGACTCACTAACTGCATCCCCAGTGGTGCCAGAGAACTCTCTGGAGTCACTGCAGTGCATCCCCAGTGGTGCTAGTGCACCGTCTGGAGTCACTGTGCTGCATCCCCAGTGGTTCCAGTGCACTCTCTGGACTCACTGCACTGCAACTCCAGTGGTGCCAGTGCACTCTCTGGAGTCACTGCACTGCATCACCAGTGGTGACGGTGCACTCTCTGGACTCACTGCACTGCATCCCAGGTGGTGCCAGTGCACTCTCTGGACTCACTGCTCTGCATCCCCAGTGGTGCCAGTGCACTCTCTGGACTCACTGCAGTGCATCGCCAGTGGTGCCAGTGCCCTCTCTGGACTCACTGCACTGCATCCCCAGTGGTGCCAGTGCAGTCTCTGTGTTAGTGTTGGGGAGAATCGAATGGATGTTTTACTAATGTCTCTTAGGTAATGGGACCTATCAGTATAATTAAGCATTGCCAAATGTACTTACATTATCAATTAATCTATGTATACTGGATACTTAGGGAGTACATTGAACAATCAAAAGAATTGGTGGTTATGTGGTTGCTACGCTAACATCTGGACTCACGGCACTGCATCCCCAGTGGTGCTAGTGCACTCTCTGGACCAACGGCACTGCATTCCCAGTGGTGTCAGTGCACTCTCTGGACTCACTGCACTGCATCCCCAGTGGTGCCAGGGCACTCTCTGGACTCACTGCACTGCATCCCCAGTGCTGCCAGTGCACTCTCTGGACTCACTGAACTGCATTCCCAGTGGTGCCAGTGCACTCTCTGGACTCACCGGGGTGCATCCCCAATAGTGCCAGTGCCCTCTCTAGACTCACTGCAGTGCATCCCCAGTGGTGCCAGTGCACTCTCTGGACTCACTGCACTGCATTCCCAGTGGTGCCAGTGCACTCTCTGGACTCCCTGCGCTGCATCCCCAGTGGTGCCAGTGCACTCTCTGGACTCACTGCAGTGCATCCCCAGTGGTGCAAGTGCACTCTCTGGACTCACTGCACTGCATCCCCAGTGGTGCCACTGCACTCTCTGGACTCACTACACTGCATCCCCAGAGGTGCCAGTGCACTCTCTGGACTCACTGGAGTGCATCCCCAGTGGTGCCAGTGCACTCTCTGGACTCACTGCACTGCATCCCCAGTGGTGCCAGTGCACTCTCTGGACACACTGCACTGCATCCCCAGTGGTGCCAGTGCACTCTCTGCACTTACTGCAGTGCATCACCAGTGGTGCCAGTGCACTCTCTGGACTCACTGCACTGCATCCCCAGTGGTGCCAGTGCACTCTCTGCACTCACGGCACTGCATCCCCAGTGGTGCCAGTGCACTCTCTGGACTCACGGCACTGCATCCCCGGTGGTGCCAGTGTACTCTCTGGACTTACTGCAGTGCATCCCCAGTGGTGCCAGTGCACGCTCTGGACTCACCGGGGTGCATCCCCAGTCGTGCCAGTGCACTCTCTGGACTCACTGCAGTGCATCCCCAGTGGTGCCAGTGCACTCTCTGGACTCACTGCACTGCATCCCCAGTGGTGCCAGTGCACTCTCTGGAGTCACTGCAGTGCATCCCCAGCGGTGCCAATGCACTCTCTGGACTCACTGCAGTGCATCCCCAGTGGTGCCAGTGCATTTTCTGGACTCACTGCAGTGCATCCCCAGTGGTGCCAGTACACTCTCTGGACTCACTGTACTGCATCCCCAGTGGTGCCAGAGAACTCTCTGGAGTCACTGCAGTGCATCCCCAGTGGTGCTAGTGCACTGTCTGGAGTCACTGCGCTGCATCCCCAGTGGTTCCAGTGCACTCTCTGGACTCACTAACTGCATCCCCAGTGGTGCCAGTGCACTCTCTGGAGTCACTGCACTGCATCACCAGTGGTGACGGTGCACTCTCTGGACTCACTGCTCTGCATCCCCAGTGGTGCCAGTGCACTCTCTGGACTCACTGCTCTGCATCCCCAGTGGTGCCAGTGCACTCTCTGGACTCACTGCAGTGCATCGCCAGTGGTGCCAGTGCCCTCTCTGGACTCACTGCACTGCATCCCCAGTGGTGCCAGTGCAGTCTCTGTGTTAGTGTTGGGGAGAATCGAATGGATGTTTTACTAATGTCTCTTAGGTAATGGGACCTACAGTATAATTAAGCATTGCCAAATGTACTTACATTATCAATTAATCTATGTATACTGGATACTTAGGGAGTACATTGAACAATCAAAAGAATCATTGAAGGGGAACCTTGGGAGGGAACAGGTACAACCTGACCTTGGATAAGGGCCTGGAAATGATGAAATGAGTTGAAGCAGAACCAAGAAGCGGAGGGAGCATGCGTCGAGTAAGAAAGGTGAAAAGTTTAGCGGAGAGGAAGACTCCTTACTTCATCTGGACGACCACCTGGACGACCACCAGAGTGCGCCACGCATGTGCAAAGGGGAGGGGAGCTAATTAGAATGAAAAGCGAGGCTGATGTTGCAACCCGTAATGAATATGTATACCTGACGCAATATTGTATGTATAAAAAAACGGCTGGGAAGTAACGGGACTTGAAGCCAGATTTGGGCACCTGCCCCGGCTTCCAGCGCTGAATAAAGCACCTTCATATAATCACTTGGTGATTATGTGGTTGCTACGCTAACATTTTGGCGACCCAGGTGGGACAGCGTGGGCACTGCTGAGGCGGCTCGTGTCTCGGTTTCGCTCCAGCCGGCACCGAGGGATTCTCGGGGAGCAGTCGACCACGACCGACCTCCGCTGCTCACGACGTACCACTGGAGTGGTAAGCAAAGGTGCTTTCAACTTTGGGTATTCGGTACCGATTTGGTTGCGAAAGCCTGCCGGTCAGACGCGGCGAAAGCCACGCTCGGTTGGGCAGGGAGCTCCCGGGGTAAGCCTAGGCGCCGTCCGTTAGACAGAGCGAAAGCTCTGCAGGTTCGGCATTGGTGGTTTGGTATTGGTAATTGTATTGGTTTGTGCTGAAGGGTCAGCACTTGGTATTATTGGTATGTAGTAAGCACGCTGCTGCTCCGGCAGCTTCTGGGAAAGCGTGCTGCTGCTCCGGCAGCTTTTGGGAGAGCACGCTGCTGCTCCGGCAGCTTTTGGGAAAGCGTGCTGCTGCTCCGGCAGCTTCTGGGAGAGCACGCTGCTGCTCCGGCAGCTTTTGGGAGAGTGTGCTGCTGCTCCGGCAGCTTTTGGGAAAGCGTGCTGCTGCTCCGGCAGCTTTTGGGAGAGCACGCTGCTGCTCCGGCAGCTTCTGGGAAAGTGTGCTGCTGCTCTGGCAGCTTTTGGGTTTGTATCATAAGCTCAAAATGAAAAAGATCAAAGGAATTCTGGGAAAAGATGTACAGCAGCTGCCCCGGCTTCCAGCGCTGAATAAAGCACCTTCATATAATCAATTGGTGGTTATGTGGTTGCTACGCTAACATCTGGACTCACGGCACTGCATCCCCAGTGGTGCCAGTGCACTCTCTGGACCAACGGCACTGCATTCCCAGTGGTGTCAGTGCACTCTCTGGACTCACTGCACTGCATCCCCAGTGGTGCCAGGGCACTCTCTGGACTCACTGCACTGCATCCCCAGTGCTGCCAGTGCACTCTCTGGACTCACTGCACTGCATCCCCAGTGCTGCCAGTGGACTATCTGGACCCACTGCACTGAATTCCCAGTGGTGCCAGTGCACTCTCTGGACTCACTGCACTGCATCCCCAGTGGTGCCAGTGCACTCTCTGGATTCACGGCACTGCATCCCCGGTGGTGCCAGTGCACTCTCTGGACTCACTGAAGTGCATCCCCAGTGGTGCCAGTGTACTCTCTGGACTCACCGGAGTGCATCCCCAGTGGTGCCAGTGCACTCTCTGGACTCACGGCACTGCATCCCCATTGGTGCCAGTGCACTCTCTGGACTCACTGCACTGCATCCCCAGTGGTTCCAGTGCACTCTCTGGACTCACTGCACTGCATCCCCAATCGTACCAGTGCACTCTCTGGACTCACTGCACTGCATCCCCAGTGGTGCCAGTGCAATCTCTGATCTCACTGCAGTGCATACCTAGTGGTGCCAGTGCACTCTCTGGACTCACCGGGGTGCATCCCCAGTAGTGCCAGCGCACTCTCTGGACTCACTGCAGTGCATCCCCAGTGGTGACAGTGCACTCTCGGGACTCACTGCACTGCATCCCCAGTGGTGCCAGTGCACTCTCGGGACTCGCCGGGGTGCATCCCCTGTGGTGCCAGTGCACACTCTGGACTCACTGCACTGCATCATCTGTGGTGCCAGTGCACTCTCTGGACTCACTGCACTGCATCCCCAGTGGTGCCAGTGCACTCTCTGGACTCACTGCAGTGCACCCCCAGTGGTGCCAGTGCACTCTCTGGACTCACTGCACTGCATCCCCAGTGGTGCTAGTGCACTCTCTGGACTCACTGCACTGCATCCCCAGTGGTGCCAGTTCACTCTCTGGACTTGCCGGGGTGCATCCCCAGTGGTGCCAGTTCACTCTCTGGCCTCACGGCACTGCATCCCCAGTGGTGCCAGTGCACTCTCTGGACTCACTGCACTGCATCCCCAGTGGTGCCAGTGCACTCTCTGGACTCACTGCACTGCATCCCCAGTGGTGCCAGTGCACTCTCTGGACTCACCGCACTGCATCCCCAGTGGTGCCAGTGCACTCTCTGGACTTGCAGGGGTGCATCCCCAGTGGTGCCATTGCACTCTCTGGACTCACCGGGGTGCATCCCCAGTGGTGCCAGTGCACTCTCTGGACTCATTGCACTGCATCCCCAGTGGTGCCAGTGCACTCTCTGGACTCACCGCACTGCATCCCCAGTGGTGCCAGTGCACTCTCTGAGCTCACTGCACTGCATCTCCAGTGGTGCCAGTGCACTCTCTGGACTCACTGCACTGCATCCCCAGTGGTGCCAGTGCACTCTCTGGACTCACTGCACTGCATCACCAATGGTGCCAGTGCACTCTTTGGACTCACTGCAATGCATCCCCAGTGGTGCCAGTGCACTCTCTGGACTCACTGCACTGCATCCCCAGGGGTGCCAGTGCCCTCTGTGGACTCACTGCACTGCATCCCCAGTGGTGCCAGTGCACTCTCTGGACTCACTGCAGTGCATACCCAGTGGTGCCAGTGCACTCTCAGGACTCACCGGGGTGCATCCCCAGTGGTGCCAGTGCACTCTCTGGACTCGCTGCAGTGCATCCCCAGTGGTGCCAGTGCACTCTCTGGACTCGCTGCAGTGCATCCCCAGTGGTGCCAGTGCACTCTCTGGAGTCACTGCACTGCATCCCCAGTGGTGCATGTGCACTCTCTGGATTCACTGCACTGCATCACCAGTGGTGCCAGTGCACTCCCTGGACTCACTGCACTGCATCCCCAGTGGTGCCAGTGCACTCTCTGGACTCACTGCAGTGGATCCCCCGTGGTGCCAGTGCACTCTCTGGACTCACTGCACTGCATCCCCAGTGGTGCCAGCGCACTCTCTGGACGCACTGAACTGCATCCACAGTGGTGCCAGTGCTCTCTTTGGACTCACCGGGGTGCATCCCCAGTTGTGCCAGTGCACGCTCTGGACTCACTGCAGTGCATCCCCAGTGGTGCCAGTGAACTCTCTGGACTCACTGAAGTGCATCCCCAGTGGAGCCAGTGCACTCTCTGGACTCACTGCACTGCATCCCCAGTGCTGCCAGTGAACTCTCTGGACTCACTGCACTGCATCCCCAGTGGTGCCAGTGCACTCTCTGGACTCACTGCACCGCATCCCCAGTGGTGCCAGTGCACTCTCTGGACTTACTGCACTGTATCCCCAGTGGTGCCAGTGCACTCTCTGGACTCACTGCACTGCATCCCCAGTGGTGCCAGTGATCTCTCTGGAGTCACTGCACTGCATCCCCAGTGGTGCAAGTGCACTCTCTGGACTCACTGCACTGCATCCCCAGTGGTGCAAGTGCACTCTCTGGACTCACTGCACTGCATCCCCAGTGGTGGCAGTACACTCTCTGGACTCACTGCATTCCATCCCCAGTGGTGCCAGTGCACTGTCTGGACTCACTGCACTGCATCCCCAGTGGTGCCAGTGCACTCTCTGGACTCACTGCACTGCACCCCCAGTGGTGCCAGTGCACTCTCTGGACTCGCTGCACTACATCCCCAGTGGTGCCAGTGCACTCTCAGGATTCACTGCACTGCATCTCCAGTGGTGCCAGTGCACTCTCTGGACTCACTGCACTGCATCCCCAGTGGTGCCAGTGCACTCTCTGGATTCAGTGCACTGCATCCCCAGTGGTTCCAGTGCTCTCTCTGGACTCACCGGGGTGCATAGCTAGTTGTGCCAGTGCACTCTCTGGACTCACTACCGTGCATCCCCAGTTGTGGCAGTGCACTCTCTGGACTCACTGCACTGCATCCCCAGTGGTGCCAGTGCACTCTCTGGACTCACTGCACTGCATCCCCAGTGGTGCCAGTGCACTCTCTGGACTCACCCGGGTGCATCCCCAGTGGTGCCAGTGCACTCTCTGGACTCACTGCACTGCATCCCCAGTGCTGCCAGTGCACTCTCTGGACTTACTGCACTGTATCTCCAGTGGTGCCAGTGCACTCTCTGGACTCACTGCACTGCATCCCCAGTGGTGCCAGTGCACTCTCTGGACTCACTGCACTGCATCCCCAGAGGTGCCAGTGCACTCTCTGGAGTCACTGCACTGCATCCCCAGTGGTGCCAGTGCACTCTCCGGACTCACTGCAGTGCATCCCCAGTGGTGCCAGTGCACTCTCTGGACTCACTGCACTGCATCCCCAGTGGTGCCAGTGCACTCTCAGGACTCACCGGGGTGCATTCCCAGTGGTGCCAGTGCACTCTCTGGACTCACTGCACTGCATCCCCAGTGGTGCCAGTGCACTCTCTGGACTCACTGCACTGCATACCCAGTGCTGCCAGTGCACTCTCTGGACTCGCTGCACTGCATCCCCAGTGGTGCCAGTGCACTCTCTGGAGTCACTGCACTGCATCCCCAGTGGTGCAAGTGCACTCTCTGGATTCACTGCACTGCATCCCCAGTGGTGCCAGTGCACTCCCTGGACTCACTGCACTGCATCCCCAGTGGTGCCAGTGCACTCTCTGGACTCACTGCAGTGGATCCCCCGTGGTGCCAGTGCACTCTCTGGACTCACTGCACTGCATCCCCAGTGGTGCCAGCGCACTCTCTGGACGCACTGGACTGCATCCACAGTGGTGCCAGTGCACTCTCTGGACTCACCGGGGTGCATCCCCAGTGGTGCCAGTGCACTCTCTGGACTCACTGCACTGCATCCCCAGTGGTGCCAGTGCACTCACTGGACTCACTACACTGCATTCCCAGTGGTGCTAGTGCACTCTCTGGACTCACTGCACCGCATCCCCAGGGGTTCCACTGCAGTGTCTGGACTCACTGCACTGCATCCCCAGTGGTGCCAGTGCACTCTCTGGACTCACCCGGGTGCATCCCCAGTGGTGCCAGTGCACTCTCTGGACTCACTGCACTGCATCCCCAGTGGTGCCAGTGCACTCTCTGGACTCGCTGCACTGCATCCCCAGTCGTGCCAGTGCACTCTCTGGACTTGCTGCACTGCATCCCCAGTGGTGCCAGTGCACTCTCTGCACTCACGGCACTGCATCCCCAGTGGTGCCAGTGCACTCTCTGGACTCACTGCACTGCATCACCAGTGGTGCCAGTGCACTCTCTGGACTCACTGCAGTGCATCCCCAGTGGTGCCAGTGCACTCTCTGGACTCACTGCACTGCATACCCAGTGGTGCCAGTGCACTCACTGGACTCACCGGGGTGCATCCCCAGTGGTGCCAGTGCACTCTCTGGACTCACTGCAGTGCATCCCCAGTGGTGCCAGTGCACTCTCTGGACTCGCTGCAGTGCATCCCCAGTGGTGCCAGTGCACTCTCTGGAGTCACTGCACTGCATCCCCAGTGGTGCATGTGCACTCTCTGGATTCACTGCACTGCATCACCAGTGGTGCCAGTGCACTCCCTGGACTCACTGCACTGCATCCCCAGTGGTGCCAGTGCACTCTCTGGACTCACTGCAATGGATCCCCCGTGGTGCCAGTGCACTCTCTGGACTCACTGCACTGCATCCCCAGTGGTGCCAGCGCACTCTCTGGACGCACTGGACTGCATCCACAGTGGTGCCAGTGCTCTCTTTGGACTCACCGGGGTGCATCCCCAGTTGTGCCAGTGCACGCTCTGGACTCACTGCAGTGCATCCCCAGTGGTGCCAGTGAACTCTCTGGACTCACTGAAGTGCATCCCCAGTGGAGCCAGTGCACTCTCTGGACTCACTGCACTGCATCCCCAGTGGTGCCAGTGAACTCTCTGGACTCACTGCACTGCATCCCCAGTGGTGCCAGTGCACTCTCTGGACTCACTGCACTGCATCCCCAGTGGTGCAAGTGCACTCTCTGGACTCACTGCACTGCATCCCCAGTGGTGCCAGTACACTCTCTGGACTCACTGCATTCCATCCCCAGTGGTGCCAGTGCACTGTCTGGACTCACTGCACTGCATCCCCAGTGGTGCCAGTGCACTCTCTGGACTCACTGTACTGCACCCCCAGTGGTGCCAGTGCACTCTCTGGACTCGCTGCACTACATCCCCAGTGGTGCCAGTGCACTCTCAGGATTCACTGCACTGCATCCCCAGTGGTGCCAGTGCACTCTCTGGACTCACTGCACTGCATCCCCAGTGGTGCCAGTGCACTCTCTGGATTCAGTGCACTGCATCCCCAGTGGTTCCAGTGCTCTCTCTGGACTCACCGGGGTGCATAGCTAGTTGTGCCAGTGCACTCTCTGGACTCACTACCGTGCATCCCCAGTTGTGGCAGTGCACTCTCTGGACTCACTGCACTGCATCCCCAGTGGTGCCAGTGCACTCTCTGGACTCACTGCACTGCATCCCCAGTGGTGCCAGTGCACTCTCTGGACTCACTGCACTGCATCCTCAGTGGTGCCAGTGCACTCTCTGGACTCACCCGGGTGCATCCCCAGTGGTGCCAGTGCACTCTCTGGACTCACTGCACTGCATCCCCAGTGGTGCCAGTGCACTCTCTGGACTTACTGCACTGTATCTCCAGTGGTGCCAGTGCACTCTCTGGACTCACTGCACTGCATCCCCAGTGGTGCCAGTGCACTCTCTGGACTCACTGCACTGCATCCCCAGTGGTGCCAGTGCACTCTCTGGAGTCACTGCACTGCATCCCCAGTGGTGCCAGTGCACTCTCCGGACTCACTGCAGTGCATCCCCAGTGGTGCCAGTGCACTCTCTGGACTCACTGCACTGCATCCCCAGTGGTGCCAGTGCACTCTCAGGACTCACCGGGGTGCATTCCCAGTGGTGCCAGTGCACTCTCTGGACTCACTGCACTGCATCCCCAGTGGTGCCAGTGCACTCTCTGGACTCACTGCACTGCATACCCAGTGCTGCCAGTGCACTCTCTGGACTCGCTGCACTGCATCCCCAGTGGTGCCAGTGCACTCTCTGGAGTCACTGCACTGCATCCCCAGTGGTGCAAGTGCACTCTCTGGATTCACTGCACTGCATCCCCAGTGGTGCCAGTGCACTCCCTGGACTCACTGCACTGCATCCCCAGTGGTGCCAGTGCACTCTCTGGACTCACTGCAGTGGATCCCCCGTGGTGCCAGTGCACTCTCTGGACTCACTGCACTGCATCCCCAGTGGTGCCAGCGCACTCTCTGGACGCACTGGACTGCATCCACAGTGGTGCCAGTGCACTCTCTGGACTCACCGGGGTGCATCCCCAGTGGTGCCAGTGCACTCTCTGGACTCACTGCACTGCATCCCCAGTGGTGCCAGTGCACTCACTGGACTCACTACACTGCATCCCCAGTGGTGCTAGTGCACTCTCTGGACTCACTGCACCGCATCCCCAGGGGTTCCACTGCAGTGTCTGGACTCACTGCACTGCATCCCCAGTGGTGCCAGTGCACTCTCTGGACTCACCCGGGTGCATCAACAGTGGTGCCAGTGCACTCTCTGGACTCACTGCACTGCATCCCCAGTGGTGCCAGTGCACTCTCTGGACTCGCTGCACTGCATCCCCAGTCATGCCAGTGCACTCTCTGGACTTGCTGCACTGCATCCCCAGTGGTGCCAGTGCACTCTCTGGACTCACTGCAGTGCATCCCCAGTGGTGCCATTGCACTCACTGGACTCACTGGGGTGCATCCCCAGTGGTGCCAGTGCACTCTCTGGACTCACTGCACTGCATCCCCAGTGGTGCCAGTGCACTCTCTGCACTCACGGCACTGCATCCCCAGTGGTGCCAGTGCACTCTCTGGACTCACTGCACTGCATCCCCAGTGGTGCCAGTGCACTCTCTGGACTCGCTGCAGTGCATCCCCAGTGGTGCCAGTGCACTCTCTGGACTCACTGCAGTGCATCCCCAGTGGTGCCAGTGCACTCTCAGGACTCACTGCACTGCATCCCCAGTGGTGCCAGTGCACTCTCTGGACTCACTGCACTGCATTCCCAGTGGTGCCAGTGCACTCTCTGGAATCACTGCAGTGCATCCCCAGTGGTGTCAGTGCACTCTCTGGACTCGCTGCACTGCATCCCCAGTGGTGCCAGTGCACTCTCTGGACTCACTGAAGTGGATCCCCCGTGGTGCAGTGCACTCTCTGGACTCACTGCAGTGCATCCCCAGTGGTGCCAGTGCACTCTCTGGAGTCACTGCACTGCATCCCCAGTGGTGCCAGTGCACTCTCTGGACTCACTGCACTGCATCCCCAGTGGTGCCAGTGCACTCTCTGCACTCACTGCACTGCATCCCCAGTGGTGCCAGTGCACTCTCTGGACTCACCGGGGTGCATCCCCAGTGGTGCCAGTGCACTCTCTGGACTCACTGCACTGCATCCCCAGTGGTGCCAGTGCACTCTCTGGACTCACTGCAGTGCATCCCCAGTGGTGCCAGTGCACTCTCTGGACTCGCTGCACTGCATCCCCAGTGGTGCCAGTGCACTCTCTGGAGTCACTGAAGTGGATCCCCCGTGGTGCCAGTGCACTCTCTGGACTCACTGCACTGCATCCCCAGTGGTGCCAGTGCACTCTCTGGACGCACTGGACTGCATCCACAGTGGTGCCAGTGCACTCTCTGGACTCACTGCACTGCATCCCCAGTGGTGCCAGTGCACTCTCTGGACTCACTGCACTATATGCCCAGTGGTGCCACTGCACTCTCTGGACTCACTGCACTGCATCCCCAGTGGTGCCAGTGCACTCTCTGGACTCACTGCACCGCATCCCCAGTGGTGCCAGTGCACTCTCTGGACTCACTGCACTGCATCACCAGTGGTGCCAGTGCACTCTCTGGACTCACTGCACTGCATCCCCAGTGGTGCCAGTGCACTCTCTGGACTCACTGCACTGCATCCCCAGTGGTGCCAGTGCACTCTCTGGACTCACTGCACTGCATCCCCAGTGGTTCCTGTGCACTGTATGGACTCACTGCACTGCATCCCCAGTGGAGCCAGTGCACTCTCTGGACTCACTGCACTGCATCCCCAGTGGTACCAGTGCACTCTCTGGACTCACTGCACTGCATCCCCAGTCGTGCCAGTGCACTCTCTGGACTCGCTGCACTGCATCCCCAGTGGTGCCAGTGCACTCTCTGGACTCACTGCAGTGCATCCCCAGTGGTGCCAGTGCACTCACTGGACTCACCGGGGTGCATCCCCAGTGGTGCCAGTGCACTCTCTGGACTCACTGCACTGCATCCCCAGTCGTGCCAGTGCACTCTCTGGACTCACTGCACTGCATCCCCAGTGGTACCAGTGCACTCTCTGGACTCACTGCACTGCATCCCCAGTGGTGCCAGTGCACTCTCTGGAGTCACTGCACTGCATCCCCAGTGGTGCCAGTGCACTCTCTGGACTCACCCGGGTGCATCCCCAGTGGTGCCAGTGCACTCTCTGGACTCACTGCACTGCATCCCCAGTGGTACCAGTGCACTCTCTGGACTCACTGCACTGCATCCCCAGTGGTGCCAGTGCACTCTCTGGAGTCACTGCACTGCATCCCCAGTTGTGCCAGTGCACTCTCTGGACTCACTGCACTGCATCCCCAGTGGTGCCAGTGCACTCTCTGGACTAACTGCACTGCATCCCCAGTGGTGCCAGTGCACTCTCTGGAGTCACTACCGTGCATCCCCAGTTGTGCCAGTGCACTCTCTGGACTCACTGCACTGCATTCCCAGTGGTGCCAGTGCACTCTCTGGACTCAACCGGGTGAATTCCCCAGTGGTGCCAGTGCACTCTCTGGACTCACTGCACTGCATCACCAGTGGTACCAGTGCACTCTCTGGACTCACTGCACTGCATCCCCAGTGGTGCCAGTGCACTCTCTGGAGTCACTGCACTGCATCCCCAGTGGTGCCAGTGCACTCTCTGGACTCACTGCACTGCATCCCCAGTGGTGCCAGTGCACTCTCTGGACTAACTGCACTGCATCCCCAGTGGTGCCAGTGCACTCTCAGGACTCACCGGCGTGCATCCCCAGTGGTGCCAGTGCACTCTCTGGACTCACTGCACTGCATCCCCAGTGGTGCCAGTGCACAATCTGGACTCACTGCAGTGCATCCCCAGTGGTGCCAGTGCACTCTCTGGACTCGCTACACTGCATCCCCAGTGGTGCCAGTGCACTCTCTGGAGTCACTGAAGTGGATCCCCCGTGGTGCCAGTGCACTCTCTGGACTCACTGCACTGCATTACCAGTGGTGCCAGTGCACTCTCTGGGCTCACTGCACAGCATCCCCAGTGGTGCCAGTGCACTCTGGACTCACTGCACTGCATTCCCAGGGGTGCCAGTGCACTCTCAGGACTCACCGGCGTGCATCCCCAGTGGTGCCAGTGCACTCTCTGGACTCACTGCACAGCATCCCCAGTGGTGCCAGTGCACTCTCTGGACTCACTGCACAGCATCCCCAGTGGTGCCATTGGACTATCTGGACTCACTGCACTGCATCCCCAGTGGTGCCAGTGCACTCTCTGGACTCACTGAAGTGCATCCCCAGTTTTGCAAGTGCACTCTCTGGACTCACTGCACTGCATCCCCAGTGGTGCCAGTGCACTCTCTGGACTCGCTGCACTGCATCCCCAGTCGTGCCAGTGCACTCTCTGGACTCGCTGCACTGAATCCCCAGTGGTGCCAGTGCACTCTCTGGACTCACTGCAGTGCATCCCCAGTGGTGCCAGTGCACTCACTGGACTCACCGGGGTGCATCCCCAGTGGTGCCAGTGCACTCTCTGGACTCACTGCACTGCATCCCCAGTCGTGCCAGTGCACTCTCTGGACTCACTGCACTGCATCCCCAGTGGTGCCAGTGCACTCTCTGGAGTCACTACCGTGCATCCCCAGTTGTGCCAGTGCACTCTCTGGACTCACTGCACTGCATTCCCAGTGGTGCCAGTGCACTCTCTGGACTCACCCGGGTGCATCCCCAGTGGTGACAGTGCACTCTCTGGACTCACTGCACTGCATCCCCAGTGGTACCAGTGCACTCTCTGGAGTCACTGCACTGCATCCCCAGTGGTGCCAGTGCACTCTCTGGACTAACTGCACTGCATCCCCAGTGGTGCCAGTGCACTCTCTGGAGTCACTACCGTGCATCCCCAGTTGTGCCAGTGCACTCTCTGGACTCACTGCACTGCATCCCCAGTCGTGCCAGTGCACTCTCTGGACTCACCCGGGTGCATCCCCAGTGGTGCCAGTGCACTCTCTGGACTCACTGCACTGCATCCCCAGTGGTACCAGTGCTCTCTCTGGACTCACTGCACTGCATCCCCAGTGGTGCCAGTGCACTCTCTGGACTCACTGCACTGCATCCCCAGTGGTGCCAGTGCACTCTCTGGACTCACTGCACTGCATACCCAGTGCTGCCAGTGCACTCTCTGGACTCGCTGCACTGCATCCCCAGTGGTACCAGTGCACTCTCTGGAGTCACTGCACTGCATCCCCAGTGGTGCAAGTGCACTCTCTGGATTCACTGCACTGCATCCCCAGTGGTGCCAGTGCACTCCCTGGACTCACTGCACTGCATCCCCAGTGGTGCCAGTGCACTCTCTGGACTCACTGCAGTGGATCCCCCGTGGTGCCAGTGCACTCTCTGGACTCACTGCACTGCATCCCCAGTGGTGCCAGCGCACTCTCTGGACGCACTGGACTGCATCCACAGTGGTGCCAGTGCACTCTCTGGACTCACCGGGGTTCATCCCCAGTGGTGCCAGTGCACTCTCTGGACTCACTGCACTGCATCCCCAGTGGTGCCAGTGCACTCACTGGACTCACTACACTGCATCCCCAGTGGAGCCAGTGCACTCTCTGGACTCACTGCACCGCATCCCCAGGGTTTCCACTGCAGTGTCTGGACTCACTGCACTGCATCCCCAGTGGTGCCAGTGCACTCTCTGGACTCACCCGGGTGCATCCCCAGTGTTGCCAGTGCACTCTCTGGACTCACTGCACTGCATCCCCAGTGGTGCCAGTGCACTCTCTGGACTCGCTGCACTGCATCCCCAGTCGTGCCAGTGCACTCTCTGGACTTGCTGCACTGCATCCCCAGTGGTGCCAGTGCACTCTCTGGACTCACTGCAGTGCATCCCCAGTGGTGCCAGTGCACTCTCTGGACTCACTGCACTGCATCCCCAGTTGTGCCAGTGCACTCTCTGGACTCACTGCACTGCATCCCCAGTGGTGCCAGTGCACTCTCTGGACTCACCGGGGTGCATCCCCAGTGGTGCCAGTGCACTCTCTGGAGTCACTGCACTGCATCACCAGTGGTGCCAGTGCACTCTCTGGACTCACTGCAGTGCATCCCCAGTGGTGCCAGTGCACTCTCTGGACTAACTGCACTGCATCCCCAGTGGTGCCAGTGCACTCCATGGACTCACTGCACTGCATCCCCAGTGGTGCCAGTGCACTCTCTGGACTCACTGCACTGCATCCCCAGTGGTGCCAGTGCACTCTCTGGACTCGCTGCAGTGCATCCCCAGTGGTGCCAGTGCACTCTCTGGACTCACTGCACTGCATCCCCAGTGGTGCCAGTGCACTCTCTGGACTCACTGAAGTGGATCCCCCGTGGTGCCAGTGCACTCCATGGACTCACTGCACTGCATCACCACTGGTGCCAGTGCACTCTCTGGACTCACTGCACCGCATCCCCAGTGGTGCCAGTGCACTCTCTGGACTCACTGCACTGCATCACCAGTGGTGCCAGTGCACTCTCTGGACTCACTGCACTGCATCCCAAGTGGTGCCAGTGCACTCTCTGGACTCACTACACTGCAACCCAGTGGTGCCAGTGCACTCTCTGGACTCACTGCACTGCATCCCCAGTGGTGCCTGTGCAGTGTATGGACTCACTGCACTGCATCCCCAGTGGTGCCCGTGCACTCTCTGGACTCACTGCACTGCATCCCCAGTGGTGCCAGTGCACTCTCTGGACTCACTGCACTGCATCCCCAGTGGTGCCAGTGCACTCTCTGGACTCACTGCACTGCATCCCCAGTCGTGCCAGTGCACTCTCTGGACTCGCTGCACTGCATCCCCAGTGGTGCCAGTGCACTCTCTGGACTCACTGCAGTGCATCCCCAGTGGTGCCAGTGCACTCACTGGACTCACTGCAGTGCATCCCCAGTGGTGCCAGTGCACTCTCTGGACTCACTGCACTGCATCCCCAGTCGTGCCAGTGCACTCTCTGGAGTCACTACCGTGCATCCCCAGTTGTGCCAGTGCACTCCATGGACTCACTGCACAGCATCCCCAGTGGTGGCAGTGCACTCTCTGGACTCACCCGGGTGCATCCCCAGTGGTGCCAGTGCACTCTCTGCACTCACTGCACTGCATCCCCAGTGGTACCAGTGCACTCTCTGGACTCACTGCACTGCATCCCCAGTGGTGCCAGTGCACTCTCTGGAGTCACTGCACTGCATCCCCAGTGGTGCCAGTGCACTCTCTGGACTCACTGCACTGCATCCCCAGTGGTGCCAGTGCACTCTCTGGACTCACTGCACTGCATCCCCAGTGGTGCCAGTGCACTCTCTGGACTCACTGCACTGCATCCCCAGTTGTGCCAGTGCACTCTCTGGACTCACTGCAGTGCATTCCCAGTGGTGCCAGTGCACTCTCTGGACTCAACCGGGTGCATCCCCAGTGGTGCCAGTGCACTCTCTGGACTCACTGCACTGCATCACCAGTGGTACCAGTGCACTCTCTGGACTCACTGCACTGCATCCCCAGTGGTGCCAGTGCACTCTCTGGAGTCACTGCACTGCATCCCCAGTGGTGCCAGTGCACTCTCTGGACTCACTGCACTGCATCCCCAGTGGTGCCAGTGCACTCTCTGGAATCACTGCACTGCATCCCCAGTGGTGCCAGTGCACTCTCAGGACTCACCGGCGTGCATCCCCAGTGGTGCCAGTGCACTCTCTGGACTCACTGCACTGCATCCCCAGTGGTGCCAGTGCACTCTCTGGACTCACTGCAGTGCATCCCCAGTGGTGCCAGTGCACTCTCTGGACTCGCTGCACTGCATCCCCAGTGGTGCCAGTGCACTCTCTGGACTCACTGCAGTGCATCCCCAGTGGCGCCAGTGCACTCTCTGGACTCACTGCACTGCATTACCGGTGGTGCCAGTGCACTCTCTGGGCTCACTGCACAGCATCCCCAGTGGTGCCAGGGCACTCTGGACTCACTGCACTGCATCCCCAGGGGTGCCAGTGCACTCTCAGGACTCACCGGCGTGCATCTCCAGTGGTGCCAGTGCACTCTCTGGACTCACTGCACAGCATCCCCAGTGGTGCCAGTGCACTCTCTGGACTCACTG
This sequence comes from Anser cygnoides, assembly GCF_040182565.1. Classification (NCBI taxonomy): domain Eukaryota; kingdom Metazoa; phylum Chordata; class Aves; order Anseriformes; family Anatidae; genus Anser; species Anser cygnoides. The sequence goes on along the minus strand of NW_027103072.1, from coordinate 78,529 downwards.
CACAGCATCCCCAGTGGTGCCAGTGCACTCTCTGGACTCACTGCACTGCATCCCCAGTGGTGCCTGTGCACTCTCTGGACTCACTGAAGTGCATCCCCAGTTTTGCAAGTGCACTCTCTGGACTCACTGCACTGCATCCCCAGTGGTGCCAGTGCACTCTCTGGACTCGCTGCACTGCATCCCCAGTCGTGCCAGTGCACTCTCTGGACTCGCTGCACTGCATCCCCAGTGGTGCCAGTGCACTCTCTGGACTCACCGGGGTGCATCCCCAGTGGTGCCAGTGCACTCTCTGGACTCACTGCACTGCATCCCCAGTCGTGCCAGTGCACTCTCTGGACTCACTGCACTGCATCCCCAGTGGTGCCAGTGCACTCTCTGGAGTCACTACCTTGCATCCCCAGTTGTGCCAGTGCACTCTCTGGACTCACTGCACTGCATTCCCAGTGGTGCCAGTGCACTCTCTGGACTCACCCGGGTGCATCCCCAGTGGTGACAGTGCACTCTCTGGACTCACTGCACTGCATCCCCAGTGGTGCCAGTGCACTCTCTGGACTCACCCGGGTGCATCCCCAGTTGTGCCAGTGCACTCTCTGGAGTCACTGCACTGCATCCCCAGTGGTACCAGTGCACTCTCTGGACTCACTGCACTGCATCCCCAGTGGTGCCAGTGCACTCTCTGGACTCACTGCACTGCATCCCCAGTGGAGCCAGTGCACTCTCTGGACTCACTGCAGTGCATCCCCAGTGTTGCCAGTGCACTCTCTGGACTAACTGCACTGCATCCCCAGTGGTGCCAGTGCACTCTCTGGACTCGCTGCACTGCATCCCCAGTGGTGCCAGTGCACTCTCTGGACTCACTGCAGTGCATCACCAGTGGTGCCAGTGCACTCTCTGGACTCGCTGCACTGCATCCCCAGTGGTGCCAGTGCACTCTCTGGACGCACTGGACTGCATCCACAGTGGTGCCAGTGCACTCTCTGGACTCACTGCACTGCATCCCCAGTGGTGCCAGTGCACTCTCTGGACTCACTGCACTGCATTACCAGTGGTGCCAGTGCACTCTCTGGGCTCACTGCACTGCATCCCCAGTGGTGCCAGTGCACTCCATGGACTCACTGCACAGCATCCCCAGTGGTGCCAGTGCACTCTCTGGACTCACTGCACTGCATCACCAGTGGTGCCAGTGCACTCTCTGGACTCACTGCACTGCATCACCAGTGGTTCCAGTGCAGTGTCTGGACTCACTGCACTGCATCCCCAGTGGTGCCAGTGCCCTCTCTGGACTCACTGCACTGCAACCCAGTGGTGCCAGTGCACTCTCTGGACTCACTGCACCGCATCCCCAGTGGTTCCAGTGCAGTGTCTGGACTCACTGCACTGCATCCCCAGTGGTGCCAGTGCACTCTCTGGACTCACTGCACTGCATCCCCAGTGGTGCCAGTGCACTCTCTGCACTCACTGCACTGCATCCCAAGTGGTGCCAGTGCACTCTCTGGACACTCTGCACTGCATCCCCAGTCGTGCCAGTGCACTCTCTGGACTCGCTGCACTGCATCTGCAGTGGTGCCAGTGCACTCTCTGGACTCACTGCAGTGCATCCCCAGTGGTGCCAGTGCACTCACTGGACTCACCGGGGTGCATCCCCAGTGGTGCCAGTGCACTCTCTGGACTCACTGCACTGCATCCCCAGTCGTGCCAGTGCACTCTCTGGAGTCACTGCACTGCATCCCCAGTGGTACCAGTGCACTCTCTGGACTCACTGCACTGCATCCCCAGTGGTGCCCGTGCACTCTCTGGAGTCACTGCACTGCATCCCCAGTGGTGCCAGTGCACTCTCTGGACTCACTGCACTGCATCCCCAGTGGTGCCAGTGCACTCTCAGGACTCACTGCACTGCATCCCCAGTGGTGCCAGTGCACTCTCTGGACTCACTGCACTGCATCCCCAGTGGTGCCAGTGCACTGTCTGGACTCGCTGCAGTGCATCCCCAGTGGTGCCAGTGCACTCTCTGGACTCGCTGCACTGCATCCCCAGTGGTGCCAGTGCACTCTCTGGAGTCACTGAAGTGGATCCCCCGTGGTGCCAGTGCACTCTCTGGACTCACTGCATTGCATCCCCAGTGGTGCCAGTGCACTCTCTGGACGCACTGGACTGCATCCCCAGTGGTGCCAGTGCACTCTCTGGGCTCACTGCAGTGCATCCCCAGTGGTGCCAGTGCACTCTGGACTCACTGCACTGCATCCCCAGTGGTGCCAGTGCACTCTCTGGACTCACTGCAGAGCATCCCCAGTGGTGCCAGTGCACTCTCTGGACTCACTGCACTGCATCCCCAGTGGTGCCAGTGCACTCTCTGGACTCACTGAAGTGCATCCCCAGTTTTGCAAGTGCACTCTCTGGACTCACTGCACTGCATCCCCAGGGGTGCCAGTGCACTCCAAGGACTCACTGCACCGCATCCCCAGTGGTTCCAGTGTAGTGTCTGGACTCACTGCACTGCATCCCCAGTGGTGCCAGTGCACTCTCTGGACTCACTGCACTGCATTCCCATTGGTGCCAGTGCACTCTCTGGACTCACTGCACTGCATCCCCAGTGGTGCCAGTGCACTCTCTGGACTCGCTGCACTGCATCCCCAGTCGTGCCAGTGCACTCTCTGGACTCGCTGCACTGCATCCCCAGTGGTGCCAGTGCACTCTCTGGACTCACTGCAGTGCATCCCCAGTGGTGCCAGTGCACTCACTGGACTCACCGGGGTGCATCCCCAGTGGTGCCAGTGCACTCTCTGGACTCACTGCACTGCATCCCCAGTCGTGCCAGTGCACTCTCTGGACTCACTGCACTGCATTCCCAGTGGTGCCAGTGCACTCTCTGGAGACACTACCGTGCATCCCCAGTTGTGCCAGTGCACTCTCTGGACTCACTGCACTGCATCCCCAGTGGTGCCAGTGCACTCTCTGGACTCACCCGGGTGCATCCCCAGTGGTGCCAGTGCACTCTCTGGACTCACTGCACTGCATCCCCAGTGGTGCCAGTGCACTCTCTGGACTCACTCCACTGCATACCCAGTGGTGCCAGTGCACTCTCTGGAGTCACTGCACTGCATCCCCAGTGGTGCCAGTGCACTCTCTGGACTCACCCGGGTGCATCCCCAGTGGTGCCAGTGCACTCTCTGGACTCACTGCACTGCATCCCCAGTGGTACCAGTGCACTCTCTGGACTCACTGCACTGCATCCCCAGTGGTGCCAGTGCACTCTCTGGACTCACTGCACTGCATCCCCAGTGGTGCCAGTGCACTCTCTGGACTAACTGCACTGCATCCCCAGTGGTGCCAGTGCACTCTCTGGAGTCACTACCGTGCATCCCCAGTTGTGCCAGTGCACTCTCTGGACTCACTGCACTGCATCCCCAGTGGTGCCAGTACACTCTCTGGAGTCACTGCACTGCATCCCCAGTGGTGCCAGTGCACTCTCTGGACTCACTGCACTGCATCCCCAGTGGTGCCAGTGCACTCTCTGGACTAACTGCACTGCATCCCCAGTGGTGCCAGTGCACTCTCTGGACTCACCGGGGTGCATCCCCAGTGGTGCCAGTGCACTCTCTGGACTCACTGCACTGCATCCCCAGTGGTGCCAGTGCACTCTCTGGACTCACTGCACTGCATCCCCAGTGGTGCCAGTGCACTCTCTGGACTCACTACCGTGCATCCCCAGTGGTGCCAGTGCACTCTCTGGACTCACTGCACTGCATCCCCAGTGGTGCCAGTGCACTCTCTGGACTCACTGCACTGCATCCCCAGTGGTGCCAGTGCACTCTCTGGACTCACTGCACTGCATCCCCAGTGGTGCCAGTGCACTCTCTGGACTCACTGCACTGCATACCCAGTGGTGCCAGTGCACTCTCTGGACTCACTGCACTGCATCCCCAGTGGTGCCAGTGCACTCTCTGGACTCACTGCACTGCATCCCCAGTGGTGCCAGTGCACTCTCTGGACTCACTGCACTGCATCCCCAGTGGTGCCAGTGCACTCTCTGGACTCACTGCACTGCATCCCCAGTGGTGCCAGTGCACTCTCTGGAGTCACTGCACTGCATCCCCAGTGGTGCCAGTGCACTCTCTGGACTCACTGCACTGCATCCCCAGTGGTGCCAGTGCACTCTCTGGACTCACTGCACTGCATCCCCAGTGGTGCCAGTGCACTCTCTGGAGTCACTGCACGTGCATCCCCAGTTGTGCCAGTGCACTCTCTGGACTCACTGCACTGCATCCCCAGTGGTGCCAGTGCACTCTCTGGACTCACTGCACTGCATCCCCAGTGGTGCCAGTGCACTCTCTGGACTCACTGCACTGCATCCCCAGTGGTGCCAGTGCACTCTCTGGACTCGCTGCACTGCATCCCCAGTGGTGCCAGTGCACTCTCTGGACTCACTGCAGTGCATCCCCAGTGGTGCCAGTGCACTCTCTGGACTCACTGCACTGCATCCCCAGTGGTGCCAGTGCACTCTCTGGACTCACTGCACTGCATCCCCAGTGGTGCCAGTGCACTCTCTGGACTCACTGCACTGCATCCCCAGTGGTGCCAGTGCACTCTCTGGGCTCACTGCAGTGCATCACCAGTGGCGCCAGTGCACTCTCTGGACTCACTGCACTGCATCCCGGTGGTGCCAGTGCACTCTCTGGGCTCACTGCACAGCATCCCCAGTGGTGCCAGTGCACTCTCTGGACTCACTGCACTGCATCCCCAGGGGTGCCAGTGCACTCTCAGGACTCACTGGCGTGCATCCCCAGTGGTGCCAGTGCACTCTCTGGACTCACTGCACAGCATCCCCAGTGGTGCCAGTGCACTCTCTGGACTCACTGCACAGCATCCCCAGTGGTGCCAGTGCACTCTCTGGACTCACTGCACTGCATCCCCAGTGGTGCCAGTGCACTCTCTGGACTCACTGCACTGCATCCCCAGTGGTGCCAGTGCACTCTCTGGACTCACTGCCTGCATCCCCAGTGGTGCCAGTGCACTCTCTGGACTCACTGCACTGCATCCCCAGTGGTACCAGTGCACTCTCTGGACTCACTGCACTGCATCCCCAGTGGTGCCAGTGCACTCTCTGGACTCACTGCACTGCATCCCCAGTGGTGCCAGTGCACTCTCTGGACTCACTGCACTGCATCCCCAGTGGTGCCAGTGCACTCTGTGGACTCACTGCAGTGCATCCCCAGTTGTGCCAGTGCACTCTCTGGACTCACTGCACTGCATCCCCAGTGGTGCCAGTGCACTCTCTGGAGTCACTACCGTGCATCCCCAGTGGTGCCAGTGCACTCTCTGGACTCACTGCACTGCATCCCCAGTGGTGCCAGTGCACTCTCTGGACTCACTGCACTGCATCCCCAGTGGTGCCAGTGCACTCTCTGGACTCACTGCACTGCATCCCCAGTGGTGCCAGTGCACTCTCTGGACTCACTGCACTGCATCCCCAGTGGTGCCAGTGCACTCTCTGGACTCACTGCACTGCATCCCCAGTGGTGCCAGTGCACTCTCTGGACTCACTGCACTGCATCCCCAGTGGTGCCAGTGCACTCTCAGGACTCACTGCACTGCATCCCCAGTGGAGCCAGTGCACTCTCTGGACTCACTGCAGTGCATCCCCAGTATTGCCAGTGCACTCTCTGGAGTCACTGCACTGCATCCCCAGTGGTGCCAGTGCACTCTCTGGACTCGCTGCACTGCATCCCCAGTGGTGCCAGTGCACTCTCTGGACTCACTGCACTGCATTACCAGTGGTGCCAGTGCACTCTCTGGACTCGCTGCACTGCATCCCCAGTGGTGCCAGTGCACTCTCTGGACTCACTGCACTGCATCCCCAGTGGTGCCAGTGCACTCTCTGGACTCACTGCACTGCATCCCCAGTGGTGCCAGTGCACTCTCTGGACTCACTGCACTGCATTACCAGTGGTGCCAGTGCACTCTCTGGGCTCACTGCAGTGCATCCCCAGTGGTGCCAGTGCACTCCATGGACTCACTGCACAGCATCCCCAGTGGTGCCAGTGCACTCTCTGGACTCACTGCACTGCATCACCAGTGGTGCCAGTGCACTCTCTGGACTCACTGCACTGCATCACCAGTGGTTCCAGTGCAGTGTCTGGACTCACTGCACTGCATCCCCAGTGGTGCCAGTGCACTCTCTGGACTCACTGCACTGCAACCCAGTGGTGCCAGTGCACTCTCTGGACTCACTGCACCGCATCCCCAGTGGTTCCAGTGCAGTGTCTGGACTCACTGCACTGCATCCCCAGTGGTGCCAGTGCACTCTCTGGACTCACTGCACTGCATCCCCAGTGGTGCCAGTGCACTCTCTGCACTCACTGAACTGCATCCCCAGTGGTGCCAGTGCACTCTCTGGACAATCTGCACTGCATCCCCAGTCGTGCCAGTGCACTCTCTGGACTCGCTGCACTGCATCTGCAGTGGTGCCAGTGCACTCTCTGGACTCACTGCAGTGCATCCCCAGTGGTGCCAGTGCACTCACTGGACTCACCGGGGTGCATCCCCAGTGGTGCCAGTGCACTCTCTGGACTCACTGCACTGCATCCCCAGTGGTGCCAGTGCACTCTCTGGACTCACTGCACTGCATCCCCAGTGGTACCAGTGCACTCTCTGGACTCACTGCACTGCATCCCCAGTGGTGCCCGTGCACTCTCAGGAGTCACTGCACTGCATCCCCAGTGGTGCCAGTGCACTCTCTGGACTCACTGCACTGCATCCCCAGTGGTGCCAGTGCACTCTCAGGACTCACTGCACTGCATCCCCAGTGGTGCCAGTGCACTCTCTGGACTCACTGCACTGCATCCCCAGTGGTGCCAGTGCACTGTCTGGACTCGCTGCAGTGCATCCCCAGTGGTGCCAGTGCACTCTCTGGACTCGCTGCACTGCATCCCCAGTGGTGCCAGTGCACTCTCTGGAGTCACTGAAGTGGATCCCCCGTGGTGCCAGTGCACTCTCTGGACTCACTGCATTGCATCCCCAGTGGTGCCAGTGCACTCTCTGGACTCACTGCACTGAATCCCCAGTGGTGCCAGTGCACTCTCTGCACTCACTGCACTGCATCACCAGTGGTGCCAGTGAACTCTCTGGACTCACTGCACTGCATCCCCAGTGGTGCCAGTGCACTCTCTGGACTCACTGCACTGCATTACCAGTGGTGCCAGTGCACTCTCTGGACTCACTGCAGTGCATCCCCAGTTTTGCAAGTGCACTCTCTGGACTCACTGCACTGCATCCCCAGTGGTGCCAGTGCACTCTCTGGACTCACTGCACCGCATCCCCAGTGGTTCCAGTGCAGTGTCTGGACTCACTGCACTGCATCCCCAGTGGTGCCAGTGCACTCTCTGGACTCACTGCACTGCATCCCCAGTGGTGCCAGTGCACTCTCTGGACTCGCTGCACTGCATCCCCAGTCGTGCCAGTGCACTCTCTGGACTCGCTGCACTGCATCCCCAGTGGTGCCAGTGCACTCTCTGGACTCACTGCAGTGCATCCCCAGTGGTGCCAGTGCACTCACTGGACTCACCGGGGTGCATCCCCAGTGGTGCCAGTGCACTCTCTGGACTCACTGCACTGCATCCCCAGTCGTGCTAGTGCACTCTCTGGACTCACTGCACTGCATTCCCAGTGGTGCCAGTGCACTCTCTGGAGACACTACCGTGCATCCCCAGTTGTGCCAGTGCACTCTCTGGACTCACTGCACTGCATCCCCAGTGGTGCCAGTGCACTCTCTGGACTCACTGCACTGCATCCCCAGTGGTGCCAGTGCACTCTCTGGACTCACTGCACTGCATACCCAGTGGTGCCAGTGCTCTCTCTGGACTCACTGGGGTGCCTCCCCAGTTGTGCCAGTGCACTCTCTGGACTCACTGCACTGCATCCCCAGTGGTGCCAGTGCACTCTCTGGACTCACTGCACTGAATCCCCAGTGGTGCCAGTGCACTCTCTGGATTCACTGCACTGCATCCCCAGTGGTGCCAGTGAACTCTCTGGACTCACTGCACTGCATCCCCAGTGGTGCCAGTGCACTCTCTGGACTCACTGCACTGCGTTACCGGTGGTGCCAGTACACTCTCTGGGCTCACTGCACAGCATCCCCAGTGGTGCCAGTGCACTCTCTGGGCTCACTGCACAGCATCCCCAGTGGTGCCAGTGCACTCTGGACTCACTGCACTGCATCCCCAGTGGTGCCAGTGCACTCTCAGGACTCACTGGCGTGCATCCCCAGTGGTGCCAGTGCACTCTCTGGACTCACTGCACAGCATCCCCAGTGGTGCCAGTGCACTCTCTGGACTCACTGCACAGCATCCCCAGTGGTGCCAGTGCACTCTCTGGACTCACTGCACTGCATCCCCAGTGGTGCCTGTGCACTCTCTGGACTCACTGAAGTGCATCCCCAGTTTTGCAAGTGCACTCTCTGGACTCACTGCACTGCATCCCCAGTGGTGCCAGTGCACTCTCTGGACTCGCTGCACTGCATCCCCAGTCGTGCCAGTGCACTCTCTGGACTCGCTGCACTGCATCCCCAGTGGTGCCAGTGCACTCTCTGGACTCACTGCACTGCATCCCCAGTGGTGCCAGTGCACTCACTGGACTCACCGGGGTGCATCCCCAGTGGTGCCAGTGCACTCTCTGGACTCACTGCACTGCATCCCCAGTCGTGCCAGTGCACTCTCTGGACTCACTGCACTGCATCCCCAGTGGTGCCAGTGCACTCTCTGGAGTCACTACCGTGCATCCCCAGTTGTGCCAGTGCACTCTCTGGACTCACTGCACTGCATTCCCAGTGGTGCCAGTGCACTCTCTGGACTCACTGCCGGGTGCATCCCCAGTGGTGACAGTGCACTCTCTGGACTCACTGCACTGCATCCCCAGTGGTGCCAGTGCACTCTCTGGACTCACTGCACTGCATCCCCAGTGGTGCCAGTGCACTCTCTGGAGTCACTGCACTGCATCCCCAGTGGTGCCAGTGCACTCTCTGGACTCACTGCACTGCATCCCCAGTGGTGCCAGTGCACTCTCTGGACTCACTGCACTGCATCCCCAGTGGTGCCAGTGCACTCTCTGGACTCACTGCACTGCATCCCCAGTGGTGCCAGTGCACTGTCTGGACTCACTGCAGTGCATCCCCAGTGGTGCCAGTGCACTCTCTGGACTCGCTGCACTGCATCCCCAGTGGTGCCAGTGCACTCTCTGGAGTCACTGAAGTGCATCCCCCGTGGTGCCAGTGCACTCTCTGGACTCACTGCATTGCATCCCCAGTGGTGCCAGTGCACTCTCTGGACTCACTGCACTGAATCCCCAGTGGTGCCAGTGCACTCTCTGGATTCACTGCACTGCATCCCCAGTGGTGCCAGTGAACTCTCTGGACTCACTGCACTGCATCCCCAGTGGTGCCAGTGCACTCTCTGGACTCACTGCACTGCGTTACCGGTGGTGCCAGTACACTCTCTGGGCTCACTGCACAGCATCCCCAGTGGTGCCAGTGCACTCTCTGGGCTCACTGCACAGCATCCCCAGTGGTGCCAGTGCACTCTGGACTCACTGCACTGCATCCCCAGTGGTGCCAGTGCACTCTCAGGACTCACCGGCGTGCATCCCCAGTGGTGCCAGTGCACTCTCTGGACTCACTGCACAGCATCCCCAGTGGTGCCAGTGCACTCTCTGGACTCACTGCACAGCATCCCCAGTGGTGCCAGTGCACTCTCTGGACTCACTGCACTGCATCCCCAGTGGTGCCAGTGCACTCTCTGGACTCACTGAAGTGCATCCCCAGTTTTGCAAGTGCACTCTCTGGACTCACTGCACTGCATCCCCAGTGGTGCCAGTGCACTCTCTGGACTCGCTGCACTGCATCCCCAGTCGTGCCAGTGCACTCTCTGGACTCGCTGCACTGCATCCCCAGTGGTGCCAGTGCACTCTCTGGACTCACTGCACTGCATCCCCAGTGGTGCCAGTGCACTCACTGGACTCACCGGGGTGCATCCCCAGTGGTGCCAGTGCACTCTCTGGACTCACTGCACTGCATCCCCAGTCGTCCAGTGCACTCTCTGGACTCACTGCACTGCATCCCCAGTGGTGCCAGTGCACTCTCTGGAGTCACTACCGTGCATCCCCAGTTGTGCCAGTGCACTCTCTGGACTCACTGCACTGCATTCCCAGTGGTGCCAGTGCACTCTCTGGACTCACCCGGGTGCATCCCCAGTGGTGACAGTGCACTCTCTGGACTCACTGCACTGCATCCCCAGTGGTACCAGTGCACTCTCTGGACTCACTGCACTGCATCCCCAGTGGTGCCAGTGCACTCTCTGGAGTCACTGCACTGCATCCCCAGTGGTGCCAGTGCACTCTCTGGACTCACTGCACTGCATCCCCAGTGGTGCCAGTGCACTCTCTGGACTCACTGCACTGCATCCCCAGTGGTGCCAGTGCACTCTCTGGACTCACTGCACTGCATCCCCAGTGGTGCCAGTGCACTGTCTGGACTCGCTGCAGTGCATCCCCAGTGGTGCCAGTGCACTCTCTGGACTCGCTGCACTGCATCCCCAGTGGTGCCAGTGCACTCTCTGGAGTCACTGAAGTGGATCCCCCGTGGTGCCAGTGCACTCTCTGGACTCACTGCATTGCATCCCCAGTGGTGCCAGTGCACTCTCTGGACTCACTGCACTGAATCCCCAGTGGTGCCAGTGCACTCTCTGGATTCACTGCACTGCATCCCCAGTGGTGCCAGTGAACTCTCTGGACTCACTGCACTGCATCCCCAGTGGTGCCAGTGCACTCTCTGGACTAACTGCACTGCGTTACCGGTGGTGCCAGTGCACTCTCTGGACTCACTGAAGTGCATCCCCAGTTTTGCAAGTGCACTCTCTGGACTCACTGCACTGCATCCCCAGGGGTGCCAGTGCACTCCAAGGACTCACTGCACCGCATCCCCAGTGGTTCCAGTGCAGTGTCTGGACTCACTGCACTGCATCCCCAGTGGTGCCAGTGCACTCTCTGGACTCACTGCACTGCATCCCCAGTGGTGCCAGTGCACTCTCTGGACTCGCTGCACTGCATCCCCAGTCGTGCCAGTGCACTCTCTGGACTCGCTGCACTGCATCCCCAGTGGTGCCAGTGCACTCTCTGGACTCACTGCAGTGCATCCCCAGTGGTGCCAGTGCACTCACTGGACTCACCGGGGTGCATCCCCAGTGGTGCCAGTGCACTCTCTGGACTCACTGCACTGCATCCCCAGTCGTGCCAGTGCACTCTCTGGACTCACTGCACTGCATTCCCAGTGGTGCCAGTGCACTCTCTGGAGACGCTACCGTGCATCCCCAGTTGTGCCAGTGCACTCTCTGGACTCACTGCACTGCATCCCCAGTGGTGCCAGTGCACTCTCTGGACTCACCCGGGTGCATCCCCAGTGGTGCCAGTGCACTCTCTGGACTCACTGCACTGCATCCCCAGTGGTGCCAGTGCACTCTCTGGACTCACTCCACTGCATACCCAGTGGTGCCAGTGCTCTCTCTGGACTCACCGGGGTGCCTCCCCAGTTGTGCCAGTGCACTCTCTGGACTCACTGCACTGCATCCCCAGTGGTGCCAGTACACTCTCTGGACTCACTGCACTGAATCCCCAGTGGTGCCAGTGCACTCTCTGGATTCACTGCACTGCATCCCCAGTGGTGCCAGTGAACTCTCTGGACTCACTGCACTGCATCCCCAGTGGTGCCAGTGCACTCTCTGGACTCACTGCACTGCGTTACCGGTGGTGCCAGTACACTCTCTGGGCTCACTGCACAGCATCCCCAGTGGTGCCAGTGCACTCTCTGGGCTCACTGCACAGCATCCCCAGTGGTGCCAGTGCACTCTGGACTCACTGCACTGCATCCCCAGGGGTGCCAGTGCACTCTCAGGACTCACCGGCGTGCATCCCCAGTGGTGCCAGTGCACTCTCTGGACTCACTGCACAGCATCCCCAGTGGTGCCAGTGCACTCTCTGGACTCACTGCACAGCATCCCCAGTTGTGCCAGTGCACTCTCTGGACTCACTGCACTGCATCCCCAGTGGTGCCTGTGCACTCTCTGGACTCACTGAAGTGCATCCCCAGTTTTGCAAGTGCACTCTCTGGACTCACTGCACTGCATCCCCAGTGGTGCCAGTGCACTCTCTGGACTCGCTGCACTGCATCCCCAGTCGTGCCAGTGCACTCTCTGGACTCACTGCACTGCATCCCCAGTGGTGCCAGTGCACTCTCTGGACTCACTGCACTGCATCCCCAGTGGTGCCAGTGCACTCACTGGACTCACCGGGGTGCATCCCCAGTGGTGCCAGTGCACTCTCTGGACTCACTGCACTGCATCCCCAGTCGTGCCAGTGCACTCTCTGGACTCACTGCACTGCATCCCCAGTGGTGCCAGTGCACTCTCTGGAGTCACTACCGTGCATCCCCAGTTGTGCCAGTGCACTCTCCGGACTCACTGCACTGCATTCCCAGTGGTGCCAGTGCACTCTCTGGACTCACCCGGGTGCATCCCCAGTGGTGACAGTGCACTCTCTGGACTCACTGCACTGCATCCCCAGTGGTGCCAGTGCACTCTCTGGAGTCACTACCGTGCATCCCCAGTTGTGCCAGTGCACTCTCTGGACTCACTGCACTGCATCCCCCGTGGTGCCAGTGCACTCTGTGGACTCACTGCACTGCATCCCCAGTGGTGCCAGTGCACTCTCTGGACTCACTGCACTGCATCCCCAGTGGTGCCAGTGCACTCTCTGGAGTCACTACCGTGCATCCCCAGTTGTGCCAGTGCACTCTCTGGACTCACTGCACTGCATCCCCAGTGGTGCCAGTGCACTCTCTGGACTCACTGCACTGCATCCCCAGTGGTACCAGTGCACTCTCTGGACTCACTGCACTGCATCCCCAGTGGTGCCAGTGCACTCTCTGGACTCACTGCACTGCATCCCCAGTGGAGCCAGTGCACTCTCTGGACTCACTGCACTGCATCCCCAGTGGTGCCAGTGCACTCTCTGGACTAACTGCACTGCATCCCCAGTGGTGCCAGTGCACTCTCAGGACTCGCTGCACTGCATCCCCAGTGGAGCCAGTGCACTCTCTGGACTCACTGCAGTGCATCCCCAGTATTGCCATTGCACTCTCTGGAGTCACTGCACTGCATCCCCAGTGGTGCCAGTGCACTCTCTGGACTCGCTGCACTGCATCCCCAGTGGTGCCAGTGCACTCTCTGGACTCACTGCACTGCATTACCAGTGGTGCCAGTGCACTCTCTGGACTCGCTGCACTGCATCCCCAGTGGTGCCAGTGCACTCTCTGGACGCACTGGACTGCATCCACAGTGGTGCCAGTGCACTCTCTGGACTCACTGCACTGCATCCCCAGTGGTGCCAGTGCACTCTCTGGACTCACTGCACTGCATTACCAGTGGTGCCAGTGCACTCTCTGGGCTCACTGCAGTGCATCCCCAGTGGTGCCAGTGCACTCCATGGACTCACTGCACAGCATCCCCAGTGGTGCCAGTGCACTCTCTGGACTCACTGCACTGCATCACCAGTGGTTCCAGTGCAGTGTCTGGACTCACTGCACTGCATCCCCAGTGGTGCCAGTGCACTCTCTGGACTCACTGCACTGCAACCCAGTGGTGCCAGTGCACTCTCTGGACTCACTGCACCGCATCCCCAGTGGTTCCAGTGCAGTGTCTGGACTCACTGCACTGCATCCCCAGTGGTGCCAGTGCACTCTCTGGACTCACTGCACTGCATCCCCAGTGGTGCCAGTGCACTCTCTGCACTCACTGAACTGCATCCCCAGTGGTGCCAGTGCACTCTCTGGACAATCTGCACTGCATCCCCAGTCGTGCCAGTGCACTCTCTGGACTCGCTGCACTGCATCTGCAGTGGTGCCAGTGCACTCTCTGGACTCACTGCAGTGCATCCCCAGTGGTGCCAGTGCACTCACTGGACTCACCGGGGTGCATCCCCAGTGGTGCCAGTGCACTCTCTGGACTCACTGCACTGCATCCCCAGTGGTGCCAGTGCACTCTCTGGACTCACTGCACTGCATCCCCAGTGGTACCAGTGCACTCTCTGGACTCACTGCACTGCATCCCCAGTGGTGCCCGTGCACTCTCAGGAGTCATTGCACTGCATCCCCAGTGGTGCCAGTGCACTCTCTGGACTCACTGCACTGCATCCCCAGTGGTGCCAGTGCACTCTCAGGACTCACTGCACTGCATCCCCAGTGGTGCCAGTGCACTCTCTGGACTCACTGCACTGCATCCCCAGTGGTGCCAGTGCACTGTCTGGACTCGCTGCAGTGCATCCCCAGTGGTGCCAGTGCACTCTCTGGACTCGCTGCACTGCATCCCCAGTGGTGCCAGTGCACTCTCTGGAGTCACTGAAGTGGATCCCCCGTGGTGCCAGTGCACTCTCTGGACTCACTGCATTGCATCCCCAGTGGTGCCAGTGCACTCTCTGGACTCACTGCACTGAATCCCCAGTGGTGCCAGTGCACTCTCTGCACTCACTGCACTGCATCACCAGTGGTGCCAGTGAACTCTCTGGACTCACTGCACTGCACCCCCAGTGGTGCCAGTGCACTCTCTGGACTAACTGCACTGCGTTACCGGTGGTGCCAGTGCACTCTCTGGACTCACTGAAGTGCATCCCCAGTTTTGCAAGTGCACTCTCTGGACTCACTGCACTGCATCCCCAGGGGTGCCAGTGCACTCCAAGGACTCACTGCACCGCATCCCCAGTGGTTCCAGTGCAGTGTCTGGACTCACTGCACTGCATCCCCAGTGGTGCCAGTGCACTCTCTGGACTCACTGCACTGAATCCCCAGTGGTGCCAGTGCACTCTCTGGACTCGCTGCACTGCATCCCCAGTCGTGCCAGTGCACTCTCTGGACTCGCTGCACTGCATCCCCAGTGGTGCCAGTGCACTCTCTGGACTCACTGCAGTGCATCCCCAGTGGTGCCAGTGCACTCACTGGACTCACCGGGGTGCATCCCCAGTGGTGCCAGTGCACTCTCTGGACTCACTGCACTGCATCCCCAGTCGTGCTAGTGCACTCTCTGGACTCACTGCACTGCATTCCCAGTGGTGCCAGTGCACTCTCTGGAGACACTACCGTGCATCCCCAGTTGTGCCAGTGCACTCTCTGGACTCACTGCACTGCATCCCCAGTGGTGCCAGTGCACTCTCTGGACTCACCCGGGTGCATCCCCAGTGGTGCCAGTGCACTCTCTGGACTCACTGCACTGCATCCCCAGTGGTGCCAGTGCACTCTCTGGACTCACTGCACTGCATACCCAGTGGTGCCAGTGCTCTCTCTGGACTCACCGGGGTGCCTCCCCAGTTGTGCCAGTGCACTCTCTGGACTCACTGCACTGCATCCCCAGTGGTGCCAGTGCACTCTCTGGACTCACTGCACTGAATCCCCAGTGGTGCCAGTGCACTCTCTGGATTCACTGCACTGCATCCCCAGTGGTGCCAGTGAACTCTCTGGACTCACTGCACTGCATCCCCAGTGGTGCCAGTGCACTCTCTGGACTCACTGCACTGCGTTACCGGTGGTGCCAGTACACTCTCTGGGCTCACTGCACAGCATCCCCAGTGGTGCCAGTGCACTCTCTGGGCTCACTGCACAGCATCCCCAGTGGTGCCAGTGCACTCTGGACTCACTGCACTGCATCCCCAGTGGTGCCAGTGCACTCTCAGGACTCACCGGCGTGCATCCCCAGTGGTGCCAGTGCACTCTCTGGACTCACTGCACAGCATCCCCAGTGGTGCCAGTGCACTCTCTGGACTCACTGCACAGCATCCCCAGTGGTGCCAGTGCACTCTCTGGACTCACTGCACTGCATCCCCAGTGGTGCCTGTGCACTCTCTGGACTCACTGAAGTGCATCCCCAGTTTTGCAAGTGCACTCTCTGGACTCACTGCACTGCATCCCCAGTGGTGCCAGTGCACTCTCTGGACTCGCTGCACTGCATCCCCAGTCGTGCCAGTGCACTCTCTGGACTCGCTGCACTGCATCCCCAGTGGTACCAGTGCACTCTCTGGACTCACTGCACTGCATCCCCAGTGGTGCCAGTGCACTCACTGGACTCACCGGGGTGCATCCCCAGTGGTGCCAGTGCACTCTCTGGACTCACTGCACTGCATCCCCAGTCGTGCCAGTGCACTCTCTGGACTCACTGCACTGCATCCCCAGTGGTGCCAGTGCACTCTCTGGAGTCACTACCGTGCATCCCCAGTTGTGCCAGTGCACTCTCTGGACTCACTGCACTGCATTCCCAGTGGTGCCAGTGCACTCTCTGGACTCACCCGGGTGCATCCCCAGTGGTGACAGTGCACTCTCTGGACTCACTGCACTGCATCCCCAGTGGTACCAGTGCACTCTCTGGACTCACTGCACTGCATCCCCAGTGGTGCCAGTGCACTCTCTGGAGTCACTGCACTGCATCCCCAGTGGTGCCAGTGCACTCTCTGGACTCACTGCACTGCATCCCCAGTGGTGCCAGTGCACTCTCTGGACTCACCGCACTGCATCCCCAGTGGTGCCAGTGCACTCTCTGGACTCACTGCACTGCATCCCCAGTGGTGCCAGTGCACTGTCTGGACTCGCTGCAGTGCATCCCCAGTGGTGCCAGTGCACTCTCTGGACTCGCTGCACTGCATCCCCAGTGGTGCCAGTGCACTCTCTGGAGTCACTGAAGTGGATCCCCCGTGGTGCCAGTGCACTCTCTGGACTCACTGCATTGCATCCCCAGTGGTGCCAGTGCACTCTCTGGACTCACTGCACTGAATCCCCAGTGGTGCCAGTGCACTCTCTGGATTCACTGCACTGCATCCCCAGTGGTGCCAGTGAACTCTCTGGACTCACTGCACTGCATCCCCAGTGGTGCCAGTGCACTCTCTGGACTAACTGCACTGCGTTACCGGTGGTGCCAGTGCACTCTCTGGACTCACTGAAGTGCATCCCCAGTTTTGCAAGTGCACTCTCTGGACTCACTGCACTGCATCCCCAGGGGTGCCAGTGCACTCCAAGGACTCACTGCACCGCATCCCCAGTGGTTCCAGTGCAGTGTCTGGACTCACTGCACTGCATCCCCAGTGGTGCCAGTGCACTCTCTGGACTCACTGCACTGCATCCCCAGTGGTGCCAGTGCACTCTCTGGACTCGCTGCACTGCATCCCCAGTCGTGCCAGTGCACTCTCTGGACTCGCTGCACTGCATCCCCAGTGGTGCCAGTGCACTCTCTGGACTCACTGCAGTGCATCCCCAGTGGTGCCAGTGCACTCACTGGACTCACCGGGGTGCATCCCCAGTGGTGCCAGTGCACTCTCTGGACTCACTGCACTGCATCCCCAGTCGTGCCAGTGCACTCTCTGGACTCACTGCACTGCATTCCCAGTGGTGCCAGTGCACTCTCTGGAGACACTACCGTGCATCCCCAGTTGTGCCAGTGCACTCTCTGGACTCACTGCACTGCATCCCCAGTGGTGCCAGTGCACTCTCTGGACTCACCCGGGTGCATCCCCAGTGGTGCCAGTGCACTCTCTGGACTCACTGCACTGCATCCCCAGTGGTGCCAGTGCACTCTCTGGACTCACTCCACTGCATACCCAGTGGTGCCAGTGCTCTCTCTGGACTCACCGGGGTGCCTCCCCAGTTGTGCCAGTGCACTCTCTGGACTCACTGCACTGCATCCCCAGTGGTGCCAGTACACTCTCTGGACTCACTGCACTGAATCCCCAGTGGTGCCAGTGCACTCTCTGGATTCACTGCACTGCATCCCCAGTGGTGCCAGTGAACTCTCTGGACTCACTGCACTGCATCCCCAGTGGTGCCAGTGCACTCTCTGGACTCACTGCACTGCGTTACCGGTGGTGCCAGTACACTCTCTGGGCTCACTGCACAGCATCCCCAGTGGTGCCAGTGCACTCTCTGGGCTCACTGCACAGCATCCCCAGTGGTGCCAGTGCACTCTGGACTCACTGCACTGCATCCCCAGGGGTGCCAGTGCACTCTCAGGACTCACCGGCGTGCATCCCCAGTGGTGCCAGTGCACTCTCTGGACTCACTGCACAGCATCCCCAGTGGTGCCAGTGCACTCTCTGGACTCACTGCACAGCATCCCCAGTTGTGCCAGTGCACTCTCTGGACTCACTGCACTGCATCCCCAGTGGTGCCTGTGCACTCTCTGGACTCACTGAAGTGCATCCCCAGTTTTGCAAGTGCACTCTCTGGACTCACTGCACTGCATCCCCAGTGGTGCCAGTGCACTCTCTGGACTCGCTGCACTGCATCCCCAGTCGTGCCAGTGCACTCTCTGGACTCACTGCACTGCATCCCCAGTGGTGCCAGTGCACTCTCTGGACTCACTGCACTGCATCCCCAGTGGTGCCAGTGCACTCACTGGACTCACCGGGGTGCATCCCCAGTGGTGCCAGTGCACTCTCTGGACTCACTGCACTGCATCCCCAGTCGTGCCAGTGCACTCTCTGGACTCACTGCACTGCATCCCCAGTGGTGCCAGTGCACTCTCTGGAGTCACTACCGTGCATCCCCAGTTGTGCCAGTGCACTCTCCGGACTCACTGCACTGCATTCCCAGTGGTGCCAGTGCACTCTCTGGACTCACCCGGGTGCATCCCCAGTGGTGACAGTGCACTCTCTGGACTCACTGCACTGCATCCCCAGTGGTACCAGTGCACTCTCTGGACTCACTGCACTGCATCACCACTGGTGCCAGTGCACTCTCTGGAGTCACTGCACTGCATCCCCAGTGGTGCCAGTGCACTCTCTGGACTCACTGCACTGCATCCCCAGTGGTGCCAGTGCACTCTCTGGACTCACTGCACTGCATCCCCAGTGGTGCCAGTGCACTCTCTGGACTAACTGCACTGCATCCCCAGTGGTGCCAGTGCACTCTCTGGAGTCACTACCGTGCATCCCCAGTTGTGCCAGTGCACTCTCTGGACTCACTGCACTGCATCCCCAGTGGTGCCAGTGCACTCTCTGGACTCACCCGGGTGCATCCCCAGTGGTGCCAGTGCACTCTCTGGACTCACTGCACTGCATCCCCAGTGGTACCAGTGCACTCTATGGACTCACTGCACTGCATCCCCAGTGGTGCCAGTGCACTCTCTGGACTCACTGCACTGCATCCCCAGTGGAGCCAGTGCACTCTCTGGACTCACTGCACTGCATCCCCAGTGGTGCCAGTGCACTCTCTGGACTAACTGCACTGCATCCCCAGTGGTGCCAGTGCACTCTGAGGACTCGCTGCACTGCATCCCCAGTGGAGCCAGTGCACTCTCTGGACTCACTGCAGTGCATCCCCAGTGTTGCCAGTGCACTCTCTGGAGTCACTGCACTGCATCCCCAGTGGTGCCAGTGCACTCTCTGGAGTCACTGCACTGCATCCCCAGTGGTGCCAGTGCACTCTCTGGACTCGCTGCACTGCATCCCCAGTGGTGCCAGTGCACTCTCTGGACTCACTGCACTGCATTACCAGTGGTGCCAGTGCACTCTCTGGACTCGCTGCACTGCATCCCCAGTGGTGCCAGTGCACTCTCTGGACGCACTGGACTGCATCCACAGTGGTGCCAGTGCACTCTCTGGACTCACTGCACTGCATCCCCAGTGGTGCCAGTGCACTCTCTGGACTCACTGCACTGCATTACCAGTGGTGCCAGTGCACTCTCTGGGCTCACTGCAGTGCATCCCCAGTAGTGCCAGTGCATTCCATGGACTCACTGCACAGCATCCCCAGTGGTGCCAGTGCACTCTCTGGACTCACTGCACTGCATCACCAGTGGTGCCAGTGCACTCTCTGGACACACTGCACTGCATCAACAGTGGTTCCAGTGCAGTGTCTGGACTCACTGCACTGCATCCCCAGTGGTGCCAGTGCACTCTCTGGACTCACTGCACTGCAACCCAGTGGTGCCAGTGCACTCTCTGGACTCACTGCACCGCATCCCCAGTGGTTCCAGTGCAGTGTCTGGACTCACTGCACTGCATCCCCAGTGGTGCCAGTGCACTCTCTGGACTCACTGCACTGCATCCCCAGTGGTGCCAGTGCACTCTCTGGACACGCTGCACTGCATCCCCAGTCGTGCCAGTGCACTCTCTGGACTCGCTGCACTGCATCCGCAGTGGTGCCAGTGCACTCTCTGGACTCACTGCAGTGCATCCCCAGTGGTGCCAGTGCACTCACTGGACTCACCGGGGTGCATCCCCAGTGGTGCCAGTGCACTCTCTGGACTCACTGCACTGCATCCCCAGTCGTGCCAGTGCACTCTCTGGACTCACTGCACTGCATCCCCAGTGGTACCAGTGCACTCTCTGGACTCACCGCACTGCATCGCCAGTGGTGCCCGTGCACTCTCTGGACGCACTGCACTGCATCCCCAGTGGTGCCAGTGCACTCTCTGGACTCACTGCACTGCATCCCCAGTGGTGCCAGTGCACTCTCTGGACTCACTGCACTGCATCCCCAGGGGTGCCAGTGCACTCCAAGGACTCACTGCACCGCATCCCCAGTGGTTCCAGTACAGTGTCTGGACTCACTGCACTGCATCCCCAGTGGTGCCAGTGCACTCTCTGGACTCACTGCACTGCATCCCCAGTGGTGCCAGTGCACTCTCTGGACTCGCTGCACTGCATCCCCAGTCGTGCCAGTGCACTCTCTGGATTCGCTGCACTGCATCCCCAGTGGTGCCAGTGCACTCTCTGGACTCACTGCACTGCATCCCCAGTGGTGCCAGTGCACTCACTGGACTCACCGGGGTGCATCCCCAGTGGTGCCAGTGCACTCTCTGGACTCACTGCACTGCATCCCCAGTCGTGCCAGTGCACTCTCTGGACTCACTGCACTGCATTCCCAGTGGTGCCAGTGCACTCTCTGGAGACACTACCGTGCATCCCCAGTTGTGCCAGTGCACTCTCTGGACTCACTGCACTGCATCCCCAGTGGTGCCAGTGCACTCTCTGGACTCACCCGGGTGCATCCCCAGTGGTGCCAGTGCACTCTCTGGACTCACTGCACTGCATCCCCAGTGGTGCCAGTGCACTCTCTGGACTCACTCCACTGCATACCCAGTGGTGCCAGTGCTCTCTCTGGACTCACCGGGGTGCCTCCCCAGTCGTGCCAGTGCACTCTCTGGACTCACTGCACTGCATCCCCAGTGGTGCCAGTACACTCTCTGGACTCACTGCACTGAATCCCCAGTGGTGCCAGTTCACTCTCTGGACTCACTGCACTGCATCCCCAGTGGTGCCAGTGCACTCTCTGGACTCACTGCACTGCGTTACCGGTGGTGCCAGTACACTCTCTGGGCTCACTGCACAGCATCCCCAGTGGTGCTCGTGCACTCTCTGGGCTCACTGCACAGCATCCCCAGTGGTGCCAGTGCACTCTGGACTCACTGCACTGCATCCCCAGGGGTGCCAGTGCACTCTCAGGACTCACCGGCGTGCATCCCCAGTGGTGCCAGTGCACTCTCTGGACTCACTGCACTGCATTACCGGTGGTGCCAGTGCACTCTCTGGGCTCACTGCACAGCATCCCCAGTGGTGCCAGTGCACTCTGGACTCACTGCACTGCATCCCCAGGGGTGCCAGTGCACTCTCAGGACTCACCGGCGTGCATCCCCAGTGGTGCCAGTGCACTCTCTGGACTCACTGCACAGCATCCCCAGTGGTGCCAGTGCACTCTCTGGACTCACTGCACAGCATCCCCAGTGGTGCCAGTGCACTCTCTGGACTCACTGCACTGCATCCCCAGTGGTGCCAGTGCACTCTCTGGACTCGCTGCACTGCATCCCCAGTCGTGCCAGTGCACTCTCTGGACTCACCCGGGTGCATCCCCAGTGGTGACAGTGCACTCTCTGGACTCACTGCACTGCATCCCCAGTGGTACCAGTGCACTCTCTGGACTCACTGCACTGCATCCCCAGTGGTGCCAGTGCACTCTCTGGAGTCACTGCACTGCATCCCCAGTGGTGCCAGTGCACTCTCTGGACTCACTGCACTGCATCCCCCGTGGTGCCAGTGCACTCTGTGGACTCACTGCAGTGCATCCCCAGTTGTGCCAGTGCACTCTCTGGACTCACTGCACTGCATCCCCAGTGGTGCCAGTGCACTCTCTGGAGTCACTACCGTGCATCCCCAGTTGTGCCAGTGCACTCTCTGGACTCACTGCACTGCATCCCCAGTGGTGCCAGTGCACTCTCTGGACTCACTGCACTGCATCCCCAGTGGTACCAGTGCACTCTCTGGACTCACTGCACTGCATCCCCAGTGGTGCCAGTGCACTCTCTGGACTCACTGCACTGCATCCCCAGTGGAGCCAGTGCACTCTCTGGACTCACTGCACTGCATCCCCAGTGGTGCCAGTGCACTCTCTGGACTAACTGCACTGCATCCCCAGTGGTGCCAGTGCACTCTCAGGACTCGCTGCACTGCATCCCCAGTGGAGCCAGTGCACTCTCTGGACTCACTGCAGTGCATCCCCAGTATTGCCATTGCACTCTCTGGAGTCACTGCACTGCATCCCCAGTGGTGCCAGTGCACTCTCTGGACTCGCTGCACTGCATCCCCAGTGGTGCCAGTGCACTCTCTGGACTCACTGCACTGCATTACCAGTGGTGCCAGTGCACTCTCTGGACTCGCTGCACTGCATCCCCAGTGGTGCCAGTGCACTCTCTGGACGCACTGGACTGCATCCACAGTGGTGCCAGTGCACTCTCTGGACTCACTGCACTGCATCCCCAGTGGTGCCAGTGCACTCTCTGGACTCACTGCACTGCATTACCAGTGGTGCCAGTGCACTCTCTGGGCTCACTGCAGTGCATCCCCAGTGGTGCCAGTGCACTCCATGGACTCACTGCACAGCATCCCCAGTGGTGCCAGTGCACTCTCTGGACTCACTGCACTGCATCACCAGTGGTGCCAGTGCACTCTCTGGACTCACTGCACTGCATCACCAGTGGTTCCAGTGCAGTGTCTGGACTCACTGCACTGCATCCCCAGTGGTGCCAGTGCACTCTCTGGACTCACTGCACTGCAACCCAGTGGTGCCAGTGCACTCTCTGGACTCACTGCACCGCATCCCCAGTGGTTCCAGTGCAGTGTCTGGACTCACTGCACTGCATCCCCAGTGGTGCCAGTGCACTCTCTGGACTCACTGCACTGCATCCCCAGTGGTGCCAGTGCACTCTCTGCACTCACTGAACTGCATCCCCAGTGGTGCCAGTGCACTCTCTGGACAATCTGCACTGCATCCCCAGTCGTGCCAGTGCACTCTCTGGACTCGCTGCACTGCATCTGCAGTGGTGCCAGTGCACTCTCTGGACTCACTGCAGTGCATCCCCAGTGGTGCCAGTGCACTCACTGGACTCACCGGGGTGCATCCCCAGTGGTGCCAGTGCACTCTCTGGACTCACTGCACTGCATCCCCAGTGGTGCCAGTGCACTCTCTGGACTCACTGCACTGCATCCCCAGTGGTACCAGTGCACTCTCTGGACTCACTGCACTGCATCCCCAGTGGTGCCCGTGCACTCTCAGGAGTCACTGCACTGCATCCCCAGTGGTGCCAGTGCACTCTCTGGACTCACTGCACTGCATCCCCAGTGGTGCCAGTGCACTCTCAGGACTCACTGCACTGCATCCCCAGTGGTGCCAGTGCACTCTCTGGACTCACTGCACTGCATCCCCAGTGGTGCCAGTGCACTGTCTGGACTCGCTGCAGTGCATCCCCAGTGGTGCCAGTGCACTCTCTGGACTCGCTGCACTGCATCCCCAGTGGTGCCAGTGCACTCTCTGGAGTCACTGAAGTGGATCCCCCGTGGTGCCAGTGCACTCTCTGGACTCACTGCATTGCATCCCCAGTGGTGCCAGTGCACTCTCTGGACTCACTGCACTGAATCCCCAGTGGTGCCAGTGCACTCTCTGCACTCACTGCACTGCATCACCAGTGGTGCCAGTGAACTCTCTGGACTCACTGCACTGCACCCCCAGTGGTGCCAGTGCACTCTCTGGACTAACTGCACTGCGTTACCGGTGGTGCCAGTGCACTCTCTGGACTCACTGAAGTGCATCCCCAGTTTTGCAAGTGCACTCTCTGGACTCACTGCACTGCATCCCCAGGGGTGCCAGTGCACTCCAAGGACTCACTGCACCGCATCCCCAGTGGTTCCAGTGCAGTGTCTGGACTCACTGCACTGCATCCCCAGTGGTGCCAGTGCACTCTCTGGACTCACTGCACTGCATCCCCAGTGGTGCCAGTGCACTCTCTGGACTCGCTGCACTGCATCCCCAGTCGTGCCAGTGCACTCTCTGGACTCGCTGCACTGCATCCCCAGTGGTGCCAGTGCACTCTCTGGACTCACTGCAGTGCATCCCCAGTGGTGCCAGTGCACTCACTGGACTCACCGGGGTGCATCCCCAGTGGTGCCAGTGCACTCTCTGGACTCACTGCACTGCATCCCCAGTCGTGCTAGTGCACTCTCTGGACTCACTGCACTGCATTCCCAGTGGTGCCAGTGCACTCTCTGGAGACACTACCGTGCATCCCCAGTTGTGCCAGTGCACTCTCTGGACTCACTGCACTGCATCCCCAGTGGTGCCAGTGCACTCTCTGGACTCACTCCACTGCATACCCAGTGGTGCCAGTGCTCTCTCTGGACTCACCGGGGTGCCTCCCCAGTTGTGCCAGTGCACTCTCTGGACTCACTGCACTGCATCCCCAGTGGTGCCAGTGCACTCTCTGGACTCACTGCACTGAATCCCCAGTGGTGCCAGTGCACTCTCTGGATTCACTGCACTGCATCCCCAGTGGTGCCAGTGAACTCTCTGGACTCACTGCACTGCATCCCCAGTGGTGCCAGTGCACTCTCTGGACTCACTGCACTGCGTTACCGGTGGTGCCAGTACACTCTCTGGGCTCACTGCACAGCATCCCCAGTGGTGCCAGTGCACTCTCTGGGCTCACTGCACAGCATCCCCAGTGGTGCCAGTGCACTCTGGACTCACTGCACTGCATCCCCAGTGGTGCCAGTGCACTCTCAGGACTCACCGGCGTGCATCCCCAGTGGTGCCAGTGCACTCTCTGGACTCACTGCACAGCATCCCCAGTGGTGCCAGTGCACTCTCTGGACTCACTGCACAGCATCCCCAGTGGTGCCAGTGCACTCTCTGGACTCACTGCACTGCATCCCCAGTGGTGCCTGTGCACTCTCTGGACTCACTGAAGTGCATCCCCAGTTTTGCAAGTGCACTCTCTGGACTCACTGCACTGCATCCCCAGTGGTGCCAGTGCACTCTCTGGACTCGCTGCACTGCATCCCCAGTCGTGCCAGTGCACTCTCTGGACTCGCTGCACTGCATCCCCAGTGGTGCCAGTGCACTCTCTGGACTCACTGCACTGCATCCCCAGTGGTGCCAGTGCACTCACTGGACTCACCGGGGTGCATCCCCAGTGGTGCCAGTGCACTCTCTGGACTCACTGCACTGCATCCCCAGTCGTGCCAGTGCACTCTCTGGACTCACTGCACTGCATCCCCAGTGGTGCCAGTGCACTCTCTGGAGTCACTACCGTGCATCCCCAGTTGTGCCAGTGCACTCTCTGGACTCACTGCACTGCATTCCCAGTGGTGCCAGTGCACTCTCTGGACTCACCCGGGTGCATCCCCAGTGGTGACAGTGCACTCTCTGGACTCACTGCACTGCATCCCCAGTGGTACCAGTGCACTCTCTGGACTCACTGCACTGCATCCCCAGTGGTGCCAGTGCACTCTCTGGAGTCACTGCACTGCATCCCCAGTGGTGCCAGTGCACTCTCTGGACTCACTGCACTGCATCCCCAGTGGTGCCAGTGCACTCTCTGGACTCACTGCACTGCATCCCCAGTGGTGCCAGTGCACTCTCTGGACTCACTGCACTGCATCCCCAGTGGTGCCAGTGCACTGTCTGGACTCGCTGCAGTGCATCCCCAGTGGTGCCAGTGCACTCTCTGGACTCGCTGCACTGCATCCCCAGTGGTGCCAGTGCACTCTCTGGAGTCACTGAAGTGGATCCCCCGTGGTGCCAGTGCACTCTCTGGACTCACTGCATTGCATCCCCAGTGGTGCCAGTGCACTCTCTGGACTCACTGCACTGAATCCCCAGTGGTGCCAGTGCACTCTCTGGATTCACTGCACTGCATCCCCAGTGGTGCCAGTGAACTCTCTGGACTCACTGCACTGCATCCCCAGTGGTGCCAGTGCACTCTCTGGACTAACTGCACTGCGTTACCGGTGGTGCCAGTGCACTCTCTGGACTCACTGAAGTGCATCCCCAGTTTTGCAAGTGCACTCTCTGGACTCACTGCACTGCATCCCCAGGGGTGCCAGTGCACTCCAAGGACTCACTGCACCGCATCCCCAGTGGTTCCAGTGCAGTGTCTGGACTCACTGCACTGCATCCCCAGTGGTGCCAGTGCACTCTCTGGACTCACTGCACTGCATCCCCAGTGGTGCCAGTGCACTCTCTGGACTCGCTGCACTGCATCCCCAGTCGTGCCAGTGCACTCTCTGGACTCGCTGCACTGCATCCCCAGTGGTGCCAGTGCACTCTCTGGACTCACTGCAGTGCATCCCCAGTGGTGCCAGTGCACTCACTGGACTCACCGGGGTGCATCCCCAGTGGTGCCAGTGCACTCTCTGGACTCACTGCACTGCATCCCCAGTCGTGCCAGTGCACTCTCTGGACTCACTGCACTGCATTCCCAGTGGTGCCAGTGCACTCTCTGGAGACGCTACCGTGCATCCCCAGTTGTGCCAGTGCACTCTCTGGACTCACTGCACTGCATCCCCAGTGGTGCCAGTGCACTCTCTGGACTCACCCGGGTGCATCCCCAGTGGTGCCAGTGCACTCTCTGGACTCACTGCACTGCATCCCCAGTGGTGCCAGTGCACTCTCTGGACTCACTCCACTGCATACCCAGTGGTGCCAGTGCTCTCTCTGGACTCACCGGGGTGCCTCCCCAGTTGTGCCAGTGCACTCTCTGGACTCACTGCACTGCATCCCCAGTGGTGCCAGTACACTCTCTGGACTCACTGCACTGAATCCCCAGTGGTGCCAGTGCACTCTCTGGATTCACTGCACTGCATCCCCAGTGGTGCCAGTGAACTCTCTGGACTCACTGCACTGCATCCCCAGTGGTGCCAGTGCACTCTCTGGACTCACTGCACTGCGTTACCGGTGGTGCCAGTACACTCTCTGGGCTCACTGCACAGCATCCCCAGTGGTGCCAGTGCACTCTCTGGGCTCACTGCACAGCATCCCCAGTGGTGCCAGTGCACTCTGGACTCACTGCACTGCATCCCCAGGGGTGCCAGTGCACTCTCAGGACTCACCGGCGTGCATCCCCAGTGGTGCCAGTGCACTCTCTGGACTCACTGCACAGCATCCCCAGTGGTGCCAGTGCACTCTCTGGACTCACTGCACAGCATCCCCAGTTGTGCCAGTGCACTCTCTGGACTCACTGCACTGCATCCCCAGTGGTGCCTGTGCACTCTCTGGACTCACTGAAGTGCATCCCCAGTTTTGCAAGTGCACTCTCTGGACTCACTGCACTGCATCCCCAGTGGTGCCAGTGCACTCTCTGGACTCGCTGCACTGCATCCCCAGTCGTGCCAGTGCACTCTCTGGACTCACTGCACTGCATCCCCAGTGGTGCCAGTGCACTCTCTGGACTCACTGCACTGCATCCCCAGTGGTGCCAGTGCACTCACTGGACTCACCGGGGTGCATCCCCAGTGGTGCCAGTGCACTCTCTGGACTCACTGCACTGCATCCCCAGTCGTGCCAGTGCACTCTCTGGACTCACTGCACTGCATCCCCAGTGGTGCCAGTGCACTCTCTGGAGTCACTACCGTGCATCCCCAGTTGTGCCAGTGCACTCTCCGGACTCACTGCACTGCATTCCCAGTGGTGCCAGTGCACTCTCTGGACTCACCCGGGTGCATCCCCAGTGGTGACAGTGCACTCTCTGGACTCACTGCACTGCATCCCCAGTGGTGCCAGTGCACTCTCTGGAGTCACTGCACTGCATCCCCAGTGGTGCCAGTGCACTCTCTGGACTCACTGCACTGCATCCCCCGTGGTGCCAGTGCACTCTGTGGACTCACTGCACTGCATCCCCAGTGGTGCCAGTGCACTCTCTGGACTCACTGCACTGCATCCCCAGTGGTGCCAGTGCACTCTCTGGAGTCACTACCGTGCATCCCCAGTTGTGCCAGTGCACTCTCTGGACTCACTGCACTGCATCCCCAGTGGTGCCAGTGCACTCTCTGGACTCACTGCACTGCATCCCCAGTGGTACCAGTGCACTCTCTGGACTCACTGCACTGCATCCCCAGTGGTGCCAGTGCACTCTCTGGACTCACTGCACTGCATCCCCAGTGGAGCCAGTGCACTCTCTGGACTCACTGCACTGCATCCCCAGTGGTGCCAGTGCACTCTCTGGACTAACTGCACTGCATCCCCAGTGGTGCCAGTGCACTCTCAGGACTCGCTGCACTGCATCCCCAGTGGAGCCAGTGCACTCTCTGGACTCACTGCAGTGCATCCCCAGTATTGCCATTGCACTCTCTGGAGTCACTGCACTGCATCCCCAGTGGTGCCAGTGCACTCTCTGGACTCGCTGCACTGCATCCCCAGTGGTGCCAGTGCACTCTCTGGACTCACTGCACTGCATTACCAGTGGTGCCAGTGCACTCTCTGGACTCGCTGCACTGCATCCCCAGTGGTGCCAGTGCACTCTCTGGACGCACTGGACTGCATCCACAGTGGTGCCAGTGCACTCTCTGGACTCACTGCACTGCATCCCCAGTGGTGCCAGTGCACTCTCTGGACTCACTGCACTGCATTACCAGTGGTGCCAGTGCACTCTCTGGGCTCACTGCAGTGCATCCCCAGTGGTGCCAGTGCACTCCATGGACTCACTGCACAGCATCCCCAGTGGTGCCAGTGCACTCTCTGGACTCACTGCACTGCATCACCAGTGGTGCCAGTGCACTCTCTGGACTCACTGCACTGCATCACCAGTGGTTCCAGTGCAGTGTCTGGACTCACTGCACTGCATCCCCAGTGGTGCCAGTGCACTCTCTGGACTCACTGCACTGCAACCCAGTGGTGCCAGTGCACTCTCTGGACTCACTGCACCGCATCCCCAGTGGTTCCAGTGCAGTGTCTGGACTCACTGCACTGCATCCCCAGTGGTGCCAGTGCACTCTCTGGACTCACTGCACTGCATCCCCAGTGGTGCCAGTGCACTCTCTGCACTCACTGAACTGCA
Source organism: Anser cygnoides (assembly GCF_040182565.1). Lineage (NCBI taxonomy): Eukaryota > Metazoa > Chordata > Aves > Anseriformes > Anatidae > Anser > Anser cygnoides. The sequence goes on along the minus strand of NW_027103072.1, from coordinate 49,136 downwards.
TCCCCAGTGGTGCCAGTGCACTCTCTGGACAATCTGCACTGCATCCCCAGTCGTGCCAGTGCACTCTCTGGACTCGCTGCACTGCATCTGCAGTGGTGCCAGTGCACTCTCTGGACTCACTGCAGTGCATCCCCAGTGGTGCCAGTGCACTCACTGGACTCACCGGGGTGCATCCCCAGTGGTGCCAGTGCACTCTCTGGACTCACTGCACTGCATCCCCAGTGGTGCCAGTGCACTCTCTGGACTCACTGCACTGCATCCCCAGTGGTACCAGTGCACTCTCTGGACTCACTGCACTGCATCCCCAGTGGTGCCCGTGCACTCTCAGGAGTCATTGCACTGCATCCCCAGTGGTGCCAGTGCACTCTCTGGACTCACTGCACTGCATCCCCAGTGGTGCCAGTGCACTCTCAGGACTCACTGCACTGCATCCCCAGTGGTGCCAGTGCACTCTCTGGACTCACTGCACTGCATCCCCAGTGGTGCCAGTGCACTGTCTGGACTCGCTGCAGTGCATCCCCAGTGGTGCCAGTGCACTCTCTGGACTCGCTGCACTGCATCCCCAGTGGTGCCAGTGCACTCTCTGGAGTCACTGAAGTGGATCCCCCGTGGTGCCAGTGCACTCTCTGGACTCACTGCATTGCATCCCCAGTGGTGCCAGTGCACTCTCTGGACTCACTGCACTGAATCCCCAGTGGTGCCAGTGCACTCTCTGCACTCACTGCACTGCATCACCAGTGGTGCCAGTGAACTCTCTGGACTCACTGCACTGCACCCCCAGTGGTGCCAGTGCACTCTCTGGACTAACTGCACTGCGTTACCGGTGGTGCCAGTGCACTCTCTGGACTCACTGAAGTGCATCCCCAGTTTTGCAAGTGCACTCTCTGGACTCACTGCACTGCATCCCCAGGGGTGCCAGTGCACTCCAAGGACTCACTGCACCGCATCCCCAGTGGTTCCAGTGCAGTGTCTGGACTCACTGCACTGCATCCCCAGTGGTGCCAGTGCACTCTCTGGACTCACTGCACTGAATCCCCAGTGGTGCCAGTGCACTCTCTGGACTCGCTGCACTGCATCCCCAGTCGTGCCAGTGCACTCTCTGGACTCGCTGCACTGCATCCCCAGTGGTGCCAGTGCACTCTCTGGACTCACTGCAGTGCATCCCCAGTGGTGCCAGTGCACTCACTGGACTCACCGGGGTGCATCCCCAGTGGTGCCAGTGCACTCTCTGGACTCACTGCACTGCATCCCCAGTCGTGCTAGTGCACTCTCTGGACTCACTGCACTGCATTCCCAGTGGTGCCAGTGCACTCTCTGGAGACACTACCGTGCATCCCCAGTTGTGCCAGTGCACTCTCTGGACTCACTGCACTGCATCCCCAGTGGTGCCAGTGCACTCTCTGGACTCACCCGGGTGCATCCCCAGTGGTGCCAGTGCACTCTCTGGACTCACTGCACTGCATCCCCAGTGGTGCCAGTGCACTCTCTGGACTCACTCCACTGCATACCCAGTGGTGCCAGTGCTCTCTCTGGACTCACCGGGGTGCCTCCCCAGTTGTGCCAGTGCACTCTCTGGACTCACTGCACTGCATCCCCAGTGGTGCCAGTGCACTCTCTGGACTCACTGCACTGAATCCCCAGTGGTGCCAGTGCACTCTCTGGATTCACTGCACTGCATCCCCAGTGGTGCCAGTGAACTCTCTGGACTCACTGCACTGCATCCCCAGTGGTGCCAGTGCACTCTCTGGACTCACTGCACTGCGTTACCGGTGGTGCCAGTACACTCTCTGGGCTCACTGCACAGCATCCCCAGTGGTGCCAGTGCACTCTCTGGGCTCACTGCACAGCATCCCCAGTGGTGCCAGTGCACTCTGGACTCACTGCACTGCATCCCCAGTGGTGCCAGTGCACTCTCAGGACTCACCGGCGTGCATCCCCAGTGGTGCCAGTGCACTCTCTGGACTCACTGCACAGCATCCCCAGTGGTGCCAGTGCACTCTCTGGACTCACTGCACAGCATCCCCAGTGGTGCCAGTGCACTCTCTGGACTCACTGCACTGCATCCCCAGTGGTGCCTGTGCACTCTCTGGACTCACTGAAGTGCATCCCCAGTTTTGCAAGTGCACTCTCTGGACTCACTGCACTGCATCCCCAGTGGTGCCAGTGCACTCTCTGGACTCGCTGCACTGCATCCCCAGTCGTGCCAGTGCACTCTCTGGACTCGCTGCACTGCATCCCCAGTGGTACCAGTGCACTCTCTGGACTCACTGCACTGCATCCCCAGTGGTGCCAGTGCACTCACTGGACTCACCGGGGTGCATCCCCAGTGGTGCCAGTGCACTCTCTGGACTCACTGCACTGCATCCCCAGTCGTGCCAGTGCACTCTCTGGACTCACTGCACTGCATCCCCAGTGGTGCCAGTGCACTCTCTGGAGTCACTACCGTGCATCCCCAGTTGTGCCAGTGCACTCTCTGGACTCACTGCACTGCATTCCCAGTGGTGCCAGTGCACTCTCTGGACTCACCCGGGTGCATCCCCAGTGGTGACAGTGCACTCTCTGGACTCACTGCACTGCATCCCCAGTGGTACCAGTGCACTCTCTGGACTCACTGCACTGCATCCCCAGTGGTGCCAGTGCACTCTCTGGAGTCACTGCACTGCATCCCCAGTGGTGCCAGTGCACTCTCTGGACTCACTGCACTGCATCCCCAGTGGTGCCAGTGCACTCTCTGGACTCACCGCACTGCATCCCCAGTGGTGCCAGTGCACTCTCTGGACTCACTGCACTGCATCCCCAGTGGTGCCAGTGCACTGTCTGGACTCGCTGCAGTGCATCCCCAGTGGTGCCAGTGCACTCTCTGGACTCGCTGCACTGCATCCCCAGTGGTGCCAGTGCACTCTCTGGAGTCACTGAAGTGGATCCCCCGTGGTGCCAGTGCACTCTCTGGACTCACTGCATTGCATCCCCAGTGGTGCCAGTGCACTCTCTGGACTCACTGCACTGAATCCCCAGTGGTGCCAGTGCACTCTCTGGATTCACTGCACTGCATCCCCAGTGGTGCCAGTGAACTCTCTGGACTCACTGCACTGCAACCCCAGTGGTGCCAGTGCACTCTCTGGACTAACTGCACTGCGTTACCGGTGGTGCCAGTGCACTCTCTGGACTCACTGAAGTGCATCCCCAGTTTTGCAAGTGCACTCTCTGGACTCACTGCACTGCATCCCCAGGGGTGCCAGTGCACTCCAAGGACTCACTGCACCGCATCCCCAGTGGTTCCAGTGCAGTGTCTGGACTCACTGCACTGCATCCCCAGTGGTGCCAGTGCACTCTCTGGACTCACTGCACTGCATCCCCAGTGGTGCCAGTGCACTCTCTGGACTCGCTGCACTGCATCCCCAGTCGTGCCAGTGCACTCTCTGGACTCGCTGCACTGCATCCCCAGTGGTGCCAGTGCACTCTCTGGACTCACTGCAGTGCATCCCCAGTGGTGCCAGTGCACTCACTGGACTCACCGGGGTGCATCCCCAGTGGTGCCAGTGCACTCTCTGGACTCACTGCACTGCATCCCCAGTCGTGCCAGTGCACTCTCTGGACTCACTGCACTGCATTCCCAGTGGTGCCAGTGCACTCTCTGGAGACACTACCGTGCATCCCCAGTTGTGCCAGTGCACTCTCTGGACTCACTGCACTGCATCCCCAGTGGTGCCAGTGCACTCTCTGGACTCACCCGGGTGCATCCCCAGTGGTGCCAGTGCACTCTCTGGACTCACTGCACTGCATCCCCAGTGGTGCCAGTGCACTCTCTGGACTCACTCCACTGCATACCCAGTGGTGCCAGTGCTCTCTCTGGACTCACCGGGGTGCCTCCCCAGTTGTGCCAGTGCACTCTCTGGACTCACTGCACTGCATCCCCAGTGGTGCCAGTACACTCTCTGGACTCACTGCACTGAATCCCCAGTGGTGCCAGTGCACTCTCTGGATTCACTGCACTGCATCCCCAGTGGTGCCAGTGAACTCTCTGGACTCACTGCACTGCATCCCCAGTGGTGCCAGTGCACTCTCTGGACTCACTGCACTGCGTTACCGGTGGTGCCAGTACACTCTCTGGGCTCACTGCACAGCATCCCCAGTGGTGCCAGTGCACTCTCTGGGCTCACTGCACAGCATCCCCAGTGGTGCCAGTGCACTCTGGACTCACTGCACTGCATCCCCAGGGGTGCCAGTGCACTCTCAGGACTCACCGGCGTGCATCCCCAGTGGTGCCAGTGCACTCTCTGGACTCACTGCACAGCATCCCCAGTGGTGCCAGTGCACTCTCTGGACTCACTGCACAGCATCCCCAGTTGTGCCAGTGCACTCTCTGGACTCACTGCACTGCATCCCCAGTGGTGCCTGTGCACTCTCTGGACTCACTGAAGTGCATCCCCAGTTTTGCAAGTGCACTCTCTGGACTCACTGCACTGCATCCCCAGTGGTGCCAGTGCACTCTCTGGACTCGCTGCACTGCATCCCCAGTCGTGCCAGTGCACTCTCTGGACTCACTGCACTGCATCCCCAGTGGTGCCAGTGCACTCTCTGGACTCACTGCACTGCATCCCCAGTGGTGCCAGTGCACTCACTGGACTCACCGGGGTGCATCCCCAGTGGTGCCAGTGCACTCTCTGGACTCACTGCACTGCATCCCCAGTCGTGCCAGTGCACTCTCTGGACTCACTGCACTGCATCCCCAGTGGTGCCAGTGCACTCTCTGGAGTCACTACCGTGCATCCCCAGTTGTGCCAGTGCACTCTCCGGACTCACTGCACTGCATTCCCAGTGGTGCCAGTGCACTCTCTGGACTCACCCGGGTGCATCCCCAGTGGTGACAGTGCACTCTCTGGACTCACTGCACTGCATCCCCAGTGGTACCAGTGCACTCTCTGGACTCACTGCACTGCATCACCACTGGTGCCAGTGCACTCTCTGGAGTCACTGCACTGCATCCCCAGTGGTGCCAGTGCACTCTCTGGACTCACTGCACTGCATCCCCAGTGGTGCCAGTGCACTCTCTGGACTCACTGCACTGCATCCCCAGTGGTGCCAGTGCACTCTCTGGACTAACTGCACTGCATCCCCAGTGGTGCCAGTGCACTCTCTGGAGTCACTACCGTGCATCCCCAGTTGTGCCAGTGCACTCTCTGGACTCACTGCACTGCATCCCCAGTGGTGCCAGTGCACTCTCTGGACTCACTGGGTGCATCCCCAGTGGTGCCAGTGCACTCTCTGGACTCACTGCACTGCATCCCCAGTGGTACCAGTGCACTCTATGGACTCACTGCACTGCATCCCCAGTGGTGCCAGTGCACTCTCTGGACTCACTGCACTGCATCCCCAGTGGAGCCAGTGCACTCTCTGGACTCACTGCACTGCATCCCCAGTGGTGCCAGTGCACTCTCTGGACTCACTGCACTGCATCCCCAGTGGTGCCAGTGCACTCTGAGGACTCACTGCACTGCATCCCCAGTGGTGCCAGTGCACTCTCTGGACTCACTGCAGTGCATCCCCAGTGTTGCCAGTGCACTCTCTGGAGTCACTGCACTGCATCCCCAGTGGTGCCAGTGCACTCTCTGGAGTCACTGCACTGCATCCCCAGTGGTGCCAGTGCACTCTCTGGACTCGCTGCACTGCATCCCCAGTGGTGCCAGTGCACTCTCTGGACTCACTGCACTGCATTACCAGTGGTGCCAGTGCACTCTCTGGACTCGCTGCACTGCATCCCCAGTGGTGCCAGTGCACTCTCTGGACTCACTGGACTGCATCCCAGTGGTGCCAGTGCACTCTCTGGACTCACTGCACTGCATCCCCAGTGGTGCCAGTGCACTCTCTGGACTCACTGCACTGCATTACCAGTGGTGCCAGTGCACTCTCTGGACTCACTGCAGTGCATCCCCAGTGGTGCCAGTGCACTCTCATGGACTCACTGCACAGCATCCCCAGTGGTGCCAGTGCACTCTCTGGACTCACTGCACTGCATCACCAGTGGTGCCAGTGCACTCTCTGGACACACTGCACTGCATCAACAGTGGTGCCAGTGCACTGTCTGGACTCACTGCACTGCATCCCCAGTGGTGCCAGTGCACTCTCTGGACTCACTGCACTGCATCCCAGTGGTGCCAGTGCACTCTCTGGACTCACTGCACCGCATCCCCAGTGGTGCCAGTGCACTCTCTGGACTCACTGCACTGCATCCCCAGTGGTGCCAGTGCACTCTCTGGACTCACTGCACTGCATCCCCAGTGGTGCCAGTGCACTCTCTGGACACACTGCACTGCATCCCCAGTGGTGCCAGTGCACTCTCTGGACTCGCTGCACTGCATCCCCAGTGGTGCCAGTGCACTCTCTGGACTCACTGCAGTGCATCCCCAGTGGTGCCAGTGCACTCTCTGGACTCACTGGGGTGCATCCCCAGTGGTGCCAGTGCACTCTCTGGACTCACTGCACTGCATCCCCAGTGGTGCCAGTGCACTCTCTGGACTCACTGCACTGCATCCCCAGTGGTACCAGTGCACTCTCTGGACTCACTGCACTGCATCCCAGTGGTGCCAGTGCACTCTCTGGACGCACTGCACTGCATCCCCAGTGGTGCCAGTGCACTCTCTGGACTCACTGCACTGCATCCCCAGTGGTGCCAGTGCACTCTCTGGACTCACTGCACTGCATCCCCAGTGGTGCCAGTGCACTCTCTGGACTCACTGCACCGCATCCCCAGTGGTGCCAGTGCACTCTCTGGACTCACTGCACTGCATCCCCAGTGGTGCCAGTGCACTCTCTGGACTCACTGCACTGCATCCCCAGTGGTGCCAGTGCACTCTCTGGACTCGCTGCACTGCATCCCCAGTGGTGCCAGTGCACTCTCTGGATTCACTGCACTGCATCCCCAGTGGTGCCAGTGCACTCTCTGGACTCACTGCACTGCATCCCCAGTGGTGCCAGTGCACTCTCTGGACTCACTGCACTGCATCCCCAGTGGTGCCAGTGCACTCTCTGGACTCACTGCACTGCATCCCCAGTGGTGCCAGTGCACTCTCTGGACTCACTGCACTGCATTCCCAGTGGTGCCAGTGCACTCTCTGGAGACACTGCACTGCATCCCCAGTGGTGCCAGTGCACTCTCTGGACTCACTGCACTGCATCCCCAGTGGTGCCAGTGCACTCTCTGGACTCACCCGGGTGCATCCCCAGTGGTGCCAGTGCACTCTCTGGACTCACTGCACTGCATCCCCAGTGGTGCCAGTGCACTCTCTGGACTCACTGCACTGCATCCCCAGTGGTGCCAGTGCTCTCTCTGGACTCACCGCACTGCCTCCCCAGTGGTGCCAGTGCACTCTCTGGACTCACTGCACTGCATCCCCAGTGGTGCCAGTGCACTCTCTGGACTCACTGCACTGCATCCCCAGTGGTGCCAGTGCACTCTCTGGACTCACTGCACTGCATCCCCAGTGGTGCCAGTGCACTCTCTGGACTCACTGCACTGCGTCCCGGTGGTGCCAGTGCACTCTCTGGACTCACTGCACTGCATCCCCAGTGGTGCCAGTGCACTCTCTGGGCTCACTGCACTGCATCCCCAGTGGTGCCAGTGCACTCTCTGACTCACTGCACTGCATCCCCAGTGGTGCCAGTGCACTCTCAGGACTCACTGGCGTGCATCCCCAGTGGTGCCAGTGCACTCTCTGGACTCACTGCACTGCATCCCCAGTGGTGCCAGTGCACTCTCTGGACTCACTGCACTGCATCCCCAGTGGTGCCAGTGCACTCTCTGGACTCACTGAAGTGCATCCCCAGTGGTGCCAGTGCACTCTCTGGACTCACTGCACTGCATCCCCAGTGGTGCCAGTGCACTCTCTGGACTCACTGCACTGCATCCCCAGTCGTGCCAGTGCACTCTCTGGACTCACTGCACTGCATCCCCAGTGGTGCCAGTGCACTCTCTGGACTCACTGCACTGCATCCCCAGTGGTGCCAGTGCACTCTCTGGACTCACCGGCACTGCATCCCCAGTGGTGCCAGTGCACTCTCTGGACTCACTGCACTGCATCCCCAGTGGTGCCAGTGCACTCTCTGGACTCACTGCACTGCATCCCCAGTGGTGCCAGTGCACTCTCTGGACTCACTACACTGCATCCCCAGTGGTGCCAGTGCACTCTCTGGACTCACTGCACTGCATTCCCAGTGGTGCCAGTGCACTCTCTGGACTCACTGGGTGCATCCCCAGTGGTGCCAGTGCACTCTCTGGAGTCACTGCACTGCATCCCCAGTGGTGCCAGTGCACTCTCTGGACTCACTGCACTGCATCCCCAGTGGTGCCAGTGCACTCTCTGGACTCACTGCACTGCATCCCCAGTGGTGCCAGTGCACTCTCTGGACTCACTGCACTGCATCCCCAGTGGTGCCAGTGCACTCTCTGGAGTCACTGCAGTGCATCCCCAGTGGTGCCAGTGCACTCTCTGGACTCACTGCACTGCATCCCCAGTGGTGCCAGTGCACTCTCTGGACTCACCCGGGTGCATCCCCAGTGGTGCCAGTGCACTCTCTGGACTCACTGCACTGCATCCCCAGTGGTGCCAGTGCACTCTCTGGATTCACTGCACTGCATCCCCAGTGGTGCCAGTGCACTCTCTGGACTCACTGCACTGCATCCCCAGTGGTGCCAGTGCACTCTCTGGACTCACTGCACTGCATCCCCAGTGGTGCCAGTGCACTCTCTGGACTCACTGCACTGCATCCCCAGTGGTGCCAGTGCACTCTCTGGACTCACTGCACTGCATCCCCAGTGGTGCCAGTGCACTCTCTGGACTCACTGCACTGCATCCCCAGTGGTGCCAGTGCACTCTCTGGACTCACTGCACGTGCATCCCCAGTGGTGCCAGTGCACTCTCTGGACTCACTGCACAGCATCCCCAGTGGTGCCAGTGCACTCTCTGGACTCACTGCACAGCATCCCCAGTGGTGCCAGTGCACTCTCTGGACTCACTGCACTGCATCCCCAGTGGTGCCAGTGCACTCTCTGGACTCACTGCACTGCATCCCCAGTGGTGCCAGTGCACTCTCTGGACTCACTGCACTGCATCCCCAGTGGTGCCAGTGCACTCTCTGGACTCACTGCACTGCATCCCCAGTCGTGCCAGTGCACTCTCTGGACTCACTGCACTGCATCCCCAGTGGTGCCAGTGCACTCTCTGGACTCACTGCACTGCATCCCCAGTGGTGCCAGTGCACTCTCTGGACTCACTGCACTGCATCCCCAGTGGTGCCAGTGCACTCTCTGGACTCACTGCACTGCATCCCCAGTGTGCCAGTGCACTCTCTGGACTCACTGCACTGCATCCCCAGTGGTGCCAGTGCACTCTCTGGACTCACTGCACTGCATCCCCAGTGGTGCCAGTGCACTCTCTGGACTCACTGCACTGCATCCCCAGTGGTGCCAGTGCACTCTCTGGACTCACTGCACTGCATCCCCAGTGGTGCCAGTGCACTCTCTGGACTCACTGCACTGCATCCCCAGTGGTGCCAGTGCACTCTCTGGACTCACTGCACTGCATCCCCAGTGGTGCCAGTGCACTCTCTGGACTCACTGCACTGCATCCCCAGTGGTGCCAGTGCACTCTCTGGACTCACTGCACTGCATCCCCAGTGGTGCCAGTGCACTCTCTGGACTCACTGCACTGCATCCCCAGTGGTGCCAGTGCACTCTCTGGACTCACTGCACTGCATCCCCAGTGGTGCCAGTGCACTCTCTGGACTCACTGCAGTGCATCCCCAGTGGTGCCAGTGCACTCTCTGGACTCACTGCACTGCATCCCCAGTGGTGCCAGTGCACTCTCTGGACTCACTGGGTGCATCCCCAGTGGTGCCAGTGCACTCTCTGGACTCACTGCACTGCATCCCCAGTGGTGCCAGTGCACTCTCTGGACTCACTGCACTGCATCCCCAGTGGTGCCAGTGCACTCTCTGGACTCACTGCACTGCATCCCCAGTGGTGCCAGTGCACTCTCTGGACTCACTGCACTGCATCCCCAGTGGTGCCAGTGCACTCTCTGGACTCACTGCACTGCATCCCCAGTGGTGCCAGTGCACTCTCTGGACTCACTGCACTGCATCCCCAGTGGTGCCAGTGCACTCTCTGGACTCACTGCACTGCATCCCCAGTGGTGCCAGTGCACTCTCTGGACTCACTGCACTGCATCCCCAGTGGTGCCAGTGCACTCTCTGGACTCACTGCACTGCATCCCCAGTGGTGCCAGTGCACTCTCTGGACTCACTGCACTGCATCCCCAGTGGTGCCAGTGCACTCTCTGGACTCACTGCACTGCATCCCCAGTGGTGCCAGTGCACTCTCTGGACTCACTGCACTGCATCCCCAGTGGTGCCAGTGCACTCTCTGGACTCACTGCACTGCATCCCCAGTGGTGCCAGTGCACTCTCTGGACTCACTGCACTGCATCCCCAGTGGTGCCAGTGCACTCTCTGGACTCACTGCACTGCATCCCCAGTGGTGCCAGTGCACTCTCATGGACTCACTGCACTGCATCCCCAGTGGTGCCAGTGCACTCTCTGGACTCACTGCACTGCATCACCAGTGGTGCCAGTGCACTCTCTGGACTCACTGCACTGCATCCCCAGTGGTGCCAGTGCACTCTCTGGACTCACTGCACTGCATCCCCAGTGGTGCCAGTGCACTCTCTGGACTCACTGCACTGCATCCCAGTGGTGCCAGTGCACTCTCTGGACTCACTGCACCGCATCCCCAGTGGTGCCAGTGCACTCTCTGGACTCACTGCACTGCATCCCCAGTGGTGCCAGTGCACTCTCTGGACTCACTGCACTGCATCCCCAGTGGTGCCAGTGCACTCTCTGGACTCACTGCACTGCATCCCCAGTGGTGCCAGTGCACTCTCTGGACTCACTGCACTGCATCCCCAGTGGTGCCAGTGCACTCTCTGGACTCACTGCAGTGCATCCCCAGTGGTGCCAGTGCACTCTCTGGACTCACTGCACTGCATCCCCAGTGGTGCCAGTGCACTCTCTGGACTCACTGCACTGCATCCCCAGTGGTGCCAGTGCACTCTCTGGACTCACTGCACTGCATCCCCAGTGGTGCCAGTGCACTCTCTGGACTCACTGCACTGCATCCCCAGTGGTGCCAGTGCACTCTCTGGACTCACTGCACTGCATCCCCAGTGGTGCCAGTGCACTCTCTGGACTCACTGCACTGCATCCCCAGTGGTGCCAGTGCACTCTCTGGACTCACTGCACTGCATCCCCAGTGGTGCCAGTGCACTCTCTGGACTCACTGCACTGCATCCCCAGTGGTGCCAGTGCACTCTCTGGACTCACTGCACTGCATCCCCAGTGGTGCCAGTGCACTCTCTGGACTCACTGCACTGCATCCCCAGTGGTGCCAGTGCACTCTCTGGACTCACTGCACTGCATCCCCAGTGGTGCCAGTGCACTCTCTGGACTCACTGCACTGCATCCCCAGTGGTGCCAGTGCACTCTCTGGGCTCACTGCACTGCATCCCCAGTGGTGCCAGTGCACTCTCTGGACTCACTGCACTGCATCCCCAGTGGTGCCAGTGCACTCTCTGGACTCACTGCACTGCATCCCCAGTGGTGCCAGTGCACTCTCTGGACTCACTGCACTGCATCCCCAGTGGTGCCAGTGCACTCTCTGGACTCACTGCACTGCATCCCCAGTGGTGCCAGTGCACTCTCTGGACTCACTGCACTGCATCCCCAGTGGTGCCAGTGCACTCTCTGGACTCACTGCACTGCATCCCCAGTGGTGCCAGTGCACTCTCTGGACTCACTGCACTGCATCCCCAGTGGTGCCAGTGCACTCTCTGGACTCACTGCACTGCATCCCCAGTGGTGCCAGTGCACTCTCTGGACTCACTGCACTGCATCCCCAGTGGTGCCAGTGCACTCTCTGGACTCACTGCACTGCATCCCCAGTGGTGCCAGTGCACTCTCTGGACTCACTGCACTGCATCCCCAGTGGTGCCAGTGCACTCTCTGGACTCACTGCACTGCATCCCCAGTGGTGCCAGTGCACTCTCTGGACTCACTGCACTGCATCCCCAGTGGTGCCAGTGCACTCTCTGGACTCACTGCACTGCATCCCCAGTGGTGCCAGTGCACTCTCTGGACTCACTGCACTGCATCCCAGTGGTGCCAGTGCACTCTCTGGAGACACTACCGGGTGCATCCCCAGTGGTGCCAGTGCACTCTCTGGACTCACTGCACTGCATCCCCAGTGGTGCCAGTGCACTCTCTGGACTCACTGCAGTGCATCCCCAGTGGTGCCAGTGCACTCTCTGGACTCACTGCACTGCATCCCCAGTGGTGCCAGTGCACTCTCTGGACTCACTCCACTGCATACCCAGTGGTGCCAGTGCTCTCTCTGGACTCACCGGGGTGCCTCCCCAGTTGTGCCAGTGCACTCTCTGGACTCACTGCACTGCATCCCCAGTGGTGCCAGTGCACTCTCTGGACTCACTGCACTGCATCCCCAGTGGTGCCAGTGCACTCTCTGGATTCACTGCACTGCATCCCCAGTGGTGCCAGTGAACTCTCTGGACTCACTGCACTGCATCCCCAGTGGTGCCAGTGCACTCTCTGGACTCACTGCACTGCATCCCCAGTGGTGCCAGTGCACTCTCTGGACTTACTGCACTGTATCCCCAGTGGTGCCAGTGCACTCTCTGGACTCACTGCACTGCATCCCCAGTGGTGCCAGTGAACTCTCTGGAGTCACTGCACTGCATCCCCAGTGGTGCCAGTGCACTCTCTGGACTCACTGCACTGCATCCCCAGTGGTGCCAGTGCACTCTCTGGACTCACTGCACTGCATCCCCAGTGGTGCCAGTGCACTCTCTGGACTCACTGCACTGCATCCCCAGTGGTGCCAGTGCACTCTCTGGACTCACTGCACTGCATCACCACTGGTGCCAGTGCACTCTCTGGACTCACTGCACCGCATCCCCAGTTGGTGCCAGTGCACTCTCTGGACTCACTGCACTGCATCCCAGTGGTGACAGTGGACTCTCTGGACTCACTACACTGCAACCCAGTGGTGCCAGTGCACTCTCTGGACTCACTGCACTGCATCCCAGTGGTGCCAGTGCACTCTCTGGACTCACTGCACCGCATCCCCAGTGGTTCCAGTGCAGTGTCTGGACTCACTGCACTGCATCCCCAGTGGTGCCAGTGCACTCTCTGGACTCACTGCACTGCATTCCCAGTGGTGCCAGTGCACTCTCTGGACTCACTGCACTGCATCCCCAGTGGTGCCAGTGCACTCTCTGGACTCGCTGCACTGCATCCCCAGTCGTGCCAGTGCACTCTCTGGACTCACTGCACTGCATCCCCAGTGGTGCCAGTGCACTCTCTGGACTCACTGCAGTGCATCCCCAGTGGTGCCAGTGCACTCACTGGACTCACCGGGGTGCATCCCCAGTGGTGCCAGTGCACTCTCTGGACTCACTGCACTGCATCCCCAGTGGTGCCAGTGCACTCTCTGGACTCACTGCACTGCATCCCCAGTGGTGCCAGTGCACTGTCTGGAGACACTACCGTGCATCCCCAGTTGTGCCAGTGCACTCTCTGGACTCACTGCACTGCATTCCCAGTGGTGCCAGTGCACTCTCTGGACTCACCCGGGTGCATCCCCAGTGGTGCCAGTGCACTCTCTGGACTCACTGCACTGCATCCCCAGTGGTGCCAGTGCACTCTCTGGACTCACTCCACTGCATACCCAGTGGTGCCAGTGCTCTCTCTGGACTCACCGGGGTGCCTCCCCAGTTGTGCCAGTGCACTCTCTGGACTCACTGCACTGCATCCCCAGTGGTGCCAGTGCACTCTCTGGACTCACTGCACTGCATCCCCAGTGGTGCCAGTGCACTCTCTGGATTCACTGCACTGCATCCCCAGTGGTGCCAGTGAACTCTCTGGACTCACTGCACTGCATCCCCAGTGGTGCCAGTGCACTCTCTGGACTCACTGCACTGCATCCCCAGTGGTGCCAGTGCACTCTCTGGACTTACTGCACTGTATCCCCAGTGGTGCCAGTGCACTCTCTGGACTCACTGCACTGCATCCCCAGTGGTGCCAGTGAACTCTCTGGAGTCACTGCACTGCATTCCCAGTGGTGCCAGTGCACTCTCTGGACTCACTGCACTGCATCCCCATTGGTGCCAGTGCACTCTCTGGACTCACTGCACTGCATCCCCAGTGGTGCCAGTGCACTCTCTGGATTCACTGCACTGCATCCCCAGTGGTGCAAGTGCACTCTCTGGACTCACTGCACTGCATCCCCAGTGGTGCCAGTACACTCTCTGGACTCACTGCACCGCATCCCCAGTGGTGCCAGTGAACTCTCTGGACTCACTGCACCGCATCCCCAGTGGTGCCAGTGCACTCTCTGGACTCACTGCACCGCACCCCCAGTGGTGCCAGTGCACTCTCTGGACTCGCTGCACTGCATCCCCAGTGGTGCCAGTGCACTCTCTGGATTCACTGCACTGCATCCCCAGTGGTGCCAGTGCACTCTCTGGACTCACTGCACTGCATCACCACTGGTGCCAGTGCACTCTCTGGATTCAGTGCACTGCATCCCCAGTGGTTCCAGTGCTCTCTCTGGACTCAACGTGGTGCATCCCTAGTTGTGCCAGTGCACTCTCTGGACTCACTGCAGTGCATCCCCAGTGGTGCCAGTGCACTCTCTGGACTCACTGCACTGCATCCCCAGTGGTGCCAGTGCACTCTCTGGACTCACTGCACTGCATCCCCAGTGGTGCCAGTGCACTCACTGGACTCACCGGGGTGCATCCCCAGTGGTGCCAGTGCACTCTCTGGACTCACTGCACTGCATCCCCAGTCGTGCCAGTGCACTCTCTGGACTCACTGCACTGCATCCCCAGTGGTGCCAGTGCACTCTCTGGACTCACTGCACTGCATCCCCAGTGGTACCAGTGCACTCTCTGGACTCACTGCACTGCATCCCCAGTGGTGCCCGTGCACTCTCTGGAGTCACTGCACTGCATCCCCAGTGGTGCCAGTGCACTCTCTGGACTCACTGCACTGCATCCCCAGTGGTGCCAGTGCACTCTCTGGACTCACTGCACTGCATCCCCAGTGGTGCCAGTGCACTCTCAGGACTCACTGGGGTGCATCCCCAGTGGTGCCAGTGCACTCTCTGGACTCACTGCACTGCATCCCCAGTGGTGCCAGTGCACTCTCTGGACTCACTGAACTGCATCCCCAGTGGTGCCAGTGCACTCTCTGGACTCACTGCACTGCATCCCCAGTGGTGCCAGTGCACTCTCTGGACTCACTGCAGTGCATCCCCAGTGGTGCCAGTGCACTCTCTGGACTCACTGCACTGCATCCCCAGTGGTGCCAGTGCACTCTCTGGACTCACTGCACTGCATCCCCAGTGGTGCCAGTGCACTCTCTGGACTCACTGCACTGCATCCCCAGTGGTGCCAGTGCACTCTCTGGACTCACTGCACTGCATCCCCAGTGGTGCCAGTGCACTCTCTGGACTCACTGCAGTGCATCCCCAGTGGTGCCAGTGCACTCTCTGGACTCACTGCACTGCATCCCCAGTGGTGCCAGTGCACTCTCTGGACTCACTGCACTGCCTCCCCAGTGGTGCCAGTGCACTCTCTGGACTCACTGCACTGCATCCCCAGTGGTGCCAGTGCACTCTCTGGACTCACTGCACTGCATCCCCAGTGGTGCCAGTGCACTCTCTGGACTCACTGCACTGCATCCCCAGTGGTGCCAGTGCACTCTCTGGACTCACTGCACTGCATCCCCAGTGGTGCCAGTGCACTCTCTGGACTCACTGCACTGCATCCCCAGTGGTGCCAGTGCACTCTCTGGACTCACTGCACTGCATCCCCAGTGGTGCCAGTGCACTCTCTGGACTCACTGCACTGCATCCCCAGTGGTGCCAGTGCACTCTCTGGACTCACTGCACTGCATCCCCAGTGGTGCCAGTGCACTCTCTGGACTCACTGCACTGCATCCCCAGTGGTGCCAGTGCACTCTCTGGACTCACTGCACTGCATCCCCAGTGGTGCCAGTGCACTCTCTGGACTCACTGCACTGCATCCCCAGTGGTGCCAGTGCACTCTCTGGACTCACTGCAGTGCATCCCCAGTGGTGCCAGTGCACTCTCTGGACTCACTGCACTGCATCCCCAGTGGTGCCAGTGCACTCTCTGGACTCACTGCACAGCATCCCCAGTGGTGCCAGTGCACTCTCTGGACTCACTGCACTGCATCCCCAGTGGTGCCAGTGCACTCTCTGGACTCACTGCACTGCATCCCCAGTGGTGCCAGTGCACTCTCTGGACTCACTGCAGTGCATCCCCAGTGGTGCCAGTGCACTCTCTGGACTCACTGCACTGCATCCCCAGTGGTGCCAGTGCACTCTCTGGACTCACTGCACTGCATCCCCAGTGGTGCCAGTGCACTCTCTGGACTCACTGCACTGCATCACCAGTGGTGCCAGTGCACTCTCTGGACTCACTGCACTGCATCCCCAGTGGTGCCAGTGCACTCTCTGGACTCACTACACTGCAACCCAGTGGTGCCAGTGCACTCTCTGGACTCACTGCACCGCATCCCCAGTGGTTCCAGTGCAGTGTCTGGACTCACTGCACTGCATCCCCAGTGGTGCCAGTGCACTCTCTGGACTCACTGCACTGCATTCCCAGTGGTGCCAGTGCACTCTCTGGACTCACTGCACTGCATCCCCAGTGGTGCCAGTGCACTCTCTGGACTCGCTGCACTGCATCCCCAGTCGTGCCAGTGCACTCTCTGGACTCACTGCACTGCATCCCCAGTGGTGCCAGTGCACTCTCTGGACTCACTGCACTGCATCCCCAGTGGTGCCAGTGCACTCACTGGACTCACTGGGGTGCATCCCCAGTGGTGCCAGTGCACTCTCTGGACTCACTGCACTGCATCCCCAGTGGTGCCAGTGCACTCTCTGGACTCACTGCACTGCATCCCCAGTGGTGCCAGTGCACTCTCTGGAGACACTACCGTGCATCCCCAGTGGTGCCAGTGCACTCTCTGGACTCACTGCACTGCATTCCCAGTGGTGCCAGTGCACTCTCTGGACTCACCCGGGTGCATCCCCAGTGGTGCCAGTGCACTCTCTGGACTCACTGCACTGCATCCCCAGTGGTGCCAGTGCACTCTCTGGACTCACTCCACTGCATACCCAGTGGTGCCAGTGCTCTCTCTGGACTCACCGGGGTGCCTCCCCAGTTGTGCCAGTGCACTCTCTGGACTCACTGCACTGCATCCCCAGTGGTGCCAGTGCACTCTCTGGACTCACTGCACTGCATCCCCAGTGGTGCCAGTGCACTCTCTGGACTCACTGCACTGCATCCCCAGTGGTGCCAGTGCACTCTCTGGACTCACTGCACTGCATCCCCAGTGGTGCCAGTGCACTCTCTGGACTCACTGCACTGCATCCCCAGTGGTGCCAGTGCACTCTCTGGACTCACTGCACTGCATCCCCAGTGGTGCCAGTGCACTCTCTGGACTCACTGCACTGCATCCCCAGTGGTGCCAGTGCACTCTCTGGACTCACTGCACTGCATCCCCAGTGGTGCCAGTGCACTCTCAGGACTCACTGCACTGCATCCCCAGTGGTGCCAGTGCACTCTCTGGACTCACTGCACTGCATCCCCAGTGGTGCCAGTGCACTCTCTGGACTCACTGCACTGCATCCCCAGTGGTGCCAGTGCACTCTCTGTAGTCACTGCACTGCATCCCCAGTGGTGCCAGTGCACTCTCTGGACTCACTGAAGTGGATCCCCCGTGGTGCCAGTGCACTCTCTGGACTCACTGCACTGCATCCCCAGTGGTGCCAGTGCACTCTCTGGACGCACTGGACTGCATCCCAGTGGTGCCAGTGCACTCTCTGGACTCACTGCACTGCATCCCCAGTGGTGCCAGTGCACTCTCTGGACTCACTGCACTGCATCCCCAGTGGTGCCAGTGCACTCTCTGGGCTCACTGCAGTGCATCCCCAGTGGTGCCAGTGCACTCTCTGGACTCACTCCACTGCATACCCAGTGGTGCCAGTGCTCTCTCTGGACTCACCGGGGTGCCTCCCCAGTTGTGCCAGTGCACTCTCTGGACTCACTGCACTGCATCCCCAGTGGTGCCAGTGCACTCTCTGGACTCACTGCACTGCATCCCCAGTGGTGCCAGTGCACTCTCTGGATTCACTGCACTGCATCCCCAGTGGTGCCAGTGAACTCTCTGGACTCACTGCACTGCATCCCCAGTGGTGCCAGTGCACTCTCTGGACTCACTGCACTGCATCCCCAGTGGTGCCAGTGCACTCTCTGGACTTACTGCACTGTATCCCCAGTGGTGCCAGTGCACTCTCTGGACTCACTGCACTGCATCCCCAGTGGTGCCAGTGAACTCTCTGGAGTCACTGCACTGCATCCCCAGTGGTGCCAGTGCACTCTCTGGACTCACTGCACTGCATCCCCATTGGTGCCAGTGCACTCTCTGGACTCACTGCACTGCATCCCCAGTGGTGCCAGTGCACTCTCTGGATTCACTGCACTGCATCCCCAGTGGTGCAAGTGCACTCTCTGGACTCACTGCACTGCATCCCCAGTGGTGCCAGTGCACTCTCTGGACTCACTGCACCGCATCCCCAGTGGTGCCAGTGAACTCTCTGGACTCACTGCACCGCATCCCCAGTGGTGCCAGTGCACTCTCTGGACTCACTGCAGTGCATCCCCAGTGGTGCCAGTGCACTCTCTGGACTCACTGCACTGCATCCCCAGTGGTGCCAGTGCACTCTCTGGACTCACTGCACAGCATCCCCAGTGGTGCCAGTGCACTCTCTGGACTCACTGCACTGCATCCCCAGTGGTGCCAGTGCACTCTCTGGACTCACTGCAGTGCATCCCCAGTTTTGCCAGTGCACTCTCTGGACTCACTGCAGTGCATCCCCAGTGGTGCCAGTGCACTCTCTGGACTCACTGCACTATATCCCCAGTGGTGCCAGTGCACTCTCTGGACTCACTGCACTGCATCCCCAGTGGTGCCAGTGCACTCTCTGGACTCACTGCACTGCATCACCAGTGGTGCCAGTGCACTCTCTGGACTCACTGCACCGCATCCCCAGTGGTGCCAGTGCACTCTCTGGACTCACTACACTGCAACCCAGTGGTGCCAGTGCACTCTCTGGACTCACTGCACCGCATCCCCAGTGGTTCCAGTGCAGTGTCTGGACTCACTGCACTGCATCCCCAGTGGTGCCAGTGCACTCTCTGGACTCACTGCACTGCATTCCCAGTGGTGCCAGTGCACTCTCTGGACTCACTGCACTGCATCCCCAGTGGTGCCAGTGCACTCTCTGGACTCGCTGCACTGCATCCCCAGTCGTGCCAGTGCACTCTCTGGACTCACTGCACTGCATCCCCAGTGGTGCCAGTGCACTCTCTGGACTCACTGCACTGCATCCCCAGTGGTGCCAGTGCACTCACTGGACTCACTGGGGTGCATCCCCAGTGGTGCCAGTGCACTCTCTGGACTCACTGCACTGCATCCCCAGTGGTGCCAGTGCACTCTCTGGACTCACTGCACTGCATCCCCAGTGGTGCCAGTGCACTCTCTGGAGACACTGCACTGCATCCCCCGTGGTGCCAGTGCACTCTCTGGACTCACTGCACTGCATCCCCAGTGGTGCCAGTGCACTCTCTGGACTCACTGGGTGCATCCCCAGTGGTGCCAGTGCACTCTCTGGACTCACTGCACTGCATCCCCAGTGGTGCCAGTGCACTCTCTGGACTCACTCCACTGCATACCCAGTGGTGCCAGTGCTCTCTCTGGACTCACCGGGGTGCCTCCCCAGTTGTGCCAGTGCACTCTCTGGACTCACTGCACTGCATCCCCAGTGGTGCCAGTGCACTCTCTGGACTCACTGCACTGCATCCCCAGTGGTGCCAGTGCACTCTCTGGACTCACTGCACTGAATCCCCAGTGGTGCCAGTGCACTCTCTGGACTCACTGCACTGCATCCCCAGTGGTGCCAGTGCACTCTCTGGACTCACTGCACTGCATCCCCAGTGGTGCCAGTGCACTCTCTGGACTCACTGCACTGCATCCCCAGTGGTGCCAGTGCACTCTCTGGACTCACTGCACTGCATCCCCAGTGGTGCCAGTGCACTCTCTGGACTCACTGAACTGCATCCCCAGTGGTGCCAGTGCACTCTCTGGAGTCACTGCGCTGCATCCCCAGTGGTGCCAGTGCACTCTCTGGACTCACTGCAGTGGATCCCCAGTGGTGCCAGTGCACTCTCTGGACTCACTGCACTGCATCCCCAGTGGTGCCAGTGCACTCTCTGGACTCACTGGACTGCATCCCCAGTGGTGCCAGTGCACTCTCTGGACTCACTGCACTGCATCCCCAGTGGTGCCAGTGCACTCTCTGGACTCACTGCACTGCATCCCCAGTGGTGCCAGTGCACTCTCTGGGCTCACTGCAGTGCATCCCCAGTGGTGCCAGTGCACTCTCTGGACTCACTGCACTGCACCCCAGTGGTGCCAGTGCACTCTCTGGACTCACTGCACTGCATCCCCAGTGGTGCCAGTGCACTCTCTGGACTCACTGCACTGCATCCCCAGTGGTGCCAGTGCACTCTCTGGACTCACTGCACTGCATCCCCAGTGGTGCCAGTGCACTCTCTGGACTCACTGCACTGCATCCCCAGTGGTGCCAGTGCACTCTCTGGACTCACTGCACTGCATCCCCAGTGGTGCCAGTGCACTCTCTGGACTCACTGCACTGCATCCCCAGTGGTGCCAGTGCACTCTCTGGACTCACTGCACTGCATCCCCAGTGGTGCCAGTGCACTCTCTGGACTCACTGCACTGCATCCCCAGTGGTGCCAGTGCACTCTCTGGATTCACTGCACTGCATCCCCAGTGGTGCCAGTGCACTCTCTGGACTCACTGCACTGCATCCCCAGTGGTGCCAGTGCACTCTCTGGACTCACTGCACTGCATCCCCAGTGGTGCCAGTGCACTCTCTGGACTCACTGCACTGCATCCCCAGTGGTGCCAGTGCACTCTCTGGACTCACTGCACTGCATCCCCAGTGGTGCCAGTGCACTCTCTGGACTCACTGCACTGCATCCCCAGTGGTGCCAGTGCACTCTCTGGACTCACTGCACTGCATCCCCAGTGGTGCCAGTGCACTCTCTGGACTCACTGCACTGCATCCCCAGTGGTGCCAGTGCACTCTCTGGACTCACTGCACTGCATCCCCAGTGGTGCCAGTGCACTCTCTGGACTCACTGCACTGCATCCCCAGTGGTGCCAGTGCACTCTCTGGACTCACTGCACTGCATCCCCAGTGGTGCCAGTGCACTCTCTGGACTCACTGCACTGCATCCCCAGTGGTGCCAGTGCACTCTCTGGACTCACTGCACTGCATCCCCAGTGGTGCCAGTGCACTCTCTGGACTCACTGCACTGCATCCCCAGTGGTGCCAGTGCACTCTCTGGACTCACTGCACTGCATCCCCAGTGGTGCCAGTGCACTCTCTGGACTCACTGCACTGCATCCCCAGTGGTGCCAGTGCACTCTCTGGACTCACTGCACTGCATCCCCAGTGGTGCCAGTGCACTCTCTGGACTCACTGCACTGCATCCCCAGTGGTGCCAGTGCACTCTCTGGACTCACTGCACTGCATCCCCAGTGGTGCCAGTGCACTCTCTGGACTCACTGCACTGCATCCCCAGTGGTGCCAGTGCACTCTCTGGACTCACCGGGGTGCATCCCCAGTGGTGCCAGTGCACTCTCTGGACTCACTGCACTGCATCCCCAGTGGTGCCAGTGCACTCTCTGGACTCACTGCACTGCATCCCCAGTGGTGCCAGTGCACTCTCTGGACTCACTGCACTGCATCCCCAGTGGTGCCAGTGCACTCTCTGGACTCACTGCACTGCATCCCCAGTGGTGCCAGTGCACTCTCTGGACTCACTGCACTGCATCCCCAGTGGTGCCAGTGCACTCTCTGGACTCACTGCACTGCATCCCCAGTGGTGCCAGTGCACTCTCTGGACTCACTGCACTGCATCCCCAGTGGTGCCAGTGCACTCTCTGGTCTCACTGCACTGCATCCCCAGTGGTGCCAGTGCACTCTCTGGACTCACTGCACTGCATCCCCAGTGGTGCCAGTGCACTCTCTGGACTCACTGCACTGCATCCCCAGTGGTGCCAGTGCACTCTCTGGACTCACTGCACTGCATCCCCAGTGGTGCCAGTGCACTCTCTGGACTCACTGCAGTGCATCCCCAGTGGTGCCAGTGCACTCTCTGGACTCACTGCACTGCATCCCCAGTGGTGCCAGTGCACTCTCTGGACTCACTGCACTGCATCCCCAGTGGTGCCAGTGCACTCTCTGGACTCACTGCACTGCATCCCCAGTGGTGCCAGTGCACTCTCTGGACTCACTGCACTGCATCCCCAGTGGTGCCAGTGCACTCTCTGGACTCACTGCACTGCATCTCCAGTGGTGCCAGTGCACTCTCTGGACTCACTGCACTGCATCCCCAGTGGTGCCAGTGCACTCTCTGGACTCACTGCACTGCATCCCCAGTGGTGCCAGTGCACTCTCTGGACTCACTGCACTGCATCCCCAGTGGTGCCAGTGCACTCTCTGGACTCACTGCACTGCATCCCCAGTGGTGCCAGTGCACTCTCTGGACTCACTGCACTGCATTACCAGTGGTGCCAGTGCACTCTCTGGACTCACTGCACTGCATCCCCAGTGGTGCCAGTGCACTCTCTGGACTCACTGCACTGCATCCCCAGTGGTGCCAGTGCACTCTCTGGACTCACTGCACTGCATCCCCAGTGGTGCCAGTGCACTCTCTGGACTCACTGCACTGCATCCCCAGTGGTGCCAGTGCACTCTCTGGACTCACTGCACTGCATCCCCAGTGGTGCCAGTGCACTCTCTGGACTCACTGCACTGCATCCCCAGTGGTGCCAGTGCACTCTCTGGACTCACTGCACTGCATCCCCAGTGGTGCCAGTGCACTCTCTGGACTCACTGCACTGATCCCCAGTGGTGCCAGTGCACTCTCTGGACTCACTGCACTGCATCCCCAGTGGTGCCAGTGCACTCTCTGGACTCACTGCACTGCATCCCCAGTGGTGCCAGTGCACTCTCTGGACTCACTGCACTGCATCCCCAGTGGTGCCAGTGCACTCTCTGGACTCACTGCACTGCATACCCAGTGGTGCCAGTGCACTCTCTGGACTCACTGAACTGCATCCCCAGTGGTGCCAGTGCACTCTCTGGACTCACTGCACTGCATCCCCAGTGGTGCCAGTGCACTCTCTGGACTCACTGCAGTGCATCCCCAGTGGTGCCAGTGCACTCTCTGGACTCACTGCACTGCATCCCCAGTGGTGCCAGTGCACTCTCTGGACTCACTGCACTGCATCCCCAGTGGTGCCAGTGCACTCTCTGGACTCACTGCACTGCATCCCCAGTGGTGCCAGTGCACTCTCTGGACTCACTGCACTGCATCCCCAGTGGTGCCAGTGCACTCTCTGGACTCACTGCAGTGCATCCCCAGTGGTGCCAGTGCACTCTCTGGACTCACTGCACTGCATACCCAGTGGTGCCAGTGCTCTCTCTGGACTCACTGGGGTGCCTCCCCAGTTGTGCCAGTGCACTCTCTGGACTCACTGCACTGCATCCCCAGTGGTGCCAGTGCACTCTCTGGACTCACTGCACTGAATCCCCAGTGGTGCCAGTGCACTCTCTGGATTCACTGCACTGCATCCCCAGTGGTGCCAGTGAACTCTCTGGACTCACTGCACTGCATCCCCAGTGGTGCCAGTGCACTCTCTGGACTCACTGCACTGCATCCCCAGTGGTGCCCGTGCACTCTCTGGAGTCACTGCACTGCATCCCCAGTGGTGCCAGTGCACTCTCTGGACTCACTGCACTGCATCCCCAGTGGTGCCAGTGCACTCACTGGACTAACTGCACTGCATCCCCAGTGGTGCCAGTGCACTCTCAGGACTCACCGGGGTGCATCCCCAGTGGTGCCAGTGCACTCTCTGGACTCACTGAAGTGGATCCCCCGTGGTGCCAGTGCACTCTCTGTAGTCACTGCGCTGCATCCCCAGTGGTGCCAGTGCACTCTCTGGACTCACTGAAGTGGATCCCCCGTGGTGCCAGTGCACTCTCTGGACTCACTGCACTGCATCCCCAGTGGTGCCAGTGCACTCTCTGGACGCACTGGACTGCATCCACAGTGGTGCCAGTGCACTCTCTGGACTCAGTGCACTGCATCCACAGTGGTGCCAGTGCACTCTCTGGACTCACTGCACTGCATTACCAGTGGTGCCAGTGCACTCTCTGGGCTCACTGCACTGCATCTCCAGTGGTGCCAGTGCACTCTCTGGACTCACTACACTGCAACCCAGTGGTGCCAGTGCACTGTCTGGACTCACTGCACCGCCTCCCCAGTGGTTCCAGTGCAGTGTCTGGACTCACTGCACTGCATCCCCAGTGGTGCCAGTGCACTCTCTGGACTCACTGCACTGCATTCCCAGTGGTGCCAGTGCACTCTCTGGACTCACTGCACTGCATTACCAGTGGTGCCAGTGCACTCTCTGGACTCGCTGCACTGCATCCCCAGTGGTGCCAGTGCACTCTCTGGACTCGCTGCACTGCATCCCCAGTGGTGCCAGTGCACTCTCTGGACTCACTGCACTGCATCCCCAGTGGTGCCAGTGCACTCTCTGGACTCACTCCACTGCATACCCAGTGGTGCCAGTGCTCTCTCTGGACTCACCGGGGTGCCTCCCCAGTTGTGCCAGTGCACTCTCTGGACTCACTGCACTGCATCCCCAGTGGTGCCAGTGCACTCTCTGGACTCACTGCACTGCATCCCCAGTGGTGCCAGTGCACTCTCTGGACTCACTGCACTGAATCCCCAGTGGTGCCAGTGCACTCTCTGGACGCACTGGACTGCATCCCCAGTGGTGCCAGTGAACTCTCTGGACTCACTGCACTGCATCCCCAGTGGTGCCAGTGCACTCTCTGGACTCACTGCACTGCATCCCCAGTGGTGCCAGTGCACTCTCTGGACTCACTGCACTGCATACCCAGTGGTGCCAGTGCACTCTCTGGACTCACTGAACTGCATCCCCAGTGGTGCCAGTGCACTCTCTGTAGTCACTGCGCTGCATCCCCAGTGGTGCCAGTGCACTCTCTGGACTCACTGAAGTGGATCCCCCGTGGTGCCAGTGCACTCTCTGGACTCACTGCACTGCATCCCCAGTGGTGCCAGTGCACTCTCTGGACGCACTGGACTGCATCCACAGTGGTGCCAGTGCACTCTCTGGACTCACTGCACTGCATCCCCAGTGGTGCCAGTGCACTCTCTGGACTCACTGCACTGCATTACCAGTGGTGCCAGTGCACTCTCTGGGCTCACTGCAGTGCATCCCCAGTGGTGCCAGTGCACTCTCTGGACTCACTCCACTGCATACCCAGTGGTGCCAGTGCTCTCTCTGGACTCACCGGGGTGCCTCCCCAGTTGTGCCAGTGCACTCTCTGGACTCACTGCACTGCATCCCCAGTGGTGCCAGTGCACTCTCTGGACTCACTGCACTGAATCCCCAGTGGTGCCAGTGCACTCTCTGGATTCACTGCACTGCATCCCCAGTGGTGCCAGTGAACTCTCTGGACTCACTGCACTGCATCCCCAGTGGTGCCAGTGCACTCTCTGGACTCTCTGCACTGCATCCCCAGTGGTGCCAGTGCACTCTCTGGATTTACTGCACTGTATCCCCAGTGGTGCCAGTGCACTCTCTGGACTCACTGCACTGCATCCCCAGTGGTGCCAGTGAACTCTCTGGAGTCACTGCACTGCATCCCCAGTGGTGCCAGTGCACTCTCTGGACTCACTGCACTGCATCCCCATTGCTGCCAGTGCACTCTCTGGACTCACTGCACTGCATCCCCAGTGGTGCCAGTGCACTCTCTGGATTCACTGCACTGCATCCCCAGTGGTGCCAGTACACTCTCTGGACTCACTGCACCGCATCCCCAGTGGTGCCAGTGAACTCTCTGGACTCACTGCACCGCATCCCCAGTGGTGCCAGTGCACTCTCTGGGCTCACTGCAGTGCATCCCCAGTGGTGCCAGTGCACTCTGGACTCACTGCACTGCATCCCCAGGGGTGCCAGTGCACTCCATGGACTCACTGCACAGCATCCCCAGTGGTGCCAGTGCACTCTCTGGACTCACTGCACTGCATCCCCAGTGGTGCCAGTGCACTCTCTGGACTCACTGAAGTGCATCCCCAGTTTTGCAAGTGCACTCTCTGGACTCACTGCAGTGCATCCCCAATGGTGCCAGTGCACTCTCTGGACTCACTGCACTATATCCCCAGTGGTGCCACTGCACTCTCTGGACTCACTGCACTACATCCCCAGTGGTGCCAGTGCACTCTCTGGACTCACTGCACTGCATCACCACTGGTGCCAGTGCACTCTCTGGACTCACTGCACTGCATCCCCAGTTGTGCCAGTGCACTCTCTGGACTCACTGCACTACATCCCCAGTGGTGCCAGTGCACTCACTGGACTCACCGGGGTGCATCCCCAGTGGTGCCAGTGCACTCTCTGGACTCACTGCACTGCATCCCCAGTCGTGCCAGTGCACTCTCTGGACTCACTGCACTGCATCCCCAGTGGTGCCAGTGCACTCTCTGGACTCACTGCACTGCATCCCCAGTGGTGCCAGTGCACTCTCTGGACTCACTGCACTGCATCCCCAGTGGTACCAGTGCACTCTCTGGACTCACTGCACTGCATCCCCAGTGGTGCCCGTGCACTCTCTGGAGTCACTGCACTGCATCCCCAGTGGTGCCAGTACACTCTCTGGACTCACTGCACTGCATCCCCAGTGGTGCCAGTGCACTCACTGGACTAACTGCACTGCATCCCCAGTGGTGCCAGTGCACTCTCAGGACTCACCGGGGTGCATCCCCAGTGGTGCCAGTGCACTCTCTGGACTCATTGCACTGCATCCCCAGTGGTGCCAGTGCACTCTCTGTAGTCACTGCGCTGCATCCCCAGTGGTGCCAGTGCACTCTCTGGACTCACTGAAGTGGATCCCCCGTGGTGCCAGTGCACTCTCTGGACTCACTGCACTGCATCCCCAGTGGTGCCAGTGCACTCTCTGGACGCACTGGACTGCATCCACAGTGGTGCCAGTGCACTCTCTGGACTCAGTGCACTGCATCCACAGTGGTGCCAGTGCACTCTCTGGACTCACTGCACTGCATTACCAGTGGTGCCTGTGCACTCTCTGGGCTCACTGCACTGCATCTCCAGTGGTGCCAGTGCACTCTCTGGACTCACTACACTGCAACCCAGTGGTGCCAGTGCACTGTCTGGACTCACTGCACCGCCTCCCCAATGGTTCCAGTGCAGTGTCTGGACTCACTGCACTGCATCCCCAGTGGTGCCAGTGCACTCTCTGGACTCACTGCACTGCATTCCCAGTGGTGCCAGTGCACTCTCTGGACTCACTGCACTGCATTACCAGTGGTGCCAGTGCACTCTCTGGACTCGCTGCACTGCATCCCCAGTCGTGCCAGTGCACTCTCTGGACTCGCTGCACTGCATCCCCAGTGGTGCCAGTGCACTCTCTGGACTCACTGCGCTGCATCCCCAGTGGTGCCAGTGCACTCACTGGACTCACCGGGGTGCATCCCCAGTGGTGCCAGTGCACTCTCTGGACTCACTGCACTGCATCCCCAGTCGTGCCAGTGCACTCTCTGGACTCACTGCACTGCATCCCCAGTGGTGCCAGGGCACTCTCTGGAGTCACTACCGTGCATCCCCAGTTGTGCCAGTGCACTCTCTGGACTCACTGCACTGCATTCCCAGTGGTGCCAGTGCACTCTCTGGACTCACCCGGGTGCATCCCCAGTGTTGCCAGTGCACTCTCTGGACTCACTGCACTGCATCCCCAGTGGTGCCAGTGCACTCTCTGGACTCACTGCACTGCATCCGCAGTGGTGCCAGTGCTCTCTCTGGACTCACCGGGGTGCCTCCCCAGTTGTGCCAGTGCACTCTCTGGACTCACTGCACTGCATCCCCAGTGGTGCCAGTGCACTCTATGGACTCACTGCACTGAATCCCCAGTGGTGCCAGTGCACTCTCTGGATTCACTGCACTGCATCCCCAGTGGTGCCAGTGCACTCTCTGGACTCACTGCACTGCATCCCCAGTGGTGCCACTGCACTCTCTGGACTCACTGCACTGCATCCCCAGTGGTGCCAGTGCACCCTCTGGACTCACTGCACTGCATCCCCAGTGGTGCCAGTGCACTCTCTGGACTCACTGCACTGCATCCCCAGTGGTGCCAGTGCTAACCCTTGCAGGGTTTGCTTTGCTTTGCCTTGCTCTGCTTTGCCTTTCCTGGCCATGCTTTGCTTTGCTTTTTCTGGCCCTGCTTTGCTTTGTTGTTTTTTTTTTTCTTGTTTTTTTTTTTTTTACCTTCTTTCCTTTGTTTTTTTCTGGCCGTGCTTTGCTTTTCCTTATGCCACTTTCTTTTCCCTAGCGGTGCTTTGCTTTGCCTTGCTCTGCTTTCCTCCGCATTGCTCTGCTCTGCTCTGCTTTGCTGCTCTAGGCTCCTTTTGCAGACCGTCCCACCGATTTTGCCGACGAGTCGATCGGTGTATTTAGAAACACGTAAACCCTCAGACGCACACCTTGACCTCCCCCCACCTCGGCGACTGTCCCCTCGGAACTGGCGGACGAGGGGACAGGGATCTGGCCACCGGGCCGGGTCTATTCTGTGGCCCCCGCTGTCCGGCGAGCCGCCAGGTGGGCCCCGTTGCTATTCGTCTGGGGAGGGTGGGGGTTGCGAACGACGCTAAGTAACTACGTGATTCCTAAAAGTAAAGGGGGAAACAGACAACGATTATTATTATTATTACTACTACTCTTTTTATTATGTTTTCGTTATATATATATTTACTCTTATTTAGTACTTTCTTTTGTAATAACTCTTAAGTAGTATATATAATATTATATATCTATGGATCGTTTATGTAACGATAAAAAGCTAAAGCAAACCGGCCGGGCAGCCAGCCACACCGAGTCGCACAGGTGGCGAGCTGCTCGTGACCGAGCGGGAGCCTCTTATGTCAGAGCGGCCGGCGGCCGGAAGCAACCGGGGGCCGCTGCCACACCCTCGCCTTCTTGAACGCCCGCCTCCCCGTAACCCGGCAACGGGCCCCTCCCTATTCGTCTGGGGCGGGTGGGGGGTGCGATTTCGAAGGACACTAAGGAACTACACGTTTCGTATTCACAGCGCTGTTTTTCTTTGCTTTGCTTTTCCTGGCCCTGCTTTGCTTTGCTTTGCATTCGTGGCACCGCTTTGTTTTTCCCGGCCCTGTTTTGCTTTGTTTTTACTGACCCCGATTCGTTTTGCTTTTCCTGGCCCTGCTTGACTTTTCTTTGCCCGATAAGGCTTTCTTTTTCCTCGCAGGGTTTGCTTTGCTTTGCCTTGCTCTGCTTTGCCTTCCCTGGCCCTGCTACGTTTTGCTTCTTCCGGCCACGCTTTCCTTTGCTTAGCTTTGCTTCGTATTCCTGGCGCCGCTTTGCTTTTTCTTCTGTGCTTTGCTTTGCTTCTCCTACCGCTGCTGTGCTTCGCCTCGCCTCAAAGTCCTTTGCTTTGCCTTTCCTGGCCCTGCTTTGCTTTTCCTCGCGCTACTTTGCTTTGCCTTGGTCTGCTTTGCTTTTCCTTGCCGTGCTTTGTTTTGTTTTGCTCTGCTTTGTATTCACCGCATCGCCTTGCTTTCCTTGGCCCTGCATTTTTTTTTTATTTTTTTTTTTCTCTGTCCCTCTTTGTTTAGCTTTCCCTGGACCTGCTTTGCTTTGCTTTGCGTTCGCGGCACCTCTTTTCTTTTCCTGGACCTCCTTTGCTTGGGTTTTTCTCGCCCTTCTTTGTTTCGCTTTTCCCGGCCCTGCCTTGCTTTGTTTGGCTTTATTTCGTATTCATGACGCCTCTTTTCTTTTCCTGGACCTCCTTTGCTTGGGTTTTTCTCGCCCTTCTTTGTTTTGATTTCCTGGCCCTGCTTTGCTTTGTTTTTACTGACCCCGATTCCTTTTGCTTTTCCTGGCCCTGCTTGACTTTTCTTTGCCCGATAAGGCTTTCTTTTTCCTTGCAGGGTTTGCTTTGCTTTGCCTTGCTCTGCTTTGCCTTCCCTGGCCCTGCTACGTTTTGCTTCTTCCGGCCACGCTTTCCTTTGCTTAGCTTTGCTTCGTATTCCTGGCGCCGCTTTGCTTTTTCTTCTCTGCTTTGCTTTGCTTCTCCTACCCCTGCTGTGCTTCGCCTCGCCTCAAAGTCCTTTGCTTTGCCTTTCCTGGCCCTGCTTTGCTTTTCCTTGTGCTACTTTGCTCTGCTTTGCTTTGCCTTACTGTCATTTGCCTTTCCTGGCCCTGCTTTGCTTTGCTTTTCTTACCCCTGCTTTTCTTTCCTTTTCTGGCCCTGCTTTCTTTTACTTTGCTTCACTTTGCCTTGAATTCCAGACAGTGCTTTGCTTTGTCTTGTGCTGCTTTGCTTTGTTTTGCATTGCTGTGCTTTGCATTCCCTGGCCCTCTTTTTTTTTTTCTTTCTTCGCCCCCCCCCCCCCTTCTCCCCCCGCCCCCCCCCCCCTTTTCCCCCCGCCCCCCCCCCCCCCCCCCCCCCCGGCCATGCCTTCCTTTGTTTTGCTTTGCTTTGTGTTCCTGGCTCTGCTATGCATTTCTTTGTGCTGCTTTGCTCTGCTTTGCCTTGCACTGCATTCCCTGGCCCTCATTTTTTTTTTTTTTCTCCCCCCCCCACCCCGGCCATGCCTTCCTTTGTTTGCTTTGCTTTGTGTTCCTGGCTCTGCTATGTATTTCTTTGTGCTGCTTTGCTCTGCTTTGCCTTTCCTGGCCATGCTTTGCTTTGCTTTTTCTGGCCCTACTTTGCTTTGTTTTTGTTTGTTTGTTTGTTTGTTTTTTGTTTTTTGGTTTTTTTTTTTTTTGCCCTTTTTCCTTTGTTTTTTCTGGCCGTGCTTTGCTTTTTCTTATGCCACTTTCTTTTCCCTAGCGGGGCTTTGCTTTGCCTTGCTCTGCTTTCCTCCGCATTGCTCTGCTCTGCTCTGCTTTGCTGCTCTAGGCTTCTTTTGCAGACCGTCCCACCGATTTTGCCGACGAGTCGATCGGTGTATTTAGAAACACGTAAACCCTCAGACGCACACCTTGACCTCCCCCCACCTCGGCGACTGTCCCCTCGGAACTGGCGGACGAGGGGACAGGGATCTGGCCACCGGGCCGGGTCTATTCTGTGGCCCCCGCTGTCCGGCGAGCCGCCAGGTGGGCCCCGTTGCTATTCGTCTGGGGAGGGTGGGGGTTGCGAACGACGCTAAGTAACTACTCGATTCGTAAAAGTAAAGGGGGAAACTGACAACGATTATTATTACTACTACTCTTTTTATTATGTTTTCGTTATATATATATTTACTCTTATTTAGTACTTTCTTTTGTAATAACTTTTAAGTAGTATATGTAATATTAAATATCTATCGATCGTTTATATAACGATAAAAAGCTAAAGCAAACCGGCCGGGCAGCCAGCCACACCGAGTCGCACAGGTGGCGAGCTGCTCGTGACCGAGCGGGAGCCTCTTATGTCAGAGCGACCGGCGGCCGGAAGCAACCGGGGGCCGCTGCCACACCCTCGCCTTCTTGAACGCCCGCCTCCCCGTTACCCGGCAACGGGCCCCTTCCTATTCGTCTGGGGTGGGTGGGGGGTGCGATTTCGAACGACACTAAGGAACTACACGTTTCGTATTCACAGCGCTGTTTTTCTTTGCTTTGCTTTTCCTGGCCCTGCTTTGCTTTGCTTTGCATTCGTGGCACCGCTTTGTTTTTCCCGGCCCTGTTTTGCTTTGTTTTTACTGACCCCGATTCGTTTTGCTTTTCCTGGCCCTGCTTGACTTTTCTTTGCCCGATAAGGCTTTCTTTTTCCTCGCAGGGTTTGCTTTGCTTTGCCTTGCTCTGCTTTGCCTTCCCTGGCCCTGCTACGTTTTGCTTCTTCCGGCCACGCTTTCCTTTGCTTAGCTTTGCTTCGTATTCCTGGCGCAGCTTTGCTTTTTCTTCTCTGCTTTGCTTTGCTTCTCTTACCACTGCTGTGCTTCGCCTCGCCTCAAAGTCCTTTGCTTTGCCTTTCCTGGCCCTGCTTTGCTTTTCCTCGCGCTACTTTGCTTTGCCTTGGTCTGCTTTGCTTTTCCTTGCCGTGCTTTGTTTTGTTTTGCTCTGCTTTGTATTCACCGCATCGCCTTGCTTTCCTTGGCCCTGCATTTTTTTTTTTTTTTTTTTTTCTCTGTCCCTCTTTGTTTAGCTTTCCCTGGACCTGCTTTGCTTTGCTTTGCGTTCGCGGCACCTCTTTGCTTTTCGCGGACCTCCTTTGCTTGGGTTTTTCTCGCCCTTCTTTGTTTTGCTTTTCCCGGCCCTGCCTTGCTTTGTTTGGCTTTATTTCGTATTCATGACGCCTCTTTTCTTTTCCTGGACCTCCTTTGCTTGGGTTTTTCTCGCCCTTCTTTGTTTTGCTTTTCCCGGCCCTGCTTTGCTCTGTTTGGCTTTACTTTGTGTTCACGACGCCGCTTTTCTTTTCCTGGACCTCCTTTGCTTTGGTTTTTCTCGCCCCCTGCTTCGTGTTGCTTTTCCTGGCCCTCCTTGACTTTGCTTTTCTTCGTTCCGCTTTCTTTCCCCTGGCGGGGCTTTGCTCTGTCTCGCTCCGCTTTCCTCTGCAACGCTCTGCTCTGCTTTGCTGCGCTAGGCTTCCTTTGCGGACCGTCCCGCCGATTTTGCCGACGAGTCGATCGGTGTGTATTTACGAACGCATAAACCCTCGGACGACGCGCACCTTGGCCTCCCCGTAGCCCGGCGACTGTCCCCTCGGAACCGGAGGGTGGGGGCAGGAGGGCTGGCCACCCGGCACCGTCTGTTCCGCATCCCCCGCCGCTCTCCGGCGAGCGCGAGCCTCCAGGTGGGTCCCGCTGCTGCTATTCGGCTGGGAACGGTGTCGGGTGAGGTTTTCGAGGACGCTAAGCGACATCACGCAATTCCCCGAAGGACAAAAACTACCGCTTTGCTTTTCCCCTGTGCTGCTTTGCTTTGTTTTGCCTTGCTCTGCTTTGTCTTCCCTGGCCCTGTTTTGCTTTGCTTCTCCTGGCCCTTCTTTGCTTTGCTTCCCTTTGTCGCGTTTTGCTTCGCTTCGCTTCGCTTTGCTTTCCTTTTCCTCGCTTTGCTTTTCCTCGCTCTTCTCCGCTTTGCTTTCCCTGCGCTTGCTTCCATTTGCTTTCCTTAGCGCTGCTTTTTTTGATTCGGTTTGTATCGCCGGCACCCATTTCCTTTGCTTTGCTCTGCTTTGCTCTTCCTACTCTGCTTTGCTTTGCTTTGCTTTTCCCGGCGCTGTTTTTTCCTTTGCCGTTCCCTAGGCCTGATTTGCCACAAGGTTTTTCCTCGTAGAGCTTTGTTTTTTTTTTTTTTGCCTCGCTTTGCACCGCTCTGCTCCGCTTCGCCGTGCTAGCTAGCCCTTCTTTTGCGGACCGTCCCACCGATTTTGCCGATCGATGCGTTTACGCACACGTGAACGCTAGGTCACCTAATTTGGCCTCCCCGCAGCCCGCCAACCGTGCCTTTGGAGCTGGCGGGTGGGGGCGTGGGGGTCGGCCACCCAGCCGAGTCTATTCCACGACCCCTGCTGCCTGGCGAGCCGCCAGGTGAGCTCCACTGCTGTTCGCCTGGGGGGGGGGCGAGGTTTCGAAAGACGGTAAGTAATTCCTAAAGCCGCAGCGGAAAACAGCGGAAAACAGCGGAAAACAGGCAACATTAATAATAATAATAATTATGACTATTATTATTATTAAATTATTATTAAACAATGGTGAAAATAATAATAATAATAATGATAATAATAATAAAATAATAATAAGTAATAATGAGTAATAATAATAATAAATA